>NW_026622841.1:1055000-1682500 GCF_023065955.2 Ursus arctos
AAAGCATTCACATGGTGTAAACATTTAAAATTTTATGCAATTAAACACTGTGTGGATCTTATTCAAAGACTGCTTTTTCTTTCTGTGGATTATGTGTTAGGGACAGTTCACTGAATAAATGCTTACAATTAGGCTGACTGAAAGTGCGCTCAGTGTTAGAAAAATTAACTTAATTGTAAATAAATGATACCTTACGAATGAACATTTCCCAGATATTCTGTGTAACAAATATGTGAAATACAGAAATACTATTTTTGTTTTACACTGTGCTTTTTCTCAGAGCTTAAGTGGCCCAAACAAATCTCTATTTACTTGAAAGATAACTTTTTATGTTTCCATTGGTGTTTCATGTGCAAGGACTTTCAGGATTCACATCCAAATTCACGGAAGCTGGGAAGTGTCCTCCCAGGTAATTTCCTTCTCCCACGGGCGGGTCTGCAAACACGACAGCTGGTCCTCACCTGCAGAAACTCTGCATAGAGTAGGTCAGCCCTTCCTACCAAATAATAAGCCGTTTTATTTAATGCAATTATAAATGATAATTACCCAAATGTAATGAAGATATTCTTGTCAAAGCAGAAAACCCTTCCACTTATATTCCTTTAAAATTGAAGCAGGAAAGCAAACCTGCAGAGGAAATCGTGTAAAAATGGCATTCTGGCCATTTGGACCTGTTAACAGTTCATTATATTAATGAACCTAACAAAACAAACAATTGTTGGATCTTATAAGCAAAGTTTCATAATAAATTTGCCTTTCAAAGCTAAAACATAGTTTAAAAACTACAATTAGTGAAGGAAAAAATTCTTCAAATACAATTTCGATTTCTTACTTGGGGCAAATAATTTAGAACCACCACCTATTTTTTTTTTTTTAATTGGGGGCTGTGCAAACACGACAGGATCCATCGTTACTCACTTGCTAACGTTTTTCACTACCAAAATCTGCAGGCGATTCTCATTCCGTAAGAGCTGGAGACAGAGAACCGCACATTTCATGAGGTAAGTCTCGAAAACGATGCTTACAAATAAAAACTCTAAGATTTCATTGTGAAATTGTAATTCTGGTTGCGTGTTTTGAGGACGGCATTAAACAAGCATGAGCACTTCACCTGACTTGACCGGGAGGAAATAACCCAGATGAGCCCGTCTTACCAGGGGCAGAGCTTCCAGAGGAGGAAGGCTGCAGGGACATAAAGAAAGTTGTTCTAACTTGCTGTGACAGCTCTTCTCATTACCATGATTAAATGTGTATGTGCTGAAATGTCAGCATTCGTGGTTTATTTTTTTTCAAACTGATTTCTAGAACAAGAAACCCCATACTGGACAACTCCGATTGCAGCTCAGTGTAGAGAACTTCTAATGCCCTCTAACCCTGCCTTGTTTGAAGACAATATTTCTTGGGACTCATAAGCATGCTGCTATCCTTCAGTTAAATTTACATTTTTTAAAATTGGCCCTTGTGGTTAAAAATGGAAGTTATTACGTCCATTAGCTAACATGGCTTAAAATTTTTATTTCTAGGTAAAACCGTGTCAGTGAACCAGTGTAATAGGACAACCCTACAAGGATGAGGAATTTATTTCCAAAGCAATTGGGAATTCTTTCTGTCTTAAGGGAGGGGGTTGAAAAACAAGCATTAGAATCATTATCATTATTGTCAAAGTAATTTATTTTTTGCATCCTGACTGTTCAAGGACGGAGAGACGTGGGGTTGTGAATAGGCCAGGGATGAGGCAGGAACTGAGAGCCGGACACCAGCCTGCTGCGCACCTCGCCTGCGATAGCACCAGGCGGGGGAGCCTTCCCTCCTGGGTCACAAGCACGTTTGGTCCACGCTGCTCTGGCAAGTGCCATGCGGACCAGCTGAACCCGCCGCGCATCCGTGTGAGGAAGGGCTGCTCGGGGAAGAACTCTCCGTGGCTAATGTCCTACGTGGCCCAGCCACGCTTCAGCCTGGGCCCTGGTACTCCATGCTGAATTGGTTCTCCTGAACACGGTCAGGAGGGAAGAGAGGCTGCAAGATAAAGCTGTTTCAGTTTACGAGAGGAAATGTGTAATTAGTTCACAGCTATCCCCACACTTGTTATTTATACTGAAGATTTTCAGGGTTTCTCTCACTGTTCGAATATTCTGGGGCACGCTCCGCAGAAGAAGGAAAATGGGTCCCACAGCCTTTTGGAGAAAGCCTCTAACAAAAGGACAGCTTCGAGGGCAGTCTTAAAAATAGATGGATTTTTTTTTTCTTCTCGCTAATAAAACACACTGAGAATGTTTACAAAAAATGTTTCTGTTCTTAGGGACAAATCCCTCAGTGTGAGGGGAGCCCCCCCCAAAACGGTTTCATTTTTCTCTGCTCTGATTCCCGGTCTGCTGTATAATATGCATGGGTTATGTTCTCACTGTCCGTACAAGCACACTACGGGCTTCTGAAGAATGACGTGGCCGAAGACGGGCAGGGTATTTACGCTCGTGACGATCTTTCTAAGGCCACAAGTGAAAAGCATTGTTGCTGGAATATATTTAAGAACGTCTGAGACATAATGTTCCTTTCAAAATCTCAAACTACAGCTCCTTGCAAGGCTTTTCAGTTTTCTCTCTTGAGGAGTCCGGTGCCTGGTAAAGGAAGCGAACCAATTACAAACATACAGTAGATGGGTGTCTTCTCATTTTTGTGTATCGACCTCAAATGCTCACGGTCACTCTGCCACAATTTTGCTACCTATCTTTAATTCCCTACAATTAACAAAGGGAGAAGCACAACTTGTTCCATATGGGGAAAGGGATGTTAACTTTTCCACTTTAATTAGTAACTATAAAATGCCACGTGGGTCTGTAGGAAAGGAAAAGGTACTTTCTACTTTGCCTTTACCATCCCTTAAAAATCTAGAAAGAATTTTTCAAGTTTTCGTAAATTGTTAGGAGACACTTATTTTCTTGCAAATTAATTCTTTTTAACTCCTTATGATAGCTTTGAATCCCATAAAGAAAGATGAATTATCACATACTGAGCCCAAGCTGTGAAACAGGAGGAGACAAATAGAGACCCCTACTGTGTTTAACAATGTAGAAGAAATTCCAGACGCAATAGAAAAATTTTGTCCTTTTCCCTAGACCTCCAAGCCTGTGCGCACGGAGCTGAACAGTGGAGGGCAGTCTTGCTATGCTGAACGCCGGCACTGACCCGCACACTGGCTTCCGTCGACTCAGTGGCCCACATCTCAAATTTGTTAAGTAAGGACCACCTGTGGCACAGTCACCAAATGTCTTCTGTTTAAAACATTTGCAGTTTCTAATCTGTGTGGTGAAGCACCGGGGAGGGAAAACACTGCTTCCTTTATGGACACGTGCAGATGGAGAACAGCCCCAACACACACTGGTTTTAGCTCTGCCTCAACGCCGCATCCCATAATAAGATGTTTGTTACACTTCAAGGTTGCACGGCAGCCCCTTCCTCCGGATGCTGTGTGGCAGGCACACCCAGCAGGAATGCACGCGGACCGCCATCCATGCCCACAGACACACACACACACACACACACACACACACACACACACACACACACACGACATGCCCGAAATAGGTCCCCGACGCAAACCGTTCCCAGCAAAACGTGGTGAGGGCTGAAAACAAGGCTTGCGCAGGGTCCCGTCTGCTGAAGGTGAGGACGGTCTGAGGTCCGATCGGACACGCGCTGCTCCAGGCACGCCTCCTCGAGAGCCTGCACTACTGCCCTCACTCGCGCCTGTCGGTTTTCAAACCCACTCCATGTGAAAATAAATAAATAAGCACAACCCCGTAGACACACAAACACACCTGGGTCCGGGCGGCCTGGAGAAGCACGAGCCACCATGTGTCCAGGAGCCAGGCTCTGACGGGCTGGAACCGCCCTGCGCCCCGGCTCAGGTTATTAAATCATGTCCATGATTTGTCAGCACTTGACTGCGAAGTTTACACATATGCACAAAATCATCTGGGGGCAGCCACTGCCCTGGGTTGCTGAGGCCCGAGGCTCCGCACGCGGACGAGCCACACAATGGAATGACCCAGCAGTGCTGCGAAGAGGTCACTCTCGAAAGGAGGACCAGGGAGGCCGGCGAATGCAGACCGAGTGCCGCGGCACCTGCAGGGTTAATTAAACAGTTCAAGATGTAACAGCCACACAAAAGAAACCCGCTCTCTCTTCTTGAAGAACTATAAACACTTGTGCTGCACGAGATGGGCATTTGATAAGCCGTGCAGCACGACTCCGGCTCGCGGGTCTCCAGCTAACACGAAGATTCACTGTTAACACTTCATACAACAGTGTTGAGTCCTGTTGCCAAGGTCAACAGCACAGATGCACTAATTGTATTATGAGCTTGACATCTAGCGGCCACCCCTGGCAGGGCAAAGCAGGCAAAGGTTAAGTCAGCAAGGCCTGTCACGGCGCCTCTAACTACCCACCTTCAGGGAGAGCCAGGCAGAGGCTCCCACACTCTGCAGCCCCACCGTCCACAGACCTCGGGCCAGGCCGGCTCGGGGTGGCTCTGCAGGGGGGAGGGGTCCACCTGGTCGGCCTGGCCAAACGGGGGGGGGGGGGGTGACTGGAAAAGACAGGCCCACGGAGGACAGGATTTAGACACCAGGCTGGTGCCCGGCAGCTCTCCGGTGGACGTTTCTGCTGCCGCGAGAGGGTCCCCTTTAATTAACAAACAAATCAATCTTAATCTCTCACATAAATAGAGCCCATTACGTTATTTCATTATTTCAATTAATATTTTGCACTTTCTGTAATGTGACTTGACCTATTTGTTTGCTTGGAAATCACACTGACAGTTAACTGTATTTTAAATCATAAAAGTGTTCAAATTACAAGAGAAAAAAAACTAAGGTCAGGGCTGTTTTTAAATATAGAAGTTTATTTAATATCAAAACACTCAATTTTACGTAGATTTTACTTATGTCTGATTTTACGTGAAATGTGAAACAACTTAGCCTATGCTGTCATGACAAACCTGTCCCAGGGCCAGTAGAATTAGATGTCATCTTTAGGACACCGAGTAAGAGATTTTGGCCTAATTTTGGCAACTGGTCAAGGAATCATGTAGGAAAATAAAAACTAACAAAATAAAACAAAAAACCCTTCCTGTTAGAAATATTATGCAAAAAGTATCCTCCATATAACTATTTTGCAACATTAAAAGATGGTGCAGAACGTCATCAGCAGTTAAGACTTATTTTACTTAAAAAAAAAAAAAAACAAACAAACCAAGAAACAACACACCAAACCCCCTGTGTCAATTCTCACACTAGGAATGCGAAATTCTAACTGATACGCAGCACACACCACGGACACCTGGCAGCATCCTTGCTGAATTCCCCTCAGTGTTCTCAGAGCTACCTTGAGACGAATGGTAAAGCCTCTTAGAGGCTGCGGTTGAAAATGAAATCTGACCCACTTTTGCCTGCTTTTGCCATCATCTTGTATACAAAAAATAATCAGCTTGCTAAGTAATTCCTGCTGTTGGTACATGCCTTCTTCTTTTTCTGGCTCTGGACAGATCTAAAAATACTGGATTATGCATATGTTGTGGAAGTTTAAAATGTACATAAAAACCCTGTCACTGCAACAGCATCAGTTCTCCGTAAGGTGGGAACTGGCATGCTTTTTGTTGACCACCAAATGATGCATTTTTAAACAGATTAAGTTTTTAAAATGTTATTTTAAAAATAAATACTTGCAAATTCTTCTTTTCCTCCCCCCGCCCCCCTTAGTTACTTTTCACCTTTCACGTTTCAGAGAAAACAATCTGCCTACGAATGGTAGAAAGTGGCTTCTGTATTGTTTGCTTTTGGAATGCTGAATTGTAAATGTGTGTAGTGTGGGCTGGGGGGGGGGGGAGTACTCAAGGCAAACCATGCATATACAGATAAAAGAAAAAAGATCTCTTCACCGAGGGCTGGTGGCCTTCTTTCCCTTAATTTAAACACAGCCTGTGAATACCACTGGTAAATTCTTAAATCACATGCTCACCACATTTAAAAGGATTTTTGAGATAGCCATACGACTGTAACTTGGCAGAAAATAAAAACACACTTTGAAACAATTAGTGCTAACAAACAAAATACAGGAGGGCAAATTGTTTTAAATTATAATATTCTTTTGTTCTTCCTTAAATACATATTTTCTTTCTAACGACAATAAAATACATCTTTTTTAAGTTGTATTTTATACAGCAAAAGACAGCAATATCACACTTTTTAGAGTTCTTAGTAGTATAAGTGCTGTTCTGTCAGAAGTTTTAATTAATTTTTCTTAAAACAAAAATATTCAGCTGGCTCCAAAGATTTCACTATCTGTGGCTTACACTTAACTGAATTCTAAAGTTGCACCACATTTATTTGTAAATTTTCAGGAACAGGAATGAAATAATTTGCAGTTTTAAATGATAGTTCTTACAGAGAAAGTAGGTCTCAGGCATCCTTCAAATAAAATTTTACAACAGGATAACTTCAGAACTTAACATAAAGCATTATTACTTTTTCTCATTTTAGATACGTCATCGTATTTCATTTCTGCCATGATAAGATTTGGGTAACACTGACGCTATTTTTGGATAGCTGTGATTTCATTGCTTGCCTAAAAACCAAAGCCTGAAAATAGTCATATATTTTTTTTAAGAACTAATCTCTTTTTACTGTAAATTAATGTGGCTGTGCCTCCCTGCCCTCCCCCATATTGTAACTAAAAACTGTACGTGTTTGTTTTTCATGGCATTATCGATAGCCTTCAATTTTACTTCCTGCATCTACTGCTTTAATTAATATGTCACGCCCAAACTGATACAAAAGAACTATTTACTTTGTCTGTAAAACACTGTAAACTAACGTAGCTCTCTTATAACTTCATGCACAGTCTGCTTCTTTCCATTGCATTTAACAAAATTACAATTTTGAGAATATCTGATTCATCTGGAATAAGGGAGTTTTCAGGACCCTTTCTGTTAAAAAAAATATTTTAGTTATCTTACTAATCACGATCAGCACGGCAGAGTAATACATCCACGAGCATTCCTTGAGTGAACAGAACAGAGTATCTTTTATACTCCATGAACAATCAGCTTCAGAATAATTAAATCAGAAAGAACTATTTTTTAAACAGTTTGCCTAAAGTACCTTTAAAACAATCCAGGAAACCTACTGCTTGACCAAGGCTCAGCCCAGACCGGCTATTTCTGGCCTGTTGCAAAATAGGACCAGGAACTGTGGCAATATCTTGATTACAATTCCCAGCGACTGTGAAAAACCCAAGCTTGGCAAACTTTAATCCTACGATGGGTAAAAAAACCTGAATACGTTTCACCTCTAAATAAATTCAGTAACAAGAGGAATTCAAAAGAGAACTTGTAAATAATTTACTCCATCTTAGGT
Source organism: Ursus arctos (assembly GCF_023065955.2). NCBI lineage: Eukaryota > Metazoa > Chordata > Mammalia > Carnivora > Ursidae > Ursus > Ursus arctos. The sequence goes on from NW_026622841.1 coordinate 1,062,413, forward strand.
TTTCAATATAGGCTACATATCCCTCAACATGTTTACGCTATTAGGCTCACCATGCTCACATTTCTGACGTGAAATTAAAAATGAATAGCAGGGCCTCAGCTTGTTAATTGTTAAATACAAGGGGTTTTACTCTATTAATTAAAATATGCTTTAATAAAAGGAGACATTGCACATTTTGATAACGACCCTACAAAGCTGAGAAGTATTTACATTGTTGCATTTTGGGGCGGCTGTGAAAGCCGATTTTAAGCTATTCAGGAGCCACAATAATAAAGCTTTAAAATTCCTCACTGGGATGCAATGTAGTTCTTTTGAAGGAAAGACTGTCTTTCTCATTCGGCAGAAATAAATCCATTCATTTGATCATGTAGTCATTGAGGGCAATACAAAACAAACCAAGTGTGAGAAATTCTATGTGATGAAGTAAACAAAACAAAAAAAAATCCATTTCCATGACAAAAAGATTCTTTGTCCTTAATCTACCCACCATATGCAAGCGTTTCTTTTTAGCATATCTGCTGTTCTAATCTTGGGTGACTAGGGCTACAGATAAGACTCCCCACCTCCACGGCGACAAAAAGACCCCAACGAGTTCACTAATTTTACTGAATTCATTAACTCCCACCGTGTTAGAAGCGTTTTCTCCCTTTCCCTACTCCGACGTGGACACATACCTGCTTTGACAAACTTTACAACACCGTGTGATCAACTCTTCAACTCCTTTTGTTTTGTTTTGTTTTGTTTTTGCTCTGAGTCTCACGGTAAAAAGACGCGTCTCTGCCTCTAAACAACTTACGATGGGTTAACCAAAAAAGTTGGCCGGCCTGTTTTTTCCAGGAGCTGCGGTCTGAGCTCCGCGCGGCTCCGGCGGCCCGCGCCCCGGCCGCCCCTGGCGCACCCTGGGGACCTGCAGACGCGCGGGCGGCAAAGCGCAGCCCCGGCCGGTCCCCTGCTCTCCAGCCTCCAACTTCCGCGGCTCCTGCCTTCCCTTCGGGACGCGGAGGGAGCTCCGGGCAGCCGAGAGGCTGCAGAGGTGCCTGCGGCGCATCCGAGAGAGCAGGAAAGGCCGGAAGAAACTTGGAGCCCCCAGAAACGTGCCGGGTCCTACCGCGTGCAAGGACCACCCCCACGCCGCGGCGGGGCTCACCCGGCTTAATTCCCAAGGCGGCCATTAGAAAGGCCAGGCGACACTGACTTCCTACTCGCCTCGGAACGGGATCCGGGCTTGTCGACGCGCCGGGACCTCGCAGGCTTCATGGCCCTCGGGGCACACGAGGCGGCCGACAGCCGGCTGGGGCGGGGGGCACGCCGGGGGTCAGGGCAACGGCCCCGCTCCGAGCGCACACCGCCCCGGGGCCGGGCTCCGAACAAAGCTGCCCGGGCGGCGGCCTCCCCGGACCGCGTCCGGCGGTAGGTGAGCCCCGGACACGTCCCCGGTACCGCGCCGGCCCGGGGGTCGCGCGGTCGCCGAGGACGGGCCCAGCGTCCGCGCTCAGGGGCCCGGGAAGGCAGCGCGGAGTCGGCGGCGCGGCCCCCCGCAACCCCCCCCGCCTGCCCGGGTAGTTCGGGCCCCCAGCCGGCCCGAGCCCCGGCGCGTCCGCGCGCTGCGCCCCAACTCCGAGCAGCCGAGCCAAGTTTACTTGCCCGCAACTCCGCACCGCGCGCTGCGGGAAGGACCGGGGTCCCTGCGGCTGGCCTGCCGGGGCCGAGCACCGCGCTCCGGCTCTGGGACCAGCCATTCCCCCAGCCCGCGGGGCCCCGAGCCCGACCCCCGCCGACCCGACCCCCGCGGCCCCTCACCGTGCTCGGGAGCCCCGTCTGGCGGCGGCAGCTCTTCGTCCGACTTGAGGTGCTGGGGCTTGGCCTGCTTGCGCCGAGACATGCTGCTAGCGGCGCGCGGGCCCCGAGCGGGACATCGGCATCAGCGGGGCGGCCGGCGGGGACGGCACGGGGAGCGGGGCGCGGGGCGCGGGCGGCGGCGGCGGCTGCGCGGGCCGCGCATGGGGCTGAGCAATTAGGCTGGTGAATAATGCATGGCCATTAGCGGCGGGCCGCGCCGATTGGCCGGTCTCCAGCGGACTCGGCGGCCTATGCAAATGAGGCCGCGCTCGCAATTAGCGGCCGCGCGGGGCGAGGGGCGCCTGCGGGACCCGGCGCGGCGGCGCTCACATCTCGGCCCAGGCGGCCCAGCGGCTCGGCGCGGGCGCTCCTCTGTGCCCGGGGCGGCGGGCGCGGGGTGCGGCGGCCGCGCTGCCCAGGGCGCAGGCGGCAAACTTTGGCGGCGTCCGCGCGGCGCCGTCTCCGCCGGCGCGCCGGGCTCGCCCCTTTATAGAGAGTCTGCGCCGCCGCCCGCGCCCCGCGCGCGCCCCCCCCGCCGCCCGGCCGCCCCTCCCGGAGCGAGCGGCCGCGGGCAGGGCTCCGGCCCGGCGCCTTTGTCTCGCCCGCCCGCTCGGGCGCCGCGCCGCCTGCGCTCCGGGCGCGCAGGGCCGGGCGGCCGGCCGGCTCGGCTCCTCGGCGGCGGGTCTCGCTCGGCGCGCCGGCCGCGCTCAGGCTCAGGTGCCCCTGTCTGCGGACCGTCTCTCCTCTCCGGGCTCGCGTCCCCTCCGCGGGCTCCGCCGGCGGCCGGCCGGCTCCGAGGCTCGCGGCCGGAGCGGAGCGGAGTGCGCACGCCGGGGTGGCGGGACTTCGGCAAGACCAACTTTCCGGTTCGGAAGCGGCGCGGGCCGCGCGGCTCCTCCCCTCCCCTCCCCGCGTCCCCCTCCCCTCCGTCCCCCTGTCTCCCCGCCCCCCCGGGCCCCTCCGACTCGGAGCGCCCGCCCCGCCCGCCAGGCCTCCCCTTCGCCAGCGGCTCCTTAAATCCAACGGGAGGGAGGGGTCGGCGGGGCTCCGGTGTCCCCCCCCCACTAGCTCCCCTTCCCGACGGGTGCAGGGCCGGGGCGTATGCGGAGAGGGCAGGGGGCGCAAGGTGCCCCAGGCCACGCGACTCAAAGTTCCAAGTCCACGAAAGTCTCGCGCGCGGCCCGCTGCGTTCTAGGACTTTCGGGATTGACTCGGGGGGGTAGGTGAGGGGGTCGTTTGCGTCTGGCCGGGCCCCGCACCCTCGGGCGGCCGGCGCGGCGCGCTCCCGCACACCCACCCACCCTTCGCCCGCGCTCACACGCACGCGCCCTCGCACCGCGCGCGCACCCCACCGCCCCCGTGCACACGCGCTCTCGCCCACTCCCGCGTGCACACTCTCGCGCGTGTCCTCGGTCCCCGAGCGGCCACCAGGATGTGCCCCAGGCCCTGGCGCCGCCGCGCCCGCCCCTTTGCGCCCCTTGTCCCAGTTTGTCTTTTTTTATTTCCTAAATTTCTTATTTTTGTCCTCACAAGTGGCCCTGTGTGGTTCGAAGCTTTGGCACAGATGGCCTCCCCAGTGTCGTGCGCTGGGGGGAAGCGGGCGGCGACTCGCCAGCCCAGAGCGCGCGGAGGGCTGTGAGCTCCTCGCGTGGCTGGGGGTGGGGCTCTGCCTGGCTAAGGGAACCCCCACGGGATGGACCCCAACCCTGCGCTGCTCGCCCGCCTCTCCGCGGGCTTCTTTTCCGTTCTAGAATCTTCTCGCTTCCCAGCCTGCGTTCTCTCGCCCGACTCTAATTGTGTAAGTTTCACGAAGCAACAGCTTTGGGCTCCAAGAAAGCGCAGGAAAATCATAGAGAGGAAGGAAGCGCACAGGTCGGGATCGTCTCCAAAGACCCCCCGTCGCCACATTTGTCCCCCCCCCTCAAAAAAAAAAAAAAAAACAACCGTTAAGGTTGGTTTTGTTTTGCTTTTTAGTGGAGGGCGTATTCATTAGGCGATTTTGGTTTTGAAAAGGAAAAAAAAAAGACACAAAAAAAAGATGTTTGAAGTCTAGAGTTGTCCGCCCCACACCACGCTTTTATGGTGAAGCTCTGGGAGGGGTGGGGACATCCTTATATCGCCATTCCCCTGTGAACTTTCGCATTTGCGGCGAGCATTTTGGGGACGCTCTTGCAACCCCGGCGCAGAGGCGCTTGGCAGTGAAAAGTTTGCAGCCAGCAGCCGGGGCTTTGGGGCAAGCGGGGCCAGGAACCCTCCCGGGGAAAAAGGGGCAGAGAGAAGCGGGGGTAGGGGGAGAAGAAGGGAACGTGTGTTGGTGAGGAGTGGGCGGTTGTAGCGAATGGAAGTTTCTTGCGAATTTACAGGACCGGCCAGAGTTGGGGGAAGTTGCAGAGCCGCTGCGGAAAGGTAGATTTCGGTGATGTCTTTCTAGAAGAGAAAGAACGCAAAAACAATCATCGGTGGGTTAGACCCCAGGTTAAAGGTGCGGTGCTTTTTGGGACCTGGTTAATTGTCTTTTTTTTTTTTCTTCTTTCATCTTCTTCTTCTCCCCCCCCCTTTTTAAATCCATATTTTAAGAAGAAGAAGCCAATGTAGGTTCCCGCAGCGTCCGAAGCCTTTCAGAGGAAGCCCGAGCCCGGCTCCCCCGCAGCCTCCTGGCCCCCATGGCACCGACCCCTCCTCTTTGGGTTACTTTGCGCGCGCCGACCCCCACCTTTTTTGTTCTTAAGGCCATTCGTCCGTCTCCCCCTGCCCCCAGCCTCTCTCCAACACACTGGCACGATTTCCCTAGGTCTTTATGGGAGTTCCAAACGCAACTGTTTAGTTTTGTCAACTTGCTTTGCATTTTCTACGAGATGTGGTCTTGGAGAGGATCTTTTAGGTGCCTCCAGTGGAGGCAAATCTGAGACCCCGGCCCTTTATCTGTAAGAAGCAAGCCCTCAGATTGCGGAGGTGTCGCGCAAGTCGTGCCGAGCTTTGAAAGGGGGAAGGTGCAGCAGGCTGTGCTTGGCGCTGTGGTGGACACAGTGGCTCTTACAGCGAGCGGGCGCGAACGCAGGACTCGGAGCTGCACCGGCCCGACTTCCCGGGTGTGGGCTCAGGTCCCCGCCCGGGCGTGCAGGGTGGACGGGCTTGGGGAAGTCGCAGGCTCCACACCGCCCTCCGTGCATACTGCGCTGGGATTTCGTTGAGAAAATCGAGCAGGCTTGGAGGAAATGGTCAGGGAGGATGGGAAACGAGAACCTTCGCAAATTCTCCGCCGGTGCCAAAATGGTGCAGATCGGTGAATCTGGCCAACCCTTTTAAAAATCGACTGGGGTAAACACGATCAATATATTTTTTTAAAAGGTCGAAAGCAAAAGGCGCATTATCTCCTCACATACCTGTTCTGCCTTACTTGTCTTTCTCCGCTGAGATCTGAAACTTTTCTTTAATTGTTTTTACTCAGTGCAGCAAGTTTTAATGAAATCATGAGCATCTTAAGCTTGAGTCACAACAATAGATTTATTGTGAGGTGACAGCGTGTCAACAGCATATTCTCACAGATGAGGGACAGGATTAGCCCTCCAGTCGTGCCTCGATTAAGGGCAACCACGGAAATGTGCACCCGAGGTGCGGACACCGACTCATGCATGCAGAACACATAGACTTAGTGTCACATGACCAGTGCCTATTAAAATATTGTAATACCTAAATACTATCGCAAAAACAAAAGTTGCTTTTCTTCTCTATCATTAAATCTAATTTGTTAATTGTCTTTCCTCTTGCAATGTTGTTTTCATCTTATGAGACGACATGTTATTATTTTGTCTGCTTAATAATATTATTTACAAATTAATACTGTAGATTTTACATTAGTGGAACATATAATTAGATGTTTGATTTAATTTGTATCATTTATTCAGATAAAACAGAAAGCCTATCTGCAAGATGGATTTGACAAGGGGAGGTGAAGAGTTGGTTCTATTTCAACATCCCGGTTTAGGGACGCTACCTGGCACTCCATCCACAAAGCACATTTCACCTGAGGCACATTGGATACTTTATCATGTGCTTATTTCCCTAGCCACTTAGTACAGAAAAAGTATTAAAGTGTTACAGCTTTATTCTCTGTCTCCTTTCATTCTCCACCCCCCCCCCCCCAATCAAAGTTCTTGTCACTGGCCTTCACTCCCTTCTCTCTGGTTCCTACTCTACCCCCAACTTTTGTTTTAGGTCCTTGCCCTTAAATCCAGCATGATTTTGTGTCTTTAATGCTGTGACAAGTGACCGCTAATTGGTTCTCACTTGAGCAAAGATATTACCATACTAATATTATTATTGGTAAGAAGAGGTAATTGATAACACCACCTGCCACTCTGGGGCAGTCACAATGATAAATGTTTCCATCAACAGGAAATCTGTGCCTGGTGTACCACAGCCCAACGCAAACAGCATGTCAAGTGCCAATTATAAAGATGTTGCTTTTCTGTTACATTGTGGGGACGCTAGGAAACATGTAGCCCCAAATTATATTTATGGCTTTTTGAAACGCTTTTTTCCCAAGCTTCTTGCTCACCCACTTGAAGATAACTTTCCCCTTAAAAAAAAAATGTTCTCCTTAAATAAGCCAATACACATCTAACTGCCCCGCCCACATTCCACTCTGCTCCTGCTGTCACCCTCTTGGCTTTCAAAGCTATTGAGGTAACTATGTTGAATTTTTAATAGATGGGAGCCAAGAGCATAGTATATAAATCCATCTAGGTCTTTGTGCTTCGTAGTACCGTGTACATGACAGGATGGCTTACTACCTCACGAGCACGCATCCCAGGCAAATATTTTGCGGCTTTTTTATGTCTCACAGAGAAACATCGACGCATGGCCGTCTGTCTTCAGGCTCAGGGATGCAAACGATATGAAAGTACTTCTCTTGGGACCGTTGAACTGTGTATCCCGGCTGCATATAGACCTAGGAGGGGCACTTCGGCGTGGATGGTGACATAAATAATGCTGGCCAGCTAAAACTTTGACTCCCTTGCTTATAGGGAAGCTCAAATGATTATTATTAGCTTGCATTATTAGATGCAGGCCTCAAAAGGCGAAATCAGCTATTGATAATTGCAAGAAGTATACAGCAGCTACTGTATCGATCGGCTTGTCCCTATTCCCCTGGTATGGGAGAGATAAGAAGACTCAGTCTTTAGTGCAATATAATTTCTTTTGACCTATCTGCTTGCTACAGACTTATGATGAATAGCCGGAGTGGTTAAAGTCCTTTATCACGAAAGTTACCCCTTGATATAATATTGATTCTTTATAACTAGGTCCAAACACAAAAATCAAACTGTCCACTTGACCATCATCATCATCAATATCATCACAAAGCCTCTGGAATAAAGATCAGCGCCAGCCTGAAAACGCTTTCTATAATCTTACCAGCTAATCTTTATTTGCTGATGATGAAAAGGAAAAGGGGGGGGGGCAAGAGGGAAACCGAGCGGAATGTCATTTGGACGAACGCTGTATTTATATGTGTACGTATGTTAGGCCCACACGCGGCGGCCGCTCCTCGTCGGCACCCGCAGTCAGCGTGGCCAGCCTCGGCAGGGCTCGGCCTCCCCACCCACCCCCAGGAATAGGGGCGTCGGGAGGCCAGGGGGCCCTGGAGAGACAGAAGGGGCTCCAGGCGAGCTGTCTGACGTTAGAGACGGAAGGAGACCCAGGGCCTCCAGCTTTTTCAAACCAATGTCACACGTCCTTGGCGCTTGGCCGGCTGCACTCGCGGGAGCTGGGGGAGTCGGGCGCACCCCGGGTGGGCTCGCCGGCGTGGAGGGGCCGCGCCTGGAGGCGCACATCAAAGGCCGCCGTGCAATTGGTGTGCATTTCCCCCAATTAACGGCATTTCCTGCCCCCTCCCCCAGCCGCCCCGCCCCCGCGCCGGCCCGGCCGCCTGGGCGCAGGGGCGAGCGTCCCCCGCGAGCGCGGGTGTGTCTCCGCAGGCGCCGCTGAACGCCCGGGCCCCTTCCCCCACCGAGTTTCGGGCGCCTTTTGGGGGGAGAGGCTTAGGTGTGCAGGGCCGGGGGTGGGGGGGACGCAGGCAGGACCCCACAATTTCTGAGTCCTGGAACCTCCTCGGCCCGGTGTCCGCACCTACAGGCTTCGATTCTGGTCTCGACGGGCGGCTGTCTTCAGAGATCCCTTCACTGGACACCCCCGCCGCAATCCCTCCCTCCCTCCCGCATTTCTGCAACCCTCTGCCACAGGCGGGGGGGGGGGGGGCTTGGGGGTAAAAAGGACGTGGCCAAATCGCGGGGTCTCCCCTCCCCATCCTCCGCGGTCTCCTAATTGGCACCGCTGGGCCTGGGGGCACGAGGGTCCCCCCCTAGCCTGGAATCCACGCTGTTTGTAGGACAAAGCCGCGCTCCGGCCCCTCCTGGCCGGCCTGCCCGGAGGGAGGTCCCGAAGCCAGGCGCGGGGTCCCGGGGGGCGGCGCCGGCGGGGCGAGGGTCCCGCCAGGTGGGGCGGGGCGCCGTCGGCGTCTGGCTTGAGGCGGTCCCGGCTCACTCCCCCCGGCGGGCGCCGACCCCCGAGGCCCAGGCTCACGGGCACCTCCTTCCTCCACCCCTGTGGCGCCGACCCCTCCACGCAGGGCCGCTTCGCTTGATTGCAGCCTGGGGGCGTCTTGGACGAACCCCCACGAGTGATTTCGTGAGCTCGCGCCGCCCCACAGTCGTCCTGGAGCCCAGAGAGGAGTGCTGGATCTGCCCGGGGCACGTCGCATCCCGAGTGGCCCCAAGCAGTCTCCTCCTGCTCTCCTGCTCAGTGGGGGCGGCGGGCGCTGGCCGAATGGCAGTGGGCGTGAGAGCTGGAGGACCACCCCCTGGTCCAGGCCCCTGTCCTCCCAGTGCCCTGACAGCGCAGAGGCACCTCCTCCCCATTTCCCTGGCTGGAGCGCACACCCGCTCTTCCTAACATGTTCAAAGAAGTTTAGGAAAGCGGGCACAACTTTGATGTGACCGTTCCCATCGGTCTTGGCTTTCTCATTATCACAAATGTCATTTGCTTTGGCTCCGAGCTCTGCAAAAGCGCAGAGCTGAAATTCTGCAGAAGGCCAGGCCTGTGGGCCAGGCGCTCACCCAGAGTCCTTGAACCACTGTGATGGGGACAAAGGCAATCAGGTGCTGGGGTCCTGCTCTTGTTCAAGGATGAATGTCTTCACTATGAACTAACGCACTGGGCTATTAGCAGAACACATCTTTCAGGCTGTCTGGCAGGTCAAGCACAGGAGAGGAGGGACAAATATCATACAGATTAGCGTCAGTTCACATTCTCCAGAAAAAAAACAAGAAAAAGAAAAACACCTCGGCAGCAGAAGGAACAGTCTCATACTCAAACCACGCAATATGATTAGCTAAATAAATACTCAGGTGTGTCCGGACACGTGGTACACCTCCTGCCTGGCCTCCCTGGCAGGACTGCTGAGCTGGAGGTGTCTCTCTACCTTAGTGAGACCCCGTTGGGGAAAAGAAAGACAGCTTTCAGGATTCAAGAGCTTACACATGCCGTGATGTCATCAGACCTGCGTGCTGGCCCTTTCTGCATTGGGAGCCACTGCTGAACAGTTTTGCTTAATAATGTATTCTGTGCCTTGAACTGTATGTGTTTGATTCACCCAGACTTTTCTGTTTGCAATCAGACTGGAGGAAGTGGTGCAGACCTCCCGCATGAAAAGGAGGTGCTCCCTGCCCGTCAGTGAAGGGGATACACTGTCCCCCAAAGACACGGATTTTCTTGGAATTGGAAAGTCAAAAAAAAAATCCTTTATAACAATTTTGATCACTGCGTGAAAAGTGGATTTGCCTAAAGTCTGGAAATGTTTACTTCTACACACGCACCCTCTGCTTTAAGAAAATCTATTGAACTGGATTTCATGGGATTGAGAGTGGAAGGGGTCGTTATTTGCTTTACAGAGTTCGTCACTTTTCAGCATTCACCGCAGATTTGTCTTAGGAGGCAGTACTGCAGTAATACTGGAAATTAGCCAGCCTCGACAGGGGCACACCAATTTCACAAAGCCAGGCTCCCTACATCACTGAAGGTAACTGTGAATAGCTCTTCAGGAGTGGGGAAGTTTTCGAATGGTGTCCTTCAGCTGGGTGTGCCCGCGCTGTGGGCAGGTTTCGTTGCTCAGCTCTGCTCACGGAAAGGACAGCTTTGTTCTACCACGTCAGCTCCACGCCAGCCTCTTGGGCGGCAAAGGCACCAGGCCTCATCATAGCACATGGAAGGAAAAGCGTGCTCAGACGCTGAGAGATAAAATGTTTGGCTGGAAGAAGGGGCCCAGGCAGGAGAGAAAATCAAACGCTAATAAAGACGGCATGTTTACCTATGTGTGGGAACCACTTCCATGGAAAGTAGAGAGCAGGAGAAATCGGAGGCCCAGGAAAGCAAGGAGAGAGGGGACAGATGTGATCTCTGATCTTGAAACCAGAGAGGGGGGTGCAGGGTGCAGGCCCAGAGGCCAGGTGGTCTGAGAAGGAGCAAGGGCAGAGCGAGGAGAGAAGGTGGTTGGCGTCTGGGGCTCGGAGCGCCTGGAGGAAGAGCTGAGGTTTGAGAGTAGCACATCAGCAGGCTGAGTGACAGGATGGGTCTCCCTGTGCCCACCCCCACGGCGTCTACACCATGGGGATGCTCAAGCAGGCTACGGACTCACTCTGCACACCGGTCCTTCTCTGCTGTAAGGCACTCCATGGTGTTGAGAAAACCGCGCGGCTGTTTGGTAAACAGAACTACGGTAGGAACCCCTTGTTTGTTACGGCGAATTTGAGAACAAGAAATCGCACTTGCTTCCTTATTCAGATGTCATCACATTTTCTCTGACTGGGTCTCTTCTGTGACTCCGAAAGATTATGGTCCTTCCCGTATAATCTAGCTCCGGTTAGATTTCATTTGATGTTCTTCTCAAATTCGTTTCAGAACCAGCTTTTGTGGGCTCAGGTCAGAAGGCCCCGTGTGCGTCCTCTGTCAGGCCACAGTGGGTGCCCCATCAGTGCTTCTGTGAGTGACCACGGTGTGGGGCTCCAGGGCCACTGGCGTGGGAGGGTGCATCTGAGATGCAGGAACACGTGCACGGGCCCCCGGGTGAAAGTTCGCAGCCTGTTCCCTGCTGGGTTTCCTGAGCTACTCCAAGGGGGGATGTGTGTACCATGCTTTCTCGAAGGGCCTCAACCCCAGAGCAGCTTTGCTGAATACCTATGGGGCCAGACATCCTGTCGGGAGCCCTTCAATTTCCTCGGTTTCTCCACCTGCTCTGCTTATTAACCCATTTTACAGATGCATTGATGCCGATTTGATGATGTTAAGGACATGCCCAAGGTCACGTGTTAGTTAGTAAAGGCCCCCATGCTCACTTTGGTCTTCACGGGAGACGATCCTGAGTGAGCATTGCCCATCCTGATTATGGAGCCAAGTTCCTATTACTGCTGACGCATTCTCTGACAAGGCTGACGTTCAGAATTTTCTGCACGGTGAATTGTTCCTTTTGCTTCCCTGGCAATATGTCAGTTCTGTAAGTACAATACCAGCCCCTCCGGAGCACTTTGCCCTCGTCCATCCTGTCATGCTTGCTTTGTTTGGTTGGGTTTTGGGGACAAAGTCCATCATTTTCTTCTGCAGATGAATTTGTTCAGATGATCTCAGTTCTTACCCTCCCACCTCACTCTGTCCCACGTAGGCCAATTTCCCTGTTGGCTCCCCTTCACCGTCCCTTCTTCGAACATGTAACTTATCTGAAATACCTCTGCTTTCATTTTCTTGACTGATTTTCAGATCCAATTTGACATTTTCCTTTAAGGAAGTGTTGCAAGATTACATGTACTTCACTCTCTGGTTCCGCTTTTCTTATTTATTTGTATTTATCTATTTATTTTAGCAATCAGGGTCACTACATGTGCACATGTAGTGTGCACTTAAGTAAGACCACATACTGTTCACCCACCAGTTCTGTGCTAAGGGTTTGGTTATGTCCTCAGATCCTCACAGTACCCTACAAGGTGCTTATTGTTACCCCACGCTATGGGGAGGAGCTTGAGGCCCCTAGAGCTCTTGTCCCTTGTTCAGGGCCACAGCACTAGAGCTCTGTGGAAGGAGGGACAGCCGTGGACAAGATGCACCTGCACCCAGGAGCTCAGCCCCTTCTTTGAGTTTACACAGGCCACACGGAGGTGTCTCCAAAGACTGAGCTCCTTTCTTAGTCTCTGAACTTCGCAGGATTGCAAATCAAGAAAATTGCCTCCACTTACAAAAGAACCCTTGACTGGTCATTATAGAACCTTCTATTCCTTGTTCTAAATCAGAGGAGACACAAGTTTCAAAGGAAGGGTTGGAGCAGAAACAACGTGTGTGGAGGTGGGGAATGTGGTGGCAAAGACACATGGAAACAGACGCACAGCCCAAGCCTGGCCTGAGTGGTCAGGACATGACAATGGTAGGAGGGGGAAGGTGGGAGGGAGCAGGTGCTTAGTGAATATTTGATTGAATGGCCACAGATACAGTGCCATGATTCCATCCCAGGTCCATCAAAAGGACCCCTGATTGCATGGGTGGGTGGGTAGTGGGGACCGTCTGGGCACAGACCACAGGTCTGGTGAGCTCTCTTGTGACCACACTGCTCTGAAGTTGTTTTCCCCCATCCGTTTACGAAAATCTGGGTATGCTGCAGGGAGTTGATGCAAGCATGGAAATGGCCATCCAATGCTGTCACCTACATTTGGGTTTTGAAACTTGCAGGTGGGCAGTAGCAGAAAATGGCATTTTGCTCTGCAGAAAGTCAGCAAATTTCATGATGTAGATGTGAGTGTAGGGCTGGTGCGCTCCCGCTTTCCTCTAACGCCTCCCGACAACTCTCTCACTCAGAGTAAAACAAAATGGCAGCACTCATGTTGACCTTTTGTTTTTCCGTCAGAGAAATGAATATAGAGTGGTTTTCCTTGGACAACGTGGGTACATGTCAGCCTTTTGATTGTCAACGTGTACTTCTGTATCACAAGGCTGTGGTATTTGCCGCTCTACCGATGTCTTTGCCACACGATGACCAGAGTCAGGGAATTAGTCAACCATACTGCATCTGGTTTTAGAGCGAGGAAGCAATTGTAGGAGAAAGATGATCCCGGCTCTGCAGACCCAGATCTGCTCCAGAGTGCTGGCTTTGCACGTCGTCACGTTCCGCTGGGACGAACCGTGTGCGATTTTACGGGATGAGCTCTGCTTACGTGTCTTGGGGAAGTGCTGTCTTCTGCTTTTACAAATATATGCCTATTAAAGCCATCATGATGTACACATACGGATATCCCAAAATATTCCTACACAGTCACATGATTGTGGGTGTCTGCTGCAATTTCAATGTGTGGGTTTCTTAGATATGCTCTCAGAGTACAGGTAGGGTGGGATAACATTTCATGTCCATATTTCCTAAAAATAGGAATCGCTTTATGTAAGAAGAAGAGTATCGTGACACAAATACGTATTTAAGGCACCACTAAATATCGTGGTGGGTGGATGATACGCATTAGGCAAACTATCACATTATATTGGCACCAGAATCCTCTGAAACATTCCCAGGAGGGTCGATTAAAGGGTCGCTGTTTTGGAGTTTGAATGCACTGGACACCCAGCAGGGAAGTCGGTTGGAGGTACTCCTCTAACTGAACACCAGCTGTAGAGGTTCACGACCAGGGGACGTGGAGGCAGCCGGCGGTTTTAAACCCGGAGGCTGCGAGGAACCACTTTGCATGGGTTTCTCGTTGAACCGGCTGGCTCCCGGGGCTCGTGGCGATCCACCCTGTGTGTGGCCTGCAGCGGACAGACAGACTGCTACGACAACCAAACAGGTCAGAGAGAAGAGGTGCAGAGCACATCCCGGCTCTGAGTCTCGCTGTCGCCGTCCGGCGTCTGGAGGCCCCTCCGGTATCTCTGGCTTCTGTTCGTGCAGGAAAGGGCTTGTGGCCTTGGGGCCATGCAACCCCCAAAATATATCCACGCGCTTACGTCTGCGTAAGACGTAGATGCACTAGCTTCCCTCACAGCCCATGATGGAGGACGTGACTCGGAGCAGTTCATTTTTTACCCTTGTATGAATTTTTTTTGAGGAAATTGTTGAAAAATTGTAGGTGTGATGAGGGTTGCGAGACAGGCTGAATGTGCTCAGCAATGGCAGTCTCGATGGCCAGAGTGTGGTGGCCAATGCCCCACCGAGCTCTGGCTGTCCGGTGCCCATGGATCGGAAACACAGGGCACTCTTGGGGGGGGGGGGAGAAGTCTGGGAAACTTGGCGGGTTATCTAACCCTCTGGGACTTGCCACAATGCGTATTAGCATTTTAGAGCCCTGATATGTCCTGCAGTTCAAAAAGCCTCTAGTGAGTGTAATTCTGCATTTTCCAAAGATGTTTGACAGCAAGACATATTTGTCAGGCAAGCTGTGTTGTTTTGCGGGCTGAGTCTTCTCTTAAACATCTTGCAGAAACTTTGGGCTGGGGAGCATTTCTGTCATCCTGGACGAGGCCCTTGAATATTTCTGCAGAAAACCCCTGCTGGGCCCTCTGCTGTGGGCCCCCGACAGGCCCTGGGTGCTGGGCCCTGCTCTCTGCCTGCTGGGTGCCAGAGGACCCCCAGGCGGGGGTTCCCCCAGGGCTGCAGGGCCTGGCAGGAGGGGGTGTCCAAGTGGCAGTTTGTGGGCAAGAGACTCAGGTGGACACCACACAGGTGGGCTGAGCGAGGAGGGACAGGATGCGGAGAGGAAGGTGGAACGGGAAGGGGCAGGCAGAGTGTGGCCGGACAGACCTGGGGAGGGAGACATGGTGTCCAAGGCCCCTGGGGAGCTGGCCAGCTGGGACCGTGTGTGTCAGGTACGCATCAGCAGAGAAGAAAAGTGCCTCGGGGGATGTGGCGGGGCTGCTGAGAGGGGATGGCCTGATAGGAGCAGGAGCTGTGCCAGAGCCTGGCCCCAGGACTCCCACAGAGCATCGCCCTGGTCGGAGGGGCTGTCCTTTCCTGAGGGGCCCTGTGTGCAGGGCCACCCTCCGTGGGCTGACACAGGAGCCCTGGACCTAGACCAGGAGGCCGTCGCCCGGTTGGCAGGCCTCATGCCTGGCGTTGAGGTGAAGATACTGCTCTCTTAAAATTCACAGCGGAAAGAGGGGTACAGCCTGGGAAAACAAGAAACGCAATGGGGAAGGTGGTGAGAAACATCTTGTTTTGAGATGAACGAATTCCATAACCTGGGAATATCTGGGAGGTAGGACACAAAGGAGTTGGTGATGGATTGTGTGTCTGAGTATTTGTTGAAGAGAAACAGCTTTGTTTTTTTTGGTTTTTTGAATTGAGAGAAAGCTGTAGCTGTGAAGTTGCAATTTCCCACGGAGGTGCCCCTTGGATGTTGTCCTGGGCGGGCGCAGGAGGCAAGGGCTGGGCCCGTGTGACTGCTTTGGGCTGGGAGGAGAGGCTCGCTGCAGGTGCTCGGAAGTACTGGCCCAAGGCGTGAGCGGGCGTGCGCTGTAGGACGCGTTCGTTGGGGGTGTTTGCACCAGGATAGATGGAGAGTTACCCAGCTGGGCCTCGGGTTGGGAGGCGCCAGGATGCACCAGCTGGCAGGGCTGGCCGCTGGGGTCTGCAGGCGCCCCTGCAAGACGCCCTGGTGGCCCCGGGGTGAGGAGGCGGCCACAGCACTGCGGCGGGCAAACGGAGGACACGAGTGGGCCTGGCCAGCCTGCAGTGCGGCTCCCTCGAGGTCTGGACGGATGCTCCGTAGCTGGGAGGCTCGGTGCCAGGGCCTGCACCCTGCGGGTGGGGGCGGCTCATCTTCTGTTCCGACAGGCTGTGTCTGTGGTCGAGCTCCTGCATGTGGGTGTGTTTTCTGCTCCAGAATTAGATGCCAGCATTTGCCCTTCACCTCCTCGATTATGTGCACTGAGGACATTTCACCAAATATTAATTTTTTGTCCAGTGTCATGATATATGGGTGCTTTTGAGGATAGAAAGAATCAATACCTTGTTTTTATAGATGACTTGGGAATGTTTGTAAGGAGACACAGCAGTGACAGGAACCCCAGGACTGCTGTCTACTAGGAATGGTTGGCAGTGAGTACACGTGCAGCCTAAGCCTCAGCATGAATTATTAGGAATATTTTTGTTATGATGTGTCATGGAGTTTTGAAGTTATTAAAAATTATAATGCATTTACAAAATGTGCACCATTCTTAGTTTTGAGGACCTGACTTAAAGCAATCACGGAAGATGTGTAAGAGCCAAACCTTGGTTAAAGGAGAAGCTCTCCACCCCTGAAGTGTGGGGCCTGTGGATTGTGTTCTCCGAGACTCGTCCAACGTCGAAGCATAACAGTGCAAGTCAGCGTTCGCTGTTCAGAGAGTACAACATGAGCCTCGTGGAAGAGGCTGCTTGGTTCCTATTTTTAGAAAATATGGTCATGAAATGTTATGCACAATCTCTTACGTGAGACCCCAGAACTTACTTGTCTTCTGACGGGCAGCTGGTACCCTCCAGCGGCCACGTCACAAATGGCAAGATTTCCGGGACTGAGCCTGGGTGGCCCAGTTAGGCATCTGCCTTCGGCTCAGGTCATGATCTCAGGGTCCTGGGATCTGGTCCCACATCGGGCTCCCTGCTCAGCGGGGAGCCTGCTTCTCCTTCTGCCTCTGCTGTTCCCCCTGCTTGTGCTCTCTCTCTCTCTCTAACAAATAAATAAAATCTTAAGGAAAAAAAACCCCAAATGGCAAGATTACCTTTTTTTTTAAAAGATTTTATCTTTAAGTAATCTCCACACCAGACATGGGGTTCAAACCTATAGCCTGAGATCAAGAGTCCTACGCTCCCTGGACTGAGCCAGCATGAGCCCCAGGCTGTCTTTTTTCTATGCCTGAATAATAATACTCCAGTAGACCACACTTCTTCCTCTCTCCACCTGTTGACAGATACACGAGATGTTCCCACGCTGCGGCTACGGTGCGTGACATGCATCGCACGTGGGAGTTGAGTATCCCTTCAAGGTACTGACTCTGTTTCCATCAGATATATGCCCAGAAGTGGGATTGCTGGATCACAAGGCAGTTCCATTTTAATTTTTGAGCATCCTCCATACAGTTTCCGTAGTGGCTGCATCAAATTCTATGGTTTCTTAAAATTAAGACTACAGTTTGAACCCATGTCATGTTTTATTTTCATACTAAGATAAGTGTCCATATTTAAACTCCAGATTAGCTTTCCGATTGAAAAATAAGGTTCCTGTTCTTTAAACTTTTTCTGAGCCGTGTGTTCTTCCCTTAATACGCAACGTATTCATTTAATACTGTGAACGCAAGTGTCTTACGTGGTAGGCGCTAACTGCCCCAGCACTGGGACCAAGTCCCCAAGTTCAGTAGTTACCAAACAACGTAGAGGAAACCGTAAACTGTCACAAAGGATGGACAGATTTAGAATTATGCAAGAAAAACAGGTATTACCACGTTTGTAAGAACTCACCCAATAGCTTGCTTGATGCCCATTTGGGTGTCGGTGGGGGCGGGAGAGCAGGAATGAGAGGTGCTAACGGAGAGGTCAGAGTGGGTGAGCGTGGCATGACAAGGCAGCAGAATCACTCCACATGCCTTTCACGTGGCACGCAACTTTCCACGTCTTTTTTTAGTTGGCCTAACCACGTTTTTTGTGATGCTGATATACATATTTTAAAAAATTAGACCAATGTGGTATGTTCTTATAAAAACCTAATTTCATATACCAATATTTCCTGCAGAGTATAGACCCTTGTAATTCACTTTTTGGTCCATTTCGTTGGTCTTTGAACTTTTGAAAGGCAAGTAATTAGTCTTTTACATGAGGGAAGATGCTGATGAGGTGGACACGTGAGGAATTAATTGTTGATGGACTCGCGCCTGGTACGCCTTAGTCCCAACCCTGCTTCCGACGATAATGCCGAGTGCAGGCTCTCGGAGAGCTGGACCCTGCCCACACGTGCAAAGCAAAGTCAAGTCAAAGGCCACTGTTTCTATGATTGAGACACACATCCCATATTTACTTGAAAAGTTAAAATGCACAATTTATTTTGCTTGCATTTTCCACTTTATTAATTGCTTTTTTTCTTTTAGTTTGCTTTTACTATTTCTTTTTTATCAGACCGTGGCTGAAACCCTCAATACAGAATGTGTAATATAAAATGCCTATAATGTGAGTTACAGAACGTATACATGTATTTTGGATGTTCTTTGCATTTTTGTGTTTAATTAAGAACTGAGCCGTCAAAAAACGTGGTGTAACTGATGTAAAAATAACTAATCGCTATGCCCTTGCCGGGCCCTTTCTGTGGCTCGATTCATACGGTTGTCTGTTCAGTGCGCTAACGGTCCGCGTGCAAGGCTCTGGCGCATACGCTTGGAAATTCTGGTTTCTTGCTGGGAACTGTCATTATAATTCATACTAGAATTAGTTGGAATTGTTTTCCTCCTCGTCACGTGGTGCTGGAATCGTACAAAGGCTTCATAAACACAAATACATCAACCCCTCATATTCCATGTTAAACACACACTGTGGTCATATCAATGCAGAGAGAATTTAGTTCCTATTATTTGTCACAATGCACCAATTTCAAAGAGAATTAACGCAATATCACATCATGATTTTTAAAAAACTCCACCAAACCTTAAATGTGTTTGTGCAAAGAACCAGCCAAGGCGGTTTTTGAACGGCTGTTTCTGGGCTTGTGTTGCTAGCGGCCTCGATGATCTCTCTCCTGGGTCTTCTTCACCTGCACGTCTCACTTCCGGGGAGTCAGGGTTAATCCGCCGTCCGTGGTTCTGCAAGGCTCTGCCCCATTTGGGAAGGGAGCAAGAGAGTCGCTGTGGTCACCAGGCTCTTTGCCCCACAGACCTGCATGTGAGGCACCCGTGGCCCGGCCTGGGGTGTCCCGCGGAGAGCTCCTGCCTTCCCGCAAAGGCCCCAGGGCGTTTGCTGCTAGGAGGAGTCTTAGGTAAAAACCAAGGGGTGATGATCTCTGGAGGTTTCTTCTCGCTGAACGGCCATTTTCCCTGCCCTCAGGGCAGTCCACCAAGGGGCTAGATCAGGAAGTGTGTGCATTTTATATCATAGACCGCCTCCTAGAGTCCAAAGGTCCCAGGCCAGACGTCTTTCTCATATACCTCACAGCACACTTTCTTTGGCGGGGAGGACCTTCCCAAAATCTCAAGAGAAAGGTTGATGCATGGGAGCTTTGCTTCCTGTGAAGTGCGTCCTGAGAAATTTAGTTTCCCAGAGTCACATTTAAACATCATTAGGTTTCCAGTGTTTGCCAGCCTTGGGAGCGGCCCTGGTCTCCTGGTTCCTGGGAGGGCGACATCAGCCAGAGTTACCACCTCGGGAGGGCCACCCGATGAAGGAATAAGCCGTCCTCTATTATGTGAGAAAGTAAACAGCAGCCACATTGATCGCAACACAAATTATTGGTATATTTGTAGCTAATTGGACAAACTGGTTTTATTCCATACTCTGTGACTTTCAGATCAAAAGCACATTCATTCTTGGTTGTCGGGAGCTCATCGTAGGAGTAAATATACTATCTTCATATTACTGGAAAACGCTAACGTGTGCTTTGCCGCATGTGACACAAGATGTTACTTCGTGAGCACGAACTGTGGTCAGCTTGGACGAGTTTCCTCCGCCATGCTGAGTGGACATGGAGATCCAGCAAATGACCCCACTTCCCGGGGCCGTCAGGGTCCGCGCTGACCGCGGATGCACGCTGGCGCTGCTCATCTGACCCCATCAGGTCAGGACTTCCCGCGCGGGGGTAAGAGGGGCTAAGTCTGCTCTGCGTGTCACCCCCGTCCACGGAGGATGAACGGAATTCACCAGCAGGAGCTTCATTGAAACTTTTCCTTTGTGTGCTGCTGGGCTCTGTCCTCTGGAGAGAAGCAAGCCTGAGTGTGGGCTTGGTGCTGAGTCCACCCCTGCGCCATGCCCAATGCTGGATTTGGGGCTGGGGTTTCAGCCAGAGGGGAGCGGAATCCTGTGATTTAATGTGGGGAATCAGTAAGCACAGAGGTGCTTGTGGCCTGGGCGAGCACGTTCCTTACTGTGTCCACTTACCTGAAGGGAGCGGGGGCAGTGATCCTGTCCTCTGAATTGTCTTGGGGCCGACTGCTGTGCCCCTGGGGGTAGAGGCACTGGGGTCTAGGCAGGTCATTTGCCCAGGACAGGCCCTGGGCCTGACAAGTCCTGTTATTAGCACACATGTCGGTTCATCGACTCCACCAACAGGCACCTACCTGCACGCAGTGCTGTCTGTAAGTTGGAGTGAACACCGAGTCCGATGGGGACCAGGCTTCCCGTCTTGAGCTGGGAGTTTGGCGGGAACTTGGAGCGAGCTCGGGATGCTGGCCCCCTTCTTGGTGAGCTCCTCAGAAGACACACGGGCTCACAGACACATGCACTCTCGAGGATCCCGCTGCCCGCTGTGCTGGACCCCGTCCTTCTGGGCTGGACACCACTCCCTGGACATTGGTAGAGGAACTTCCGGCCGCCGACTGTGTGTCTGTGTTCTGACTCACACTGTTGAGTACACTGCTGGCCCCGGATTTGGAGGAAACGGGCGTTTTCCCGAGGAAGCGGGTGAGGAGGAGTGAGGGCCATCGGTGAACAGAAAAACCCTCATCCCCTACATCATCCAAAGCCACGTCCCCTCTGTCACCCGAGCTTGCTCACCAGGCCGCGTCGGCTCCTCCGTGGGGCAGGCCCCAGCTCAGGCCTGGAGTGCCCGAGGCGGGCGTCCCCACTCGGCAAGGCTCGCAGTCATCACCAGGTCTCCATGTCGCCCTTTCCCGGCTCCCTGATTTAGAGACGCCCGGTGCTTGCTGGGAGCCTCACCACACACAGGCAGCCGGAGGCCTCAGATGCCAACATGTTACCTCGAGGGAATAACAACAAACCCTGAGGGCAGACGTGTGCGGCCGTGGGCGGGCGCCTGTGTCCTGCGCCTCCTGAAGGCCGAGCAGCCCGGCCTGTCTCACGGTGGCAATCTGACCCTTTCCGGGGGCCCCGGCCGCACCCCGACCCCGCAGGTGTCCCCAGGAAGCTGGCATCGCAGAGGAAGGGGGGGCCGACGAGTGAGCCAGGTCTGCAGCGCGTCTCGTCTCCTCTGCCCTACACGTTTGTGTTTCACCCACGTGTCCTCGCGAGCCAGGCGGCGCCTCCTCCGGGAAGCGCACGCGCTCTTTCCGTCGCTCTGGCGTCATCATCGCGCGGCCGTGATGTGTGGAATAATCACGCGACGCCCCCGGAGCTTCCGGCGCGGCGCCTTGGCGACCTGCTCCCATCACGAATGTCGACTTGACTCTTAATTGAACAGCTTCTCCTCCGGGAGTTTTAATCACGAGTCTGGGTAAGTGGGCTGCGTCGTGACGGCTCAGGTCGCGGCAGGCGGGGAGCCCGCAGCTGCTTGCCGCGGACGTGGAGTTTGGGGCGGTGGCGGCGGAAGGAACGTCCCTGTCCTCCTTACCCCTGGTTACGGCCGCGATGATGGCATAACTGTCCCGCGAGCCGCGGGTCTCCTGCGAGTGCGTGGTGGGTCCTGCGGGGCCTGGGGGGAGCTCTGCCAGCGGCACAGCCTGGCCGTCGGGAGCCCGGACACCACACGCCCGCGCTCTGCCGCGCGGCACGCTTCGCACCAAGTTCAGGAGGGAACTCCCGGAAGCAGCAAGCAAATTATGTTTTCTTTTAAAAACATATTTTCATTTCAGACTTTGCCTTATGAGGATCATAAGCTTAAGAAGGTTATGCATGTCTTATTTCTCTGGATATAAATTCCGGGTCACTGAGGATTGACCACTCAGGGTGTTAATTACTACCGCAGCTTAGACATCACATTTTTGGTCATACTTTATTGGGAATGCTAAAGAGCTTTTTTTTTTTGTTTGTTTAAATAGAAAAGAACATGGGGCGCCTGAGTGGCTCAGTTGGTGAAGCGTCTGCCTTCAGCTCTGGTCATGATCTGGGGGTCCTGGGATCAGGTCCCACATCTGGCTTCCTGCTCAGCAGGGAGTCTGCCGCTCCCCCTGGTTGTGGTCTCTCTCTCTGACACGTAAATAAATAAAATCTTAAAAAATAAAAAATAGAAAAGGGGCGCCTGGGTGGCTCAGTCGTTAAACGTCTGCCTTCGGCTCAGGGTGTGATCCTGGCGTTCTGGGATCGAGCCCCACATCGGGCTCCTCTGCTGGGAGCCTGCTTCTTCCTCTCTCACTCCCCCTGCTTGTGTTCCCTCTCTCGCTGGCCATCTCTCTCTGTCGAATGAATAAATAAAATCTTTAAAAAAAATAGAGAAGAACCACATATATATTAGTGATTCCTACCTGGTCACAAGGACTCCACCGTGCCTTTCTTATTTAGCGAAGTTCCTCTGTGTTTTGAACGGCCAGGATTTCATAGCAGTGTGTCCTGCGGTTTAAAACCATACGAAATACTGTGGAGAGGTCTGCGGGGGGAAAGTGGCGATGGCAGCCACTGGAGGGGCGTCTGGTGAAGATGGGAGTGGGGAAGCAACGTGCCTTGTCGCCTGCCCTGGGGCTCCTCTTCTGCGGCAAGCTGGGGGCGGTGCGGTGGTGAATTTGGAAACCACAGGCTGGCTGGGACAGGCAAGGCGGGGAAGCGTGAGGGGCAGTGCTGTCCTCTCTGGACGCAGACACTTTAGGGACAGTCATGCTGCAAGGACCCTTTGCACTTTAAGCCTCTGTGGTGCTGTTCTCCTGTGGGCTTGTCTGGGATTTGTAGGTCAAGGTATTTGAAAATACTACAGCTTGTAACTTTTTCTCGTATTAGCAGTTTTTCACACTTTTTCTATGTTGGTTTGTTCATTATTCCAAGGAAGGCATCTTCTTCCAGAGCAAGCCGATCTCAGGGGAACTCGTTTAATGGGGTGTTTGTATTCCTGGCTCTCCGTGTGGGTTTCCTTCCTTGGCACAGGTTTGTCTCTGCAGCAGAAGATCCCCGTGGACCCTGTGCTGGAGGCCGATGCGGCCACAGGCCCTCTCTGGGCTCTCCGTGCCGCTGGCCCCGCCTCCCGTGCCTGTTGGCAGTGGGCACCAGGCCACAATGCCTGCTATGGACGCTGGGTACTGTGGATGGTGGCGTATGTCCGTTGGCTCCCAGTCTGGCAGGGTCTGAAGAGAACTGCCAAAGAGGAGCTTTCTTGTTTTGGGTGAGGAAGGAGAGTCCCCCAAGCACCGCGTTCTCAGAGTGACGGCCATTTCTATG
Source organism: Ursus arctos (assembly GCF_023065955.2). NCBI lineage: Eukaryota > Metazoa > Chordata > Mammalia > Carnivora > Ursidae > Ursus > Ursus arctos. The sequence continues at coordinate 1,085,541 of NW_026622841.1, forward strand.
GGAGGTCGAGGCTGCCTTTCAATGACCTGTCAAGTTAGATGTCCCATGGGGTTCTGCGTTTAGTGCTGTGGAAGTGGGGGACAGACAGGCTTCTCTGTTGGGGTGTCCCAATGTGTCACAGAAGCACGTGACAGCAGGTGGGTGGATGTTCTTGGTAGCCACGTGCTCAAGCGTGCAGAGATGGTGGCAAGAATTGGCAATGCTCAGTCATGTGGAGCCATGGCAGGTGACAAAGTCAGAGCTATTTGTCCACAGAGGTTGTTGGTTTGTCTGGAAGTAGTTGGTTCTTAGCGCGGGGTATGAGCGATGTCACATCACTCAGATGGAAGATCCAGAATGGGATTTGGGCCCGCTGAGACCGTCTACACAAATCTGTGATCTTTATTTTTATCTCCGGTGGGATATGATTAACAGCACAGCTAAGGAGACTGGTTAGGAGGACAGTTTTGGGGGTGTGGGCCTACCGCCTATCAGGAGGCTGCACGCTGAGGATCAAAACATTGCAGATACTGCCATATAGGGAGAGGATTGGTCAGATAAATCACACCACTTCCCCACCTCAGGGGAGCAAAGGGCAGTGACAAAAACCATGCCCACGAGCCTGTTCTCAGAATACCATGTCCGCTGACCTTGGGCTGCCCTTGACCAGCCCTGCTTTGGTGTTGGGGACGTCAGCATAACTTGGTGAGCGGCAAGGGGCGCCCACGGGGACAGGAGCAGGTCTCCACACACTGGAATCTTTCCGTGTGAGTTAGGACCTTGTCCGGTTTCTTTGGAAAGTCAGAGTAATTATGAGGTTTTATCTTTACTTTGCAGCTGATGTTTTAAATACAGCAAATGTGGGGAACTTTTCAGAGCAGTTCTAATCTACCTTACAAAGCTCATAGCCCAATTTTGTGTCTGCCTGGGACACACAAGGGCAGATGGGACAGGCCAGCCATGGTGTGTGACGGATCCAGTCCACGTGGAGGCCGTGGCCGCGCAGATGCAAACCCACCTGCTCCCCGCTTCTGTTCTGCCTGTTAACCGGTTAGCTCCACGCAGTGTGGTCTTCACTGAAATTGTGACTTCATGAAACGTAGGACATAATTTGGATTCTCATACCCGATTCAGAATTGACCATTTATTGAGCAGATCTCAGGGGCCACAAATGATGAAGAACACGCCAGCTTCCTGTCTTAATAGGGGAGGAAATCAGAGAGTGTGTTTGCTCACGGTCACAATGGTAATTAGCAGGGTCTGTTTGCTGCTGTTGACGGTGATGACCTCTGGCTTTGAAGGTCTGCTTCCGGGGCGCCTAGGTGGCGCAGTTGGTTAAGAGTGCGACTCTTGATCTCAGCTCAAGTCATGATCTCAGGGTCATGATTTCAAGTCCCGCCCTGGGCTCCGCGCTGGACGTGCATCCTGCTTATACACAAAGTGAACATCTGCTTTGGAGCTGACTCTTGCCGAGAAGGAGGAGGTCCTCGCAGGAGCGAGGAAAGTCTCTGTTCTGAGGGTGCAAGCATTTCACGCGATGGCCTTGGGTCTTCCACCAGCATCCCGTGGCACACACATGCCCTGTGTGGGTTTCCTGGGGTTGCCACTGAAACACCACATTTCTCCTCTCACAGTTCTGGAGGATCCACGTGTGGGCAGGATTGCTCTCCTGGAGACCCCTTGGGGGTCTCGTCCTGGCCCCTGCTCCTGGTGGCGGCTGGTGGTCCTTGGCAATATGTGGCTGGCAGGTGTGTCCTCTGGCACGTGTCCCTATCTCCCCTCAGGTCTGCCTCCTCTCCTTCAGAGGGGTCCTGGTTGTACTGGATGGGGCCCCCCAGTCACCTCCTCTGGGTTTGCTCGCCTGCAGACACTCCTTCCACACAAGAGCACATTCACGGGTAGCGAGGACTGGGACTTGAGTAGGCCTTTCTGGGAGACACAGTTCAACCCACTGGGATCACGCCCCGACCCCAAGAAAAAGAAAGAACATGACACACGTACTTACGCTTGTGAGCAGATGACTCAGTTTTGATGTAGAAACGCAGGATTCCATGTGTAAAATAGGGCTGCAGTTTAGGAACTCAGTGACTTCTCACTTGGTGACAGAATTTCTCAGTAACGGGATGGACAGTGTGCGTGCAGGTAACCATGGGTCACAAGTGAGCGTGTCATGAGTCTGTTGCGGGTGTGGGGGGTGCAGTTCTGGGGGTGGTGCTTCCTCCCGGGACTGTCCTCGGCCCCGTGCAGCTTGGGGGACGCCAGTCACCTGGTGGTCACTGAGCAGCTAACATGGCTGGGGAGTGGAGGGTGCCAGGGCTGCGTAGGGTCCCTCCGTGTGACTGGAACGCGAAAACCGGGTCACCAAGGGGTGGTGACAGTGACTCACAAAGACGGAAAAAATAATAAATAATAATGGGGCTGATGTTGATAAGGAGGAGCGGAAACAGGCCCCTGCACAGGAAACCATGGCCATGCAGGGGTGAAGCTGGCCGGCGTGGGCAGGGAGCCACTAAAGCTGCTTCCTGCTTGTTCACGTTCCATGAAGGATTGCCCACGCTGCGTTCTGCTGTGTCCGCGTAGCAGTGGGGTGTGTGATGGGGGCAGGCGTCATATTGCAGTAAATTCACATTTTCACAGAGTTGACTTTTCCCAAAGCTGTGTATATGGGCCGGGTTAAATATTTGCACGTGGTATGACCATATTAGATTGTGTCATGAATGGGGTGATGAACCACTATCTGCAGCAACCCCCTCGACTCAAGGATTTCTGGGCCGTCTCCTGCAGCAGCTGTTATCCAGAGAATCAGATGGGATTTCCGCTCACCCCACCCTGCCTTGGGCAGTGTTGCTTCCCCAGGATCAGCTGTGGCTCGGTGAGAACGATGCGAGGGTGACGCTGGGTGCCCAGCCCCAGTGACCTCGGGAGCAGAATGAAGTCCGGGCTGGTCGCAAATACCCGTCCTGGGTCAGAACCATCCCCTTCCTCCCGGTCCCCGCTGTTCTTCACATCTGGGTCCCGGGCCCCACACTTGTCGTGGCTCTTCCAGTGTGACCCTTGCGTCTGCGTGGGATGTCACTGACCTCTGTCCAGGACTCAGAGTACCTGCCCTCTTCCAAGTGAAGAAATTTACTGCAAAACCAGGACGCATTTCCCACCACACCACACGGGTGGTGGTATTTTCCCAAGTACAAGGAATGAGACCCACACTGCCGCGTTCCCAGTGCCAGGTGTTGGCAAATGCACTTCATTCTGGAGGATGCTATGTTTGGTTGAGGGTTACGTGGTAGTGAGGGTAAGCTGCTTTCTCAGGTTACTGTTCAGTAAAATGCACGAGCATGATAAAAGGCCCGCAGGCCCACCGAAGATGAAATTGTCCTCTCCGTCCACCGTCACATGGTACTCCTTCCATCCTACAGTGTGTGGCGGCTGACAAGAACGATGCAGGGACCACTGATTATTATTTTCTGTTTCATAATTCAACCACATACGCCAAGGGACGAAACAGGGTTTTATAGGTGGGACTGAATTTAGTGCTTTTCCTATAAAATAATTTCCGCAAATTTAGCTTCAGGCTCTCTTCTCTGATATAGGAGACTGGAATCAGAATACATTTTTTTGGACATCCATAAAATGCACACTCCTTATGACCCACAAAAACCTCCTAGCAAGATCCTAGCCTGCTGTTGGTGTCTGCTGCCCCTTCCTGGCAGCCTCCCCTCTATACCTGTTTCTCCACACGCCATTCAAGTGCCTTTTTATCACAGAGACGCCGGCTTCTGTGGCTTTAGAGGCCACCTGTCCGTGACCCCTTAGCACGCGTGGGTGCCTCAGGTTGTCCAAAGGATGGCTCTTCACTACCCTGCGGGTGGCTTGGGGGCCGGTGTTCAGTTCATTTCTGTGTCCAACCTTGGGCTTGGGAGGGGTCATGAGAGCCAGCCTTGCTGTGCGCATCTCTGAAAAGAAACTATTGTGAACAACAGCCCCTCTCCTGTCCTCTCTCCCCTTGCCTTTCCCTTTCCTCCTCTCCCCCTCCCTCCTCTTCCTCCTCCCTTCCCCTCTTCTCTCTCCCTCTCCTTTGCTCTCCCTCATTCCCCCCTCCTTTTCCCTCCCCGTTTCTCCCTCTTCCTCCCCTCCCCTTCCCTCCCCTTCTATCCCCCTCATTCCCTTTCCCTCCTTCTCCTTTCCCCTCCCTCCCCTTCCCTCCCTCTCTCTCCCTTTCCCTCCTTCTCCCTCCCGCTCCCTCTTCTTCCCTCTCCCTCACTCCCCTTTCTTTTACTACCCCTACTCTCCCTCCCTCCCCTCACTGTCCTCCCTTCCTCTCTCTTTGCTTCTCATCACTGAAATTCCATATAATTCAAGGATCATTGAATATAATTAAAAAGATCACAAATATGAAGTTAAAGGTAATACATTTGCTTTCTTTAATTTTTATTCCTAGGTGAGAAATGGTGAGTGGGAAAACAATGGGTGATTTTGGGGTTCAATTAATACAAAAGTGATTTTATTCTCCTAAGATGAATATACAAATAAATGCAAAAAAAAAAAATACAAGGAATATTTAGACCTAATAATTCAAGTGACTCAGACTGGCTGTATTTCCATCAATACTTTAATCTGTAATTTGAAGTGCAAATGTTTTCCTATGGTCAATTTTGTGTCTCTCCCCTTACTGTTTGGGGAGTAACGTCAACAGTTGGCATCTAAAGTGATTAGAAATCCCCCCCCCCCCACTGCCATACTAGTACGTATTGTTCCTGCATAAAGTGCTTAAGTCTGTGCAGGTGTGTTCTGTAATAGACAGCCCTGGTCTGTTCCAGATAGATGTGCTTTGCTCTGTTTATCTTCATGGCTAGGGCTCGCTCCTACACCCCTGGGTTTTGCACTAAGAGGAAAGATTAATTGACGAATGGTTACCCGTTGGGCCAGCCTGAACATTGTTCTGGGGTTTTGCTTCAATTCTATTTGTTAAAGAAAAAATCCTCTGCAACAATGTTATTAATGTGATAAAAAGAAATACTTGTTAATAACTAGATAATTTAAAGAACTTGGGTTCATCCATCTGTTAATCTCAGTTGTGATTAAGGAGGAAATCCTAATGCCCATTATTTCTAATGACAAGACCAAGCAGGCTTAAAGCATTAGCTGGCGGAGGCCACGGCGAAGAGGCGATGAAGGATATCAGCAATCTCAGCCACAATTGAGGAATTGGCCCAACCTCCACACAACAAAAGTGATACAAAAGAATTACACCCTCACTAAAGTCTATTTCCTCGTATAATCACACAAAATGATTTTTCTTAAATATGATAATAAATCACAGCAAAAAATCAATGTGGCAGGGCCCAACTGCTATGGCCTGATAACGCATCAATCAATATTTAGTATTTAGATTTTAATTAATACATAGCCGTGCAGAGGCTTTTTAAGTGAGAAATATTATCTCAGATAAAAAATCCAGCACTGTTAGCATGCAAAAGCCGTTGCTCATATCCGTCATTGATCAATCCTCTGGCCTTGTGATTAAAAAGCCTGGAAAGTATCAGACAAGAGGGTGAAACAGATTGAACCAAGAGGAGACTGTCGTAGGCATCTCTGTCTGGGAGACTGCCAGCATAGGACGCAGGGAGAGTGAGCACGCAGGTCCAGGCCGCCTGCTGGGGAGCGATCCCCGTGAACAGACAGACCCCAGAGACGCTGTTGCAGGTCGGAATCAGCGTTCCGACCTCCGGGGCCTGGCCGCTGCCTCATTCTCCTCCTCTTGCTGATCGCGGTTTCCGACAAAAGTTCCTCGTGACGATGACGTATTTTAAAATGATCTAATGTTGGGGGATCCATGTTGGTCTTGGGCATACTATTAATTTCCCACATTTCCCTTGATGTGTGAATGGCACTGGCTGCCGAAACGGAGACTATCGAGATGCATAGAGATGTTCCTTCCCAAAGCTCTGAAGGTTCATTCCCGAAATTCTGTTTACAACCTGTGCTTCCTCCGTCCATTGCCGACCACCTCCCCACCCACCTTCCTTCCCACATCCCGTAGCGGTATTCTGCACCGCCAGCTCGCGACGTCCATAGCTGAGGACGTGACGGTCCCTTGGTGCCCTCAACCCTTGAGGCTCACCAGGCTTTCTGGCAAGTTGATCTAGCAGCTCATGCAAAACCCACAGACAAGCAGGGAAGACGGAGCATGTGTTTCTGGCTTGCTTAGGGAGAGAATCCAAGACGATGCTAGCTTGCTGTTTGGGAAGGACCTAATGGGCTTTTCACATTTTTCTTATTAGTTAATTTTTTGAGAGAGAGAGAGAGGGAGAGAGGGAGAATGCTCGCCAGCAGGGTGGGGAGTAGCAGAGGGAGAAGGTGAGGGAGAGAGAGAATCCCAAGCCAACTCCATGTCCAGTGCAGACCCTGACATAGGGTTCAATCTAAAGTCCCTGAGATCATGCCCTGAGCCAAAATCAAGAGTTGGACGCTTAACTGACTGAGCCATGTAGGCACCCCTACATTTTTCTTTTAAATCCATTCCCTCACTGGGTCTTCCTGTCCCTGTGTTCCTCTGCTTATGATCCCATTTGATACCTCTTTTCCCCTCCCTGAGAGAGTGATGTGGAACCTTCAGTTGAATCTTTCTTAATACGGTGTTCTTTGGGCAGACCTATCTAAGCAGCAAATCGAAAGCCTGGAAATTTTGCCTCTGTGGGCAACGTTGATGTGTGTGGAGAGAAGAGCCAGCCTCCAAGCTGTCCCTGTCCCTGATGTCTTAAAGAGGGCCCGGTCCTTATCTGGGTTATCTCCTAGCTACCTGTGGTTCCCCTTGAATTTGTTGCCAGCCAAAGAGATTGATGCATGGAAGGTGTCTACAGTGTCCCTCTTACATGGGGTGAACAGAACAGAACAGAACGGGCACCAGAGGCAATTCAGTAGGACTCGGGGCGGGGGGTGGGGTGGGGAAAGGGTGGTCTCTGTGACACCCAAGCACGAACTCTATGCATGAAGCTGTATATTGAGTATTTTAGCAAAATGGAGACTTGTGAGTGAGAATGTGCCCAATGTCATCAGCTGAGAACAGTTTCTCCGAGCCAGAGGCTCATGGTGAGGCACGGATTCACCAAACAGACACAAGAAAAAGTGTCCAGAGACTCTTGGGACCCTGGGGACATGGGACAATTCAGAATTTCTGTGTCTTTTCTGATCATTGGCCTTTGCTTTGAGAACTAAGAGGCCCTATCCTATGTTGAGGTCAATGGCCATGAGTAGTGACAACAAATTAAATTTTCTGTTACTAGAAGTTAATGGGATTGTCATCTGCAGGGTGGGGGGGAGTCATGGGGAAGATTGTGGGTTCAGGGACAGCCAGCAGCTCTAATCCTCAGGTTTCCACTGAAGTCCTGGTGGAATGTTCTGAAGTGGGGACACTTCAGGGTCACTGGGGAAGGAGCTCGGACACCAGGCTTTATGCTCACTAGGAAAAAGCTGGGCCATTGAGGAATTAGGGGATGATTAGGTTTTCACTTACTAGAACCATATGGTATCAAACACTAACCACATCCCACATTTTGACCTAATAATTCCACCTCTAGGACTTTATCCTAAGAAAATAATCAGATAAACATTGATATTTGTGTGTCAGGATATTTGCTGTAGGAAAGCAACAACAGAGTGTACAGCGAGGAGAAACATGTAAGTGCACGAGGGTGTTTCCGTGCCACCGCGTGAAATACGGCCTGAGGGACGCGGGCGTTCGGAATATTTAGACATTGAAAAGGGGAATCTTAATTCCGTTAAAAATGAGAGAATGTCAACACCCTGAAACATTTATAATTTTTCATCTAGACGTTTTGGATGTGTCGTCACGTTTTATTGGAAGCAGAAAGGGAGAGATGATCTTGGAGGTTGTGGTTCTGAGCTGATGATCCGTCAACTCCAGTGGCGATGGTTCCACAGCTCGCTGCTCTTCACACACAGAGTGCCACGGTCTCAGGGTCAACCCAACCCAGACCATTGCTCTCCCTGGTGTCACATGGTTTCCTACCCCCGTCATCAGACAGATATTGAAAGACATCGCTTACTCAGACAAGTCCCACAGGTTGAGGGAGGTTGGCGTGAATACATACTCTCTGTGAGAGCTTTAAACTGAGAAAACGCTTAGCGGTTAGGTCCTTCAATCGTTAGACTAAACTTTGTTACAGCTCAAAGGTTCTCCTTCTCCTAAGCGCCTCTCTCAGTGCGAAGAAGGGGTGGTTTTCAGGACAGGCCTGTAGGTATCTGGAAAGTCACAGACAGGATGGAATGACTTATTTGTGTTAGAAATGGCCTCTTTTTTTTTTTTTTTTTGCAATGATCAGATCAAATTAAATTCATGTACTTATGTAAAGCAATGGAAGGAACCATATTTATTTGTAAAATAAAAACAGCAATCCCATCCATGAGATTTATAAAAATAGCCATTTTATTGTAAGTTTCTAAATCTGATTTGTGAGGGGTTTATGACGTCATTATCAAAATAATTTGTTCGTATTTGTGGAGGCTGAAGGTCTGCGGGACGAGTCGATACCATGTCCGACCGAGATACAGACCCCGACCCTGTGGGTCCGCCTCCCTGTCGGGGGAGTGGAAGGCAGGCAGCTGTTACCAGGAATTCCTTCTTTTCCTGGACAGAAAAACCACCCTTTAGGAAACGTGTGCCCTGGAATTCTGGCTCTCAGGCCCCAGTGCATGAGTTTCCATAGGACACACTAAGTAAATGCTGGATGAATCAAATTATTTAAATTTCGGTCTTCTCCGTGGCTGCACCACGTTCCCTACTGAGCACAGCTTGTGAGAAGTCCGTGAACACACAAATACAACACAGGTGACTTCTTTTTTCCTTCTCCAGGGGAGACAGAACGTTTTGTGTCATTTAGCGGATGCTGAAGTCCAGTTCTACAATGGGTGGTGGTGCCCAGTGGGCAGCCACTGGCATCTCCAGCGTGGAGCTGTTGTGGTGGGGGCTCTCCGCGTGGATCCTCGTGGCGCCAGCCCCCACCCCTGCTGCCTCCGGGGACATACAAAGGTGGGTCTGCCCCAGAGTTTTGGGGAAAATGTGAGTTTGGGAGAACTGGCGAGTAGTTCTTTTATACCAGAATTTTTCTGGTTTTCTTTTCTCGTTCCTTTTATACCAGGACACAGAGAAGAGCCACACTGTGTGGGGTGGAAATGTCTTCAGGGTTTTCTTCCTTTCCACTCTTCTGTCCTGAAAGGCCACATGGGAAGCCAGCAGCAGACACGAAGCGTGACGGTCACATCACTTACGCTCACCTCTGCGTATCACAGGTACATTTTGAATCATACTTTTTTTCCAAAATATAAAATGCTCCCTGGATTTAGATGTTAGACAATAAGATTATAATTGTTGGGACTTCTAATAAGTTGGCTGTATGAATCTTCCTGAGGAAAAGCCAGGTTCCAAAGCTGGGGAGACCCAGCACAGCTGAGGCCGAGTGGCTGTCGGGTTGGCGGGGAGGCTGTGAGCCTCAACATTCATCACTGGAAGTAGTCCAGCCTCTGCTGGGGCAGTAGTAGGAACTCTCGCAGACACTGGGCCTCTGGACCTGGAGGTTTTTCTTCCTGGGTCCTGATGTGCGTGTGTGTAGACAACCCACATTTATACAGACAAGCGTGTGATGTGTGCGCGCGTGCATGTGTCATGTGTGTGTGTGTGATGGGTGTGTGTCATGTGTGCCTGTGTGATGCGTGCATGCGTGTGTCATGTGCGTGTGTGATGTGTGCATGTATGTAACGTGTGTATGTGATGTGTGTGCATGTGTGATGTGTGTGCCTGTGTGACGTGTGCATGTGTGTGTGATGTGTGTGTGCCTGTGTGACATGTGCATGTGTGTGTGATGTGTGTGTGCCTGTGTGACGTGTGCGTGTGTGTGTGTGATGTGTGTGTGCCTGTGTGATGTGTGCATGTGTGTGTGATGTGTGTGTGCCTGTGTGACGTGTGCATGTGTGTGTGTGATGTGTGTGTGCCTGTGTGACGTGTGCATGTGTGTGTGATGTGTGTGTGCCTGTGTGACGTGTGTATGTGTGTGTGTGATGTGTGTGTTCCTGTGTGACGTGTGCATGTGTGTGTGTGATGTGTGTGTGCCTGTGTGATGTGTGCATGTGTGCGTGCGTGTGTGTGGTGTATGTGATGTGTATAGTGAGTACATGTCCATGGCAGCCAGGTGCCCTGCACAGACACGCTTCCGTCTCGTCCACAGCACTGGTATGCGCTTGCGGGCAGGCTTTCGCGGGGAGGGCCCACAGCGACCAGGCGGGCGTTCAGAGAAGGGCAGAGCCAGATGTGCTCCTGCCTGGCCTCCTCTGCTTTCCTGGGCGTGGGGGCGATGACTCCCTCTGCGGGTGCCTGCTCACAGAGCTCAGAACTCCGGGGGGAGTGAGAGTCCTGCTGAGGCGGTCAGCTGGGGGGACACTCGAGTTCAGGGCTTCTCTCTCTGAGCTAGTTTGGGGGCCCACCTTCCGGACTTGGAAACATGCATGTGGATTCGGGGTGGAATTTGTCCCGCTAATTTGTACCTGTGCTCCCGCAGCGCCTGGTTGCTGTCCCGCGTTTCCCTGTGGCTGGCCTGGGCCAGTGGATGCGCTCCCTGATCCGTCTTTCGTTTCTCCGAAGGTCGATGGGAGCTGTTAGTGCATTTCCAATGTTGGCCGCATGTCGGTTACTTAACCAGGGTCAAGGTTTTGACGGGAGCGCTGGGCTACCAGCAGCGAGGCCACGGTCTCTCGGCCGTCCTCGTAGGTGGTGTGCACGCTCCAGCTCTTACTGCGGCGGCCCCAGACTTTAGTCCCGTTCTCATGAACCGTATCGAGTTAGGGGGAAGGCTGATTTCCACGCTGGTCAATTGTATGCGAAGGGCTGCTAAGGGATCTGTGTCTTTTCATTATTTGGTGTACTGGGGTATGAGCACTGAATGTTTACCTGACTACCTAGATGGAGAATCGTCTTTTCGCGAGACGGAAAGCACGTTACATTTCAGCTCTTATGGTGTGTGTGCGTGTGACGCACATGTGTGTGTTTGCACACAAAGGGGAAGAAAACCAACAGTGCGTGAGCACATGCCCATTTGAGATGCTTACCTCCTGGGTTAATATTACGATACCCAAGTTATCGTGGCCGGTTTGCAGACAAGACACTAGGCTTCCTTAGGTCTCAGGCTGCACAGCTGGCCAGGCAGAGCGGGGCCAGCCAGGCAAGCCCGTGGCCTTCCGCCCTGCACCGTGTGTCCACGGTCCCAGCACAGCACCAGCACCGCCTCTTCTCGCCACACTTGGGAGCTTAAACACACAAGTGCCCCTGTCTGCATATTCCCCGAGCACCCACGGCCCGTGGCTTTGTGGGAACATCGCCCTGTCTGCAGCCCCCTGTCCCCCTGGGCACACACTCACGCCCGAGATGGAGGCCCCCAGACCCGGGCAGGTATGTATTCATTCCCCAGATAGCTTCCAGCTGATGGACACCCGGCAGACACGGCTGCTAGTTTACGTCGGGTGCAGGCAGCGCGGGCTGGAAAATTCTGATCACTTTAATTTACTATACCCAGCACGCCTGCTGTACTCGCCTGGCACTTTTCTCAAGTGCTGCAAGGCGGTATTGATTTTTTTATTTTTTATGTGGGATAAGAAGACAGAAAGTTAGGGCAGGAGTGAATGAAGAACTTTCCTCAGACGGCTGCTGCTCTCCACCTTATTCCATCCTGTCGTCTGTGCTTCAGATGATGTCCGGGCGTCAGAGCTGCTCGGAGCAGTACACAGGCTGGATCACGATGGGAGCGCCAGGTGGGAAGGACTGAAGCCGCCGACGAGGCAGCAGAGACAGCGAGAGGGCACACGGGAGCGGCATACATGCTGCAGCAGCCGGGTAGCATCCGGAGCAGGCAGCTCCAGTGGCACTGGCCCCGCGGGCCACGCCGGACCCTCGCCACGGGGGCCACATACAGTGGCTGCAGCACCGGAGAATGGTGGCCTTTGTGTCGGGATTTTCTTTCTGCATCTAAGAAATGAACACACAAAATGACAACAGAACACGAAGGCTCCACACAACCCCTGCATGGTTCAGTCCATCTCCCTTTCGCACTTGCGACAGGATGCCATGGACCCACACAGGTGTGGACAGTGTCCCCAGTGTGGATGCTGTCCCCTCGTGTGAGCACTGTCCCTGGTGTGAGCACTGTCCTGGGTGTGAACACTGTCCCAGGTGTGACGCTGTTCCTGGGTGTGGACACTCTCCCGGGTGTGGATGCTGTCCCTGGGTTGGGTGCTGTCCCTGGGTATGGACTCTGTCTCCAGTATAGATGCTGTCCCCGTATGTGGACACTCTCCCCGGGTGTGGATGCTGTCCTTGTCTGCTGCAGTCCTGGCACTTGCAGAGGGCCCGGTATCAGCACACACTGAATCCTTCTGTCTGCAGACCCTCAAGTGAGTGCGTGGCCCCACACTCCCTGTTACTGGAAAGCACCTTTCAACATCCAGACTTCTGGTGAGCGGAATGAAGGTTGACAACAAGTGGAGGCTAATGTAGGTTATTTTCGTGCTCTGAGGTCTCCTGTATTACGGTGGAGACGGGGAAAATGGCGTGAGGAACAGAATCCCTGGAGTCCGGTTGTTGGGTGTCTATTGCTCCGTAGTTCAGAGCTGCACTGATGATTTGCTCAATGAAGAGGTGCACTTGCCCCTGTGCCTTTTTTCTCCACTGCTGGGGATGTGCTGATGATGGTGCTACGGGGGCTCAGACAGGAGCGCAGCTCGGTCCCATCGGGGTTTGGCCCTACATCCTCCTGCTCTGGCTTTCAGGAGCACGTCGAACATCTGGGACCAACACTCATCATTGTTGAGCAATAGGAGTCCCTTACTGTCCAGGAGTAAAGATGTGAGTTAACAGGGACAAAGTGGCACAGGCAAGACGGTGTTGAGATTCCTACAAAAATAGCCTCGGAGTCATGGTGGAGCAACGCGGAAGTCTGGCTTTTCAGATGGGGGGATGGAGGCCAGTGGAGACCGATGGCTGGCAGACGGTCATGCACACCGGACAGAGCAGGGTCAAACCCCGCTGCTCCCGGGGCCCCGCGCAGCCTCCTGAGACACTGGAACGTGACCAGCGGGGACAGCAGTGCACGTGTGCTACAGCAGTCCGGTTTTGGAGGGACTTGAAAATTAGAAACGGTGACACAGTCACGTGTCAGTGCCACCCTGCTTTGGTCGTCACAGAAGGGAGTGACGGGGGGTCTCACAACATTTAAGTCCGGTGGGGAGAGGAGTAGTGGGAGAGCCTGTAAACAGGACAAAGAAGGCATTTTTTAAACACATGCCCACACCCCCCAGACTTCTCTCATTTTAAAATTTTCATAGTGTATCTGAGAGTGATTCCAATCCCAGCCACAAAGCAAGAGCTGTCTGTGTGGTATCGGGTCCTCTGTCAGAAATCCCAAATCACATGTTCATGTCGAATGCCATTCCAGAAGACCTTACTCACATACACATGCAACCCAAGCGCTAGGTTTAATTTTACGATATAAAGTGTGTAGTTGTCAACAGTGGAGTAGTGCTTAGAGGGTGCATACGTGCGTGTGAACACACACGCACGCACACGCACACACCCCAGAATAATCTGGGAGCCGAGTCTCTAGCGCTTGTTAACTTTCTAGCTCTGTGAGTTCCGACTTTTGACTGGACTGCTTCACTTTCTGAGCTCATCCGTGCACGCGGGGAGGGGTCGGCGGCACGCAGCACGACTGCCCACATTCGCTCCTGTTTGTCGTGCTGTCGCAGTGTGACCCTCCCAGAGCAGGTGCCTGGGGGGTATTTACTGCATCAGCGAATGGAGGGGAGGGGACTATGAAAATGATTTGTAAAATCGGAGTGTAAAGGTCCCTAAAAAATGGGTTTTGGTAAATTATGAAGTTGAATCAGAAGTGGCATGAATGAAACTTTATTAAATTAGGCCTGATGTTAAAATCCTCATGGCCAAATATGGCTATTAACCCCAGGCATCATATCCATAAGCATCTGAAACTTCAAGTCTAATAATGTAATTTGATGCTATTTAAAAAAAAAAAACTTTAATCTCAGGGCTCTACTTCCTCTGTTAAAATCAATGAAAGGGACCTGTTATTGGCCAAGTAATTCCTGGAGGTAACTCGTAGAAGACGCATAGATGGAGAAAGCCTACCTTGCTTGGAGTAAAGTTTCAGTTAAATAAAATTAATATGTGACTTTAAAAAATGGGGTTTGCCAAAGCTGTCTATTTATTTTGCAAAGAGATTGATGCCTTATCAAATGAAATCAAGGCAGGTCAGCCTCTCCCACAGTTCCACTGGAAACTGTAATCATGGCAAGCAGGAAGGGGGCAACTTGCGTGAGCACTTTGTGGGCTTGGCTCTTTACCTGCTTTCTGAATGCTTTCAGTGTAGTCTTAGAGCGCCAAGCAGCCCAGATGAAAATGGTTTATTCAACCCCGAAACACATTACAAGGACGCTGGTGGGCTCTGTCCCTGGAGGCGAGGCAGCCATCTGTCCTGGCTTTGTCCTCGGTGCTGCTGTGGGGCCGTGGTGGGCCGCTGCTCGAGGCCCCTTCCACGCCAGCCCCATTGTCCTGCCCCGCGGCTCCGGGCTTTCCCTACCCTGCCGAGCTGTGAAGAACACACGCTGGCTTTCAGCAATTGCATTTGTTTGTTTGTTCCTGTGACACGAAGAGCCGTGGATGAGAAAAGAAGTGACAATGCAGGAGAGAATCAGCACAAACCACCTTTCTCACCGGCTGGCGTTTTGCTGGGGATGACAGCGCACCGGTCCTGCATGTGTGTGGGACGGCCTCAGAAGGGAAGGCGCGCGCTCTCGGATGAGAGACGGTCGTGGTCGTGTCTCACGTGAGACACAGGTTGGAAGTAGGTGCAGAAACTGGGGAGGCAATCAGCAAAGACAGAGAAGGTTCCTTCCTGCTTCGGTGTGCTCGCGGGCTTGGTGTATGACTTCTAATATGGTGATTTATTCTCATTATTGTAAAAGGCAGTTTTAGAGTTGAAATAACTTGCTTTTTTTACTCAGGACAGTGGATTTATGAAAGATGGCAGGTTAGGTGTGAATGAAAAGTGCCACTCTTGGGTGAGTTACCATCACGAAACCCTAAAAACGCTGAAGACTCGGGAACGTGTGAGGGCCAGATGGCAGGCTAACTTCTCGGAGCACTTATCTGGAAATCAATTTCATTTTAAAGTAGAAAAGCCTCATTAAGTGAATATATTATCTTTTTTCTCCCCCACATGCTCCCACCACATTAGGTGCTATTGACGGAGAGGAAATCTGGTCTGCTCCTGGGAGGGGCATCCCTAGGCTGGGGTGGAAGGTGCGTCTGGTCCAGATCTGGCGGGAGCTGGTTCCATTCTTTCCTAGCCAGGGTGGTAAGCGGGCTTGGCCCGCCTGTAGGACAGGATCTCATGTCGGGGGAGCTGATATTTCCAAAGGAGTTTTGAAGACCCCCGCAGAGCTGCATAGATAGAGAGCTTTGGGGCCCCGTCCTTTCCTCCTGGACTCTGGCGGAGCCTGCGTTGCTGCCTGCCCACGGGCCTCGGTCGCACCCACAGCAGGCAGTTCTTCCCGAGAAGAAGGCCGATGTGTGGCTGTGGGTTCCAGGATACTGGAAAGCGCTGTGTGACGCTCTGACCCTTCGCGACAGACGGACGCTGCAAGAAGCGGTGACAATGGCAGGAATGACGGTCACAACCGTACTAGTGGATCCAGGATGGTGGAGGAAGAACAACTTTCCTATAAGGGCATTTCTCGCCCCTCAGAACGCAGACCCGAGCGTGTCCCCGGGACGAACACGGAGGACAGACGACGGGAAGTGGGGTGAGTGGCTGTGGTTCACCCAGGTTATTTCTAAGCAGCAACACAAAGGCGTGATGGAAATAATTCAGACATATGGATAAGAGCCTTGAAAATCAATGCTGCTGGAAAAGGTGAAGCATATGCTGATGCAATCAAACGGAATTGAGTTTCATACAAATGTTGGCAAATCCATATCGGATTATCACAGCAAAACTTCATTTTCATTGATTTATAATGTATTATTATTGCCTCCACCAAACTGCTACACACAGCCGTTTAGCAGCTGCTGAGTGCCTTAAGGGTAAATAAGGGATATCACTGATGGGGAGGCTCGTAGACGTTTGGGGTGCCAATAACTCACGGCGACGGCAGGTGTGACACTAATGGCCGTTGTTCCTTCCACCGCGCCATAGCCTTCTTGGGGACTCTGGCGCGCGGGACTGTCCGTTGGTCTGCACATGCTGACGCAGGCTCAGGGAGGGTTGTCTCGTCACGTGCAAACATTCTGCAGGCGTGCAGCGGCAGAGACGGCCACGCCCACGCACGTGTGTGTCTGTACACGCACCCAGATCTCGTCTCTACCTGTAGGATGTGACAAAATCGTGGCACCAGCCTCGCATTCCGGGCTGGATGTCCGCACGCACTGCTGCGGTCTCTCGGGCGCCAGGGCGTTCCTTCCGGCAGCGGCTGCGTCCCTGCGTCCGACTGGGTCGTGGAGCAGCAAGGCTGGGCTCCTTGGAGCAGAGGAGGTGAACGGTTACCTCATTTCCCAAAACACAGAAACAGAATTAATAACAATGAGTCGGGTTATTGTGTTAAAACTTGAGCTTGTGACGTAAGAAATAAACTAGAGATTTGGGCATTGATTGTGCTCCTTCATCGAAAGTAGGTTTTCGAGTGAAAAGCGAAATAAAGTGATTGTGTCTTTTGCTGTCTTTTGGGTCATCTGCGTCAGTAACTCCGTCCTTACCACCCACCACAGAACCCCACAGTCGCTTCTTCCCTTTCTCCAATGGGGGGTAGGAGTCTGTTTTGCCAAAATTCTACCAGTTAAATGTTCCTAATAGCGTGCTCGTTGTGTCTCACGCGCTGTGGTGAACGGCAGCACGGGCAGACGTGGGCAGAGTTGAGCTCCCGCACTCTGTGGGCGCGCAGGGCCCAGCCCTGCCTTGTTTCCACTGTGTGGACACTGCTGTGGGAGGTGGTGCCCGTGGGGTGGTCTGTGCGCAGACAGACGTTGTTCCTCGGTGCCACCTGCATTTGCAGCTGGAGCACAGTCACTGGGGCGACCTCGACATGGGTTCTGATGGTCCCCCCACGACGCAGTCTGTGTGTCACTGGGTCAACACATGCTGGTTGGACCTGCAGATGTTGCATGGAAACCGTGGGCGACCAGCCAATCCCTCTTCCCAGCAGAGGAAACTGCAAGGGGGTGAGGCTCACGACCTCCTCTGCCTCCTGATTCCCTACTTCCCTTGTGTGAGCCCAGGGCTGAGGGTGAACAGGCCCAAGACAGGTGCCCCTGTCTTCCCACGCCCCTGGCCATGGTCCCGTTGCCCACCCAGGAGAGGGCCCTGCAGGTCCCCACCATTTCCATCCCATCTCAGCTACTTCTCATTTGAAAGTAGAGCGTGAAGAACACAGACACTGTCACACTCGCCCCACTTGGTGTCATATTGGTCTTGTGGTTTTGTGCCTCCGTGCCTGCTCCTTTTTATTGCCGAGTAATTTTTATTCCTTTCCCATTTCTCCCGTGGTTCCTTTTTCCTGGGGACTGAGGGCTGAGGTATAGTTTGAAGAACAGAAGATTATAGGATAAACAAAGGGATGGTAGGAATAAAAAAATTCAAGCCCCACACTGACCAGTAGTTATTGAAGTAATAGTCACGCTTACATAACTTACCTCGATAAGTCTGATTTCTCCATTACTTCCTTCTTCTTTGTCATGAATCATTAACAGCATATCAATCAGTGGGTTCTGAGCACCCGTCTTCCCTGCTGGTGTCCTACTACTGAAGACTAAGAACACCAAGAAAGCAAAGTTCCAGCACTTTCTTTGCAGAAATTGGCACGTTGATCCTCAAATTCATATGGAAATGCAAGACCCAGGAGAACCAAAACGCTCTCAGAAAATAACAGAATTGGAGGATTCACACATTCTGAGTTCAAAACTTGCTACAAAATATAGTAATCAAGACAGTGTGGTCCTGGCATAAGGAAATCTAGACCAATGGGGTAAAATCGAGAGCCCGGAAACAAACCTTGCATATATGGCCAACCGGTTTTTGACAAGGATGCCAAGAAAATTCAATCGACCGTTTCAGCAAGTGCTGCCCAGACAACTGGACGTCCACGGACAGAAGAACAAAGTCGGACCTCTAGCTCACACACACACAGACGTGCATTCAAAGTGTGTCAGAGAGCCGAATGTCAGCGCTAAAACTGTAACACCCTTAGAAGAAAAGGTCGGAGCAGATCATCATAATCTTGGTTTAGCCAGTGGCTTCTTAGGTCAGGCATCAAAAGAACAAGCAACAAAAGAAAAAATAGATAAACTGAATTTCATCAAAATTAACAATTTTGTGCTGCAAACAACACTGTTGAGAAAGTGAAAAGACAGTTCACAGAATGGAAGAAAATACTTGTACGTTGTATATCTGATAAGGGATTTGTATCCCAAGTACATAAAGAACTCCTACAACTCAATCATAAACAAATAGCTCAGTCTACACATGGGCAGGGGGTCCAGATGGACGTGTCTCCAGGGAAGATGGACAGATGGCCAATCGGTATATGAAGAGCTGTGGAGCATGGTTAGTCAACAGATCCAAACCACGACTTTTCACCCCCAGGATGGCTGGGTTCAAAAGGACAGAGAATAGTTAAGTCCAGGTGAGGACGTGGAGAGACTAGAGCCCTCGCATATCTCTGGTGGGGACAGGCGATGTCACAGTTACTGTGGAAAAACAGCTGGCAGGTCCTCAAAATGTTGAACACTTGAGTTAGCAGCTGTCCCAGGAATCCCACTCCTCGGCGTGTGCCTGTGAGAACTGAACACACACGTGTACACGAAACCTGGTAGGTACGTGAATGTCTGCGGCTGTGTTGCTCACAGTAGCCAGAAAGCAGAAACAAGCCAAGCGTCCATCCACTGACGAATGGATTCACAAGGTGCGCTGGACCCATATCATGTGGCAGTAAGAGGAATGAGGTACTTATTCACGCCACAACAAGGAGGAATCCTGAAAACATGCAGAGTGGGAGCAGCCCATCACCAGGCGGCTGGTCCTCTACGGGGCCGGGACGAACGCACGTGCAGAGCAGACTTGCCTAGAGGTGGAAAGCAGGCGGGAGGCTGCCTGGCGCCGAGGGTGGGTGCTGGCAAGTGGCTTCTAATGGGGACAGAATGCCACGGGACTGTACACTTTCAGTGGGTGAATTGTATGACCCATGAGTGATATGTCAGTCGTGCAGGTGGAAGGGAAGAGCTAGGCTCGGGGTCCCCATCTCCGTCAGCATGTCCCAGCATAGGTGGTGCTCGTAGATGTGGAGGGAAGCGTGTCTGTGATCCAACAGCTTGGGGATGCAGTTGAGCAAACATGCAAAGCATTTGTGTTCTTCCCCGGCCTCGGGGTTCCTGTTCCGTGAGGGGCCCGTGCAGTCTCTAGGGCCCTTTCCCCGGAGAATCCAGGGCTGCTGGTTCCTGTGGGGATTCCCGTGGGCAACGTGGGTGGGGTTCCTGTGTTATGTGGGAGCAAGTAGGAGCCCTGAGTGGCAAAGCAGATTTTCTGTGGATGGCTTCTTTCTTCCTCTGCTTGGTACTTGCCACATTCTGGAACTGTTCTCGGTCATTTCCCGACCACCCCCCCCAGCCACACACCTGTGTCTTCCGGCCATTCCTTTAACAGCAAGCACATCTTGACCACCATCGTATAAACAGCAACAATGTGAATGAGTGACAGATTCTCTCCAGAATTTGGAGATGACTTACCCATAAGCTCTCCCTTTCTACTGTTTAACTAGCGGGGAAAACACACACCTTCCTCTGGGCTGTATGTGCCCTGCCTTGGCATCACGTTCAGTCCCACACATCCGTGACAGAAGCGTGGTAAAGCACGGCGAGGCCCTGGCTCACCGTTCTCAGAACCGCACGGTAGCAGAACTGTGACATGGCCAAGCTGGTCCCCGACCCTCGCACAGGCTTGATGTAACTTGCTATTCAGGGCACAATAAGTATGCGGCTTGCAGCACGGGGTGCTCACGGCTTCTTGGCACGAAGACGTCTGTGATCTGGGCGGTGGCCTCCAGGCTCCGAGCGCTTGCTGGGCTCCTCGGCCCACTCTCCGAACCAGGGCCTCGTGAGCCTGTTCATCTGGCTCTGTCCTGAGCGCTCATCTCCCCGAGAAACATGGCGGTGCGTACATCAACCAGTAGGTCTTCAGTGGGGTTCCTGCAAGGACTTACCTTTTCAGGGGAGGCCCTTCTCCTGTTCCTGGAATAACACTTCAAAACCAGGCAGCGAGCAGATTTGTCATGCAACAAACCTCCCAGATCGTCCACGGAGTTCAGGCCACGGCGTGCGAGGACTTACCATGCTCCCTCTGACAGAGGCGCGGGATCTGTAGGTGAATCATAAGAACGCTGTTTCAGAAATGGAACACGGCACGTCTGGATCTTGTTTGTTCGGTTCTGGGTCATCCTGCTTCTATGCGGCGTGAATAAGATGATGCAACGCTCCCAGCAGGTTCTTGTGGCAGGAATATCCTCAAGTAGTTGACACAGAAATGCGTCCACTTGAGTGGAAGCTTGTGGCTGGTGTGGCATTGCTCCTATTACTCTAATCATATCTGGTTTTTACCTGCGAGGGTAGCCTGTGCGTGAAGATCTGTGTGCCCTGCTCTCTCTCGGGAGCCGCGTGCCTGCATGACCCGCCCTCCCAGGGCACAGAGAGGGAGGGCCCGGCCGGCCTCTGCCACCACCTCCTACCTTTCCCACCTGCAACACCGTGCTGCACCCCGACCCCCTGGCAGTCCCCTGCCCCCGCCCAGCTCCCAGCAATCTACATTTTGACCATATTCATATACAAATGGTCTTTTGTTTCTGGCTTCTTTCCCTCAGCGTCGTGTTCTCAGGGCACCCGGCACTCGTGTCAGCATGGCGTTGCTCTTTATGGCGGGGTAACGTTCTCGTGCACGGATACGCCATGTGCACCGTGCCCTCGTCGGTGGGTGGACAAACTTTGGGTTGTTGGCACATTTCGGTTAGTGTCAGTTATACTGTCATGAGCATCTGTGTGAACTTCACGTGGGCACAGAATGTGCTCCTTTCTCTTGGGTTACTGAGTTGTATGGTAATTCTTTTTTTTTGAAGTTATTATTCATTTGTTGTAACGCTAAGGGCAGTAGGAATGAAAGCAGGTGTTTGGTGTATAGAAACACGACAGGACAGTCGCTGGTCAGCCCATGTTCAACTTTTCGAGGACCTGCCAGACCGGCTGCTCCCTTTCACCTCCTGCTGGTCTTATAGGAACTGGTCTGACTGGGCACAGCCGCTCCGGGCCACTGGGTCAGTCTGTCCCGTGACTGGCAGTTCCTTGCAGGTAGGCAGAGCTGCCCTTGTGGGCCGGCCGGCCTGGAGCTCAGCCAGCGCTCAGAAGAGGCAGGACACATTCGTCCACATCCAACTGCACATTTTTCTTTTAAAAATAAAAATTTTATTTAAATGATCGTACAAAATGTTTAGCAAACACTGAAATGTGTGTAGAGCATTCTGCAGCTAGGGATGTAAAGAAATGACCCACGACAGTACAAATTCTTCCCTTGTTTCAAGGCAGAGCCGTCTGCCCGCCCTCCTGTCTCCCCCCCCACCATGCACAGGGCAGAGGCCTGCCAGCAGTGTCGTGGCTGTCACCTGCATCTGAGACCTGTGAGCTACAGCGCAGGCATGTCTGCCTGTGGCCCCGGCACCTCCTTGGCATCGTCGGCTGGACTCCCAGGAGTATCTCCAGCTCGGCGCCTTTGAAATGGACTCATTCTCGCATCCACAAAACCCACTCTTCCTCCAGTGTGTTCTGGGGCGACTGCCACCTACTCCCTGCTTGACCCCTGCTTCTTCCTGGAATAAGACCATCTAGCTGGTCTTATTCCATCTAGCTGGAGACCCAGTTTCGCCGCCTTCCTGGTGGAAATCCTCGTAGGCCCTGGGTTTGCTCCACCCGAGGCTGGCGAGGAAGCACCGTGCAAATGCGGGCCAGCCCCAGGGGACAGCGAGCACTGCCCGTGGACAGAGGTCCCTGTTCCTGGGTTGAGAACCCAGGTGGAGCATGCCCCTGCCACCCCTGTGAGCCACGTCCACGTGAGTACATAGTGCTGCAGCTCCAGCAAGCTACCCAGTTTGGGGGCCTCCTTTGTTTCAGACGGTCGGTCTTTACGGTAACAGACACACGTGCAGCCAGAGGCCAAGGCTGGAAACCTGGGAGTCCTCCTGCCTCGCGCACCCTGACACTTCTCACATGACTTACTCATTTGACACAGAAAACGACCTCGGGGACTGAGGGCTGCACGGGGTCAGCTTGCAGATACGTTCAGTGTGGCTCTTGAGTTTTGTCCAGGTGATGTTCTACCAGGCACCGGACGAGGGAGGCACGACGTTTGGACCGCGCGCAGGCGCCCGCAGCCCTTGGCCGGCCTAACGCCCCCAGCTGGCCGCGAGTGTGGATGGCGTGTGGTTGCTGCTGTGGCACCAGCTCTGACTGGTGGGGCCAGCTTCCGTGGCTTGTTAACACCTCGACTTGCTGGCGCGTGGTCTGTTTGGTGGGGCTAACCACAGCGGCCCCGAACTTCCAGTGCTATGTGAGCCATCCTCGCAGGAGACCTCCAAGTGTGACAGACGGCAGGGACTCGGGGTGAGGGGTTGTTTCAGCACCTGCCCCTGTGCCACTCCGCCCTTCCTGGCCCCCAGGAGCCGGGCCCACCCTGTGACTCATCTTTGGCTTAGTGTCAGGCTTAGTTTCAGGTGCTGTCTGTGGGAGCCTGTCCTGCTTCGCGGACTCATTCTCAGACACACAATTCTAGTGCCTGCTTCACGGAGCCTTTTCCTACAGGACGCCAGGCTCTGCTCTGTTCCCCAGACAGGCTCGGCTGAACTCCACTGTTTCCCTGTTAATGGTTCCCGTCTCCAAGCTTCCTGCCTTAAACTCCTGTAGGGCGGGAGTGTCTGCTCTTTCTTACGCGCCCAGGACCCAGGGGCACACTGGGCATACCCGCGACAGCCTGAGCTTCTTGGGCGCACAGATGAATCCTCACACCCTCTCCTCAGGTGCCCCCGAAGAACATCAGAAAACCACGTATCCCTTCACACACTGACATCTGAGTTTTTTTAAAATCATAAATGTAAATAATTACAAAGATGTAATTTCCATTATATTGTTATGTATGAGCCTTTTGAAATTAGACCCCCTGACACCCTTAGAATGCATCATGTGGAATCCATAAAAACATGTGAAACAGATTCTTAACAGTTGGAAGTTTGATATTATTTCTTTTTTCTTAAATTTCTCTTTCTGTTTCTCTTCCCAGTAAGAATCTACCTAATATTAATTTCATGTTTGAAAATTTTGTCCATTACCTTATCAAAGCTCTCTGTAAGAAGAATATGTTATGCTTAACATGAAAATAATTAAAAAAAATTTGTGTCCGTAAAGCTCTGATTTCTTCTGGATTTATTAGTGTAATTATTTTAAGTACATAGTCAATCAAAACAAAGTAAGCAAATTACAAAATTTTGTGCGTGATTGTTAATCCCTTCAAAGAAATGTTAAAAACTATTAAGCCTAGCAATCAGAAGTGTATTTATTAATGAGGTGGATACAGCTTTTTCCCTACTTGGTTATGCATTTGTGGGTGCATATTATTCATTGCTAGGATGGGATGGAGTCCCTCCTCCACTCCACGCCTGTTTCTGTCTTCATAGACGTAAATACTGAGACACTTCATATAAACCCACGGGGTGAAAGGGACATTGTTGCAGCAATGACACTCAGTACTTGCAAGTCCTTTGAATTATATGCCAGGAATCACATGGTGATGTCATCAAAAGATGTTTTTAATGTTCTATCCTCTAAAAACGTGGTTCTGTCCTCCTCCTGCTTAGTTGAAGGCAAAGCTTTGGAAACTGTCAGACTAGCAGAAGGTTTGCCGTCCAGACAGCAGCACCGCTCAAGGGTCAACACTGACAACAATACTGTAATCATGTGCCCCTCGGCCGAGATGTTTGCTTTCTTATGCGTGGGGGATCCTTGGAGTTGGATGGGTGAGCCGGGAGCCTCTGCGGCAAAGGGTTCACAGGCGCCCTCCCAGCACATCCGGTACGGGAAGGACTGGAAGTCGAGGGTTTGGAAGTTGATTCCCGAGGACCAGTCAGTCCGGGGCCAGCATCAAAGGGCCGCGTTCAGCTCACTCCAGCATATCCTGTGGTCAGAGTGGCCTGTGTCTACTGAGCCCCCCATGTGGGTTTCTCATCAAGCAGAGCCGTCAAGTAAGCACCTCAATTCTGCCATTGTCTCAGGGGCACAGGTGTCCCCTGTGCAAAGACGCTTTTCCTGGTGGGTTGATTCTAATGAGAAGCCCAGAGAAGAGGGAGTCTGTGAAGATCTTCTGCCCGTCAGAAGGAAGAGGCCTGTAGTTGCCCCCTCCACACACCCTTTGCCTCCGCCAGCCCATTTGTGCATTTAGAAAATGGGTCCAACAACCACTGCATCAGGCATGAAGCCGGGGCCAGAAACAAAGACGACGTGGTTCCAAAGTTCAAAGTCTAGTGAAGGAGCAGGTAGAAATACCCGCAACGACCATCTGACGCATGGAGAGCAGTGACATTGAGAGTCAGGCAACCCGTCTCCTTGGGAGATGGTGGCTCAGCTGGGACCGGTGGGAGGAGGCCCGTCAGTGTATCTTGGAGGGACAATCCCCGCTCAGGTTTGCGGGACTGTGACAGGCGTGCAGAGGACGCGGGGAGGGAGGAAATCAACCAG
The DNA here is from genome assembly GCF_023065955.2 of Ursus arctos. NCBI lineage: Eukaryota > Metazoa > Chordata > Mammalia > Carnivora > Ursidae > Ursus > Ursus arctos. Next base: position 1,110,409 of record NW_026622841.1, read on the forward strand.
GTAATGCAGGGCAGTGGCCCAAAGCAGGCAGCAGTGGTTCCTGTGGATGGGACGCCAGGCTCAGGGTGGGGAGCGTCCTCTGTGAGGTCGGCGGCGGGGGGGCAGTGCCAGATCGGGACTCTGCTACTGGTTTTGGAGTTTCCCAGAGGCCTGAGGGATCTAAGAAGGGGCAGTGTGATGGGACTGGTGTTTTACTGTTTGTGGCCGCGAAGGGGCTCGATTGGGACAGGATTGCGTGTAGGGTGTACCGCTCATGTACTTGAGGGACGACAGAGAAGGATGAACACGAACGGATGAAGAGTTAGAACAGGAGTGAGGGAGCGAGGGGTGGGGAAACATCAAGAATGACATCAGACTTCCAACTCCTTACAAGAGGAGAGAAAGGACTGCTGACATCTGCAGGGTGCCACAGCAGAGGTGTTTGCGAAGGTGGTTGCGGGAGCCCCCGGAATGCATGGGGCCATGGAGGGAGGGTATGAAGCAAGAGGATTGAGCGGAGGCTCCAGGACAGGGTCTGGTGTTGAGATGGATGGAGAGAAGTTAGCAGATCTGGTGGGAGAGAGAGCCAGGATGGGGTGCCACAGGGACATGGGATGGGAGACGGTGGGATCCCCACGGTGGGCTCTCAGGGAGGCCTGGGAAAATGAGGACTGAGCCACTGTTATTGGAGGCAGCCCCAGAGAACCATGGCTGCGGAAACAGGAACATGAAGAGTCAGGTCTGGGTTGGAGACAGGTGTAGCAGGGCCAGGGGAGGGGGTGGGGGATACTGGGCTCCGCCTCTGACATTTTTTGGTTTTTATTTCTTGAAGACAGGGATGAGGAGGGCTTGGGGACCCGAAGGACCTCCATAGCCTGCTGGAGGCACAGACGGTGTGATGGGGAGTGGGTGCAGAGGGGGGTTGTCCGGGGAGGTGAGGGCAGAGCAGAGGGGAGGGGGTAGGCATGAGAGCAGAGCTGGACCCGAGACGCCAGGACTGGGATGCAGAAAGAAGGGCCGGGGACGTTCTAACTTAGATGAGTCTGCAGGCCAGGTGTGTTCCGGGCGAGGAGAACAAGGGAGGGAAGCAGAATGCTGAGTCAGTGTCATGGACCTGGATATGGGCTCATCTACACGTGCACAGTGTTTGATGCTGTGGGAACAGCTGACGTTCGTGAATGAACGTGGTTCAATTAAAATTTAAATTTCATTGTGAAAAAAAAAAAAAACCACTGTACCCCCCTCACGGGTGCTTTGCAGTTTGCTTCCCTTAGCGTGTGTGTGCGTAGGCGCCCCTTTCATGATTTAGGTTCACGTGTGTGTTCTCCATTAACTCCACGTAGCCAGCATTTTTGTGAAGTTTGCAATAAAGCAAGTGATTGGTGGAGGAGCTAGGATTCAGCCGAATCACTTAGTAACCAGGACGGTGTATTTGCAGGCAAAACCTGCAGATTTCAACTCTCATAATTAAACCAAATTGACCTGAAATGCCTTTGCCTAAATTTGGTTTGGCTCCTGGGACCTCTTAGCCCTGCGAGGCAGGAGGATGTTGACTCACTAACAGTTTACACTGAGAACTAATTTTCACCATGGGCATCACAGCCACCTGAGGGGGGTCCAGTTTGTGCTGAGCGAGCACGGTGGGAGCTGTGGGGCCTAGGGATGCAGCTCTCAGAAAACACAGTCGAGCTCCCTTGTCTGGACTGAGGCTACAACCTAACTGAAGGGGGCAAACCACAGTTTAGGAATTCCCGAACAGACGGCTGGCCAGGGGGGTGCGTTTTCCACTCTCCCCGCCGCAGGCAGGCGGTCTGGCTGGGCAGGCTGCACGGTGAGCGGACAGACTAGCGCATCCCTCGTCACTTCCCTTTGGTTGCTCCACTCTTGTTGGGGGTGGTCGGTGCTCGACTTCACCCCCGAGGCTGTGCTGAGGGTTGGCGGGTTTAGGCGGCTGGTTTGGGAGTTGAGGAGTAAGCACTCTGTCTCCGGGAGATGAGAGAAGCGTGACTAGTCGCGGTGTACCTCAGTCCTCTCTCCCCACCTCTAATGCGAGTCTCAAACATCAATCAATTGGGGAAAATGTCCGTGACCAGTCAGGGGTCAGATGGCATATCCGTTTTGTATGATTGTGTTTATTGCGTGACATCAATCCTAATCTGAGAAACAAATTATGATTTGGGACTTGGACATAGTTTCATTTTAAAATTGCACACACTATACTTGTGATAATGCTGTATTTGTCCACCAGGTACGAGGGGTGATTGCCGTGTGGTTGGAAGATAGAGAGAAGGTCATGTTTTGAGGTCAGATTTGATTTTATTTTTCTTCATCTTGAGTTGTAGTTGATGAAGAAATTGCTTTGAAGTGGTTAAAACTAGACATTCTTGGACATTCTTAGACTCATTATTGGACAAATGGTTGAACTTCTCTACACCTCAAATGATACCGATGTGCTTCCCACCTATTTCTAGAGCAAATTAAGGAACACCACGGCACTTGCTCACATGGCCAGCCATGGGGGAAGGTTATTCCATTGAGGCCGACTTTTCTGCTGAATTGAAGCTAACTTTCTCAGAGGACAAATCTTCAAAGGAATTTTTAAAAATTGTAAAATAAATATATTTGTTTTTCTTTTTAAGATTTGTCAGAGAGTGAGAGAGCGTGAGCGAGCATAAGCAGGGGGAGGGGCAGAGGGAGAAGCAGTCTTCCTGCTGAGCAAGGAGCCCGATGCGGGACTCAATCCCACGACCCTGGGAGCATGACTGGAGCCAAAGGCAGACGCTTCACCGACTGAGCCATCCAGGAGTCCTGTAAAATAAATACGTTGTACATTTACTGATGGAAACTTCCTCAGATGCATTTTGCATTACCCTACCCCTTGGAATGGAGACTGTGGGATACTTGGGTATTTTCAGGATGACCGTGGTGTCCTTTGGGGTGGGTGCTGGCCAGCAGTAGCATGGCCCGGGTCTGGCCACTGGGCTACCTTCTGCCAGCCTGTGGCCCCAGCCTCTGATCACCACCCACTGCTGGCACTGCGGGGTCATCACAGCCGATGCTGGTGTCTGTGCAGTGGGGGCAAGGTGTGGCTGCCACAGACAGGCCGCTGAGGGCCAGGCGCTGTGCTGGAGCGACAGAGCCTGGGACAGGTAGCCCGGAGCTCGCTGCAGAGCGGGCAGGAGGAGAGACACTGGGGCCCCTCGGCAGGGACTTGCGGTTGTGCTCATTTTTCATACACCCTTTCTTACCTGTCTGGAGCAGTTTATCCTCAGCCGACAGCTTTTGGGTCTAACTATAGACGTGTGAAGGTCAGAGGCGGTGGTAGGTGGACCTGCACCCCCGTCTCTCCTCTCAGGTTCACACTGCCATCAGAATGGCATGTGATTCACAGCTCCCCGTTCTCGGTGAGGAAGGCCGAGTCCTAGCATTAGCTGACGTTCTGTGCACTGGTTCTGCTCTCGCTCGCGCACAGGAAGTGTTGGTCTCCTGCAGACACAACCAATGCTTGCACATATTAGTTTGGAAATGTCCATGAATGAGGACACGTGCTGATTTTCGAGCTGTGAGGGCCTCTGGGTTTGCCTGTACGCTGATGGGTGGTGGGAAGATTCCAGGAACCGTCCCAGGAGTGGTCGTGGGAGTAACCTGAGCAGCAAAGCGGATGCAGGTGCTTATGTGGAGATGCTGCCTGAAGTGCGGAGACGTTCCAGGGGCACAGGGGGGCTCTGGCACAGATGCTGGGAAGAGCACAGCCTGCAGCGACCTCAGGCGAAGGAAGACAATAGTGTGATGGAGGAGGCGGTGGCGCGGTTGTGTGCCTGGCACATCTGCGGGAACCTGGAAAACGCTAGGGCTTTGCTTGGAATGGCTTTGAAATCTGCCGCCTCCGTCAGGGGCGTGTGCCAGCGTGGGGGCACTGGCAGGAGCACAGGACGCTCTGAGAGCCCCTGGTCAAGTGGAGGTGGCACACAGCCGCGAGGAGAGGAAAGCCAGCGAGAAAATGGGGGCTGAGGGGTCTCCGGGAGCCGGTCTTATGGGAGAACGGTAGTCCTCCGGCCCCGAGGTTTGGGGGACCCCGCGGAGAGGAAGCATGTGCTGGGATGCGAAAACCAATGCCTTTTGGGCTGCAGCAAGCTTGCAAGGAGCAGCCCGCCCTCCACACTGTTTGTTCCGAAAGTGAACGGCTGGCTCATGTGGGTTCTGGAAATGCTGAGCTGCACCTGGTGGAGAAGTCAGGGGCGCCAGCAGGATGGCAGCGGGAGCAGCTGGGAGAGATTGCGCTCCCCACTCCGGCCCCGAGAACGAGCCTTGGCCGGAATCTGTTCTGCCTTCCCACTTGGGGCTGGGCTCTAGAAGAATAAGGCAAATACCCTTGCCTGCCTCCTGCGAATATTCTCCTGTGCGGTCTATTTTAAACGGTTTTACCCTTTAGGCCAGAATACCCTTCCCCATGCCTTGGGGAGCTGCCATACGAACATGGTGGCTTTACGGCAGGGTTCTAAACCCTCCTTGTGCTGGGAAGTCTGGCGGAGCTCTGGACCGCCTTTCAGAAGAAGGCTTTAAGATGCACAAAATAAAGGACGCAGGCATACAAAGTAAACAAATTTCCTGAAACACAGTTACCAAAATACTGGAAACAAGTTGATGTATGCATTGATCTAATAAAAGCACCGGGTGTGTGTGTTTGCAGAGGCTGCACACCCAGCGGGGGGCTTGAACTCACGACCCTGAGATCAACAGTCAGATGCTCAGAAACTGAGCCAGACAGGCGCCCCATCATGTGCGCTGTTAATGAGTGATTTCATAAGTCGACCCAGCAGCCAGCCTGGTGGCCGCCATCAGCGCCTGCGCCGCGCCCTCACGTAACTACGCCCTCACGTAGCCACGAGCCTCAGCGCCGCGCCCTCTCGTAACTACGCCCTCACGTAGCCACGAGCCTCAGCGTCGCGCCCTCACGTAACTACGCCCTCACGTAGCCACGAGCCTCAGCGTCGCGCCCTCACGTAACTACGCCCTCACGTAGCCACGAGCCTCAGCGTCGCGCCCTCACGAAGCTACGCCCTCACGTAGCCACGAGTATGAACTCAGCGCCCTCGAGCAGCCACAAGCGCCGGCGGCCCTTCAGCTCCGGCGCGTGCCCCGCCGCCTTGGTGCTGCTGTGAAAACGGCCACTGGGCAGCCCTGCGGCGTCCTCCTCCAACAAGGTCCTGGCGCTGCCGTGCGCGCCCCGCACGTGTTTGGCATCCCAGCCGGAGGCCGCAGGGCATGAGGACGGATAACAGCCCCCTCCCCGGTTGTTGGGAAGCAGACGCGGAGAGCGTGACTCGGGGACGCGTGGACCGAGGGGCGGGATGCGCTGTGAGCAGAGGTCTGTGAGGAAGGAGGACGGGAGGAAGATTCCCGGCCCGCGGCAGGGTCCTGGCTGGGCGAGACGGCCCCGTTCGAGAGCCCCTGAGCCCGGCCGCCGGCTGGGAGAGGCGGGCGGACAGCGGGCTGTGGACGGCCAGGCTCCCGGCGTGAGGGCTGGGGTGCGGCTCCGCGCCCGCACGCGGCGGCTCCGGCTCCAGGCGCCTCGAGGCCCCTGTTTCCCGGCCCAGAGCGCCGGGCCGTGGGTCATGAGGCCCCCGGCCGCTGTGACTGTCCACGGGGGGAGCCGCTCCGCGCGAGGTGGAAGAGGCACGCGCGTGTCTGGCCGTGGTCACGTCGGTGGAGTCTCCGAGCGGAGCCGGGCTCAGTGTCCGAGACCGAAGCGGATCTGCTGTGTTCGTGCGTGTGCGCCCGGCGGAGAGCGTGTCGGATCCGCGCTGCAGCGGCGAGAGCAGATTCGCAGGACTAGCGCTGCCGCTGGGTGTGGGCTGTTCACGCACGGCTCGGGATCGCCACTGAGAGAGCCGTGGACCCCACGCGCCTCGGGCAGAGCCGGCCGCCCGCCAGAAGCCTTCCGCTCCCAGGCCCGGAGCCCGGAGGCCTGAGGTCGGGCTGCCCGCACGGTGGCTGGGCGAGGACGCTCTTCTGGCTCCCAGACTTCTCGTGGTGACCGCTGGAAGGTCCTGCGACAGGAGCGGTGAGGGGTCCCTCTGGAGTGCGCTGACACCACCGCCCTGGGGGCAAGATGCCGGCACGTGAACTCCGGGGGACGCTCACGTTGAGACCGCGGCAGCGTGGGAGCTTCCCTGGGAAAACCGTGCAGTTCATCAGGGAAGGAGCTGCTCCTGTGTCAGCGGCTGGCCGGCCACGTGTCTGAGGGGTACGTAGGCCGTCCTGTCCTGTCCCTGGAGGCAGAGACCTGGGGCTGCGGGGACGGAGCGCACAGTATGTGAACTCTGAACCGTGTACAGAGGCACCACCTCACACCCTTTCCTCCTGCCCGGCCAGGGCTGTGGGACAGAGCAACAACACTTTCTCTAGATGGAAGGCAGCTGCTTGAAAAACCCCAAACACTGAAGATTTGGACGCGTCAGAAAACATTTTTCTGGCTGGTTTTTGCTGTTATCTGTTACGATTGCAGGGTTGTTTGGAAACATATTTTTATTGGCTTTTTCTGTTTTAAGAATGTTTTGGGCAAGTATCTGCCTTGTTGCAGCCATCAAATAATTGTTAAAAATGAGGCTCTCCTTTGCCACAAATTTTCAGCCCTGGTTCTGCATCATGCAGGCCTGGACTTGTTTCAAGAGGGTTTTGGAGCTGTGTCAGGAGGGGCTGGGGCAGGACAGGAGGGGCTGGTGGGGCAGGGCAGAAGGGGCTGGGGCAGGGCGGGAGGGGCTGGTGGGGCAGGGCAGGAGGGAATCATGAGGAGCTGTCCAGATAGTACTTTCCTGGCAAGTGGCAGGCTTGTAAATATTTTATGCTCTGATTGGCCGATTTTGGGGGTGTTATCTCAATGAGCTACAGCTTCCCCCGCCCCCCAGTATAATGCTCTGGTTCCTAGAAATAACAGCGTTTTAATTTGCAAATATGTAAGAGTCCATTTTTCAAAATGTAGTCGCTGGCTTATAATTGACCAGCTTTCTCGGCAAAGCTAGTGTGGGCTCAGGAATTTCTGGGTGTGAGAACATCTAGCCGTGAACTAGTTGTGCTCAGAAGCAAGGGGAGTTTTATGAATACCCACTGGAACAATTAATGAGGTGAATCGATATTATGTTTTATAGATATCTAATTAAATATTTATTAATTTAGATTATTGGTATTTTGACGTATTGAAATGAAGATCTGGTGCATCTAATTAATCAAAAAATGTAGCCGTTCAGTAGGCTTTATGTACATGGCACAGACGAAATAATGAGAATTTAGAATTTTATTTAGCTAATTGAATATGTATTTATATCATGAGTTGTTCCAAAAAAGGATTTGAAGTTTCATTTAAAAGAACCAAAGCTTAAAAAACAGAATGAAAAGCTCAGTATGGGAGGAAGTAGAGGCCGACTTGGAAGATGTGACAAGGAGGCCAGAGGTGCTATCAAGTCGCAGACGCCTGAGACCCTGGATGTGGGCCCTGAGCTCCTGGCCGTCAGCACAGATCCTGTGTGGTCACTCTCAAGACCCACGTCTAGTGTGTGAATTACCTGCATGATCAGGGAACTCTCTCATTCTCTGTATTGCTGACCTGAGTGACATTGGGTCTACACATCTAAATATACAACTATGATGACATCCCATGAACGACATGATTGGCAGGGTTCCAGTGGTTGGTGGAGGCGCAGATGTTGGAGGGAGAAGTATCTCATCCCTCAGAAAGAGGTACTGTGGGGGCCCAGTTGAGCATCTGACTCTCGATCTCAGTTCAGGTCTTTTTCTCAGGGTCATGAGTTCATACCTGCATTGGGCTCCGAGCTGGGTTGGAGCCTACTTAAAAAAAAAAGATACTGTGTGTTGTTTTTGTTGTTTTTAAAGATTTTATTTGCTTATTTTTCAGAGAAAGAGCATGAGCAGGGGAAGGGCAGAGGGAGAAGCAGGCTCCCCGCTGAGTAGGGAGCCCGACGTGGGGCTTGATCCTGGGACCACAGGATCATGACCTGAGCTGAAGGCAGACGCTTCACCGACTGAGCCATCCAGATGCCCCGATACTGTGAGTTTTTTGTTGAACATTCGTCCTTTACGGTTGGCATTTCTCAAAGCTGTAAATAGTGACTTGTCTCCTACACTTTACTTCTGGGGCCCATGCCTGTGACAGGCTGAGAGCATGGCCCAGACCGTTCAGGGTGTTGTTTCACAGAGTGGCCTGGGTCAGGACAGGAGTAGTTGAGCTGTCTTTACTGGGCCTTTTCTCAAAATCGCTGTGGGATAAACCCTCTTCATGGCTATGCCCAGGACGCACATGGTGCAATTGAATGTGTGTTGTTAGGAACATAGAACACACAGATTTATCATCAGGAATCTGATTTGCACTAAATAAAAACAATATATTCTATTTTTAGCTTCTCGGCCCAAATGTAGTAATCACGAAATCGAGGGATCCAGTGCATGACAAGTGGGTAAAGAATTGTGCGCATTTCCCGGCATCTTTATAACACTCCACATTTTATTTATTGAAGAAACTAAGCTTATTTAAGACATGACCTTAAAGTTTTCATATTTGCATATGAAGAATGGAAAATACCTTATTTTCTGTGAAGTATAGCCTCTTAAATTTTACTCTTCATCCGTACTCAATGGGAGGCATACAGAGGTCGTTAGGAACCATAAGCACATATTTTTAGGTAATCTTGCACTATTGAGACAATGGTTTTCTCAGGTTGCGTGTGTTATATTGGAATTATAAGAATGTCTAAATTAAATTATGAATCTGCAGCATAGGAACTATCTCTTCATTATGTCTCCTATAAATGTGCACATGGTCGATACCCAATTAACTAATAATAATAATGGTAATAATGGTGTGGCAATACTCGGCCTCCATCTGGCCGCACATTCTGCACATACAGTAATTGTGAGAGCGCGTCATTCCTTACATTATGTGCTGTGCTGGGAAAGAATGTGTCATAATCATGGAATCAGCGTTAACGGCAGGAAGGGGACCTCTTTGATTGGCCCCCCAAACTCCTATATACACCTCTTAAATGCACCTCATTATGAATTCATTTTAAGCTTCACTGAGTCCCAGAAATTAATTTGACATTAATTTCATCGTAAGGCTCTGGAAACTTTAATTTCAAAGGTAATGTTAAAGTAGAATGTGTTTCTGTTGGAAACATCCTACAGATAGATGTAGAAATACAGATTGAATATGCCAGCAACAAACATCTTTCTGAAGGGGTTCTGACTTCGCGAACACTTTGAGTCTACTTCTCACCTTCATTTCTAAAACTCAGTGCTTTCTGACACATGGCCCCCTTGCCCCCCAGGCCACACCTGCCAGCCTGCAGGGTCACAGCAGAAGGGCCAGTGGTCGGTGGGGCAAGAGCAGGAGCGGGAGCTGGGCCTCATGGTGTATGTGTGAGTGAGGACTTGCTCTCTGCCTCCAGCAGCCGCTAGTGTGAGAGCTGCCCGTCTTTCTTCTCGTGCTGTGCTGGGGTCTTTCCCCCATAGCCTCGTCCTCATTCCCCAGCCTGGCAGCTTCTGGCAGTGTGCTTCTCCCTGAGTCTAACGTCGGTCCCTGAGTCTAACGTCGGTCCTGCCGTGTGCTCTGCGCTGTGCACCTACTCACCGAGTTCTCTGCTTCAGCATCAGCACAGCTCACCTCCCTCCTCCCAGCTTGAGAGTCCAGCTTCTGTGCCTTCTTCCCTCCGTGCTTGGACGGTAGCTAGCACACTCATTTCATGCTCCTATTGGCCTGCCCTCCCAGGCTGCTAGATCTGACAGAGGCTTCTTTGTTTCCTTGCTTCCTGTCCTCCCTTCTCAGCCCTGGAGTGCAGCAGAGACCTGGTGATTTCCCCTGGGGGCTCAGCTTTCATTCTCTTGGGAGTAGAAGCTGCTCTCGACGGTGATGGGGAGTGTAAGGCAAGCCTCCTCCAGGTGTCAGAGGCGGAGTCCGGGGAGGGAGTCTTCCTGGACCCTCTGTTGGCACTGTCTTACCCGGGGGCCATCACTAGTCACTAGTGCGGTGTGTGTGAGGGGGAGGGTGCTCATGTTGCCTATCTATGGCCCTGCCCGAAGCCCTGCCTGTGGCCCTGCCCATGGCCCTGCTCACGGACTGCTCAGGCTGAGGCAGGAGGTCCCAGGTGCTCTGTCACCGGCCCCAGCGCCCAGGCTCCTGCCCTCTCCACCCTGAGACACCACCCACACTGGGTCCCAGGTGTTGTCACAGACTCCTGCTACTTCTCAAGGTCCACACCAAGTCATCCCAACCGCCTTGTTCTCCGGCGGCGCGTCCATGCTGCGGCCACGGTGGTTGCTGGGGGCTCTCTCTTCCAGAATGCGCCAAAGTCCCCAGAATACTCCAAAACAAGATAGTACTCTCTCTGCTTGTGAGAGTAACTGGTGAGATTAATAGCTAATCATTCCATAAACTTATCAAACCCCTGTATGTGCGCAATGCCCTTTGGGGGAGAGGTAAGGAAGTGCAGGTGGAAACAGGTGATAGCAGAGGGTGACCGGAGCAGGGACCAGCCATGCTTCCAGTGGCCTCCCTGATCACCCACGCAGCTGCCACGCCACCCGCTGTGGTACTCACGTTCTCCCTGGGGGGTGCGGTGGCACGCTGACAAAGGTTTTGGATATTTTAAAGAGGTGGGCATAGAGCTGCTGTGTTCGATGCGCTCTTGAGAGTTGTTCCTGGTGTCCCCAGGAAGGTGAGCAGCTCATGGGGCCTGTAAGGGGGAGAGGCCGGTGAGGGGAGTGGCATCTGGCATCAGCTTCACCTGCAAGGAAAGTCTGGGAAGGAGGGGCTTTGACTGCAAAACTATGACAATATACAAGTAAGTAGAAAAGAACAATAAGGAGAATGAAAAAGCAACAAACAGCTCTAGCATCTGGAGATAGCCCCTGCCTACACCGTCATGTGCTTCTGTCTGTCTCCTGTGCAGACAGCACTCGTGCTTGTGAATAAATAGGGTTAAATCATACAATATTATTTTGTTTCCTTTAAAAACATTTTTTTAAACCAAAGACCTCTTTTTAATTCAGTACCTGCAAATTTTTAATATGGCCCAAACTAAATTCAATAGTACAGTTATCTGTTGATATTTTTCTTCCTGATTTAAAATTTAACATTAGGATATTAATGTATGAAATATACAAAGACAGTAGCCCTTTTCTTAATACATGTTGTAGAAATTTTTCCGAGTATGTTTATCTTTGCATTTTGTATTTTTTGTTTCGCTTCATTTTGTTTTTAATGCAGATGATTTTAGCTGTAATGCACACTGTTTCTGGTTTTGTTGTCCTGCTTAGAAAGCCCTTCTTCAGCCTAAAATTATGGAGAGGCATTGGAAGTTCTACACAAATAGGTGAAATGAACTGTGTCCGCTTAGGAGAGTTAACCTTGCCTGATAATCCAGGGTGAACTCACCCAGGTATAGGCCCAAGTGGTGTCCGGAATGGAGCTAAACTGTGCTGGAGAGGAGTTAAGGAGAGCCAGAGGCCGATTGGTGGGGAGCAGGGAGGAGACAGTTTCAGTGGCTGTTGGGGAAGGGGCAGCACCTGGAAGAGGAAGGGGGTACCAGATGGCGAGCTTGCTTGTGTGGGGAAGAGCCCAGCTGCGGGGCTGTGGGGTGGTAGTCTGAGGGCTCCGGAAGTGAAAAGTGGAGGGGGGTCTCCCCTAAGGCCGTTGCCCGAGAGCTGGGGGTGTTTTGTTCCTGTTGTCCTCTGGGACACAGGCACACGAGAGGAGCCGGTGCACAGGTGCTGCTGCGTAGACTCCTGCTGTATCTCATCAGGAGTGGCTTCTGCTGGATGGAGAGAGAGTCCGAGAAGGCAGTTCCACAATGATCACACTTGAAAACCAGACGTATCATATACATCTCAGATCTGATTTCGTCTGTGAGCTACATTGTATCAGAAACTATCAACACAGTTTCAGTTTTATCATATGTAGCTGAGCAATGTTAAGACTGGGGCATGCTGATGGACACTATTAAAATGTATTTCCCCTACTTTTTAGTATGGAAAATATATTTTTTTTTTAGGGGGAGGAGGAGCAGAGGGGGAGAGAGAGAGAATCCCAAGCAGGCTCCACACTCAGCCCAGAGCCTGAAGCAGGGCTCAAGCTCCCGACCCTGAGACTGTGACCTGAGCTGAAATCAAGAGTCGGATGCTTAACCGACTGAGCCACCCAGGTGCCCCTGGACAGTATCTTTTAAACTCAGTTTAATGTTTTGAAGCCCAATATTCTGTAAAAAAAGATTCAATAGTGTGGCAGAAATTAAGGGAAATGTTACATTAAAAAACAGATTAGAATTTGTATTTTATTTTTTGAATTCTATATTATTTGAATGTCTAATTGTAGACCAACCACCAATATATCCATCAAATATTTTATTACCATCCCAGATAGAAACACCTTGAAAGGACACATCAGGTACTAAAAAAAAATGAGTAGATGGAAAAGAAATCTCTTCTTTAAATAGGGTACTCCCGGATCTACTATTTTGTGTCATTAAGCACAATTTGCAATACTTGGTACGTAAGTGTGGGGTGTGCTGAGCTGCGGGAGGCAGAGAGGTTAGCATCATAAAATAATGGTGAGGAACAGAGTCATTAACAGTGGAAAAGAACCAGTAGGTAATTGGGTCCATCCCCCGGGCTTACATGCCCAGTTCCGCCAGGGTCTATTTTTAGTGTTTTATTTAGCCAACTTGGAAAACTCTAAGTGATGGTGGGGCTGCTTTCTTTTCTCCTCGGAAGACAAATAGACAACCTGCCTTTCCCAAGGAAAGTTCCTGCTGTTTGGTGCCAACTCTGGGGTTCAGTGTCATCCTGTTCATGTTATGAATGCTCTGGTGAAGCATCCAGGCCTTTCTGTTCGGTTAGGGTTTTTGCTCTAGAGATCCATTGCTGTTATGAGAACAGAACTTTCTTAGTTATTATTTATTTTAACCAAGTCAACATCAGGACGAATCAGCTAAGTTTTAGTTTTCTTTCCCTTGATTTATTCTCAAATTGAATGACCACGCCAGATGTCACTGAAACAGATGGGACTGGACTGCACATAGCTCCCGCCATTGTGGTGGCGGTGGGCATGGAGCACCGTGTGGGCTGGGCGTCCTGACTTCGTGCACCCTCAGGAGCTCCTTTGCCCCTTCTCATCCTGTTTTCTCTGCACAGAGTTTTTATATTTAAATAAACTCTGTGCAGCTGTATGGGTTCACACATGCCTTTCTGATTTCTGGCTAAACTTTCGCTGTTTGCTATATGTCTCCCTAGATCCTCAAATTTCATGTCACATGCTGCTCACCCCCATGCCAGCCTTCCCTCTCAGCACAAGCCCATGGCAGTATTGGCGGGCGTGGCCTCCGCGCAGGTTCGGGCGGACCCGCAGGCTTGGCCCTCAGTGTCCCGGGTCTCTGTTACCAGAGGAACTTTCTCCTGTTTGAACTGTACAGAGTCTTGAGAATTAAAAAAATTCTTTTAATTTTTACTTCTCGAGGTCAGAGCCTCGTGTGACATGGCATTTTAGGACACAGGCCCTCCGGTGGCCTTCTGTGCGGCCACTGCGGTCAAGCTCCCTCAGGACCCTCAGGCCTTTGGCTGGATAGACACCTCGCGGGTGTCACGGGTCTATTGAGGGTGGCCCAGCGACTGTCGTGCGGGCTCCCTCTCTGCTCGGTTGGCGGCTCAGCTAGCTGCTGAAAATCTCATGTGTTACCTGATGTCTGTGTGTTTCACCCGTGTCATGTAACACTGCATGCACAGTAACCGATTCAAGGGGTCTCAGGCTCTTGAGCTTTGGTCCAGCACAGTGATGCACCGTCTGGACCGTGTGGTTGGTGTGGGGTGGTGGTTGGCTGACAGAGATGATGATGCCTGATTGATTGATTGATTTTTAAAGATTTTATTTATTTACTTGAGAGAGAGAGACTAGCAGGGAGGAGAGGGAGAAGCAGGCTCCCCGCTGAGCAGGGAGCAGGACGTAGGACTCGTTTGCAGGACTCCGGGATCATGACCTGAGCCAGAGGTGGATGTTTCACCGACTGAGCCACCCAGGTGCCCCGGGAATGGTGTTTTAATGTTACAGGAGGCGATTCTTGTCTCCCTGCCCCAACCCCTCAACACACAGCCCTGCATATTCACGGAAGTGGAACAGAAGCAAAACCCACACACCCAAGAAGCAAAGACTGAATTAGAGAGTTTAGGCGCCTTTACCAGGCCGGTTCCTTTCTGTCTTTGCTCTGCTGCGGTAGCATGCGTCCGATGCCAAGGCTCTGGAAATGCACAATAGAGATGAGCTCTTCCTCTTAGTTTCTAGTTATGTGGACCCCGGATGTACATGTCACCAGCAGGTGTGGGAATCTGGGATCTGAAAATGAGTTAACTGGAGACAACAGGTGGGGAGGGCTGCAAAATTCTGCAATGTTAGAGATGGTTCTCCTCTTCACAGCCTTGCCCCATCTCTCAAAAACAACAGAACAACAGAAATGAAGAAGAAAAAGAAGAAAGGATATACACACATGCACAGAAACCTACACAAGTCCCTGCCCCAAATCACTCTCTGCAGGCCCTCCATATGGAGCCCCAGGCAGCCTGGAGACGCCCCCCTTCCAGGCCACTCCCTGGAGAGCCTGCATGGCTGAGCCCGGCAGATGCTCCCTGGGCAAGAGTCCCTGGTGCGGGGGTGAGAGGCACACCTGCACAGGTGAGTCAGGAGCTGGAGGAGGAGGGGGTGGAAGAAGAGGGGGCGGCAGGCTGGACAGTTACTGAGGAGACAGAATGCGTTGGTCTCAGGTGCTGATTTGACAGAGGGGCCAGAGGAAGGGCAGGAGCCCCCCCCCCCGCCGCCGTCATGTTCCTGGTTTGGACACCAGGAGCAAAGCAGGTAGAGCCCAGTACTCTGCTGAAAGGGCCATATTCTTTTTTTTTTTTTTTTTTTTTTTTAAATGATTTTTTATTATATTATGTTAGTCACCATACAGTACATCCCCGGTTTCCGATGTAAGGCTCGATGATTCATTAGTTGTGTATAACACCCAGTGCACCATGCAATACGTGCCCTCCTTACTACCCATCACCAGTCTATCCCATTCCCCCACCCCCCTCCCCTCTGAAGTCCTCAGTTTGTTTCTCATAGTCCATAGTCTCTCGTGTTTCATTCCCCCTCTGATTACCCCCCCTTTCTTTATCCCTTTCTTCCCCTACCGATCATCCTAGTTCTTATGTTCCATAGATGAGAGAAATCATATGATAGTTGTCTTTCTCTGCTTGACTTATTTCACTTAGCATTATCTCCTCCAGTGCTGTCCATGTTGTAGCAAATGTTGAGAACTTGTTCTTTCTGATAGCTGAGTAATATTCCATTGTATATATGGACCACAACTTCTTAATCCAGTCGTCTGTTGAAGGGCATCTCGGCTCCTTCCACAATTTAGCTATTGTGGACATTGCTGCTATGAACATTGGGGTGCATATGGCCCTTCTCTTCACTACGTCTGTATCTTTGGGGTAAATACCCAGTAGTGCAATGGCTGGATCATAGGGTAGCTCAATTTTTAACTTTTTAAGGGACCTCCACACAGTTTTCCAGAGTGGCTGTACCAACTTGCATTCCCACCAACAATGTAGGAGGGATCCCCTTTCTCCACATCCTCTCCAACAATTGTTGTTTCTTGTGAAAGGGCCATATTCTGATAGGCTGGGGGAGGCTGGGCCTCACATGATGTCACGTCTTCAGGCAGGAAATAGGCATTTTTCCTAGGGTTTGGACCCCATGGCCCATGGTAGGTTTGCTCTTGTTGGGTGTATGTTTGCTGACCTCCCTGTGCTCCCTGAATCCTCTTCTACTGAGGACGTCATTCGTCCTCTCCAGAGTGTGTTTCCTGGGGGCAGAGTCTGTGCTTGTCTCTCTCACCTGTACCCTCGGTACACGGTGCTCAGTAGATGTGGCTGCCTGACTGGCTTGCCAATTTAATGGTAAGTGAGTTTGAGACATGTTTCTAAGACCTGAAATCAGGCACTACCTAGAGGTGGAAAGTGATGATGTGCACCTGGCCAGGTGCTCAGACGCTGGAGGAGGTGCGTACACTTTGTGGGTCATGGAACACCAGAACTGGGTGAGGACACCAGCGTTCTTCATAATTGCCACCAGTGCTGGAGAAGCAAACATCTGCAGGAAGTACAGAACCAGCCGTTCTGGAGGAATGTTGAGCAGATAATAAAAATGAGTTACAGACTTGATGGCCCACCCTTCGACTTTTGGCATCCTGAAGAGCCTCGCAATTTTGTTTCAAAACAGTCCAGGGCTTCCTTGTACTATTTCGCTCAGGGATAATTGCAGGGATACTTCAGCGTCAGGGAGAATAATTTGCAGCATGAACACGGCATTAGATCCGCAATCCCTTACATTCTAAAGCCTCCGTATAGAAGTGAGCATTTAGCAGAGGTACTGGGAGAATTGTCATTTTCTGCTTAACTTTCAAAGAAATTGAAGTTAAACGTCTGTATTAACATTTATGAAATTTTAAGAGGGACTCCCTTACTACATAATGAGCCTAAGCGCTCTGCTGTGTGTGTGTCTGCTGGTCTCTGCTCCCCAGAGCGGGTCAGGACAGCTGCAACCTAGGCAGAGGGAGAGGGGACGTGACCCCAGGGGCCCATGCCACCAAGACAGACAAAGGCGTTCAGGGCGTACAGGCGTTACAATTCCAAATTGTTCATTTTAGTAGAAAAGGTGGTTTTGGTAATACAAAAAACCCTAAGCGAACCCTGAACACCGAAAGAGGTGTTGGTACTTGGCAGTTAGAGAAGATGATGTTTAGGCAAATGGCCAGTCTGCAGGGCTGGGAAGTCACATGTGGGGAGATGGATCTCTGTCCAGCGAGCAGGCGGTTCCTCACTTGGTGCTGTGGCACAGCCTGGGCCTGGGTTGTGCTGTGCGTCCGCGGGACACAGAAGACGTTTATTAAGGCCCTGAACGCCTTGCCGGGAGGAGGCTCGTTGAAGAGTTGAGTCTCCCATCTGCCTCTAGCGATGAGGGGCTCCGGCTCTGGAGACAGCAAGAGGACCCAACCCCCAACATCTCCAGAGAAAGGATGGAGCCAGTCAGAGAGGGCAGAGGTGTGGCCTCAGTTTTGGAGCTGCAGACCCTTCAGCGTGGACGCCGACGCCTCAGATGGGATCTGGGGTCTAGACGGTGCCTTAGGAACGACCAACATCAGACCGGCACTTTGAAGCCAAGCAGATGCTAATTCTAGGACGTGGCTTTCATCCTGAGCAGAACGTGTGGTATAGGAAATCGAGCACAGGTCCCAAAGACGGTGGTCAGCCCCATGGAAATTCACTCATCAGGAGCATAGATCAGACTCAAAATACTTAGAAGAGCACCAAATGGTCAATATTAGAAATCTTGAGACATACCTCATCAGGATTTTTAAAAAATAATAATACCAAAAATAAAATAGAAACGGACAGCATGGGGGCAAATGGCTGGTGATCCACCAAAACTCACTGTCCCCTCCCAGCTGGTAGCCAACGGCCCATGTGCACCCACCCCTGCGTCCAGGTGGGGCCACTGATGCTTTATGAACAAAGTGACTTGTGCCTCACGCTGGCAGGCTTTTCAGAGAAGCAGGGGCTCCTGGCATCTTCAGCTCCCCTTCCTCCGGCTGACGCGGAGGCTCTAGGATGGGGGCCCATGGGAGGGGAGGAGGTCTGCCCAGGAGACACTGCTTTGGATGGTTGTATAAGTGAGAAAAAACTTCTAATATGTTGAATCATTAAAATGTGGGATTTGCTTTTTTATAGCGAGTAGTAATATCTGATGTCGTGGGTAAAAAGCAAAGTACTTACCCAGAAGAAGCCAGGAGAGTAATCCCCGTGAGGCTGACACATGTGATGTAGGAAATGTTGGGCTGTCTGAACTCCAGGCGTCTGTCTCCTAAGGAGGCCACAGTCGGAGACGTGGGACTTCGTAGCATGGAGGTGCGATGGGTGTCATGGCTGCCACCTCGCCTCCCCTGCGGCTGTCCCGGCTGGGGCCGTGCGCTCGCACCTTCACCAGCCCCACAGCAGCCACACATATGTACAGTATTTAAAACATCATGATTGTTAGAGACGAGTCTTGTCTCTCATGACCTGGATTCTATTTTGAACATGGAAACATTTACTCTATTGGTTTTGAAGCTTAGAAAGAAGGATTTTGTTTGCTCTGCTCCATTTCTGGTGGAGGTGACTGGCAGTGGAGAGGTCCCGCTTGTTGGACTGGTCTGAAATGGGGAGCACACATCCCACGATTGGTGATGTCCATCTGCTGGGGCTCCAGCCCTCACACCAGAGACGCTGGCTGAGGGGGGAAAACATGGCTTGGTTACGGTGCATTCCCCGGGGCTTCAGCGGCTCAAACCCCGTCTCTCCTGGCTTTCAGATGTTGTCCGACGTGTCTGGAAACGATTCTGTGCTATTCCTCGCTGCTGAGAAAAATGGCAGTGATGTGAATTTAGTGGAAAGGAGAGCAGCGGGCTCTGGACGCTGGGGGCCGCCTGGGTCCCCAGCCCCTCGTGGCAGCCCTTTCAATGCTGTTAATTTAAATGCGAAGGAGGGGGTATCTGTGCCCCTGTGGTTTATGGGAGAAATTTAAGTTTGACAACCAAAGAATAAATGAGAAGTCTATGCAGCCTTGACATTTATGGGACTTCATTAATAGATTTCTCTCTCATGTTTCTAGAATATTTTATTTGATTTCTGCTTTCCTGAAAAACATGGTAGCCAGTTTCTAATACCTCACACCATCTCCGGGTGATGTCTTTGCTGCGTAGAGCAGTATCAGCCTCAATTCATGCTTGGAAAGCTGTGCGTACTGCTGGCTTTTAATTTCTGACCTTATTTCGCTTGTATTAGGCACTTTTGTACGATGCACACACTCTCCGGTCCATTTGCACCTTGGATGAAGTCAGAGACTTGTTTGCTCTGTTGCCAGCTCCCTGCTGCCACAACATGCAGGACAGAATGATGGAAGTTTCTAGATTTTCTCCTTTTTCTGTTGTAGCTTCTGAGAAGAAAGCTTTTCTCTTGGCAGAAAGGAGCTCGTCAGAAAGTAAGCGTGGGCCTGATGGGTCTGCCTGGCGCACCAGCTTCCACGCGACTTCAGCTGTAACTTTAATGCTGGCGGTGGAATGGGGAGGCCGCACAAGCTGGGATTTTTTTAAGCTCCACATTGAACTATGTTTTCATTGAATACAATTACAAAAGAACATAATATCTCAAATTTTTGAGTCACAATCTTAGGCTTATTACTGTCAAAAAGCAATTACAAGCTATTTTTGTGCAGAGCTCAAACATAAAATTAAAGACTCAGAAATGAAAGAGAAACATTTTTAACCATACTATCCAGTGCTCACAACAATATCTATGAGCCAAATGTGGAGCATAGAAAATATGCATATTCTGCAACCCATAGAGGGTGTTTACAGAGAGAAACTGGAAGAATAATTTGGGCCAGCTGTTTGTAGTAACTTTATTTCTATGCTTGCTGATATGTTAGAGTACAGAAGAGTTAGGAGAAAAGATTGTATTGAAATGTTTAAAATCTTGAAATGAACCAACTTTCTTCAAATGCGGTCTTTAAAACCAGAGATAGGACCATTTTATAATCCACCTGAGCAACCTGGGTAGATGGACAGCGATTTCTGGGATGCTGGGCACTTGTTTGCTCCTGGCCTCTACGTGAGCTCAGGGTCATGGGCATCAGAGCAAGAGTGCCCAATTCAGAAAAGTGCCCGAGAAGTCTAAGGACTTGGGGCTGCCCACACACAGGCACTTGCCTTGGTGGTCAGTGAGCCCCGATGGCCAGCCAGCCCTGGCTGTCAGGCAGCACAGGTTTTGGTGAAGTTGCTCTCCGTGGAGTGGGGGCCTGCCCGTGCTGGCCTGGTTGGAGGTTTGGAGGAGCTGGTGAGTTCAGGGGGTGAGTGGGGTGGAAGGATGGTGGCAGTTTGGTGCTGGTGTTTGGACTGCGACAGTTTCAGCAGGTATTACCTGCTGCTAAGTTCTAAAATCCCAAATGCCTGGTGGATTTCCGTCTTAAAACCGGGTGTTCCCTGAGTCTCCGAGCCGGCGTTTTACTGGAGAGGCCTGTTTCTCAATGTGCTACCCTATGGTACCCACCGTCTCCTCTCCCTGACTGTCAGAAGATGGGAGCCAATGATGCGGTGGGAAGCTGACTTTCCTCTGGGTTTCCATTCCCAGAATCAACTCTGCGACACGTAGCAAAGTGCTCTGCTCAGAGTTTGGAGCAAATGCACCACAGGAGAAGCATCCCCAGGACGCCAGGCCAGAGCTCATGACCCATTGACCAGGAGAGCACAGTCGCTGGTCTGGTCCTCCACCCTCCCTGGGGCTCACTCGGACAGGGCCAGGGCTGCCTCGGGACAGAGTCCTCTCCAAGGCAAATGTAACAGCGACTGTTGTGTCCGTTGTTCCTGCAGACCCTTCACAAACCTTCCCTGTCGTCCACTGCACGTGTCTGCAGAGGCTCGACCAGCTTCACCCCTGCTGTGGATGAAGCAGCCAAGCTCAGGCCCATGATGAGTGACCGGGCTAGACCTTACACCCACATCAGTGGATGCGAATGCTGCCCGTTCTCTCTCCCTCCCTCATGTGGTGAGAGCCCTGACCACACTCACGAGCCTGCATGCGGGCCTGCAGGTTCCATGAAGGGTTCAGAGGGTACGTGGCTGTGGGTGAAACTGGACATTGCACCCCAGTGGGTGCACGGCGTTGAACCTCTGCGGGCGGTCTCTGGGCTTGCCGTGGGGTGGAGGCTGCCCGGGGAGGCCAGACCAATGTCTTCCAGAAGCTAATGGTGAAACCGTGGCTTTCCTCCATGTTTGGTGAACTCGCTGTCCTGTTTGTCCTTTCTGTGGGCCGGACACAGATAAGACACGTGGGCCGCGGGGGCCCGGGTGGCTTGGCTCTGGCAGCGCGACTCGGCAGGGACACCCTGGAGATTCACTCTTAGAATTAAGAAGTCTTTCCCTCCTAATTTTGTAAAATATTAATAGCCTGCTATGCTGGGGAGCCGTCCTACAGCGGCTGAAAACCTTAATGAGCACCGGCACTAGCGACGGCTTCTGTTTTTCCTAATTAGGAGGATCGGGTGTGGGGTCCAGAGTGAGTCTGTGACGCCTTTGGTTTGTCCTGTGTCCCTTTTGCTTTTCAAAGGTGGATTTTATTCCCAAAGTTCTGGGGCTCAGTGCAAGGATGGGGTTGTAAAAAACAAACCCATGAACCGTTAGTCCCCACAGAATGCGTGTATCTGTGGCCGCATGCCTGGTCATGCTGGGGCCCACACGCGGGAGTTCATCAGACCGTGTCTTCCCTCCAGGTCCTTCCAAGAACACGTTGGCGCAAACTCAGCAGAGGGGGCACAGGAAGCAGCTAGAAACCGAGTGTCCCAACACAGCCACCCGAAGACACAGTGCACACGCGTGCACGCAGCCGGGAGCACACTGGCGCTGGTGTGCAAACTGTCACGACGCAAACCCACTCTACCACGACGCGTGCAGTGGACACGCAGCGTGGGGCAGCTGGGCAGGTGCGGCCGTGCCCGCTGTGGCCGTGCCCGCTGTGGTGGCGCTGTGCTGGGCACGCGTCCGCCGGCCTTGGGCCAGGCCATTTGCTGAGCCTGATTTCAGGTCCTTAAAAGCACTTACAGTGCTGTTCATACGCGCCGTAATTAGCAAACACAAGTATATGGATAATCACACGCACTCCCACAAAGATTTCCTGTGTTCGCAGACCAATCCATTTCCTGCTTCAGTGAACCGTCCTGTTGTTAATTTGTGCAGTCTCACCCCTGGGTGATGGAAATACTTGCCCTCTTTCCAGGTGCCCATTAGTATTGTTTTAAGTTACATGTATAATGCATGAGAAGAACCTGTTTGTCAGACATTCCAGACAGGCCTCACACACCCCGCATCCGTTGGTAATGGTCACCCCAACAAGGTGGAGTGAGAAAGAGCCAGGGTTTGTCCTTATCCCAGTAACAGCTTTATTGAGACGTAACTCACACGCCGAATGGTTCACCCACTGAACGTGGTGATTCAGTGGTTTCGGCACATTCACAGGGGGGTGTGGCTGTCCCTGCACCCACACTACCACATTCTCAGATGCCAGAAAGAGACCCCGTGACCTTTGGTGTGGCCCCCAGTACTCCCCAACCTCCCAGCCCCTGCCAACCACTGTTCATTGTCTGCCCCTGTGCAGCTCCAGTAGATGGAATCATGTAACCTGCGGTCCTTTAGCGACTAACATTTTTACTTCACGTCAGGTTTTCCAAGTTCATCCGTGTTGTAGCGTGCGTGGAGGACTTTGCTCCTTTCTGTCTTTTGCTGATACTATTCCCTTGGATGGATATACCACTCTTTTTATCCACTTATGAGCCGGTGGACATTCAGGTGGTTTCCACATTTTGGCTTTTGTGAAAAATGCTGCTATTGGATTCTTTTTTTTTTTTTTTAAAGATTTTATTTATTTATTTGACACAGAGACAGCCAGTGAGAGAGAGAGACAAGCAGGCGGAGTGGGAGAGGAAGAATCAGGCTCCCAGCGAAGGAGCCTGATGTGGGGCTGGATCCCAGAACGCCAGGATCACGCCCTGAGCCAAAGGCAGATGCTTAACGACTGAGCCACCCAGGCGCCCCTGGTATTGGATTCTTATCTGGTTTTTTGTAGGTATTTAAAGTGAATACGAATCAAGATGACATGATAGACCCTCGAAGCTGGGTGAACTGTTATTGTGTTGTTAGGACGTAGTGAAGTGATTGCCAGCTACCTGTGCCAGCAGCTGGAGGGTCTCCTGGTCTTCACTATCTTTCCTTCTTGTGACTTGATCTCCCTGAAGTAATGACAGCTTTGGAGAAGGGCCAGTGCCCCAGGTACAAATTGCTCTGGAGGTGTTGGGTCAGGCAGAAGCTTGACCAGGAGTACCTGTGGAATCAGGTCACAGATCAACAGAGCTGAGCAGAGGTCCCGTCTCTGTCCTGCCGAAGGAGCAGGTGGGCGATGGCATTGGAGCTTCTGTCCACGGGTGGGCAACAGACGGCCTCCGCTTTGGGGTCAGCACTTCTGGGGTCAAGTAATGAGGCAAGTCAAAACCACGTCACCACCGCGCTCTGATGTCCTTGAGGTGTCATATGCCCTGGGATGTTTCACTTTCTTTTGCTGATTTGATACGTAGGTCATACCATTCAAAGCGACGGGGAGAGGATAGCTGGAGTTTTCGTGACTGGAAGCACCTTACGTTCCTCGTGCCTCTGCAAGCACTCCCTGCTCTGTCCAGTGGACGGCTTTGTCAAGTTGCACCCCCCCCACCCTTTGATGTGAAAAGTCAGGCTCTGCATCCGACCTCCAGGTTCATCTGCTTTGTTAAAAACTTCAGTGTCCCCTTTTTTAAGGCAGAGTAATATCCTGTCTCTCCATATCTCTGTTTCTTTATCCACTCCTCCATCGACGGACACTTTGGTTGTTTCCATATCTGGAGTACTGGGCATATGTGAAGTGAAGTGAGCCAGGCACAGAAAGGAAATACTATATGAGCTCACTCATATGTGGAATCGAAAAACGTGGGGCTTCCAGAAACGGGGGTGGGGGGCACCAGGGGTGGGTTGGGGGCAGGTGCTGATACAAACTCAGTTGTAAGATGAATGAATTCTGGGGTCTAATGTACAGCACGGTGACCATAGTTAATAACACTTTGTCATATGCTTAAGAATTTTTAAGAGAGTAGCTCTCAAGTGTTTTCACTGCAGGCACGAAATGGTAACCGTGTGAGATGATGGGTGTGCTCCTGAGCTTGGCCGTAGTGATCGTCTTGCTGTGTGTACGCATTTCAAATATCATGCTATGTACCTTAGATTTATACAATCCTTATTTAAAGTAGCATGATGCTGGCATTTGGAATAAGACAGATGTGTCACATGTGGAAATACCTAGCTTCACGTAGTTCACGGGCTGTTCGCATTAGGACTGACGGTTGAGTTTTCTCAGATGCCTTTGCAGCATTTTTGGAGACGCTTATGTGACTTCTGTTCTTAGATATATCAGTCTGGCCAATTAATGGAATTCTTTTCCACTATTGAGGAAAAGGAACAGAGGCTCTGAAGGTGTGGAGTGGGCTGCTCACCCCGTCGCTGTCACCCCCATTTGTGCTCACCGGCACCGTTCAGACGCGCTTCCTGAGGGCTCTTGATCTTGGGTATATTTTATAGTTTTCTAACGCTCTGAGAATGGGTAATTCAGGTGCAGTGAATCTGAAGCAAACAGAACCCTTCTTTCACTGGGCCTTCTAAACATGAGAAATCTTTGTGTTAATTAGCTGGCTCCTTGCGTATGTAATGTGGCTGGGGCTGTGGGATTGTATAAACAGCAGTAAGATGAATGCTTGTTTTGACAAACTCATAGGTGCATCAGACCCCGAGGAAAACAGGGACAGGAGGTTGTAGAGCACGGTCTGGTGCTCGGGAGGATGACAGCAGTCGTTGCAGAGTTCAGGCGCTGGGAAGGCTGCTGTCTCCAGAGCTGTCTTCTTCCCTCTACCCTGTGCCGGCTGGACAGATACCAGCAGGTGGACAGGCTTCCTTTCCAAATGGAGTTTGCCACAGAGCAGAGTTTTTATTTGTTTGTTTTCTGTTTGGACTTTCTTTTAGTAGAAGAATAACATATATGTACAAAAGCGAGCAAAACAGCAAAGATTCAGTAAACTGTCCAGAAGTTGAAATCCATTTAACTACCACCCAGACAGGGGAAAGGATCCCAGAAAATCTCTTTGTGGCTTGAGCACCATCTTCTTTGTCCTCCTGGAAGGTAAGCACTCTCGTACCTCTACAGTCTGTTGTAGTTTTTTGGGGCTTTGAACTTTCTAAGGTGGACTTAGTGTGCTTTCTGTTTTGTTTGGCTTCTTTGTTCAACCTTATGATGACCAGATTCAGCACTGTCATCGATTCACTGTAGGTCCTTCCCTTTCAATGCCATGGAGCATTCCTAACATGGATAGAGCATGACGTCCTCTTCTGTTCTATTGATGGGCATTCGGGTCATTCCCCACAGTCTGCCTCTCATGAGTGTGTACAGGGAGGTCATTTTACAGGGCTTTGGCCTCAGGCAGTTGTGCAACTGATGGAAGTATGTCACAATGCTGTTGCTTCTGTGCCTGGAACCAGAGCCTGACATCAGCTGGACGGTGTGACATGGGGACAACAAGGATGAGGCGGACTTGTACGTCCACTTAGGAATGCAGGAGGATAGACACAGACCCACGTGGTTTCCCACCACCTCCAAGCCTCCAACTTTGTCATGCAGACGACCTTGGGAGAAGTGGGACCTTTGTCGAGGGCTCAGAGGATGAGGGAGGTGGTCCTCTGAGCTGGAGGTGTGGCTGTCCAGCTGCTGTCATGGCAACCAGGTGACCCAGCAGAGCACAACCGCACCGTGGCCTGCCTACCTGTCAAAGTGACCCTTAAGACCTGTCTTTTGCTTGTAGATTTTGGAGCTCTGTGTACATCACAGATGTGACCCTCTCGTTCACGAGTATGTTGCACACACCTTACTGTGTGGCTTATGTTTCCATGACCTCAGTGGTTCTGTTTGGTGAACAGTTCTTAGTCTTAGTGTCGTTCAACTTACCAGGCTTTCTCTTTGTAGACAGAGTTTTTATTTTCCATTTAGGATCGCTCTTCCTGTTCCAAGGTCATGGAGTTTTTGAAATACGATCTTTTAGAGGTTTTTATTTTTTATTTATTTTATTTTTTTATTTTTATTTTTATTTTTTTATATTATGTTAGTCACCATACAATGCATCCCTCGTATTTGATGCAATGTTCCATGATTCATTATTTGCGTATAACACCCAGTGCACCATGCAATACGTGTCCTCCTTAATACCCATCACCAGCCTATCCCATTCCCCCACCCCCCTCTCCTCTGAAGCCCTCAGTTTGTTTCCCAGAGTCCATAGTCTCTCATGGTTCATCCCCCCTTCTGTTTACCCCCCCTTTTCTTCTTCTCCTCCTTCTCCTACCGATCTTCCTACTTCTTTTAGAGGTTTTTATTGTTTAGACTTTTGTATTTACATCTTGAATCCCTTGGAAATTGTGCGGTGTGAGGCAGGGCTCCGTTTCTTTTTCCACATGGAGACACGACTGGCCAGACCCTCTGTTGACCTTGTCCACTGCTCTGCAGTGTCACACTTGTCAATAATCAATACCTGTTTATGGATGGGCCTGTCTCTGAGTCCTTTTTCTGATCCACCAGTCTGTTTACCTTTCTTGTTTTAATATCACATTGGCTTCATAACTGCCTTTGGATAAGATGATCTTCTTGAGAACAGGTCTTCCCACCTTGTTCATGGCCTTGAGTGTCTCTGTTTTAGGATGGATTTTTTGAAATGTCTTCAAAAAGTCTATTTAAACTTTAATTGGGGTTGCATTGAACTTACAGAGCAACATGAGGAATTGATGTCTTCATATAGTGAGTCTTCCCATCCATTAAGTGGGTGTATCTCCTCATTTACTTAGTTCTGTAATTTCTTCTTTAGTAATGGCTTGTTGGTGCCTTTTCCGGTGAATGTAAGTGTGTGCACATGTGCAAAGGTAGAGATCGTGCATTTACTAGATTTATTTCTAATCCTAGGTGCTGCTGAGCATCTGATGCATTTGATGCTGATGTAAATAGTGCCTTTTACTAAGCTGAATCTCAGAGTTCCCTGCGTACCAGAAAATAAGGTGTCGTTTGTAGTTGTTGTACAAGTGAAATCTGTTTTCTTGTTCTAATGTTTAAAAAGAATCTGCCTTCTCTGTGTTTTGATCATTCATCCTCTCAGTCATTGAGCAGGAGGAGCTCACATCTATTGTAATTGTGGGTTGTTCGTGTGTTTGTTTGCTGGTAACAAATTCTCCTGATTTTCACTTGCCTGGAAACATCTCTATTATAGCATCTTTCCTGACAGGTATCTGTGCCAGATACAGAGCTCTAGGGGGGCCGTTCCGTCTTTTAGCAATTTGGAAATACCATTTCATTGTATTCTGGTTTTAATTGCTTGTTTTGAGGAGTCAGCCCTCATTCTAATGCTTTTTCCTTTGAATATAATATGCCTTTGTTTCTCTTACTGCTTTTAAGATTTTCTCTCTTTTTAAGAAGCAGTTTTGGGGTGCCTGCGTGGTTCAGTCAGTTAAGTGTCTGACTCTTTATTTCGGCTCAGGTCATGATCTCAGGGTCCTGAGACCGAGCTCTGCGTGGGGCTCTGCGCTCAGCAGGGAGTCTGCTCGAGACTCTCTTTCTCTCCCTCTGCCCCTCCCACTGCGCGTGCACTCGCTCGCTCACTCTCTCAGAAAAAGCAATTTTATTATGTGTTCATGTGTAGTTTTATTTTCTAACTGGTGTTCAAAGGACTTCTTGAATCTGTGGTTTAACATCTTTCAACATTTTAAATACCATTTTCTGCAATTATCTCCTCAAATAGTCTGTGGAACGTTTTTACTCTTACCGCTTAGATTCCAAATACATGTATAGGACATACCACTCTAATCCTCCTTTTTCAGGCTTTCCTCTTTATTTTCCATTCTCTGTCTTTCCATGCTTCATCCTGGATGCTTTCTTCTGGCCAAATCCTCCAGTTCACTAAGTCTCTCTTCAGCTAGATCTCATGTGATAAGATCAGATCTCAAACCTGATGGTATCTGATAACATCAATCTGATATTTCATCTTCCGCTTCTCTGCCCCATATCTATGTCTGAGTTTTAAAGTTTGTCTTCTCTATTTTTCTACAATTTTAAGCTGGCCATTGTCACCCTCCTCCTCTCTCTTAGCCTCTGGCTGTGTTAGACTGTGGATGTGGCTGGAAGTTCTTTGCGGCTCTCCCCCCCTTCTCTGTCCTGGGAGACAGGGCCACCCCAGACGTGCTCTGACCAGTAGAATCCGGTGGAAGTGACGTCGCGTAAACGCTAAGCCTGCACCTTCGCGTGTTCCCTCTTCGTGCTGGAAATCCTCTAGCCACTGGGAGAGTGATCTGGCCAGACTGACGAAGGGTGAGAGGCCGTGTGGAGAAAGGCCCCAGGCATGTGGGCACTTCCACGGACCTTGTCCTCCTGGAGGAGGTTCCAGACATGAAGGAAGGCCCAGCTGAAGGTAGCTGAGCCTGGCCTGGACCAGACAGGCTACCCTCCAAGGTTGCCCTGACCTGCTGGCCTAAATAAATTTGTTCTTGTGTTAAGCCTTGATGTATGAGGTGGTTTGTCACATATTTCTCTGTTAAAATTCTCAACCATTAAAAAAAATTCTGTAAACATAGTGATAGTGTAATTTTAATCTATTCACAGTCTATATCCAGGTTCCTTGTGGGTGTGGTTGTACTGCACATCTGTTCTCTTACTTTTAGTCTTGTTTTCTACTTTTCTGATGAATCTGCTTATTATTGATATGATGGACATTGCATGTGAAAAACTTATAAATATTTTGAGGATTATGATATATATTTTTTTAGACTACATTTGCTTCTAGGAGGCAGTTATGGACCTTGTGGGAGCCCCTCTGTCCAGTTTCATGGGTCTAGAGTCTACGAAACTTGCCTTTGGTAATAGGGTTAGCCCTTCAGAATCCCAGCCCAAAGTGTGGGGGTCTTTACCAGTCTTCCCTTTCAAAGCTAGACTCCAATTTTTTACCCACTATATCAGGGAGACTGTTAGAGGTCTTGTGCATGTTTCAGTCCCGGCTGTGCCCTTGGGGGCATGATGCCTTTAGGGGAAAGCAGTTCTAGATCCTGTGCTCCCTTCTCTCCATTTCTTCCTCCTCCTAGACCAAGGTTGGCAGGGTCCTGCACTGCTGTGTTCTTTCTTTGTGACCTTTACGCGAAGTTAGGTTTTTAAAAACAGATTGTCTATCTGTTAGCACGAGAATTAGTTAGAATTTTCTGGACCTGTATTACAAGAAATAGAAGTATGCAGGACTTAAATTATTTTTTGTATTTTAAGTATAGAGAAGTACGAAGAAAAACATAATAGTCATTCATACTTCCACACTCAGATGTTAGCACTTTGGTCAGTGTTGGGGCACTCCAGAGAAGCTTTAAATGTGGTCAGTTTTCCGCATGAGGTTGAAAATGACCAGACAGAAGGTGAAGAAGAGGGACACGGAGCTTGGTGCCTTGAGGACTGTGTGCGCACGCGGGAGACGAGACAGCGACCGGGCTGGACGCTGGTCCTACTTCATCATGGTCTTTGGATAAATTTCCAGTGAGTTATAGCATTTGACAAGGAGGAAACCCTAAAGATTCCTTCTTCTTTGTGGAATGTTCTGGGTTACATGATTGTTTGGCTTTTAGTAGAACTGTAATCTTTAAGGGATCTGTGCCTGTTGAACAGAAATGATTAAAATAGCTTCTGTTAGAGAATCATAGAATGCTATTCCCTCATTTGGAAGGGCGAGAGGTGATAATCAAACCAGCTTACATGAATACATTTGCTTTATCCACCAATTTACTGAGTGCCCATGGACATTCTGAAGGAAAAATCCATTCAAATGAATACCTGATGAAGGGCTCAGGATGTTTGGTTACATAGAGTACTTCGGCCATGCATTTCTGAAATTTCCTTTGAAATCCCAAGGACATCGTTTAGCTTAGAAATGCATTATTAATGTTCCAATTAATATAAAATTCTCTGTTGTATTTTTGGTGACTTGAATAAGAACCGATAAATCTTACAAACTACAACGCAAATTGCAGCAAAAATACTTTAGAACATTTTCCACTCCAGAAGTACAAGCTCCCTTTATAATTTTGTATGCTTGGCATTAGTTCTTCTTACTTGCCTTTGTTACTAAATGTAGATGCATGTTTTCTGAGTTTACCCTGAACCCTAAAGCAGACACCTCTTATGACAGAGCTTCACAGTCCTGCTGCAAACAATGACACTGCTCTTGGGATCATCATAATTAGAAGCTGGAGATGAACGGAGCACCTTTAAAGACTGCTCGCAGTGATGCCAAATATTTGCACAATTCCCCGACATTTGCATTGTGTACTACTTAGCATTCATAGGTGCAAAGTGAATAACTTCTTATGTGCTGCTGCTGGTGGAAGCTACGTTTAGTGCACGTGAAACACAGAGCTGAGAATTTCACTGCAGGTAATGAGTCCTGTGATAACACTCCAGAGCATCTATCCTTCTGCATTAAATAACTAAGAAATCTGAGCAAAGTCAGGGGCTTCCTTTGAAATTCTTTGTGAAAACTGGTCATATGGAAGCACATCTGTTTCTAAATGAACGCTTTGGGGGGTCTTTGATGAGGAGAGGGTATTATAGAATCTTGCTTTCTGCACTTTTCATTCATCTTTAATTTCTGAGGTTTCTTGCTTTCCGCCATCAGATGCACTTTCCTCTTTGCCCCGGCAGCTCCTGAGCATTCTCTGGCCAGCAGCGCACTTTGCTCTGCCGTTAGAGGGCGGGGGAGCCTCGAGGAGCAGGGCCCATCCCAGTGACTCCTCTGTCTGGGTTCCCGGGGGGCCTGGTTCCTCCTCCTTTTGTGGCATTTGCCTTGCCCTGCCTCAGTTTCTGCGCGTGAGTGCGTTTCCTCCTCCCCTATTGCCTGCCACTGGAGTGCAGCCTGAGGGAGGGGAGACCGCGTCATCCTCCCCATTGCGTTACCTCCTGACACATTGAGATCATTCTACGGACCGTGCCCATGGAAACGTTGTTTCACGTGGTACACGGACATGGAGTTCTCTCTTCAGGTATTACTTTACTGGAGGCTTTTTAGACTTCGCAAAAACCCCAGACCGAGCTCCTGTGACAGTGTGCAAGGACACGGTGCCCTTTGCTGGGGCGTAGTGAAGACTCACTGCCACCCAACAGAAAGCAAGGCTGTGGTGGGTGGTCCTGGGGTGGGCAGTGGGAAGGGTGCGAGCTGCCCCCTGTGGAGAGCGTCCCCACGGCCACTAGGGTCTGTGCGGGTCCTGAGTCCTCCTGGAGACGCAGTAACGGGCCTGCCTGCGGCTTCACGCTGATGGAGGCATCTTCATTCTACAGATGTGATGACCGTCCACCAACGGGCCGCCAACGGCGCAGCACTCAGGGCGTGGGGGCCTGGGGCTCAGGCGCTCCAACAACAGTGAGAATTGTTGCCTGTGCAGGTGAGAAGGGTGAGCCTCCTGGGCTTGTATGGCACTAAATACCTGGGGAGCCAATACGTTCTCCATTGCGTTCTCAGCAGAACCTCTCTGAGCCCCTGGCTGGCGCAGGCAGAGACAGCGGACACTGTGCTCAGCGGGAGCACGCAGAGCTTGTCCCAGCACACGTGTTCGGGGGTGGCCGCGCCTCTCGGGCTGGGCCGCGGTTGTTTCCTCAGTGGTACATCCAATGGTGAGTCTGTCGAGTATTGTTAGTGGGCTTGATGCCTTTATCGCGGGTGCCGCTGTTTTCTGGCTTTTAATTTTCAACCCTTATATAGGTTAAGGTCTTCCAGAAAACCAGCCAACCAACCAACTGCCCCAAACTCCAAGGGCTCAGACCCCTGGTACCTCTGAAATTTGCGGCACCACAGACTAGTTGAAATCGGTGCGCCCTCTGCTGGTGGCAGAGTGTCCTTTCGTTATACAGAGCGGTCCTGGGTAGGGTTTGTTGTAAAGGGATTTGACCGAATTCCATGAAAACCGAATCGAAGTGGTTGATTTCTAAGAAGTCACGTGGGCGTCTCCTGAGGCTGGCGTCTGGCTTTCTCTGAGGAGAGTGCTGACTTAGGGACTGTTCTGACGTCAAGCACACTCTTCGTTTATAATTGTTCATTGAATGCATAAGAGTCTCACTCTCCTACCTGTAACACAGTCCGGAGCTCAGCAGAGGGTGAGCTGGAAACCGCTAAAGGGGTTTTGTTAGAAAAGACCTTTTCTTTAAGCGCCAGGCGCTGTGGGGCATTGCTGTGCTCCGTCCTGTAGCCTGCCGGCTGCGTGGAGAGGAGAGGGGACGGGCAGGAGGTGGGCTTGCGATGGCATTCTCCTGGCAAGGACTCGGGCCCAGAGATGCTACCATCCTGCATCGCACACAGCTAGCACACGGAAGTAGGACGGGACCAGATTCTGTAGTTCTGAAGTCACTGTCACGCTTCGTGGTGCCGTGAGGACACGACCCTCAGGACTGATGCTGTACCGAGAGCACCTCGAGCTCTCCCACTGGGTCCCGAAGGAGCACAAAGTCCCAGTGGCGCCGAGTTCCACGTGTGCGTCCATAGGTCCCCGGGATTGGTCGATCTCAACTGGGTTGAGCGGAGCTTGGCTGCAGACGGTGCCTTCAGTCCAGCTGGCGTCACGCATGCCTCATTCTCAGGGGACCGGCGGGTGCCCACAGCATGAGATGTTCAGGAGAGCAAGCCCGAATGCTGGCCTGCGTCCGCCCATGGAGCCGTGGCCAGGATGTGGGGGGTGGTGCTCCTAGGCACTGGGGTCGAGAGGGACACCTCAGCCCAGCACAGTGACACCTCGTCCCATGTGCAGGGAGCCAGCCAGAGGTGAGCACTGACTCCCAGCAAACAGCACCTTTCACTCCGTCCTTCTTGGTCGTGGCGCACTGTGAAGTCGAAGGGACCACAGAGAACAGGCCGCATGGCTCGAGGGGGCTTGGGGATAGAAGAACCTGAAATCCTGCCAGCCCATTGCTGACGCCCACCAGACACGGGCTGACGTCCGGCCTGCCGTGGAGTGTGTGTGCCAACAGCCCCTTCGCCCTCCATGTCCCAACCCTGCTTTATGCTTCATCACGGCTTTCGGTATGCACTCGCTCCCGTTCTTCCCCTGCTGGAGGGTCAGCCCACAGCCGTGAGGACCCTGTTCTGTGCGCAGCTGTGTTTCCTCCCTACGAGGGCCTGGGCCAGCGCCGGCACGCAGCCCTGCCCAGGCACCGAGGAGCATGCGTAAGGCAGCGGCGCACGGTCGCGGTCTGCGTCCTGCACCGAATCTAAGGCCGGTGTCTGGCTCTGCCGCTTCCAGATGCCCGAGATGGGGCAGGAATGCTAACTTCTGTTCCCAGTTTTTTCCCATGAAACATGGAAATACCAATGATTCCTATCGCATAGGATTGTGGTGAGGATGGACGACGTGGTGTGTGGAAAACACTCCGCTCATGTTATTATGTGGGGTATTATTTTCATCATTAGGAATGAAGCCAACAGGCATGGTGTATGTAGAAAAAAAGCAGTTTAAATCTTGAAGTGGAAGTAGGATGGAATATTGTCTCTAGCGCACAGGCCTCCCGAAGGCACATACGATGGGAGTAATAAGAGACTGAGTATAGAAGTTACGCTTCCAATTAAGGCCTCTTTAGAAAGTCACTCCTGAGCCTGTTGGTACATTTGATGCCAAGACGCTCCCGTACCTCACTACTGTGGCACATTCCTATTTCAGAGCTCCGTCCTGTGGCTTACCCTTCCCAGAGGCTGGCAGAGACCCCGGCGGAGCTGATCTCACCGAAGCAGCCGAGGGTCCTCACGTCCAGGGAGCGGGTGCATGGCTGGTCGGGTCAAATCAGGCACAGTGGCCAAAGAAGGCTGCCTGGGTTTCCCATGCGCTTCGTGAGCTGGGTCTGAAGACAGCTCCGGAAGGCAGACCCTGGAAGGGCTTCCATGATGGACAGAGACGTGGAGAAGACCACGAGGCTTCGCCAGGAGGCGGCCTGACCGGCCGGGGCTCACATGCCTATGACTCCGAGATGCCCATTCAGAGCAGTCAGCCTCGTGGCTTCACGCTCCCACCTTTCACATAATACCCAGTATGGTCACTTTTGTGGACGTGAAATATGTTCCGATAACACACATTAAGCAATTAATGTCTTCTAACATTAAGAAAATTGGTTTCTGTCTATTGACATTCTGGTTCTCAACCCAGTGGTTTCTTATTTAACTTTCATTATTAGGAATGCTTAGCACATCAAAACAATGTTAATTATTAGCTTCAGGCAGGAAAATAATATACACAAACAGAACATTTATCATTTTGTCAGGACCAGACCTTCTCTCGATGTGCTAAAAATCTCCAGCGATGACGGCCACCAGCGGTTGGAGAGGAAGCACTGATATGTGGTGTTGGGTGCTGTGCTCACAAGTATGTCGGCAGGTTGGCGCACGCGGAGGTGGGTAAACTCTGCACACACCCTGTGCTCTGTGTTGGAACTTTCCCGCGTGATTTACAGACGAAGCTCTACTTCCCGACCTTACCCTCGTAGGTCTCAGACGGTAACTGTCCCAACCCCGTTGCTCTCACAGAGTGAGAATTATTATTTATGCCAAAAAGCTTGGAGAGAACTCCTGTGTCTAGTGCTGGCTCCTGGTGGCACATCACATCCATTCCTGTGTATTTGCTGGTGGTTCCAGAACTTAAATTTGTCTTGGGGAGATTTGAGTGAAAAAGGAACCTTCAGGGCAGGACCCACACAAGTGGGGGAAACAGCCAGGTTTCCCTCAAGAGGCTCTCTAGTCTTGGAAGAAAATACCTTCCACAAAATCTTGGAAGAAAACACTTGAAAACATCCATATGAAACACAATATATATTAGAAAGTTTTAAAAATAGCAAAATAAATATGTGGGGAGAGAAGTCAATATACAGAAGTCTCTGAAGTGTCTCCAGCTGTTTTAAACATTTTTTAAAACATTTTTTTATTTGAATTTAATTTGGTTAACATACAGTGCATTCTTAGTTCAGAGTAGAGTTCAGTGATTCATTGGGTGCCTAGAACACCCAGTGCTCATTCCATCAAGTTAGACATTTTTTTAAGTTGCAGCTTTTGTCCATAGTTTTCTAGGTTGTCCAAAGCCATGGAATGGAGGTCTGCGCCTCGCCTTCTGTTCAGACGGCTGAGCGGCAGCATGGTGGGGATTTTGATGGCCCCCACTCCCTGCACCTGCCTCGGGGTGTGGTGTGCAGAAGGCACTGAATACCCATGGCCAAACCAAACATGGGCAGAAAGAAGAAACCTACAGGACTTGAATGAGGCAGACATCCGGAGCCGTATAAAGTGCTTGTGTGGACAGGAAACGGTAGTGCCTTTGCCAGAATTAGGTCCCATGACCTATTTTCTAGATTATATGCGTTGAGAAGTTGGGGTCTAAGATTTGCTGCCGGTGAGGCAACGAAGCTCGTCAGGAGAGTGGGTCAACAGCTGGAGTTTAGGCGTGTGGAGAGATACGGGCCGGCGAGGCAGACACAGTGCCCGGCTGGGGTGTCCGAGGGACCCCGGGGACACACACGTGTGGAGGTTGAGAGTGTGGTCCCCCAGGGACGCCAGCTGCTGGTTGGAAGCCGGGAGCGTGGGGGGCGCTGCTGCTGGACACACATGTGGCGGGGTTCGCCTCTGTGCTTTGAGTGTCTGAACCCCTGTGGCAAGTTACCAAGTGTCGGCCTAACAGCGGCCGCAAAGGGTACTTTTGTTTTCTTTTTCCGTTTGGCACATGAGAAAGCCTTCTCCTCTTGCCTGCTTCAGCACACACAAAGGACTCAGTGTACTTAGAGTGTCAACACCAAGAAAAGGACACCACGCATTTTAGAAGAGTTTAATCTGACAATTGATGCTCTAGTTAATTCCTGAATGAATAACCGATTAGCTCCACATTTTCCAGGAAATCACAGCACCATGCATCATGACATAATTCAAGATTACATATCATTTTATTTTATCTCAAAGAAGCACATGCATAAAAGTGAACCATCTCTCGACTTGGCACTCATTCTGTGTCTAGCGCGTCTGGACTAGCAGTTGGACTCACTGGTGGTTAGCGGAGAACACCAATGCAAAAAGAGGACCGGCTTCCATTTTTAAAGAATTTTAAATGGTTTGGATTATGAAGACTTCAGATGGCTTCCTGCGAGGGAAGGATGTTTGCCATGTCTGTTTAGAAAACAAGGACGTACTCTTTATGCCATGATATAGTTCTTTTTTAAAGTGGGAAGGGAAATCCATGTATTTGAATATTTTTCTTAAAATGCTAACAAGGATGCCAATTAGTAGCCATTAAACTTGGTTTCTGTAATGCTGACATCCACCCATGAGGGACTGTGTGAATGATGGCCTCATGGCACACAGCCACAGGTTAGTTTCCCAGAGTAAATGTTTGTTCCTTTTCTCTGAGTTGGTTGGTCCTTCTGAAAATTGGAGTCGTAGATATTTTAAGGAGAGAGAGCATCCTTTGCCGTGATGTCCGCCATCACTTGAACAGTGTAGACCTGAGCCCCCATGCAGACAGAGCTCGAGGGCTGAGCTGGGTCCCTTTCCTCCCGACCAAGTCTGAACTCCTTGACTGAGCCACAGGTGGCCTTGCCTGTTTCTGGGCTACGGGAGTGGTTGATCCAAAACTTGTGGGACGGAGTGGTCTCCCCGGGATGCCCACGCTGTCCATCAGCCTCTGTTAATGCAAG
This sequence comes from Ursus arctos, assembly GCF_023065955.2. Lineage (NCBI taxonomy): Eukaryota > Metazoa > Chordata > Mammalia > Carnivora > Ursidae > Ursus > Ursus arctos. The sequence goes on from NW_026622841.1 coordinate 1,146,856, forward strand.
GACTATCTTGGGTGGTCCTTCCTTGTTTTACCGAACACCTGGGTTCTTTGCTTCTGTCCCCCTCCCCAGCCCTGCGCCGCCATTAACTGTTGCAACCAGACGTAAGAAAAGAAGTGACGTGAATAAATTTGGCTGCGTGTCAGTGGTTCCAGGTACAGCTTGGGTGGTGGACCAGGATGGGACGCAGAGAATGAGATCTGTACAGTGAGAAACTGGAAAGAGGGTGGTGTTCACCGATGGTGCAAGGACCTGTATGTGCTGGGGGAGGGACGGGGTGCAGGCTGGTTGGAGCCGTCAATGCTGGCAGGGAGCCCTGGCTCTGCGGTCACTTGCCTGAGATCTTGGATAAGGTTCTTAACCTATTTGCTTCGCGTGTAACATGGGGATCATGTGCTTGACACATCAGGTCCTTGCGGAGATGAATTAGCTCTGAGCAAGGCTCCGTGGAGTGGCAGCTCACCGTGGTCACCAAGGATGCCACGTGAGGATGCCATGTGGTCGTGAAGGGCCCACCTGCCCCTTTCCATACACGGACGGTGGGGTAGACTTTACACTTCCTATAGCGTTTCCGAGGACATGGACAACTCCATAATTAAATAAGCTTCAAGAAGAAAGTAGATTAGAATGGTAAGAACCACATGCTGTCAGAATACAAAAATATATAAAAGGAGGATCGAAATACGATTGCCTCTGGATGCTGGGTTCTGCATGATCTTAAAAAGAACACTGATTTATGCTTTCTTCGTGGTTTGAAATAGTTGTATGCTATCTTTACAACAGGGGAAGAGATCCTTCCCCAAACCCCAAAAACAAAATGAGAAAGAAAAGTTCTGTGTATTCCATTTACTGAAGCAACAGTGAAACGCACTGTGAATTTAAAAGTTGGAGACACATGGCGAAGCGAAACCACACAGACCACTGCGTCCTGGAGGCCGTGCTGTTAAAAACCAGTAATTTGGAAATTCAAGTCAGTGACAAAATGAGGGTCAGGGCAAGTGAGAGCGGCTGTTCTCTCACCGGGGGAGGCTCCGTGGAGACGCCAGCCCTTGGAGACGCTGAGGCACCACACTGGATTTCCGTGGGGTCTCCCGTGTCCACGGCAGTCGTGACAGGTTCTGGCTCTGTGCATGGGGGCAGGGACGGTGGGCTTGCGGGATGAGGTGGGTTTGGAGAGGGAAGGCATGCTTCAGAGAGGCCGGGGCAGGCTCCCAGCAGCAGGAGTTTTATTCTGGTGCACGGCACACAACCTGGGAGTTGCTCATTAACTAGTCCTGTGACTGCAGGAGAATTTAATTGTTCTTTATTTCGCATCTTTTTAGCCAGAGGACTTTTCTCTGTATCGATAAACATTACATTAATTTTCCATTGTGCTTGGTTAGTTCTAAGATACTGTGGGTCAAATAAAGTTTCCTTAATCCCACTGGAAAAATCCCAAAATAAGCAAAACCAAAAAAAAAAAAAAAAAAAACCAAAACCAAATCTTGAAGTCTAATCAGGAAGTGATGTCAGCCACTGAGGCTTTGCTTCCAAACTTGTGTGTTTTCCTTGCTTGTGCTCCTGTGTGTGCCGGGAATGGCTGCACCCCAACGTGGGGCAGCTGTCCGGGCCATGCGGGGATCCCTGGTACACGGGGCTTAGCCGGCTGCTGGCCCAGCGGGGACTCGAGCTTTGGGAGGAAAGGGGCATGTCCTCAGCGTCCTCGATGATGATGACACAGACGCGAGGGTGCAAGGGTGCTGGTGGAAGTGCTGGCTGCCCACACAGCCGCCCAGCAAACTGTCAGCGTGGGACCCAGGACCGCGGGTTTCCGTTGTACGGGAAGTGCTCTGCTGCTGGTGACACCAAGATAATTGTTGGACTCCCCCACAGCGACAAATCAACCCCCTCAGCCCCGAGGCCTTTGAAGTTGCAGACAGTTTCGGGATCATTGATAATCTAATCTCTGCCCAGCCAGTAGGGTTGTCTTTCTTCCTCGGCTTCCAGACTGCTGTGTGCGCAGGGGCTTCTCCAAGCCTGTGTGTGGTTTGCCTGGTGGAGTGGCTGCAGCGCAGGATCTGCCCTGTGAAGTGGGGTGAGAGGTGAAGTCCTGGCCAGATCCAAATAGCAGGCAGTGGGCCCCGCTGCAGTGGGGAGGCAGGAGGGAGAGAAAGGGGTTTTTATTCCTACTACCTTAGGGCTATACATGGCAATTACTACCGCAGAGGCAATAAAGGGCTGCTAATTGCAGGTTTGTGCCCCTGTACCCGGAGTAAGAATGAAGGGACTGAAGGTTACAAAGTGGTACTTAAAAAAAAAAAGTTATAGGTGATTTCTTTTCTCCTTTTTAGTGGAATAACTTAATTAATAGTCAGGTTTGGGCCTGATGAAGAAAAGAACTCTCAAAGAGGCATCTCATTAGAATAATTAAATTTTTCTATACCCTCCAATTTGCTTTTCTTAACCGTCCATTCTGTTTTTATTTTCCCTAATTATCTCCTGAAATCCTTCAGATGTGGGACCAAGAAAGCGTTAGGTATTAAATGTGCCTCCCCACCAGCATGGGTTATGATATTATATATTCACAGAGACCAAATGCATGCTGTCACTTATTAACTGACTTCCCTCCAGGACCCGGGCGTCCCACGGGTGCCCAGACGCGCCTGGTAAAGCTTTACGCCCTCTTGCCTCGCCCTGCAGCCCCCTTCCCGGTGGAGGCCAGGCAAACCCACCCCTAGGCCCCCACTCGGCATTTCCACGAGGTAGGAAAGGCTGGCCTCTGAAATGATGTGATCTGAAAATTTCAGTCCTTGAAACCATCTGCATCTGACTCAAAACAAGGTCGGGAACTCAGTCGGAAGCCTGGGCTTGCGCCTCACAGCAATAGAGGCCCCTGGACCGTGGGCGCACGTGTCCCCCGCTTCACGCTCTGGAGGGCATGGTGGCGGCTTTTACTCTTTGCAACCCCAGCACAGTGACCGCACATGGTGGGTGCTCACTCCATGCGCGATTGAACCAAATGCAAGTTCGGCTTTCTGAGTGCTTCCTTCTGGACGTCGTTCCTGGGACGAAGAAGTCACGCTGCTCTGTGCATTGGATGGACGCTGGGGTGTTACGGTCTGCGCGTCTACTTGTATTTCCGAGCGGTGGGGGTGAAAGTGCTCAGTGCCACCGTGGGGACAGGTGGGCGGCTTTGTGGTATGTGAGGATCTGTGACCCTGCCAGGGACTTGCAAGGTTTCTCCAGAGACTCTAAGCCCCAGGAAGGATACCAGGGGCCTCTTGTCTTCCTTAGCGGAGGCCTGGCTTCCAGGGTGGGGGGTGGAGTTGCCAAGGACGCGTTCACGCTCGCAGTGAGCGTGCTCCTGTGTCCATGGCTTGTCCCCGAGGACTCAGGGCAGTTGCATGGGGGCTACCATCATGATGGCGGCAGGATTCTGGGTCCCGATCCTCCTCACCATGGTGAGGACACGCAGGCAGGGCGCGGAGGGATGAGCCCCAGGCCGTCTACCTGTGTCCCCCTTACAGGCGAATGTCTGCGTTGTCTAGGTGCTCCCACTAATGTGTGAACCCCACGGGGCCACAGATCAGCGGTCCTTCCCTGGAGAGCGTGGTGCCTGGCCTGCAAGCCACATGTGCAGGTGCGTGGCTCCTTCCACCTGCAGCCCAGGCTGGTGGGCTGACAGCCGCCGTCCCCAATTCCCCAAGGGATTGAGGTGGGAGGAGGCCCGAGTGAAGACCCCCAGCCTCACATCTCCGTACAAAGCCACAGAGTGCGTATCACAACTGGGGCTGTATACAATGATAGCAGGGAATCTCTGTTATACACCGGAGAGGTACACGGAGAGGAACTGGGGGCACAAGGCAGCTGCCTCCTGGAGCCTGCTCTCTGCTTGTCTCTGGGGTGAGGACCCGCCCCTGCCCCACTGTGCACCGTCCTGAGGAGCAGGTGCGTCCTCGCTCTGCCCCCATGTGCGCCGGGGGCTTGTCTCCCCTGGGATTTGCAGGCCCCTGTGCTCCAGGCCCGGCTCAGACACCCCAGCCCTCTCTCTGCCCTGTCAGGGTCGCGTCACTGGGTGATCCTTGCACGAGAACTAGGAAATTCTCAGAGGTAGAGGAAGATGATAGGAATGATCTTGCCGACAAAACCATTTTGTCGTGTTTTCTTTCAGTGACTTCACTGTACTTCATGCGCCGTGTGCAATGGACATAGCGTGGACCAGACTCCCGATTCACCCTGCTTTCCTGAACGTTGTGGTCAGCGCTCTGATTACAAGCTGGCCTTCGCTGTGATTTCCCACTTTACCATAGAATTTATCTGGTTCTTCCTCAAGGAAGTGCCTGGGGCTCAGGCTGGCGGCAGACGTGCCCCCCACATGATGGGGGAACAAGGTCAGAGCACACACCCCGAGTTGCACCAGACGGGCTGAGCCTTGTGGCTGGAGGAATTGGTCAGAGCAGGTTTCACAGCACAGAGAGGCCCCACCTGCCCACTGGGACCCATGCGTGTGGACAGCACAGACGGTCACGCAGACACGCACAAAGACACGCACATGTACACACAGGACATTGGTGGATGCACAAACTCACACGCACACTTGTGTGCACCTCCCAGCGGGGAGTCAAGCGAACTTGTTCTGTGATGGCCATTGTGGTCTTTGTGGACGATACTCACCTTTAATCACAACTGATAAATATTGCACAGTGTTGTGCTGTTCGCAAAGCTTTCTGTTGTCTCATCTGGTTCTCAGGACACTCGTGAGGGGGCGTGGTTGTTCCCGCGATCCGGGGGGAAGTGCCCAGTGACGGAGGGACTTCCCTAACGTCAGGGCTCTTGTCCTCATGGATCCTTCCTTGTCCTTAAATGTCACATGAGGGACAGAAAGACGTGAAGGGATTTTTCTTTCCTTTGGCAGAGAGGGTGTGGAGATGTCAAGATGGAGGAGAATAATTTTAAGACCACACAGAAACGCCCTGGTTAAATGAAAGGAAACCTGCATTTCCTCATTTCAATCCAGACTTTCCTGATCCCATCGCTCTGCACTTTACAGTCTTACTAAAAACAGTTACAGTAAACCAGAAATTAATAGTCCCTTTTTCAAATTCTTCGGAGACTCCTCTTTGAACTGGAAGTGGTGTTTGAATTTATGCGAGTGTGTTCACGATGCACCAAGGGCAGATTATTTGGTAAAATTTTTCCAGAATAAACACACGCACCTGCTCCCAGCGAGGGGAGAGGCAAGTCTTCCGAAGACGGGCGCGCTGGGAGCGTGAGAGGCCATGTGGCTGACGCAGAGAGTCTCCTGCTTCCTTAGCACAGGCCGGTTCCAGCCACAAGAATATTCTGGAACCCGCAGCACAAATGCCCTAGAAAGAGACCATGCACTGCTGGGTCTCACAAACACACCAATTCCCACTATCTTAACTCTGGTTTTTTATTTTGTTTTTTTAATTTATTTTTTTTAAAAGATTTTATTTATTCGACAGAGATAGAGACAGCCAGCGAGAGAGGGAGCATAAGCAGGGGGAGTGGAAGAGGAAGAAACAGGCTCATAGCGGAAGAGCCTGATGTGGGGCTCGATCCCATAACGCTGGGATCACGCCCTGAGCTGAAGGCAGACGCTTAATCGCTGTGCCACCCAGGCGCCCCCTGAACTCTGGTTTTTTAAACTGAATACTCTGATGAGAGCAGAACTTTGACGATCATTTTCCTTTCTGAGGTTGAGGGTCATGGACCGTCCACTCGTGACAAGGGTGCCGCCCTGCGTCAGACGCGCGGTGGTTGAATCGGTCAGTGAGTCACAGTCACAGGTAAGGAATGGCGAGCAGAGAAAGAGGGTCAGGGCTGTGGGGCAGGGGCGCCAGGCCTGCCGCCACCCCTGGTCCCGTGGACCTCTTGCCTTCCAGGCTCTGCCGCCCCTTGGAGCCCTCTACGCCCTGTCCTCACCCCGTCACAAGCCACGCTTCTCTCTCCTGCCAGCCAGGGTCTCCCCCCCCCCCCCACCAGTCCCCGTGCTGCTGGTGGTCCCTGGACCTCGCTGTTCGGTGTCCTGGCGACAGAGGCAGAGGTGGGGGAGGCCCAGCTGGTGGAGAGCAGCACCTTACCCACCTGGCGTGGGGCTGTGTTTGTGCTGATGTGGCTCCGTGTGTACAAGCAGGCGCCTCTGCTTCCTGCACTGAGCAGAGAGGAGAACCTTGGGTCTGGTGCACCTTCTGTCCCCCCAGCAGCACTTGGTCCACGTCCCTGTTCGTGTGTGGCTGGTGCTGTTTCCTTGTAGGGCACGGGGTCTTTCTGAACCTTGACCCAATCATCCCACCCTTGCCCTCTTTCTGGGGTCTGATGGGGGAGAAGCAGCTCTCACCGCTGGTCACGGGTAAGGGTTAAGCAGGAAAGGGTGGTCCGGAACTGCTGGTCAGAGCCGCCTGTAAGGACACACTGCCGTTCGCTGTGAGCCACGCTGTGGGTGGTGCAGGCTTTGCCAGAATCAGGTTCGCGGTTCCTCCACGGAGGGCTTGACAGCGGGGTGCAAGCAGGTTCGGATGGAAATGGCTACAGACAAACCACGTCACTCGCTCTTTCCAGACGCACGCCTTCCTCTTGCGCTCCGCCCGGTGAGCTGGCCGAGCCTCCCCATTTTAGCCCATTCACCCCTCAGGGCCACGAGGTGCTGTTGCCCTCGCTGCTCACCTGCCCAGGGTCTCCAGCAGCTCGGGCTAAACAACAAAAGCACGATGGTGGCCACGTGCAAAGACAGAATGGCATGTCCTCCATGGACCAAGAGTTGAAATAACAGATGTTCACACTCCTGGGCCTGCGGTTTCTTCAATGGTCTTGCTCATATCCACCTGTTGTCACGAGTGGACAGTGGCTGGTGGTCGCGAGTGCGGGGCCCCATGCTTCTTCCTCCCACCGGGGCTGGAGGTCCTTGATGGTGGGACGCAGATGTGGCAGGGAGGGGAGGGCTGGGGAGGGCACACAGCCGCCCCCGGGGCCTCTGAAGGCCAGGGGCGGTCACGGGGCAAGCGTGGTTATCACAGTAGTGCCTTGATGGGCTGAGGTTCCCTGGGGCGAGTTCACACCAGGCAAAACATGGGATTCTGCCTCTTTAGTCCCGGGAGCATAGAGCCTGTCAGGGAACATATTGTGCATTTGGGAAAGATTTTGGGGAAAAACTGTTGTCATGGGGGGTTAGAAGTGGTACCCTGGGAGTGGCATGAAGACCAACAATGGGAAATACCCTCAAGCCCCCCACCCCCACCCCGTCACCTTCTTGCTCCCCTCCTGCTCTCATCAACTGTCTGTGTCATTCTCACGTGGGTGCTGTACGGTTCCGCGCTCCCCCCCGACAGTGTGTAGTACCCGTTCCCGCGCTCCCCCCTCCACGGTATGGAGTACCCGTACCTGCGCTCCCCCCTCCACGGTGTGTAGTACCCGTTCCCGCGCTCCCCCCTCCACGGTGTGTAGTACCCGTTCCTGCGCTCCCCCCTCCACGGTGTGGAGTACCTGTACCCGTGCTCCCCCCCCGACAGTGTGGAGTACCTGTTCCCACGCTCCCCCCTCCACGGTGTGGAGTACCCGTTCCCACATTCCCCCCTCCACGGTGTGGAGTACCCGTTCCCGCGCTCCCCCCTCCACGGTGTGGAGTACCTGTTCCCGCGCTCCCCCCTCCACGGTGTGGAGTACCTGTAGGTGTCTTCAGAAATGTCTGGTGTTTCTGCATCTGACTTGTTAAAATGTAGTTGAATTTTGCTTTGGCTCGGCCGTTCCTCGGCTGTTGCAATGAAAGGATTTAATCTGAAAAGTGATTTGAACACATCTCAGCGATAAGCATCTGAGCAAGAAAGCAATTGTTTAACTTATTTGGACTGAATATTCCCCAACCTCATCTGTGCAGAGGAACATTTTTCGAGCAGCCCCCAAATATCCTGGGGCACCCACAGCACTTTCTTTCTCTGCAGAAATCCCACGGGGTTGAGAACAGTGACTCCTTGGTGAGAAGTTGTTTAAAAATACTGACCGCCGTCCATGTTGGAACGTTTAGCCCTATAAAACTTGCCTTTGTTTGGAAACCAAGTTGAATGGCATTTGTACCTAAATATCCATCCCTATTAATAGCCCTTCATCAGAAGTTAGAGCAGTGTCTCTCTATGATGCCGGAGAAGCTCCATGGTGGGGTCTCCCTCTGATCGATGGCCTTCACCTTCTCCCCCTGAGACTGGGGATGGGTTGTGCGCAGGGTCTTTCTACTTGAGAGATCTTGTGGGGACTGCGTCTGATGGGGATCGTGGGCAGAGAGGGCCGTGTCCCTCAAAATGGCCCAGCTGCCTGTGTGCACTTGGCCCTCTGCGGCCTCCTCCCTGTGGCCCCGTCCGGGTGCTGCCTGTGCCTGCCCTGCGTCCTGCCCTTGGCCCCTAAGTCCACATGTAGCGGCAGGTCACCTGCACCATCACGGCCCCGGGAGGGTCTCCACGGGAACGTCGTGTCCAGGGTACCAGGAGCACAGTGTGATGTGCTCAACTGTTTGTTTTGGCTGATGAAGAATAAAAAGCCCAACGGAGGAGTTATTCCTATACAGGGAGGACCGGGAGGGCTCAGAGGCTCTGTGTCCCCTGCGGGCTCGCTTTTGGTCAGCTCACACCCCTCTGTGCTTCCTGCCTTGGCATTCATCGTTTCTTAATATTTAAAGCACTTTCTTTTTAAAAGGCACATTTGCAAATGGCAGGAAACCCATGGAGGGAAAGGGGACAGCGGCCTGCAGTTCGCTGGTGATCTCTGTGTCCAGGCATCGCAGCCCATCCTGTGCGTGTTTTCCCACTGTCCGCACGGCCCGAATGCCTCCTCTGAGCCTTCAAAGATTGGTGCAGACTTGCTCTGTGTGTGCATGTGTGTGCGCGTGCTCACATCTCCCCCAGTGGTTTCAGTGGGTCATTACGGAGCCACTTGAACCTCTCCCTCTGATCTGGAGTCGAAATGGTTTTGATTCCCATGAGGTGATCTGCACGTGAAAGGACACTTCGTTCTTTGGCGGCATTTTTGTCAGGATGGCTTTCTCGGCGTGGATGCCCCACGAGGGCTCTGGACACTTCTCCAACGGACTTGGCTGCTCACGATCACCTTTAATGTGAAAGCAATGGCGCGACTTTGCGGGAATCGTGTTGCTGGGTGTTCTGTGAAATGCTTCTTCACGCCCCAAGGGAAAGGTGGGCAACATGCACAACCAGATGTGTGGGACCTGGACCAGGTACCCGGCTTTGGGGACAGAAACCACCTTGCCCTCAGCCCCTGGCTCCCGGACAGTCCCAGGGAAGAGAATAGCTCCAACCCAGAGGCTGGGTAACGCAGGACACCTGGTGGCGGCATCAGAGCCTGGCGGGGGGGGGGGGGGGGCGCGAGTGCCATCCTGCATGCTGCCTGTCCCTCCAGGGACAAGAATAGGGTGTGTCCCTTGGGCCTTGGGTGCCCATCACGAAAGCCTGGGTGCAGTTGTGAGACCAGCCTCTCCCCAAAGCGAGAAGCAGGAGGGACAGGAGTGATTCCTGAGCAGAGAGAAGAAAACGAACCGATTGGCTAACCACAAATGGATATCACTTAGCAAGGATGTCTTCTTTTCAAAAAGTACAGAAATTCCCCAACGAGAGCTCCTACCCGGTTCTCACTTGCATGTCGGCTTGTCGCGCTCTGAGTTAGCCGCCAACGCCTTAGTTCCTAGCGGCCCCAGGAAGCCGTTTGTGGGTGCCACAGTTCAGTTCCCTCCACAGGGCCGTGATTCCCCGCGTGCCCTGTGTCTCTTCGCTTCCAGCCTGCTCTGCTCCTCCCTGCACACAGGACGGCCTTGGGGGCCGGAGCTGCGACCCTCCTGAGCCTCGTGCCTGGGCTGTCCGCACACTGCGGGCACAGGACTTCAGCGCGTTTCCAGAGATGTGCCTCATTCTGAGACAGTGGCTGTCAGCAAAATCCAGGTTTATTCAAAAGGGCAGAACAGAGAGCTCTTGATGGCAATTGCTTTCCCACTCACCCCAAGACGGGCCTTCGCGTGTGTACCGGCGCCCGTCTATGCCTCGACGTGGGCTCCACACGGCTCTGACAGGACGCACCTGTCACTGTTCACCGGGCAGAGAGCTTTGAGGGGCTCAGGTGACGTCTCGTAATTCGGGCAATAATCCAGAAAACATAACCTTTGGTCTTCTTGGCTTTTAAGGGTCTTTATGAAGATAAAAAGTTAACGGCACAAGCATGTATCTTAATAATCACTTTTGGGTTATATTAAGTTATATTAAGTTATATTAAGACCCTAGTTAGCATTGCTGTGTTACATACTTGAAAGTTGCTGAGAGCAAATCTTACACGTTCTCACAAGAGAAAGAGAATTTTGTCACTGTGTGTGGAGACGGGAGCTGCCTCGACTTTCCGTGGTGACCGCTTCCCTGACAGACGCTCCCGGAGCCACCAGGCCGTGCACCTGAAGCCTGGACAACGTTGTATGCCAGTTATAACTCAATTAAAAAAAAAGTATGCCTCGTCTTTACTTTTCGATTTCTTGTCAGATCTGACTATTCTCTTTGAGGCTTCTGTGCGTTAGGCTTTGCTCAGCGGCGTCCCTGTGAGTGACCGGACACACCTCCCGGCCGCAGCGGTGCTCGGGGCTGCGGAGCCGTGGGAACAGCTACCTGAGACGTGAATCTCTGCTACAAGAAACTGTTTTACATGTGCCATATTGCGAGTTTCTTTCACGGTCCAATACATATGTATATATATATATATTTTAAGATTTTACTTATTTATGTGAGAGAGAGAGCGCAAGATCATGAGCTGGGTGAGAGGCAGAGGGAGAAGCAGGCTCCCCGAGGAGCAAGGAGCCCGATGCAGGACTTGATCCCGGGACCCTGGGACCATGAACTGAGCCGAAGGCAGACGCTTCACCGACTGAGCCACCCAGGCGCCCTGTGGTCCAGTATTTTGAGTGAAATGTGTCCAGCATAGTGGCCTTCCGTGCACATGCGGATTCTCGTGATGGCTGTTGGCCAACGATCTGCGGGCAAAGCCATGTGAGAAACCAGAGACGCCTGTTTGGAAAAATGGGGCAAATTTGAAAACAGTCTAAAGAGACGCTTCCTGCTTGCTGAATAGGTATTTTCTGAGTTTTTCCTCCAAAGTGTAGCCAATAACTTAGTTTCCAAAGATCACACCTGGGTTACAGGGAAAATAGTTAACTCTGCCTTAAGTCAAAACCCAAACGATTGCAGATTTCCCACCTTATATTGGCAAGCTTGTAGCTTATAATGGGGTGCCACAATGGGGGCAGCTTTTGGTTCTCCGATTTCTTCCAGAAAATTCTCCCAGCATGGGGGCTTGTCAGAGGCAGTGCATTTTGTACTAATTTGCTAAATTTGAGTGAATAGTTTTGAATTCTTTAAAAATCTGACTCATCCCTCTGGAACTCATACAACGTATTTTCTTACGCTTTCATTTCTATCTGTTGGAGTTCACCAGCAATTAATAGTTGAGAATATTTCTTTTTTCTGGGTTTTTTTGAACTTCAAAAGCTAATGTGCCCTGATCAGAAGTGTAAAGTTTAATGTTAGCAACTGTCAGAGCCGAGTGGCATCACCCAGGGTCACTGTGAATACAGGTGTCACTGACCGGAGAGAGACTCCTTTCTTTCTCGCCATTAGCTGTGAAAACACACAGAGCTTGCCCTTCTGTAATGTAAACAGAAAATTCTGCCTCCAACACAAACCCGAGCCATTGGGAAGGCAGCTTTTATTTCCGCTCACCGTTGGGGACATAAGGCAGGGGCCCGGACGTGCCTCCCAGCTGTTGCCAGGGCGAGGAAGGATGCGGCAGCCACATCTGGGCTGGCATCTCCAAAGAGGCACGTAATCTGCAGGCTGAGGTATGCTAAGCCTCTTTGCTTTTCTTTGCTGCTTCTCAAGCTAATGCTGCGTCTAGGAATCCATGGTGACTTCACGTCAACAGGGAGACTAGGGAATGATTATGAGCAGTGATGCCAGAACGCACTGTGCGCCAAAAGAAAGGACAGGACAGAAGTGCCATTCCTTGGTCAATCCGGCAGAAGATTTGCTTCACCCGGCTTGAAAAGTGCAGGACCCCAGCCCACAGAACAAAGTCGCGGGAGCCCTTCATTGCTGCGAGTTCTTGCGTGTGTCTGTGTGGAGAATGGAAGGCCAGCGAGCTGGCTTGACGTGGCAGGCATCTGCTCTGATTCTGGTCCTGTTGCCCCGGACGCCCGATTTCTCTGTGATGTTATGTGAAATAAGATCTCAGGTACAAGAATGAACGTAGCTCGAGAAATGCTCCTTGGCTGGTGCCTGGAGAGTGGGAATTTCTTTCTGCCACACTGAGGGCCACCTTGCCAACGTACCTTGGCTCACTCCCTATTCGAACTGTCACAGTGCGGGCCTGGGGGGGCCAGCATTGCAGGGGATGCCGTGGCAGGCCATGTGCCCAGAGCGGCGGTCTCCCGACACCAGCCCCTGCTTTAATTTAACAGTGCGTGTGTCAGACTGCATGGGGTCAGCACTCACTGCCATAACGTTAACGCTGCTGCTCGTGGTGGTGCTTGCAGGAGCCCAGGGGGGTTTGGAGTTGTGGTGCAGGCAGGTCATGCGTGCGGCCTCTCCTGGGAAACTCAGATGGCCCGTCAGCCTCCTCCTCAGGGTCCCTTCTCCACCCTTGGCCGAGTGTGCCTCCCTCCTCCTCCCACCTTTCTCTTTGTGCTCAATAACGCCCCCATCCAGAAGGCCCTTGGTCCCACTGTGCTGTCCACGATTAGCCTGTCCACGGAGAACCCTCCTCCATGGAAACTTTCCCGACCCTCTGGCTGGAAACAGTTCTGCTCAGAAATTGTGGGTCACTCCTTTCTGTCATCAGAGCACTTGCCACCTTCCAGCACGGTTATTTAGGAGCCTCCTGTTTTAGACCCCAGAGTCTTTGAGAGCAAGAACTGGAGGTTTTCGGATTTCTCTCTCCAGCCCCGAAGGTAGCCCGTGTGTGGTCTCACTAAACTCAAGTGTGTAAGGTGCATGAAACAATGAGCTTGCTCCAGGGGTGCGTTGGAGAGAGGAGAGCACGTCGGCCGTCTGGTGGTGGCCGGCCCTGAAGGGCTCATCTGCGGCCGCGAGAGAACTGCTGCTTTGGGAGTTTGGAAAGTTAGTTTCAGCTTCAATCCCTCGGCTCCTTTTGTCAAGGCAATAAACAGGTTCCTTTGGGCTGAAACACAGAACAGTCAGGGCTTGACCAAAAGCTGGTTTCAGGTGTTTCTCCCTCTCTCAGGATTTACACCTGATGCTTCCACAGAGCAGCCGTTAGCGGTGGCGCTCCTTACCCATGGGCACTGGCAGAGGGCCACGCCTGCCCTTAAAGCCACTTTGGAAAAGTTACCGGGGCTGTTTCCCCACTTCCTGAGCACAAAATGGCTTTCTTTTTGAAAGTAGACATTTTCAGGCCATTAATTCCTAATTCAGACTAACCGTTGCTCTGGGTTTGAAGGGTGGCCTGAGAAGAGAAATCACTGTGGGGGATGTGGGACTCAGTGTTCGTGCAGCCAGGGGCCAGATGGTGGGGCTTGGCTTTCACTCCGCGATGGGGAGACCACCTGCTTGAGAATGCACCACACTCCTTCCCGCCTTCCTTCAGAACATCGATTAGGGCTGTTGATGGGGCCGTATGGTGCCAGACCCTCCCAACATGATGGGCGCCACTCTGCTTCCGTGGGACCTAGAGTCTGGTGACGGTAAATTCTGGGAAATAGAGGTAGGACCCAGCAGGTGAGCGCACCCAGAGAAGCGGCAGGGCTGGTGTGGTCTGGGGAGCAAGCCCATCGAGGCAGGTGCGTCTCAGACCAGACACTCTGGGGCGTCTGTGGGGTCTTACATCCCAACACCTGAAACGGTCAAAAAGGGGAAATTCATAGGCTGGAAGTTTGCATATCTTCTCTGCAAGTCCTGACTCAGAGGATTTCTCCAGTGCGAGAGGGAGGTGGTGGAGATGTGGGGAGGACACCAGCAGCTGTCGGGGGGACAAGGCCAGGCAGGGAGGTCACTGCATGCAGGACAAGGGCAGGCCATGGGGATGGACTTGCACCATGCCGTGTCCTCCTTAGAGGCTTCACGACTCCTTATTGGTTCTGGAAAATATAAAACGTTAATAAAAATTTTATTTTTCTATAATACATAATGGCTTCATTATTGTTATTCTTAAATGAAGGATTAATATTTTAAAGACCTCCCAGTTTTCAATTTTGATGCGATAAATATTGATAGGGTATCAGTCAGCATAAAGAAAAGCTTGCTGGGACCCTCACTACTTTTGAAGAGCATAAAGGGTCTTCCCAGGGTGAGGACCACTGTTTTAAATTGTGTGGGAAATTCCAGTCCATGCAATAAACTAGAAACGCACTTGCAAGTGCAGTCTGAGAATTGTTCTTATTGTTCAGAGAAGAGAGCCCCAGGAGCCCTGAGATATGACACGAGGTGTCACAGGAGCCAGGGTCTCCATCCTGCCCTAAAGCAGGGCTAACAGGTGTGTGGGAGCGGGACACCACAGGCGTGCTGAAGTCAGCCTGGTTGTGTGACTTCTGCCCCAAACAGAGGTTACAGACCATCACCTGCTGCTCCTGCCACCACCCCTCTCCTTTCATGCATCTAACATTGAGTTAGAGAACCTGCTGGGACAGTCACTCTGCTTTCACGGCCGACTCTCACGGGCACAGCAAGGTGCTGAGATGCAGTGACGGAGGGACAAAGTCACCCCCACACAGATGTGGGCTTACACTCACAGGAGCTTACATGCATACGTGAACTCACACATGCAGGAACATACACATGCAGGAACTCACACACATACATGAACTCACACACAGACAGGAACTAACACATACATGGGCCATGGCGCTGGAGCAGGAGGGCGGCTGACATCCTGAGTTTTAAGCTGGTCCGTGGCCGGAGAGCCTGGGAGACTCCCAGGGCAGGGCCTTTCCTCCCTGGCCTTCCCGCCTCTGTAGGCCAGTGTCCCCCTCCGGGGCTACCCCTCACCTCTGCACCGTAATCCCAAACCCCTCCCTTATGAGCTCAGGAAAAACCTGAGACTTGTGTCTCCACCGCTGGATCCCACAGATCTGGATTGGAACTCATTTTGTCTAGACATGAGGTTTTCTTATTTTGGGTTGTTAAATGGATAACAGGTTTACAGCAAGACATTTAAAAATTTTAATATATAAATGGACATTTTCTGCTTATGCAAATGTGAACTGGGAATATTATGGAAAATCTGATTAAATACTAAATAATCTTCCAGGTTGGTGATTGGCAAATCCAGCTGGTTGCTTGTGTTTGCATGGCCTGCAAACTCAAAATGGTTTTTACATTTTTTTAAGGGATGAAAAAACCAGAAGAAGTTGAATTTCTGGACAAGTGAAAATTATATGAAGTTTGAATTTCAGTGTCCATAAGTCAAGTTTTACCGGCACACTGCGCATGTCCATCTGTGTGTCACCTGTGTCTGCTCATTGCTTCGGCAGCACAAGAGGGAAGCGGTGACCGAGTCGTGTGGCTCGTAAAGCCAGAACTGCTCAGAGTCCGGCCCTTTACAGAGAAAGTTTTGAGTGGTCTTTCATCCTATTGCTTATCTATAATCCATCATAAAGTATAATGCCTGGGAATTTTGTTCTGTGACACTTGTAAACACGCCCAAGGCTATAAAGATATCAACCAGATAATGCACAGGGTGAAAACATTTTAATCACATATTGGAACGTTCTTGCATGGTTGGAGAGAATTCCCTTTGACAGAGAACTTCTGAATACCTTTTGCATGCACAGGAATATGATTTGTAAAGTATCTGTGAATGCACGAAGTTTCTAACCACTCTGATTGCTAATGAGAAATGCAGCAATGCTGTGCCTCCTTCCACTTCACATGAGTGTAAATGTGTCAACACGGTCAATTAGGAAATCGTCCCCACTTGATAGGAAAAGAGCATCTCAGACTCAATGCAGCTTGGTTTTTATGTTTTGATGAACATAATCAAAATAATAGAATGATGGAAGTCCCTGCTTAGGTGAGTAAGATATATAATTTCTCATCCTCACGGTGGCCTTTCCAGTTAAGGAGCAAGCCCATTTTACAGCTGAGGCTTATGGAAATTCTGGACTTGGTCCAAGTTCTCAAGGGCAGTTGAAGGTCACGGCTGGGATTCCTGATTCTAAAGCATCTGCTTTTATCAGTTATCTTGTGCTGTCTCGGCCTGATAATTTTATCTTCCTACAGCTTTTTAAGGCAAACATGGAACATCTGAAGGGGGATATTTTTTGGTCTCTGTGATAGAAAGAGGATGTGCTGTGTGAAGGTGAGAAACTGACCTCTGATATTTCTGATATTATTATGTGATTGCTGATCTCATCCAATATCAGAGCTCATGCTGATCTGTCAGAGATGATCTTCAAGGACAAAGCTTCCCAGGAGCCTGATCTACTGACAACCATGTCTGCGAACAGAAAGCTGCTGCTCTGCAGAATCCCGGCCCTGCACCTCCACGGCCATGAATGGGGTGGGGGCCCGGGGGTGGGGAGCAAAGCTGGCCCCTCGGGAGACTGAGGGTGTCAGGTTCCTGTCCTAGGAAGGTGCTGGCCTGTCTGCCAACAAGGGCTTCAAAAGCCAATGATAATGAGACCCAGGCCACACTGGTTTGGAAAATGTGAGGCCCCATCTTGCAGGCCTGTCTGATCTGCGTGGCACGACCCAGCTGCTGACTGTCAGGACCTCGTTGGTTCTGAACCTAGCAGGAGGTGCTTGTGAGAAAGACTCTGGACTCTGGAAGGTATTTAGAGCCCCTGCAGAGTTCCTCCCCATGACGTCCACCCTCAGCCCTGCCCTTTGCAGGGGCGGCTTGCAGAGGTGTCCCCACCTGATAGGAGGGCTCCAACTGCCCAGCTGCCGGCATGGCATCCCCGAAGCAAGAGTGAGTGTCAGCGCGTGGCTCACAGCCCACCCACCCCACGGCGTACTCCTCTCTGTCACATTGGTGCTCCCAGCTCTGTCCCCGGGGGCCTGCAAGGGGCCGCACAGCATCTGTGATTCCAGTGTGGTGCCGGCGTCCTGCCTGTCCACCAGGGCCTCCTAGCTGGCCCGGCGTCTGCCTCAGGGCTTTGGGGAAGCCGCTGCTTTAGGTGACCTCCCGTCCCATCCACATGGCCGAGCGGACTCTCCCCGCACCTCTAGATGCTCCCGCTTTCGCCGTGCCAGCCTCACTGAGCGCCCTTGGAGTTACAGTGATGTGGAAAATGGCCTGTGGCGTTTTAAGTCTAAAAAGTTTTCTGTTTAAAAACATGTTCAACTGCTAAACATTTTTTTTTTTTTAAAGATTTTATTTATTTATTTATTTGACAGAGATAGAGACAGCCAGCGAGAGAGGGAACACAAGCAGGGGGAGTGGGAGAGGAAGAAGCAGGCTCCTAGCGGAGGAGCCCGATGTGGGGCTCGATCCCGGAACGCCGGGATCACGCCCTGAGCTGAAGGCAGGCGCTTAACCGCTGTGCCACCCAGGCGCCCCTCAACTGCTAAACATTTAAAAGTCAGGAATGGAATGATTGGCAGTATCGGTGTTGGGATCCTGAGTGGGGTCCCAGGGAGGGGGCGAGGGGAGGACTTTAATTTTCTATGTTATTGTTTGAATGATTTGGACAGCAAATACATGTTACTTTTACATTTGGGAGAATAAAGATCTTACTCATGAGAAGGTGTGTACCCCGTGGGGAATGCCCTCGGCTGCTATGGTGCCTTCCTGGGCAGTACAGACCCCAGCTGCTTACCCTGCCGATGTCTGCGCTGACCCAGGGGCTCCACTCCCACCGGGACCCCTCCTGACAGGGACTGCAGTCTCTGGCTGCTGCTGGGTGAGCGCCCCCAGCACTGCCCAGCCTTGTGGCTACCCCCCCGGGGCATACCCACTCCACAGCCCCACTCAGGCACCGTCCGGCACAGACGACTACCACATCGACTCTGTTCTTTTTTCTCTCGTCTCCTTCCGTGTTACTCCTGCATGCAGACCGCTTACTTGTGGTTTCTGATCCACGTGCCGGGGCTTGTTCTCTGTTCCCACGTCACCATAGCTTTCCAGCTCCTGCCGTCAACCTCTTCTTTGCTCAGCACTTCTGCTCTCAAATGATTTAGCCAAGGAGTGTGCAGGAGCTCACCCTTGTCATAGGTCGTTGGTCCACTGTTGATTTTCTGCTATTGGGTCAGGACCCCATTTCTGATCCAGATAGTCTCATAATATCAAGCACAGCTCCCTGAAGGCTGCTCCCCACAGGGGTGGGAGCACATCAGGAAATGCAGCACATCTGATGCAGTGCAGAATGTAGGGGCTTACACTACACAGAGCTGAATCCCCTGTTCTTAAGAAAATGTCGGTCTTTTACTTAAGACCTTCAACTGATCAGGTGAGGCCCACCCACATTATGGAGGGCCATCTGTTTTACTCAGAAGCTACTGGTTTAAATGTTAATCTTGTCGAATAAATACCTTCACAGAAACATCTAGAATAGTGTTTGATCAAATACCTAGGTACTGTGGCTGTGATGGTCTAAATGTTTGTGTCGCCCCCAAATTCGGGTGTTATCACCTATTCCCCAAGATGATGACATTAGTAGGTGGGGCTTTTGGGAGGTGATTAGGTCACGAGGATGGAGCCCCCCTGATGGAATCTGTGCCCTTACACGAGACCCCAGAAAGCTCCCTTGTCCCTCTGCCACTGAGGACACAGCAAGAAGAAACTGTCTGTGAACTGGGAACTGGACCTGTGCCTTCAGAACCGTGGAGGCCTGTGGTTTAGATGCCCTGCCCGTGCTGCTCTGAGATGGCAGCCGTGGGCAGAGACAGTGGCCTGGCCAGGCCGACACGCAAAACTCGCCCCCACAATACCGTCAGCAAAGAGAAATCGTAGTACGTGTTTTCTAAATGACAAAGGGGGTTTCATTCTCTCTTCCCTCTCCTTACCATGTCTGTAAATATTTTGGGTTTTTAACCATTAATTATTGACAAAAGAGAAAGGAAGACATTTTTTTTCAATGTCGTAAATTATTATTAATCAGATGGTGGTATGACAGTCTGCGATTATAGTGAGAGAAAGTGCCAGCCTCTTTGGACGAGCTCCGGTCGGGGTCAGTGTGCCAGGCTGGCGCCCAGGGCTGTGTCTGGCCCCCTGCTGTGTGACCTTGAGGATGTCATTCCTCTTGGGGTCCCCTTCTCTGCCTGTGAAATTAATGTAATAATATCACAGAGACTCCATGTGAAAGGTAAGCACGTGGCTCCCAGCACCTGCCCTCATCCCGCAGGACATTTATACCAACTTCAGAGATTTCTCCACCTGTGAGGACACGGACTGTTGTGGTTTTTAAAAAACTGACTTTAAACTCCCTGGTGACGAACACAGAGTGATTGCTCCTGTCATCAGTCTGGGCTGAGCTAAAAGGACCCTTCTCCAGATTAATAATGGAGACTCTTAGGGGAGAATAACTATAAACCAAGCTCCAAGAAGGTTTATTTTTATTTATTTATTTTTTTTTTTAAAGATTTTATTTATTTATTCGACAGAGATAGAGACAGCCAGCGAGAGAGGAAACACAAGCAGGGGGAGTGGGAGAGGAAGAAGCAGGCTCATAGCAGAAGAGCCTGATGTGGGGCTCGATCCCAGAACACCGGGATCACGCCCTGAGCCGAAGGCAGACGCTTAACCGCTGTGCCACCCAGGCGCCCCCCAAGAAGGTTTATTTTTTAATCTATTTTTCTTTTAAAACTTTTCTCTGAGTGGATGGCCCCAAAGTGACAGTGCACTGGGATGGGCAGTGGGGGAGGTGGGGGTGTGTGAGACGGAAGGAGTGTGAGTGTGCAAGACAGAAAATGTGTGAGTGTGTGAGAGCATGTGTGTGAGAATGAGTGTGAGCATGTGAGCGTGTGAGCGTGTGTGAGCACACGAGAGCACATGTGAGAACATGTGAGCATGTGTGAGCGTGTGTTTATGCACCAGGAGCTGGGCTGGGGTCACACGTGAGGTTGGCAGGCGTTCCCAGAAACAGAATTGACCGGCTGTGGATCCTGGTCACGGGGACTGAGGGCAGAGGATGAGATGAAGAAGGAAAAATAAAAAATCCTGTGAGAAACATACTAGGAGTTAGAGGATAAAAATGGATAAAAGGCAAAATACATTTTAAGAGGAAATAAGACATGATTTTACAAAGCACCAGGAGGCACGAAGCACAAAGAATAAAAGAAGCCCGAAGCAGTGAGAAAGAGGAACAGGCCGGTTCACAGACAGGAAGGGCCCACAGCTCATGTGGCGCAGAGCTCAGCGTACACACGTCTCAGCTGATCGGAGCTGTTAGCTGGTGGGATTTGCAGACAGGCAGAAGGGAGCAGGGACACCATGCGCTGCAGGCGGGTGAGTGCTGGACGGGTCAGCGGTGGCGGCCGGGATGGCAGCGGGCCGTCCGGAGACCCCCACTGGCCATTCTGGACAGCAGAGCCCCAGGCCCCGTGGGACATGGCGGTGGTGGCGGGGCCCTCGGGCTTGGTGCTGGCTGCACACTCGGGTGTTGGGGCTGGCAGGCGAGGTGAGGGGCCTCCTGGGCACCTGTGGCCTCAGGCGGCCCCACCTGTGACAGCGCTGGTGTTTCCACGAGCCGCCCGCCTGCACAGCTGTGCTGAGGTCCCCTTCCTCGGTTTCTCTGCGGGCCAAGCAGGTGGAGGTGGCGGCCGCGGGAGTTTGTGAAGACCTCAGCCCCCCCCATGCTGACGCCTCTTATGGTCTCCTGTTCCTCTGCCCTCCCACTGATTCGTGCAGCTGGAAACAGGAGAGAAGTCAGTGACATTTCTAAATGTGTGACATTTTAAAGATCATCCATGCCTCAGTTGGAGAGAAGGAAAGAAGAGGGAGCCATGAACCTGCTGAAATTCTCACTCTCCTCCTTTTGCAGCCGAAGTCCGGGTGTGGGTGCTCTGGGTCTCCTCTGCCCCTCCTCCTCTCCCTCCTCTGCAGGGAATTTCGAGGACTGGGACCCAGCGCGTGGCTGCTTCTGCCGTGGCGGCGGCACGACGAGGCCTCTTGGTGGTCTCGCTTTTCTGTGCAGCTTCTTCCTAGTGAGATTGTGATCAGTCCGGTATTTAGTGGTGGACCAGACACGCTGGATTTCGAAGAAGGTGCCGCCACGTGTGGTGTGTGGAGAATACAAGTCCTGCACACTCGCACGTGCTGAGAGAGCAGAAATCCCACAGCTGAGGGCACGGGTGGGGGTCTGGGGGGTTGGCAGGCTCTCTAGGAGGCAGGCTGAGAACTGCGGGTGTGGGGAGCTCTGGGGTGTTTGTGGCGGGGTGGTGGTGCAGCGTGGCCGCCGTGGGGTCCAGCCCTGCATAGCTGGGCGACTCCGCCTCCCGAGGTCCGGGTCCGCTCTTGCAAACAGGGTGATGGCAGTGCCTTCCTCGGCTGTCCTGCTTAGAGCAGACCCAGCTCTCTTCATCTCCCTGCTTTCCCGTCACGCACACAAGCTGACAACGTGTTGTTGGTGCATCTGCTCATGTGCCGGCTCCACGGGGGCTCTGCCTGCCCATCTTCATCCTGGTGGCCCTAGTGCCAGGCCCGTGCCGCAACACGCACAGGCGGGGTTGGTAGCCTGGATGAGCTCTTCACTGGTCTGCGATCAGGGTTAGGTGAGAAGAGGGGCACCAAGCCCAGCGCGTGACAGGCACGCGGTGACAGGAGCACATTCACAGTTGCGGTTGTTGTCTGTTGATGCACGACTGAGCCGTGCCGTGCGGGCGGGGGCTCCGCTGAAACCTGCTGAACCACAGGCCCCACAGGCCAGGACACTGCCATGTTCTCAAGGGGCCCCAGCAGCCCCCATGTCACAGGCCTGGCACCCAGTGGCCATGGTGAGCACCGCTGCCTGCATCACCTGAGTGCTGGTGGTGTCCACACTGTGAGGCCGGGACACTAGGGTCTTGGTGACGTGTGTGGATCGCACACTCATTCTTCCTGCGGAGCGCAGCCGGAGCAGGGGCTGGGACTGTCCCCCCCCAGACCTGGGACGCTGGAGACGGACACAGGCAGGAAATGGCCGCATGAACCAGAGCACCTCCAAGCGGGCGGGCACAACGTCCCAGGGCCCCTGTGGCGATAAGTTGGCCCTCGGAAAACCTTGCAAGGTGGCCTGTGTCCACAGTTCCTCAGTGCCTGCCTTGGGCAGATTCAGTGCGTGGTTGGCTTTTCCTTGATGGCCGCGAAAGAAAACATCACAAGACCAGGGGCTATTTGCACAATGGTTTTTTTTTTTTTTTTTTAAAGATTTTATTTATTTATTTGACAGAGATAGAGACAGCCAGTGAGAGAGGGAACACAAGCAGGGGGAGTGGGAGAGGAAGAAGCAGGCTCATAGCAGAGGAGCCTGATGTGGGGCTCGATCCCGTAACGCCGGTATCACGTCCTGAGCCGAAGGCAGACGCTTAACCGCTGTGCCACCCAGGCGCCCCTGCACAATGGTTTTATTCACTCACTTGCTTGACTTGGTTACAAAAATCGGACCCCCAGTAGCTAAGCTGTGTTTCACTGATGGGGAGCAGCGCTCAGGCCTCCACACATGGGAGGAGTAGCCC
The DNA here is from genome assembly GCF_023065955.2 of Ursus arctos. Taxonomy (NCBI): domain Eukaryota; kingdom Metazoa; phylum Chordata; class Mammalia; order Carnivora; family Ursidae; genus Ursus; species Ursus arctos. The sequence continues at coordinate 1,169,493 of NW_026622841.1, forward strand.
ATGAGCAGGGCATTTATAGGGCTCAGTGGGGACTGTCTCCAAAAATGAGAGGACGTGTTTTTGCAAAGCTGCGAGTGAAAAGACAGTTTGCAGAGTCACTGCGTTCTCAGACTTGAGCTCCTGGTTTATCGAATTGTAATGTTAGGGTGGAATTACTACCTTTCTTCCCATCTATAGCTTGTGAAAAACAAGTGTTCTTCGTAGGCTGCAAACAGGAGTGGTGAACAGCAACGCTTTCCCATTGCTTTTTTCAGAAGAAAAGAATTAGTGAAAGCAGGTACCTCGTTAGGAACAGATTACACATAAAAGGAATGTACAAAGCGTTGGAATAAAAAGCCCTCACATCACTGAGATGCTTCAACTTAGCCTCTGGTACAAGTACCTCTTAGGTCATTTCAGACGGAGGCCCCTTCTTCTTGGGACCCTCTGTGGATCAGGAAATCAAACAACACCCATTGTCCCGTCCCTTTAGCCACACTTGTGCTAACTCGGGTTAATTGGGACTTGTGCTCCTGCACGCTGGGGAATTTGTGCACCGTGGATTGGAGAGTGTTGCTGGGGCTTTGCCGAGTGCAAACCAGGATGAAAGTTGCAGGTGGCCACTCTGCTCTCCCACAGAATGAGACTGAGAGAAACCAAGAGGGGCTCTGGGAAGGCCTGAGGCTCATGAGAGTTTCCCAAAACGCTAACCACAGAGTCACCACCTGGCCCCATGGCTCCACTCCCGGGGACGCCCAAGATAAGTGAGCACACGCATCCGCATAAGGCATGCACGAGTCATGGCGGCCTTATGCACAAGAGCCTGAGAGTAGAGATGGCCGGCGGGTAGGGGCCCTCAGCCGATGAGCGGGTAGATGACGTGCGCTCCTCGCGGCAGACAGCCTGCCCTTTGCTCCTCTCTGCGAGTCCCTCCAGAATCTGGGGAGTGGGGCCCGAGTCTCGGCTACCCGCACTTGGAGCCCGTGTTGTGCTCTTCCTCAGAAACCAGCGACTCAGGCTGCCGGGGAGCTTCATGTGTGAAACAGGAGATGCCCAACGTCCGGCTGTCGTAATAAAATGTCTAGACAGCAATTAACACTCATTTCCCCTAAGAGTGATGGTGTCATCAGAAAGTCTTCACTGCTTTACCAGGAGCCGACCGAGGGCTATTTCACCATGGATCAGTTTCTAAATCTGACAGGGATTTGCACAGATTTCGGTCACAGATGCGCACCCCTCCTCCCCCCGTGTGCCTGCAATGGCCACCCCACCCCGATTTCGGCTGCCTCTGGGTCCCTGTGCCTCTGACCTGGCTGCTGGGATTTTGAGAGCACGTGCTGAAAGAAGGAGCTACCACTTTCTGTGTCCGTTCCTTTTGTGTTCAAGCTGGAAGCAAAGGCTGGGGACTCTTGGCTGGTGGTTCCACCCTGAGTGACCCCGGGCCATCTGTCCCTCTCGTACAGGTGGCCTGGGATGGACAGGTATGCCAGGCTCCCTTCCAGAGCTGGGATGTTTTCCCTCTGACCATTCTCTGCTAAGCCCACCTCAAACCCCCTCAGATGCCCCTAAATCCACTTGTGGGTTCTCATCCTTCCCACGCACAGATCCAGAAGCAATCAACCTTCCCCAAAGGTGTCGGCTGCGGGCCACCTGTCTCCACCCTCGCTCCCCAACGCACGGCGAGGGGCCTAGCTTGCTGCTCCCACCGTACGCAGACCACATCTTTATGACTCTTTTTTTGCAACTAGTATTCAGCTGTGTGTAGGGCTCCTTCCTGCGCTCACTTGTGGCCGAGTGGACACAGAGAGGAGGCAGCTCAGCTAATTGCTCTTCCAGTTGATGGAAATTCGTGGTCGTTTAGTATCAGACTCCAGCGATGATGGTAATAACACTAATGAGCAAGAGAACAGGATTATAGGTAAGACACAGTTATAATCAGAAAGCTAATTATTACCTTGCAGCTGCAATTGGACTTTTGAATTTTACATTTCTTGCATTTTAAAATTCTTAATTATAATGGTTTCATTAATGAGAGGCGGTCTTCTGGAAATAGAATGGGCTTCATTTGGACTAAGGAAGATGTCCGTTCTGTGCAGGTGTGGGAGACCCTCCTGGGCCGACCTCCGGTAGTAACTGGACGGAAGGGCTATTTTCCACAGGGCAGCGGCTGTCCCTCGGCGCACAGGGAGGGCAGCAGAGCCCAGCATGCACCTTGGACAGGAAGAGCCCGGGTCGCCGGGCTGTGCGATCTCTGAGGGGCCCTCACATCTTTGCTTCCTTGCCTCCTGCTCTTGATGTGCATCAGAATTAAATGCTATTTCCCTAAACTTAAGATGAATTTGTCACCCCGGCCCGTCAATTGCTGGAAAGCATCCGGGGGCAGTAGAAGAGGAAAGTGCTGGAGAAGACCTTGACTGGGCTCTCAGACGTCAGCTTCCTTGAGGGAGCTGTGCTGTCTTCTTGGTGCATTAAAAAGACCTCTCTGTTCACCACACTGAAAGGGTGGGTTTGAGCCCCGTGGCCACGGAGCTGCCGACACAGCCCTGCACTGGGTTTCACATGGCCAGTTCACAGGCACCGTGTGGGGGACTGTGCTCCAGACCAACATGACCGTGTGGGGAGACCTGGCCCTTCTTCTGTGTACGAGCCCAGTTGCATCTTCCCTCCAGTGAAGGGGCTTCGTGCGTTCCAAGTGCTGCTTTGCCGGCTTGCAGCCGGGCTCTGGGCTCAGCGCCTGCTGCCTCAGACGCGGCCCCCTCGGTGGCCCTTCCACTGCTGCAGGAAGCCCTCCTCTGCGGACGTGGCAGACAAGGCCTCCGCGTCTCATCTTAGCATCCAGGGTCCCCTGCGAGGACTCCCTGCATCAGCTGCCTGCAGACGGCTGGGCTTCCGCAGTCTGTGACTCACTCTTGTGCGTGGGGGGCTTTGGGTCCCCTCCCCACTTGGGAGCCTAGCTGGGAAGCACCACACATTCCTGCTCCTGGCTGCTGAAAGGTCCTGCAGAAGCCCCACGAGACTGTGTCTGCTGTCTGCTTACCCCGCACTCTCAGCTCACGGACGGGTATGATGTTCCTTCTGAGAAGTCACAAACACGAAGGAATACGAACGATCACAGGCCTCTTCACAGAAGCACTGGGTGGTGTTTCAGTGGAGAAGAGCAGAGCAGGGGCCTGGGGGGAAGTGGGAAGCAAGCCCCCAGGAGAGAACAGCGAGGGGTGTCAGCACTAAAGCTGCAGGATGGGAGGGGCGAGTGAATGGCAGTTTCTGTGTCCAATGGAATCCGCTTAAATAGTGCGTGAAAAAGTCAGGGAAACAAAGGCACGTGGTGGCTGAGCAGGCTGTAAGCCGCGTGCGGACCGCCCTAACCCGGGGCCCTGGCTCGCACCTGGAGCTGAGGGCGGGCGGTGGGCTGAGGACAGAAGACCCCTGCGCAGGCGAGTGGGGCCCAGCGTCGGGTGCAGATGAGGAGACGCTCGTGTGTTCTAAAAGTCTAAACAAGGCTCATCCTAGATTCTGACAGCTGCAACCATCCTTCAGAAGGCATGGAATTTTCTCCCAAGCAGGTTCCGTGCCTGCGTGTATCTGCACACTTGTCCGCTGCAGGCACGCGCGGTGTCCGGGAGGCTCCCCCTCTAGGGGGCCATGCACAGAGACCCCCTGTGGTGACGTGCCCTTTGCGAGCACGCGTGCTGCGGCGTGTGCCCCCTTAGCTTTGCTGCCCTTCTGGCGCTGACCAACACAGATGTGCCTCCCGCACCGTGTCCTGCCACTTCTCAAGCATCTTCAAGTGCCCGCATTTCGTGAGGCTCCTAGAAGCATGCTGTGAAGTTCCAGAGACATTCCCGATGGGCGTGCCCCAGGGCTGGGCCAGGGTGTCTGCTCACCCTTACTGTGCACTCACACTCCTGCAGGGCGCTCCGGGCCTCGTCCCCAGACCCAGGAGGGGAGGCCTGCCCGGCCGAGGGGGACGCCCGTGCTGGGGGGCTGTGGAGTAGGGGGGGCACTGGCCAGGCTCTTGCTCATTAGTTTCTGCCTCCCTTGGACTTGACCCAGGGCTCCCAGGACCGTGGTTCTGTGGAGGATGATGGAAGGGGCAAGCCGACACTGACCAGCACATCCGGATTTCCTCCCTCTCTGTCCCTTTCTTGGGAGCTGGGGTGTGGGGCGGAGCTGCTGCACGGCATCAGGCTCCCGGGACCCCCACCAGCTGTCCTCGGCTCTATAGAGGGAACCTCGGGGATGGCAGGTGTCCTCGTCCCTTTCATGTGGGGCTGGGGACTTCTGGGTTTAGGTCTTCCAAGGTGAGAAGACCAGAGGACTGGCCCTGCTCGATGCTTCCAGATGAAGGCCCTGGGGTGTTTATGAGGTTGATCTAGGAGCAGCTGCCTCTGGGGACGACATTAGCCTACCCTTTCTAGGTTGTCTTTGGCCACTTTGTTTCCCCACACCCCTCACTGTCCTCCGGTCCTAGGCATCAGGGAAGCACAACACGTGTCTAGAAAAAGCCCCAAAAGTAAGTTGAAGTAGTGAGCAGGTTTCTGTGGGTGGAGGTTGTCTGGTAGGGCTTCCTCCCGGCTGTGGGGTGGCCCTTGGTGGGGCAAGCAAGCTGCGGGGTCTGCATGGTGGTGGGCACTGCCCCCGAGCAGCTCTGTGCTGTGTGGACATTGTGCCAGCCCTACCCCTACCTGCTCCAGCCCTGCCCCATGCTGGGCAGTAAATCGCTTCGATCCCATCTCTGACTTCCGACACAAACCCGGAGGTTCAGGAACCCCTTCCTTCCTCTGCGAGCGGGCCCCGCCATGAGCGCTGCGTTTTCCTAGAGTCCTCAGCGGTGGTGTTCTTCTCAGCCGCGTGCACAGAACACCCCTCATTGCATCAAGTACATGGTATGCATTTCTCTCTTTTTAGTTAAATTAGATTTCAGTTACAAGCTGATCTTTCTGACAAGTACTTTGCTGTCACTCAACTGTTTTAGTACAACGTGCGTTCCATCAGATACGCCTGAAAGAGTCACGCGGCCGGATAAGGCCAGCGCAGGCGCTCTCCATCCGCTGACTGTGTGCCTTAGAAGCGCCCGTACCTTCCGTGAGCTCAGTCATGGCCGGCGACTGTTCGTTTCTTCCCTTTGGGCTTACGTATCAGGATTTCACAGTGTGTCTGCACGGAGCAGACCCACACCTTTCTGCGCACAGGCAGGGGCATCAGTCGGACTCCTGGTCACGCTGGCCTGTGCTCTGTGTCTGGGGTCGTTCTGGGATGTTGGTGTCTGTTCAGGAACATTGGCCCAAGAAGGCTTTCCTCTTGAAGAAAATTGACTACTAATTGAACGATAATAGGATTAAGCACGTGTTTAACTATTGGAGTAACTTTTCAGCAGTTTATTTGGGCACAGAGAAACCACCCCGTCTCGGTTCCCATGCTGCCAATGGGAGCCCACTGATAATGTGACCTACTGGGGGCTTGCAGCCTGCTGCTTGTACCTGGGGCCAGGGTCATGTGGGGTGAGCGTGGAAGGAGGGGCTTAGCTCTTCTGCACGCAGTGGGTGCTCGATGATGTGTGTTGATGGAGCAGAGAAAGGACGGGCCAGGGGGGTGGGTCAGCCTCGGGGGCTGGAGCAAGCAGGCGAGGACCATCCCTGGGGGGTCAGCTCCCACATTATGTTTCAAGTATGGGAGCTTTCAGACACAAACATTTAGGCCAGTAGTTCCGTTAGAAGCATGGCTTAGCAGTTCAGTCAGGTGAATTTGGACCCAGACTTCTGGCTTCAAATCTTGGCTTTGCCTCTTGACATATGACCTTGGGCAAATCGATTAACCTGCATTCCTGTTTCCTCATGCAAAATGGGGACCGTCAAGGCGCTCGCGGCACGGGGTCATCGTGAGGACTGGGGAGGTCCTACTCGGAGAGCTGAGTAGTGTTGCTGGCTGTGGTGGTTGTTCCAGAGGCGCATCTGTTGGGATTTCTGGAGGTCATGACCCCCACAGGGTAAGGGACTTGGGTGGCGGGGCAGGCCCCCTCCCCCCCGTTTCTCAATCCTCATGTGCGCACAGCTTCCCTAGGTAGAGTCACCGAAACCACCTCTGCATGTGGCTCGGGGCTTTCATCTTGGGTGAGAATCAGCCCCTGGAAAGGGGTGTGGGGTCTGCCCCCTGTGTGCCGGAGCGCGGGGCCGGGTGGGTCCCGATGACATGCACTACCGAGGGACCAAGAGGAACGTGAGAGGGATGTGTATGTCGCTCCCCCAGTGCCTGAGGAAAACGAACTGGACTTTCTGTTTGCCTTGGTGGCTCACGCTCTGTTAATTCACTTCTATTCTAAGTAACTTAGAATTAGTATGTCCAAGTGACTCAGAAGCACCGTTTATTTTCCAAATTAATGTTTCCTGTTGTTCATCAAGGCAAAGGTACCAGAGGGTCTAAGTGGCCCAGGTGCCTCCTGGGGCGTCCGCTGTGGCCTCTGCCACATGCTGTCCTGGCCTCCCATTGGCAGAACCATCTAGATTAGTGGGGCGTAAAGCATCTTCCCGAAACCCTTGCTCTCCAGCTAGAACAGAAACCTATCCGAGGTGCCAGGCAGCTGTTGTAAAGCAGAAAGACATCTTTCTCCACAATATCCTGCTGGCACGGGGGAGCTGGGTGTAACTTGTCAGCCCTGGAGAATAGTGCAGCTTTGAAAGTCACGGGCTCCACTCCGAGTTCTCTGCTGTGGCCTCTGCTGTGGCCTGTACTGTGGCTTCTGCTGTGGTCTCTGCTGTGGCTTGTACTGTGGCTTCTGCTGTGGTCTCTGCTGTGGCCTCTGCTGTGGCCTGTACTGTGGCTTCTGCTGTGGCCTCTGCTGTGGCCTGTACTGTGGCTTCTGCTGTGGCCTCTGCTGTGGCTTGTACTGTGGCTTCTGCTGTGGTCTCTGCTGTGGCCTCTGCTGTGGCCTCTGCTGTGGCCTGTACTGTGGCTTCTGCTGTGGTCTCTGCTGTGGCTTCTGCTGTGGCCTCTGCTGTGGCTTCTGCTGTGGCCTGTACTGTGGCTTCTGCTGTGGTCTCTGCTGTGGCTTCTGCTGTGGTTTCTGCTGCGGTCTCTGCTGTGGCCTTGTGCAACTCTGACTGCTCCTTCGCATTTTTAGAGGCACCTGTCCTTTTAGGGAAAAGACAAGTCTCAGACACTACCTGCGTACCAGGCTCATTAGACTTAGTTAGCGTTGAAAAACAAGCTGCGTGTTGGTGGGAGGTAGAGCCTCTTCTAAACTGTCCTTCCATTAGGAAAGCATGAGTGTCAAGTAAAAGAGAACATGTTTTGAAGCTCCGAGATTGGTGAAAATATCAGTGTGCTGGGTGATCTTGGATAAGATTCTTAAGCTCTCTGAGCCTCAGCTTCTTTATTTTGAAGGAGGAAAATAATGTAAAGATTATGGTTAGTCAGTGTCCTAAAGCCAATGTCCAATGTTCTGGGTAGAATGTGAACGTTTTTATCATTATTATTATGGGCACTGAGAAACGAAGTTCTTTGTTGCCCAGACAATTTCCCCGAGCACATGTGCCTCTGCAAACCCTCGGTGGCAGCCCGAAACGAAGACAGGCTGGGCTGGGTGCTAGTGACCGGTGAGATCTGCTGGGCAGGGGGCTCTGCCCCTGGGGACGCTCCCCTGGAGCTGCCCTGACCGACCCTTGGAGCAGCTTAATGTGCCTGGTGACGTAACATTTAGAAGTATTTACATTCTATACCTAATTAGGGATGCGCATCAAATCCATTTGGGCAACTTGATATTAAAAGAAGGAGTTATCTTTATGGGAATCGTCTTCTATAGAAAGATGAAGTCAAGATTGCGGAATGCTTGGGCGGGAGGCTGGGGGCAGAGGGGGCCCTGGGTGGTCACTGCGGTCTTGCCTAATTCCCAGGCTGTGCCCGCTGGGCCACCCGCGAGCTGCAGGCCCCTTAGGAGAGCAGCTGCCCTGGGAGGGAGCAGGCCAGGGCTTATATTTATGAAATCTGGGGAGAGGCTCCATCCATCACAGCCGTAAGTTTTAAGTGTTTGCTGGGCCAGGGTGAGCCCCATAAACCCTCTTTGAAGTGTCTTTACTGAAGGTAAACATCTGAAGAACGTAAATAGCTCACTCTTCCCTCCAATGAGTAACCTTGTGAGGGGGCCCGGGTGGGGGCGGGGAGGACGTCGGAAAAGGAAGGGCAATAAAGGAATCCTTAGGACAGCAATTTGCACATTTACTGCTCTTTGATATGTTAACTAGATTTTTAAAAATGGAATTCTCAGTCTTTGGAGATCCCTGGGCAGTGGTAGCCGGGTGGGGCCCTGCTGTGTGCTGGGGTGCTGCGCTTCCTGACCACCTTCTGACTGAGAAGGCCGGGGCTTGGTCGGCCTCCATGAACCAGCGTGAGATGGAAGGGAGTGGTCGTCCGAGGGGAAGGCCAGCTCAGCATAACCCAGTCCGGTAGCTGGCCGAGGTGGGCGCAGGCACGAGTGCCGTCAAACATGGGGTCAGCGAGCCGGAGCCCTGCTGTTCACGCTTCCAAGGCCCCTGGGTCGGGGGCGTTTCCATTCGAACGCTGGCAATGCTGTCCAGGCCTAAAGTGCAAACATTTTATTTTATGTCCTCAGTATCATCGGAGAACCAAATAGTTGTGGTTCTTTTTAAATTTATTACCTTCAGCCCCAGGACGGGCTTCATGAGCAGTTATATTAGTTTTACTATAAAGGGACACATGGTAATATGTGTTTGACATAATGTTTGACAAAAATCAGCAGCAGGCTGTGCAGATCAGTAGGAAAGCCAAGTGTCCCAAAGCCTGGCTAGTGGCGTGTGTAAGAATTGTTTTCCGTGGATTTTCTTGGCCGCTCAAATAGGAGCCGTATCTTTGACTTTGAAAACTTATTAGCCGTCCAACAGCAGATGAGATGAAACTCTGATTTCCAAATTACCTCCTTAGATTTGGTATTTCTGTGCCACATCTGGGGGCGGAGGCCCAGCCTCCGGGGTGTGGGAGTCGTGGCGGTCTGCGCAGGGGTCGGTCACAGCGAGAAAAATGCCTCCTAAAACACAGGCAGGTGGCCTAGTGTCAGACACACTCACCCATCCCGTAAACTTGGCCAAATCATTTATAGTCTTACCCTTAAGTAATAAGAGTTTTGTGTTGTAGAAATGGGCCCAGGTATACCTGGGGTGAGAGTCAGCCACGACGACGTGGCCAACAGCCAGGACCAGTGCTGACCGACAGCAGACCTTCCTCTGGGCAGCATCGTCCACTCCGTCCCTGAGCAAATGGGTGAGGCAGGACATGTGCCCGTTCCTGCCCAGGAAGGGGGTGAGGTTCACGTGGCTCAGCAGACGGGCAGAGGGCACGGCCTCGAGAAGGTGTCTTTATGGGAGGGTGCCTTGTAACCTGCATGGTCCTGTGTGGACGCAAGGCCTCTGCCACTGCTCTTGGTCCAGGCCGATTCCAGACTCCGCGTGCGCCTTTCAGAGTCTAGCAACTTGGAGAAACGCCTGTGTTGTCCCAGGCGCTCAGGGGTACTATTCAGTCCTGCAGCACATCAGCTGGGGGGGGGGGGGGCTGCTGGGGAACTCACACCCCCATGACAAGTGTGACCTGCACCTCCCCAGGGCTGTCACTGGCAGGATGGGACATCTGCAGCACCTGTGGGTGTGGAGGGCATCCCGAGGGCCCTCCTCATGCACCCCTACCTGGGCCCTCCTGCCTCCACCCAGACATCGTCCGCACAACTCCCAGGTCTGAGCCTGTGCGCGGACTCCCCAGGGGCACCTTCCCAGCTCGGCCAGTGATTTTCAAACCTTGGGTTCACAGCCCATCAGAACATGTAGATGTGAATAAAACAGAAGCCTCTAAGCTGAAATAAAGTAGGCGACGCTGAGTGCACAGCAAGCCGATGAGGGAGGCGTTCTTCGTGAACCTGGTTTGTCGGGCATCACGGACGTTACCTGCAGAGTCCACATGGTGGTCCAAAACACGTTTCTGTGGGCCGCTGTCCCACATGGGGGTGTCGTGGGCTGAGACCTCATCCTCCCCCGCCCCCGCACTTTGTCCTTACATGTATGTGATTGCCTAATTAATTCCTTTTTCTGTGTAGGGCACTCGGTCCGTCTTGCTCGCTATGTGTGTTCACATGGATGAAAAAGTGGGCCAGCCAGTTGAGGCTGCTGGGAGGGCGTGCGGGACCCTTCCGCGTCTGTCACTCTTCTCCGTCTCTAGGGGGAAACGCATGCTGGCCCTTCTGAAGGAGGTGGGGAGACTATGAGGGGTCCGGGTTTCCTGGGCCTGGCCAGAGACCCAAGGCCCTTGGACTGGTTGGGGGCCAGAGTTAGCAAGTGGGGGGCTGCTGTTTTCCAGGGAGGGGCCTTGAGGTTTGTGACAGCCAGGGCTCCCAGGCCGGCCCCGCAGCCAGCCCCCTGATTCCTGTCCCCCAGGACATCCCGCACACAGGCAGCACGGGCAGGTGCGGCATCCAGCAGAGGCCTGTCCAGCGCCCGAGCGCCTGGCCCTCCCCTTGGTCGGGACCCTGCATGACTCGTGTTGGTGTGTAGGAGAGCCTGGTGCCCTTTGCAAGGGACCTTCTCCAGAGGAGCAGTGCACAAAACATATTTAACCAATTCATGCTTTGTGTTTTGTATTTACTCAGGAAACTCACTTTTTCTTTAAAGAAACGAGAGATAACTCTGTTTTAAAGAATCGAATCTTTCTGCGATGTGGATCGTTAGTCCTGTATTTGTACATTTCCTCACTTAGGCTTTTTCTGTAACGGTGCTTTCTTTCCCCTTTTAATCTCAGATGTGTATTTCAGAAGGTATGCGGTATTTTAAGTTCCGTCCATACGTACGTGTGTTATGAATATTTATCGCCGTGAGGTTTTCAGGCTTGAATGACACAGATTAGCCTTCCTGCTCCTCCTCACTCCTTCCTTCTCTCTCCTTCTTTCTCACTGTCTTCTGTTTCAGTCTTACCCTGATTTTAATCCTTCAACTGCCTGGCGTCCCAGCGTTCGTCATGGAAACACAGAGAATACCGTTGCTGTCCCTTGAGCCGTGATGGGGCCGGTGTTCCAGCTGCCTGGCTCAGGCATCCGGTGAGCCGCCCGGTTCATCCAGGCCCTGATTCCGACATAAACATTCGTTGAGGGCCCACTATATGCTGGGCACTGCTCTCGGCCTTGGAAACAGAAGAGTAAACAAGATACAGTCCCTGTTCTGCAGGAGTTGATGGCCTGAACGAGAGAGGCAGAGCATGAAGCTGTCTGGAAGATGGCGCCTCCACCGCGGGCCATCTGACCCGTGTAGTGAGTGAGGGCCATCTGACCCGTGTAGTGAGTGAGCCCCTCGCTGGGGCTGGGGGTGCAAAGAGGAGGCGGTGGGTCTCGAGTGGGCACTGTCAGGCCGGCGTCCGGGCCGGCGTCCACGGTGGCACCTCGCGCAAAGACGCGGTGGGGGTGGGGAACGTGTCATGCAGACATGCAAAGTCAGGTTCCAAGCATGAGTCTGTTCTAGCATGTTCTAGATGGAGGAAGGTTGGCTCTTTGGCTTTGTGAGTATCTGTGGCCTGGGAAACTCTTTCCTGTCCTGAAATGTGCCTGGTTTTCTCACCAGGTCATTGAAACACAATGCAATTCTGTGTTTTAGGGCAGCTTGCTGTTTACCGTTTTCCTTGTGATGGTTAATTAGAGTTTTGTTTATTTAATTGGGGTAGCAGACGGGGATATTGCTAGCATTTTGAACCCTTTTATTTTTGGATACTGGAGTTTGAGTGGAGAAGCTCCGCTGACTTCAGTGGAGAATTTTGTCCTGACTGCATGAACGGTCTTTTGAGGCTATTGTTCTGTGTCTAGAAAACCCTGATTTTATCTCATTGCTAAATTTACATATTTCCCAGAAGAGACCTCCAGAAAGGAAGAGGATACGGGGCTGAGGTATATTTGATCGCATGATCTCGGGCCTTATTTTCTTCATCTGTAAGGTGAGGCGGCCGGCCGGGCCGTTCCCCAGGGTCACTTTCAGCTGTAGCTCTGTGGTCAGATCAAGTGTGTGTTTGGTGCATTTCCTTGAATGCAAATCTTTGCTATATTGTTTTATTAATGAAATTTTCATGTTTTTTTTTTAAATGAAATTTTCATGTTATTTTTGTATGTGTGAAGATAGTAACTTTGTAAGCAAGAAAAATAAGACTGATCCCAGCTCTCCGCGGTGGCTGTTGGGTTACTCACTTTTATTTGAGAGACGGATGTGTTCTAGGTACCCCACGGCCTGCCCTCAGGCCCCTTTCCTGCCTAGGCTGGACCAGACAGGGATGTGCTCCCAGCTCACTGTGCCTCGCTGGGTCTCAGTGCTTTCGTTTATGAGGCTGATCAGAGTTCCTGCAACACCGTGCTTGTGGAAGACACAGGACTCTCGAGGGCAGTGCACCCACAGGGAAGCGACTCCACGCACCAAAGGAATAAGCAGAGAAATAGTTACAGATGACTTTGACGTAGTGTCATCTGAAGCTTCTCCTTCGCTTTTTTTTTTTTTTTTTAAGATTTTATTTATTTATTGGTCAGAGAGAGCGAGAGAGCACACAAGCAGAGGGGAGCGGCAGGCAGAGGGAGAAGCAGGCTCTACACTCAGCAGGGAGTCTGCTTGAGATTCTCTCTCTGCCTTCTCCCCTCTAAAAAAATAAAAATTATGATTGTGTACAAAACATTTCTTATACAAATGCTATCTCTCAGGACAATTTTTGAAAATATCTGACTCACCTCTGGCAGATAAATGTATGTGTAATTTCATGTGTGTGTTTTGTGCACGTGCATGTGTGTGTGAATGTGTGAGCATGAATAAGCATGTTCCTGCCCATGACTGTCCGTATGTGCTTGCCTGTGTGAATGCATGTTTGTGAGTGTGCAAATGCATGCATGTGTGGTGTGTGAGCGTATACGTGTGTGTGTGAGTGTGTGAGTGGTGTATGCGTGTGAGCATGGGTGGTGTGTGTGCATGCTGTTGGCTTGGGTTGATTTAGCTGCATGTTATCTGGCTTCGTGTAGTTACTCATTAACAAAATCATCTCACAAATCGGAATTTATTTTATTTATTTATTTATTTTAAAAGATTTTATTTATTTATTCAACAGAGATAGAGACAGCCAGTGAGAGAGGGAACACAAGCAGGGGGAGTGGGAGAGGAAGAAGCAGGCTCATAGCAGAGGAGCCTGATGTGGGGCTTGATCCCACAACGCCAGGATCACGCGCTGAGCCGAAGGCAGACGCTTAACCGCTGTGCCACCCAGGCGCCCCTACAAATCAGAATTTATATCACAAAGTCTTGTTGACAAGCCGTTAGGAGTAACAGTATAGCTCTTGCAGAAAGGGGGCAGGTCCTTGGGACTTCCGTGATGCTCCAGTTCCTGGCAGTTTGGGTCGGATTCAGGATGCTTAGAGGCGGGATGTGATCCTCTCTGAGAGGCACCTGTTCATCTTCCATCTGCAAAGCACGGCCAGACCCTCAGAGGCGCTCTGTGGCGTGGCAGGGATTGCTGGTATGGTCACCGTGTCGCCGGAGCCATTTGGAGGGAGTCTGTCCCTCCATAATCACCATTTTCTCATGCCCATGTTCCAGTGTTGGAAAGTACTGGGGATGGCCTGGCATGGCATTAACCTTTGGGGGGGGGGTCATTCCAAAGACTCTGTTCTCTACACAGCCTCTCCGCTGGGTTTGCAGATTTGAGACACAGTGATGGAGTAGTGTCGTCTTTGTTAAAAGTTCAAGTCTTCGCTGCTCCAGAAACTATCAGATGCCCTCCATGGAAAGATGGGGTTAAAATTGAGGTCCTTGTTCAAGCAGAGAAAGAATCTTTTTTACATAGTTAAAAATAAACACTGCATTAACACTGTCTCATCATTGTTAAGGCCAGCGTTGTCCTCGTTGCTGAAGACCAGACACCTTGATTTTTGCTGTGTGAAACCAGAGAACCAAGTGGGCAGTCAAATTAAGGAGAGGCCATCCGTCCATCTGTACAACTGCTGGGGACTGAGACAGTGGAGCTGGGCGTTGGTGGGCAAACAAGTTTAAATGCCAACTACGGGTTTATAGACACCTTAAAATCTTGGCGTTAGAATTAGCTGAGCAACACTTGCCCTGGCTGTTTCAGTGAACTTAAAGTCTAGAATAAAACGTAGGCAAGGGAGGAATAGTCTTAAATCTTATACTTGAAGTCTCACTCCTTGTGCTGTGAGAACTGAGCTGTGCACTGCAGGTGCGTGTGTGTGCACGCGTGATGATAATTATGAGGGCTACCGGGACCGTTCGCGGTGTGCTTTCCTGCTCCTCATGCCATCAGGAAGGAAGGCCCAACAGGCGAGCTCAGGGCTGGACGTTGTTGAGCTCCCCCACCGGGCACTGAACTTCCTCTGCAGGAGAATTCATCCATGTCTGTTACACAGTCTTTCCATATGATGAAGTTTACAGGTGCGTTCACACACAAACATGTGTGTTCCTGCATGTCTATGTACACTACACATGGCAGTTAGTTGTCATTCTTTGGGAAAGTTCTGTAAAGTTGCCAGGAGCACTGAATTTGCAAACACTGATCGTTTGCTCCCAGGGCAAATACAGGGTTAGGCTCCTGAGAGCCTCTGGTCACCAGTTACTTGTCAGAAAACCAATACATGACCTTATCTTATGTGTCTTTCTGTTTAAAGATGCCTTATTTAACATATATGGTGGACTCACTAACGCTGAACTCGCAGCCAGAGTGCCGTAAGCCAGGCCTGAACGACGCTCGTCTGACCTGTGTGTTTTCTCCGCGAGGTGTGTCACGCCTTCTTGCGCTCACGGGCCTGGACGACTCTCCAGCACTGTGCTGGCGGCCATTTAAATGGTGGAATCACCAAAAAAAACACACAAATGTGAAGAACGTGGCACTAACCTGACGGCAGGGACATGTGTTCATGGTCTAGGAGCTGGAACAAGAGAGCAGAGCCACACCTTCTTAGGCCACAGCTGGGAGCCTGTGTGTCGGGAGACCCGAACTCTGCTCTGCACACACCTGTGACCACAAAGTACCATGAGAGTTGATTTTGAGGTGACAATTTTTTTTAAAAAAAGATTTTATTTAAGCAGGAGGAGCAGCAGAGGCAAAGGAGAAGCAGGCTCCTTGCTGAGCAGGGAGCCTGATGCAGGACTTGATCCCAGGACCCTGGGATCATCACCTGAGCTGAAGGCAGACGCTTAACCACTGAGCCACCCAGGCACCCCTTGAGGTGACAAAATTTAGTGAGTAAGAAAATATGCAAATATAGAATCTATGGCTCAGGGGGATGGACTGTATCTGATTACATTTAAGAAGTTCCTAAAAAGCAGGGGAGGTGGAACGTTCCTGTTTTGTAGGAGAAAATGCAGTGTGTGTCTCGGTGAAGGCAGAGCGAGGACAGGAGCCCACACTCCTGTGGCCACGGACGCGCTTCAGCAGCGGTGTGGCGACTGCGGGGATTCTGTCCACACCTCGGTGATGCCGTTTGTGCCATCGGCATTGGCTGCAAGCAGGTGGGGCCTGCAGGCGCAGAAACACTTAGTTCTGATCTTTCTGAATCTTGCTGGGCATTTCCCCATGTTCTTTCTCATCACATTGGCTCATTAAAATAATTTAGTCCCCTCGATTCTTTCTCGATTCTGCATCTCCTCCATCCTGAACATTTGGTGTGATTGTAAACTAGTATTTTGCAGTGAAAGAATAAGAAAGAAAAACATAGAACTATTAATGTCTGCAGGTTCTATCGATCTCACATTATTGTTAAATGTAAGTCTAAGAGTCAGGTGTGGAAGATAGCGGACTTACTTTTAGTTGACTTACGTCCCTGCTAATGACACCATGGATTTTTCTGTTAGTTTGTTATGATTTTTTTATTATTGGCATTAGCATGAATCTCCAAGAAAATGCATCTAAACCAGGGAGCTCGGCCTGGCCTCAGCAGCAGTGCATTATTTTCAAGAGCCCAGTTCCGCAGCATTGAGCGGAGCTGCTTGCATTCTGCTCACATTCAATCACGGGTTGTCTTTTGTCTCCCTGGGCAATTCCATAACTCTGATATTGACCTTAACTGAAGTCCTTTGTTTTGTACCCTAACAGCCCGAAGCATTAAAAATGCGTGTTTACTTAATTTGTCCTGGCATGCAGTGTAATTACAAGCAGTTTGTTTTCTCTGTTGTAAAATATGGTCTGGAGAAGGAATAAAGTAATGTGGAAAATTAACATTGTGATGTACTGTATAGTGGAATAACACTAAAACACTGCGCAGAGCTGGTACTGGAGGTGCCGTTGTGCTGTGTTCGAGAGCAATAAAGAATTAAACGCGTCTTTCTCAACTATATTTGCATGATTTTCAACTGCAGTAAAATTAATCTGATCTGCCTCTGAGAATAAACAACAACAACAAAATCAAAGACCCCACAGAGTGGAGCGGTGCTCTTGCAGCTCCGAAATTCCATTTCTGTATTTGTTTTCATGGGATAAACTGTAGAGAAAGTGTCCTTGGCCAAATTTTAGAGGTTGTGGACCGGCCAGGGGCTCGTGTGTGAACGCTGGGTCCCCAGGGGCTCTGACAGGTGTGTGTTGTGGGCCGGTTTCAGGACAGGTGGGCCCAGATGGAAGTGGGGTGTGGGAACAGAGCACCCCGTGGGCTCGGTGCCCCCATCACTGGAGAGGTCTTGCCAACTTGGCAGAGTTTTCTGCTTCTCTGTCTCACTCTTGCTGCAAAACATTTTGTGATACTCTGTATGAAGGACACTGTATAAATAATAAATTACACTGTATCATTTACCAAACTTCCAGTGATCACAGGAAGAAACATAATAAGCCTCTTACAACAAAGGTAACAAATTCACCCCTTTGCCCTCGGGGCAGGTCAGGACAGCGTCTGTGCATGTGGAGATGTGGCCCACACGTGTGTGGGGCGAAGCTCCTGTTATGCATATTGGGGATTTGTCAGTTTGAACAAAGCAAGGGAGCAGAACCCCTTCAGACACCGGGGAGTGACTCAGCATCCTTCCCAGCTGCTGTCTCTTCTTCATGGGGTCACCTGCCCCAAACCGGCCCTATTTAATGCCATGTGCTTTTAAAATGGGCTTGCTTTAAACACAGGCCTTTTGGGGGACATTTGAGGCCTTCTGTACTTGTGTTTGCTGTGGAAGAACAGTTGATGAGGCTCTGTGCAGAGGGTACCCCCTCGGGAGTGGCCTCCTGTGTCCCAGGAGCTGCAGGTCTATGGTCCCTGAGCTGTGTGAGGTTTACCCAGTTCACCCCCCACCCTCGGACTTGGCTTCTTCCTTCACAGGAAGTGGGGTTGACCACAAGGGAGAAGGGGCTCTTTAACAACAGCCAAGGAACAAAAATCCACTGAACCAACTGGTCAGTGATAGGAAAATCATTACATGAGGTCAGGCTCAGCAAACATCTTAAGAATAATTCCTCCTGTGATTCATGACCTTTTGGGGATATAATCAATAGCATTAAAAAAATCACATCAGCCAGTCAGCCAGACGGCTCTTCCTGGCGGGAGTGAGCTTCTTGTCTTTGTAATGTTTGTGTTCTGTCTGCTCATATGCAATAACCCTGATTGGGGTGACCTCATTCCCTCCTCTCTGCCTCAGCCGGGAAGACGCACGCATGTCCCCCCCTCAGCTCTGTCTCTGCGGCTTCCCCCAGTGAAGGGGGTGAACCGGGTGCGGGGGACCGGCCAGGGGAGTAGGTGCGCGCCTGCCCCAGAGTGCTGGCCAGAGGGAGCCCCAGACACTGTCACCATGTTTTATCAAATTCCCACAAGAGGGAGAACCAAAGAGAAAACAGAGCCAGCCCCGTCGGGCAAGTCTCTGTACTTCCGCCCCCAAGGTCATTCCTGGAAGTGCAGGAAAATGGATTAAGTTGATTTTTCACCTAACACAGGTCCTGTCTTGTCCCCAAGTGTGGAATGTATTTGGTTTGGGAGCCCCAGCAAATGTAACTGTTTCCCGCCCTCATGAGTGTGGTGGTCGGACAGTGTGGCAGGCGTGGGAGTGGTGGTCGGTGGACGTGGCAGGTGCGGCTGTGGTGGTCAGTGTGGTGGGTGTGGAAGTAAGTGCGTGTCAGCTCTACAGGCCTGCGCGTGGATTGATTCCTGTGGGAACTGGTGGTGTGACAGATACGCACATGAGGCGTGGCTCCTCCAGGGCAGGAGGGGGGGGCGCTTTACTCGGGACAGTCTTGGGCTTCCCAGCGATTGCTCCTTCCTCTTCCTACGGAATTCCCCAATCATTCCTGATGACTGGGAGAGCCAGGGCTGGGATGAGGCCTGCCGGGTGGCTCCCACCATCATGTACCTGCCGGGTCACGGGCCCGCACGTGGGCTGGCCTTCCCTTCGTCGGCTCCGCGTTCCTGTTTTAGCTCCTTCCCTGTCCTCAGCACCCCCGGGAAGACCTTGTTCGCCATCATCTCCCAGAGAGCCGGGTGTCCTTGCACTGATGTTCGTGGCTTCCCAGCATCTGGAACAGGGTCTGGCAGAGCAGAGGCGCCAAGTGAGAAGCTGCCAAGTGACTCTGTGAGTTCCCATAGTGCACTTTCCAGGGCAGTGGCCTCTGGAGCCACGGGGGAAGGTCATCACAGTGTCCTCCTTGCTGTGTCTCTACCCCCACACTTGAACGCTGGCCCCCTCTGGGCTCTGTTCTCCACTCCTTGGGGCTGAGTCTGGAGTAGAAGGTACTGTGGGTTCAGTGTGTAGGCTGGTGTGATTCTCCGCTGCATGTGGGGCCTCTGAGTGGTCCTGCAGGGGCGCCGTCTGCGAACCGGAGCGGGACGGAGAAGGAACTCTCTCACCAGCCTGATGGCCAACCGACACCCGGAGAAACGTTATTCTGGGTGTGTCCTTGCAGGTGCTCCCGGAGGAGATCAGTGTTTGCCTTGGCTGACAGTAAACAGAGGGCACTCGTGTGTGTGTGTGTGTGTGTGTGTGTGTGTGTGTGTGTGTGTGTGGTGGGGGGGTGAGGCTCATCCAAACCCTTAGGGCCCAAATGCAACGAAACACGAGGAAGGGAGAATCTGCTCTCTCACTGCTTGGTCGGGGCGTCTATCTTCTCCTGTCCCCAGACATCGGAGCTCCCGGTTCTTGGGCTGTGGGCCTTGGGCTGGAATTTCACCCCTAGCTCTCCTGGGTCCTGGCAGGAGACACAGCATGGATCATGGGACTTCTCGGCCTCTGCAGTCACATGAGCCAGTGCCCCTAACAGATGTCCTCATCTCTCCATCTGTGTCTGCGTATCGGCTCCGTTTCTCTGCAGAGCCCCGACTGACACCCAGCCTTCCGCTCTGCCATGGGGGCCTCTCCTGGACTGTCCACTTCAGACACTAACCGCTGCTTCCCACGGACCCACGAGGCCATAGACGGACAGATGCTGACCACCTGACAGGGTTTTTAGATTTTTTGCACAGTTTGGAAGGCTGTTTATCTGTACCTTTGGCCACCGCTGGACCGTTGGTGGCCTGGTCATTAAGCAGAAGAAAACGTGAGTTTCCCTCCGTCACAGAGATGCACTGTCTCTGGCCATGTTGCTTCTGCCCTGCGATTGATGGCACTTCCCTCCTTCCCTTCCTTCATGTCCCAGAGCTGCACGGAGCACTGAACTGGGCTGATTTTTCTCGGTAAAGAGGGATCAGTCCTGCTGCCCTGGGTTAGCTTCAGGGCACTTGGCCTTTTTGAGAAACCACAAACAGAGCCAGCCATGGGTATGGGCATGTGAGCTGTCTCCTGCTTTACCAGTGATTGTCGGAGACATTCTTCTTGGGTCGGTGTTTGGGCGTCATCAGCGGAAGCAGAGGGAGACCATTTCTGTGCGTGTGTATGAGATTATTCCAATAAGCGGAAGTCTGCGCCTGGAGGGAAGAGAACAAGGTCAGAGCTGTTAGCCTGGACCGTCTCCTCCGTTGCCCCTGACAAAACCGGATGGACCTGGAGAGGCCATGAGGCCAGGATTTTCCAGGAAACTGTGTTTCAGGAATGGGTCCTTTTCACCCTGTGTCCCCTCAGCTTCTATCCTCCCTTGAAGTAAGGCTGGAACCACGTGACTCTCTCTGGCTGACAATGAGTGGGTGCCAGGGTCCCTTCTGGGGGGAGCAGGTGACACACTTAGGTGCTGGGTGTCCCTGAGGGAGAAGCAGCAGGCGGAGGAGGCCTCCTGACCCACTGGGTGAGACCGACAGGCGCTGTGCTAACCTGCTGAGGCTCGGGGTAGGTCTGCTCCTATGGCACAGCCGGACCCATCTTGACTAATCCACGTATTTTACATTTTGCCCTGATTTGTTCTCCCCCACGTTCCCACGGTGACACAGATTTCCCTTGTGAGCCCTGAAAACCACTCTGACGTACATTTGTGGGTTGTTTCAGCTCAGGTAGCTCCTATCTGATAGATTCCATGAGGATCTAATGGCCAGATGACCCTTTATCTGTGTCGCTGCGGCTAGCTGATGGATTCCTGCCTTGACCTGTTCACTGCATCTGCCCGATCAGGTCACCCCCGTGGACTCTCCTGCTGTGGACTCCCCCCCCCCCGTGGACCTCCCAAATGGTCTGTCTGCATACAACCCTTTGTAAAAGGCAATGCTCACTCTCAGCTCCCTTAAAAAGGAGAATCTGTGGACACAGGTGAAGCTGAGGTGCGCTGGTTCCTGTGGGGTCCCAGACACGCCCCCAGGAATCACCCCAAAGGTCACAGCGTCTCCCCAGGACAACGTACCTCCAGTGACTGCAGACAGTGGGCTGGAGCTGCAAAGGCCCCCTTGCCTCCTTTAGGGAAAATGCCTTCAGCCTTGGACGACCTTTAGCACCCCCTCTCCCTCGTCCTGACCTCACTGTGCAGGGACGTCCCTGAGGGTGGTGCTGTGTGGGAGGGACTGTCCTGAACCTCATGGGGACATGAGACGCCAGCTGCTCCTGTCATCTTGTGTGTGTGGCTCTGGGGTCTGAGGTTTGGATCACGAGGCAGGTGTCCTGGGCCTCACCTTATGGCAATTTCCACCTAACTGGCCTCAGGAGTAGATGGAATGGGTCATTTTCTCTCGGGTGTGGGCACACAATTTTTGCTTCCCAGAACCTTTTGCATTTTAATAGGATCTCGAATCTGGGGTTTGAGGGTGTCTCTGTGGAGTGCGTCCAGGCATTAGGTTGCAGGGGGAGCTCCCAGGAAGAACTCCGCCACTGGAGAGGGATGTACTGGGCATTGTACCTGGTCTTGCAGGATGACCCTTAGCCCGAGAGGGTGACAGGTCAAACCCTGCTGGCTGCCAACAACCCTTGCTGACAGATTCTGACGGTGGAGCAGTGGGCTGTCCTTGGGGTGCTGCCATTTTACACGGGGTGACGTCTTCTTTGGTCCTCGACGTGCCCTGGGTAGTGTGCTCATTGTGCTCGCGCTCACAGGAAAAGGCCAGGGACTCCCTCCAGCCTGTGCAGTGAGGAGGTGGGTGAGCAGCCTGGGGCCCAGCCTTGCTCCCTTCTGGGGAGGGGGGCTGGGCGGGGACAAGGTCATGGGGCTGTTTCAGCGGGGCGCCTGGACGGGTGCTGCTAGTGCACGGGATGCAGCCTTGGAGCTGGAGGCCTTGGCGCACGCGAGGGGAGGAGGGCTCTGAGCACCGCACCTCCTCTCTCTGCAGGCCGGTGTCTGCAGTCCGTGCCCTGCTGAGACAGTGGCACACCCCCTGGGCTGCTCAGCACCACGGCTCTGACGCTGGAGGCAAGGGACCCGAGCTGGCAGCTCCGCGACACTTCGCCGGGGCAGCGTGGGTCCCGGATGAAGGGAAGGTGCCCAGCCCTCAGCAGCATGGGGGCGGTGGGTCCTGTCCTCACCTCTGACCTAAGGTGGGGTGGGACACCACACTTGCCACTTCCCTCTGTGGTTACCTGCTCCCTCTGATGTTCCGCGACGAGAACTGTGGACTGCATTTGATGAAGGAAGCCCACCAGCATGGTGACCGAGCCACCTTCCAGGAGGACGCCCTATAAGTCCTGTGCCATGATGGGGATGGTCACTCGCCAGCAAGCGGCCAGCAGCACGTTCGCGGGCCGTGAGGTTTCATTAATATTTACGCACTTGCTGATATCCTGTAGAGATGGTACTGAGAAAATATCTTCACATTCAGTGATATATTTTCCAGTTTGGATGTTATAACCTAAACTGCTTTAGAGAAATCAACCCCAAAAAAGCCAAAAAAAAAAAAATTAGATTAAGTCATCACAATGAGAAGATAGTGCATTTGTGTTGCAGTTGTGAGGTCCACACGAGGGGTTTCAGAGCCCACCTCAAAGATTTGGTTATTAATTCCTTGAAAAGTTTATTTGGTTGGAAAATGGACACTTGGCACCGATCTGAATAAATCTATTCCTGAGCACATACAAAATACAGATCTGGAGATCTGTAGCCGAGGTCAGGAATGGGAGCTTCGACGAGCATGAAAGGGCTCGAGCCTGGTCGATAAGATGTGGCAGCCAACTGGGGATAAACACATCAGCGGTGGCTGTACGACATGGTGAATCCGACGCAGGGCTGAGGCTGGGCGCTCGGGCAGCTCACCCGGGGACGAGTCACCTCCTTGGCGGCTGGAGGAAGGCGGGGAGATGCAGGGCGCGTGTCATGAGTCTCAGAGTGCAGAGCAGTGTGTGGTCGGGACGGGCCAGGTCATGCTGCAGTGACAGACAAGTCTGGCTCAGTAGCTCGAAGCTGTCCTCTCCCCTTTCCTGTCCTTCCAGGGCTGGGTTGCTGACCTGGCTGCCTGAAGCTTGGCGAACGTGGTGTGTGTCCGAGTCCTCTTGGAGGCAGCACTTGGCCTTGCAGAAGGAGGTGGCCAGGGATCTGTGTGTTGGGGGGGCAACAAGTTCAGGCGTGATGACTTTGAAGGTCCTGGCGGCTGAGGTTTGGATTGAGGGGGTGCGTGGGTGAGGGAGACCATTCGGGAGGCCCCTGCTGTGCTCTGTCGGTGGCAGCTAGAATGAGAGGCTGCTGGGGGCGCAGGGCAGGGGATGGGCTCAGGCAGAAGATAGGAAGTCCAAGTCCAGAGCGGTGAGTGGAGGGCGGGACAAGGGGCGGAGGGCTGAGAAGGAGGGCCCAGGGCTCGGTCTGTGTCACCACTTGGCAGAGCTCTGGGTTTGGGGGGAAGACGGCAGCGTTGGTGTGGGGTTGGTTGGGATGGGGCATCTTTATCTTAGGGTGGGCAGGATACATTTCTACCGTTAGCCATGATCCTGACGTCCATGAGCCCTGACGTCCATGAGCAGGGGGCTGTAAGGGGTCGAGGCAGGTCGGGCTCCTGGGGGGGGGTCTGCACATCAAGGGGCCAGAAAATAGGTCCCCCTTGGGATCCTGTGAGCTCAGTTCTCCCCTCTGCCAGCTGTGGGCAGTGATGCCAGTGTGGACCCCCAGCGGCCCTCAGAAGATTCTCGGTAAATGCCCCTTGCTACTGTCAGAAGGATTCTCCAAGGCCTACGAGCATTTGTGCGTTTGTGGTGTGTCTATGCCTAACAAAGTCTCACAGCCTGTTTAACTCATTTTAAGAAGCATTGATATTTCCTGTACTATAATTTACCCCACATTAACTTAAACATTATGGGGCCTGTTTTTGGATACGCATGTGTAACTCTCATTAACGCTAATTAGGGATATGCGCAGGCATCGAGAACAGAATGTCCCCTGCATATCTCCCATGGCACAAAGACCGACCTGCCCCCGGGGGGGATCGTCAGGCCCTTTTCCCGTGAAGAGGTGCCAGCTCCGGGTTTGACAGGGGCCAAGGGAGATGTCCGGTATGGAAACCATATCAAAGGTTACGGCAAAAGCAATCTGTAATGACTCTTGATGGAATTAGAGAATTAGAATAGCTACAATTTCCATGCTTTGCTTATTTGTAATTAGGGAAATCTTTGGGGGAGGAAGAAAAGTATTTTCTGAAATTTATCAACAAATCTAGTATTATCTTCACATAACGCACCACAGAAAAATCCCAGTGGAAAATGTAAAACTGCTTTTTTCTTTCTTAACCTTTCCGTACTGTTTCTATCACACAATAAATGGCAAGCAGCATTCGCAGGAGAAGCCAGGGGCCTAACGGTGCCCGGTTGGGAACTGTCGCTTATAAAATAGTGAGAGAGGCTTTCTGTCTAACAGCAATATGAAAATGCATGTTAATTAAGTTTCATATTATGGTCATGAAAATATTTCAGGAGTTTCCCTTTTCCCACAATGATGTCAGCTGCCTGAAGAGCAGCAGAATCTCTTTAAAAGCTTCCACACACTGTGTAGAACAGGCCAGTGCACTTGGCTTTCCGTTTAGTGAGTGGACACCGAGACATCTTCTTTGCAAATACGTGTTTCCTTGTTTGGATCCATAAGGGAAACATTGCCCCCCTTCTGACCTGTGCCCGACAGAGCCGTGCCTGCAGCGTTGTGATGGGGGCCCACGGCTCCTAGTGTACCTGCCGGTGGCGGCTTTGGTGGTTGATGACCGCCAGCACCCTCCTTCTGGGTGGAGAGACGCTTCTTCTGAGTGTTGATCTGAAGGTCACTGTGCCCAGTGTTAGAGACGTGATCTGCTGCAGGCGGGCACATAGCGGGCCTGGCACCGCTGCACGGGAAGAAAGGCATGTGGGCTCCACCGGCTGAGGGCGCTCGGGAGCAGGTGCCCGCCAGGTGCCCAGCAGGGAGGTCCCCCTCGTGGCCACTGTCTGTGAGACCACGTGTGGTCAGGGCCCGTCTGAAACGTACTTGCGAAGGGCCTGGGGGTTGTGACGTGTTCCTCACCCTGCCTTCAAACCCACCTCCCTTTACGCAGGCAGGGCACTGTACATCATCAGATATTTCCCTTCTGCCGGCTTTGGACAGCGTGGTTTCTGATCCTTCTTCGTGGTAGAAAGAGGCTCCTTCTGACTCATGGGTGCTTCTGAGTACAGGCAGGGATGTGCTTCTGCGTCTGCATGTAACTGTTCCCCAGTCTGGCTGACAGGGCTTCTGGTCTCACCTTTGCCGACGCCGTGTCACGGAGCCCTGGCCGCCCGCGGTGAATGGGGAGCCGAGCTGGAGCATGGCCACGGTGCCACACGTGTGCCTGACAGCCACCCTGATGTCAGGATGACCTGCAGTGCTGGGTGGCGGCATCAGAAGAGCCTGCCGTGGGGACAATCTCGTCATCATTTTGGGAGGCGAGGACTCTGGGGCTCTTCCAGGCAGGCTTCTTTCCTTCATTTCCATTTTATCCCACATTTCTTCCAGGATGAAGGCCTGTGGGGGGCTTTCCTGCAATCGCCCTGGGAGACTTTTAGCAAATCAGCATACTGCAGCATGAAGCTTTTGGCTATTTAAAAAAAATCTGAAATACTTTTAGACTCACAGAAAAGCTGCAGAGATTGTACGGAGTTTCTGTACGCCCCTCCCCTGTTCCTCCTGATGCGGACACTGTGCGTGAGCGGGTTGGGCTGTCCAGTGGGGATGCTAGCAGGGGTCACGGCCACCAGCTCACTTGTAGGCCACGCCAGGATGCCACCTGTTTGCCCAGGAACGTCCTTCTTCCGCATCAGGGTGCAAGCCAGGTCTGTGGCCCGTGAGCTTCCTTCACCTTCGTCCTTCACGGCTCCACAGCCTTGAAGGGGACTGGCCAGTTACCTTGCAGGCTGTGCCTCAGTTTACATCTGTGTGATGTTTCCTCCTGGCTTGATTGAAGGTGTACGTTTTCGGCCAGGCACCAGACAAGTGGAGTTGTGGGCTTTCCAGGGCATCACATCCGAAGGATGTGGTGTCAGAAAATCCTACAAACTTGATGTCTTGGTTAAGGTGGAGACTGGTGAGTGTTCTCTTCCTCCGTGGTTCGTACGTGCTGTGGGGAGGGAGCAGCCTCGTGTGCACCGCCTTCAGCATCTCACCTGTACCAGCTTCTGGTGCCTTGTCCTGATGGCAGGGTCCTGCGGTCCCCTTCCTTCTGTCTCCCGTTGTCACACATGCCATCCGAACCTGCCCATGGGACCCGACGCGAATCGACATGCTTCGACCGGCCGGAAACATCTATTGAACTTAATTTCTTTTTTACTGGGATTTATTCAGGAAATATTCCTCTGTCTGGTGTCATTTTGTGTTCTATTTGAAGTCATGACATTTTCTCATGCACTTCTTTGTACCTTTTTTACTTGATAATGTGGTGGGCTGGCCAGCGTCCACTTGAGTGGATTTTTAAGATTGCTGTCCACTTACAACACTATCTTGTGATTTAAAACCAGGTGTTCACCCAAATTCTGTTAAGTAATCACAGAGAGTGTCATTCTAAGTTCATACACGCAAGTAGAGAGAGTGGGAAACAAGGCAGACAAAGCCGAAATGATCGGCGGGAGTGGCTAATTCTGAACCGGCGGAGACAAGTATGAACTTTTGGTAAAAAACATCTTTACAGGCACTACATGTCCCCACTCTTTCTAAAGAAATGACTCATGGATATTAAAGAATATTTTTTCGAGATTGGGTGATTCGGATGTGTGTTCTTACGCATATAAATGTTTTACTGCCCTTTAGCATCTGGTGTTAGCCAAGAAACCAAGATAGTGCTTCCTAAGCTTTAAATCAGTTGTTTTATAGAGCACAGAGAATTTTTTATTATAACATAATTCTGTACATAAAATATCACATTAAAAGAAGAAGATAAAATTTTGTACTTTCATTCTCCATTAATCTGACTGAAAACAGTTGCAAAGAAGTTTAACCAATCGGAGTTCTCTGTTGGGAAGCCAGTAGGACTCAAAACCCAGAAAGACCCCCGGAGGGCTGTCTTCAGGGACCAGACCCCAGAGCCACGGTGGGGGTTTGGAGACTGCATCGAAAAGGTCATTTTAACAGTGAGAAAACAGCCGCTAGCCAGCAGGGGAAGAAAGGCGTACCCTGCGTGGCCTCTTCGGAGGTTAGTGGTTGTGCCGGATGAACGCCGTGCCCCGCCCAGACCCCAGCTGCTGGGGCAGCGGCTGCCAGGGGCTCGCAGGGCTCCCCCACTCCCTGGGGCAGCCCCGCACAGACATCAGATCGTGAGGCTGACTCGGCTGGATCGCAAGTGCCTGGCTGGCTTGTCCTGACACCCTCCAGAGTGACCTTCTCACAGGAGCCGTGTGTAGGTTGGGGCCTCTGCGGCAGCTGCATCGGCAGCTGAACGTGTCCCGCTGTCCCCTGCTTTCCTCACCCTCCCAGGTGCTGCTCCCAGGAACACTGCCCGAGCAACCTGCTCACACCTCCATCTGTTTCCTGGGGAGTCCAGCTGATGACAGGTGTAGGAAGGATTTAATTTTTTGAATATCCCAAAATGCCCTATAAAGAACAGTCCCCACTCACTTACATTGAGTATATCATAAACAGGCTGATGTGTTTTGACTGAAATAATAAGGGAAAAAAATCAAGGTCCACCTTTTTAAAAAATGAGAAAATTCTGCCTTGCACATACACACCTGTTCTCCTTGGTGACTTTAGCTTATCTGATACTCTTGTCAGACAGCCTCAGATGTCTCCATGCCTTTGAAAACCTGGCTGTCAGGATAATTAAAACTTCCTCTCCTATTTTTCTGCTGCTTGGATGATGAATAGCAAATAAACTTTCTCGAGGACCAATCCCTCAGGCACTCGGTGGTTATCTCTGCGGCAGTGCACCTGCGTGGGGGCCCCTACTAATGTGTTCGGCCCTCCTGTGTTAGGGGAACAGGTAATTACATTTTATGCAAAGAAAAGTTTAGCTGAAATGTTAAGTCGATACCTCAGAGGATGTGCCCGGAGAATGCCGAGGACCACGGACAGCGACATGGCTGGAAAAATGGGTTTGGAGGCTTGGAAGAAGGAGCCAGCCTGGGGGGTGGGGGATGGAGGGAAAGTCTGAATCAAGCCTTTACCTTCGCAGAAGGAAGGTGTTAATATCAGGATCCGCGGACGAGCCCATTGAGGCCCTGAGCTGTACAAAGTTGTAACCTGCCCGAAGAAAGTAAGCTGGGACCGGAGTCCGGGCACCAACTCCTTTTCAGTTTTGGGTGCCATGCTGCCATTATCATACCACGTGGTCTAGAAATAATGACTAAAGAAAGCTCCATTTCTTTCAATGGCCAGGTCCTGTGACTCGGTGATATTCTGTAGGGTTTGGTTTATACTGTCTGACGCCTTCGTTCGCTCTCGGTACTGATTGCCATCAGGCCCCATGGTTAGCACAAGGTTGGGTGTTTGCTAGGTGTTTATTAAATGTCTGTTAGAAGATTGCATGTACTTTGAAATTTGTAGGAAAAATGTTCCAATATTCCTGAGTGGGAGCTGTTTTTATGAAGATATGTTCATTATTTAGAAAATGTTGAGCAAAGTTTGAATAGGATATGTGATGACTCAGTTTATCATGTGTGTTGTTTTGATTTTACCAGTGAGAATGTGATGCTCCAGGCTTGTCAACTAAGTGGCTATGGATGACTTTCTTTCCCAAGGTCACACAGCACGGAACGGTGGAGACCTGACACTGTGCTGGACCACTGGGAACTAGTGCACTTCAAGCTGAAGTGAGTCCTCCTCTCCACCAATCGATGCTGTTTATCAATCCTTTTATTAATCGCTTTCGACTCCCTAGTGCTATGTTTTCAAAGTACCCTCAGCAGAATCTCCTGGGGGTACTTGTTAAAAATGCAGACTCTCGGGGCCCCATTCTCAGACCTGCTGAACCCACACCTCTGGGCTCTGATGTTTTGCTTCTGATGTTAATTCTTACGCATGGAAAGATGTGAGAACAAAATGCAGCAACCCCTCCGATTTTTTTCGTACTACTTTTGATGAAAATGAGAGGATCTTGGAAGAGATGGTTTTGGAGATTGGATTTTTTCATCCACAGTATGGAGCCATTGCTGGTAGGGTTGTCTACACGGGGCCGTATCTCGCAGCTGCGGTTCCCTGGCTCTCCCTGCCAAACGCCAGAAGACTCCTTGCCCTCGTGGAAGCAAAGGCACACCCCTCACATCTCCACCCCCTCCCCCTCTGGCTTTTCCAGTTGCGGGTCCCAGAGGATGAAAGGAGAGCTGGTGGTGAGCAGCACCGCCTTTGCGGCGCTGGAGGTGGGCCGCTGCCATTATCATACCACGTGGTCTAGAAATAATGACTAAAGGGACCGCAGGGACCCAGCTTCAGCAAGGCCGGGCTGTGAGGGTGGCCATGGGGTGCTTTTCCTGGCATCCTGGTGATGGGCTGGCCACCCTCCAGCACCAGTGCCGCGCTCCATCACCAAGCAGCCTCTGTGCCCAGCACTGCATTCGTTCAGTGCTGGGTGCATGGGCAGCTAAGGGTGCTCACTAAGGGCCCACGCCCTGGCTGGCCTGAGCGTCAGCATCACACGGGGATGGCAAGGACGCCTGAGGCCAGCCCGGGTCCCGCGGGGGCCCTGAGGACGGGTGTTCTACACTCCCGGAGAGGTCAGAAGAGCTTAGTGGGGCTGCGGACTCGAGAGGTGGACTCAAGTTTGACCATCGGTGGGAAGAGAGCTGGTATGTGATTGGATTACCACACTCGGCGGCCGCAGACCCCAGGGCGGGTGGGGGACACGCACACAGAGCCTGTCGCCCTGGCCTCAAATGGGAACTGGAGGCCAGGGGTTGGGGGGCACCCATGAGAAGTTCGGCGACAAAAATGACCTTTTCCTTGTACTTTACAAGAAAAATGACTTAAGTGTAAAGGAGTACATTAAATACTGACTTTGTCCAAACTTCTGAATAAAATCTTTTTAAATTTTGTTTTAACGAGAAACTTGAGCCTACTTCTGTGAACACAGATGTTTTACAGTAAGCCTGATGATCGGAAGAGCTGTGTGTGCTGGTGGCATGATATTTCAACTTCATTACCAAATTATCAATTACCGATGCTTAATATAGATCTAATATACTAGGGTTCTAGGACTTCTGGCTTATTTTCAATTTCTCGCAAAAACTTTAGAAGAACAAAAGGGAACATCGGGTTGTGATAAGCCTGAGGTGGTTATAAGTCAATACTTCATGGATGAAATGTCCCCAGTGCCCGTTGCCCAAGAGCAAGTGGGGAGACAGTCAGTGTCATGGTGCCACGAACCATGGGGTGAGCCCTGCAGGTGTCCTGGCAAATTAGTCTATGTCAGGGTCTTGCATAGAGAAGAAGACATCTAAACAGTCTTCTGGAGAGCAGAGAATAAGAATTTTCACTCGTGGAGAGAGTTTTTATGAACTATTTGATTTCCTAAGAGGAAATAGAACTTCAGAAACAAAACGTATTTTTCAGGATGGCTTCTTTCCAAAGACCTTATGTTTTTCATTTTGCTATTAATTTTACTTTGGGCAAACTAAATGATGTTATGAATCCATTCTTGACACTCATTGCACATTATAATTAGCATTTTATCACCAAATTCCAAATTAAATATTGTCCTTGTTGGGAAATGGCTCCTATGCAGCCCTGTTGTATGACCTCCACTCTTTCTCATATAGCCTCTTTTTCTCTCATTAAAAATCCAAAAAGCCAGATTTATTTTCTATTGCTGTATCTCATTTTTCAGAGGGAGGTGCGTCAGGGCACAACAATTGGAATGACTTTCAGCTTTTTATTTTCCAAAATAACACAACAAGTTGTTTTTAAGAGCAAAGCTTTTGAAGCCATCAAGAGGATGGGGATGCGTCATCTGGGATGGGCTGTGGTGGGGGGTCTTCACGTTCTCACCACGTGAGGACTCCTCTTTGCAAAATTCTCTATTTCTGTCTCCCTAGAAGCCACTCAGGCCAGGTGCTCCTATAGTAGGGAAGAACTCACTGATGGTGTGTTTGTCCATCTGAACTTGATGGAGATGTACGTGCATTCAAACTTTGACTGTGCTCCAAGTGACGATGGCCTCACAGCCCTCCTGGGGCCCCTGTCATCTCCATCTTTCCCGGTTCATGCTCCGCCTGCCTGTGCCTTTTGTGCTGGCATTTCATGAAGCCGGCTGTGGGGATGGAGAGCCAGATGCCCAGTGCAGGCCCCTTGGGACCCTGTGCTCATCCACACCCACCAAAGCCCGGATGGAGGGGGCCCGGTGCACTCTGAGAGCATGGACAGGCCGACCAGAGGGCTTAGCCAACGAGGCGATGGGAAGGGTGTCTGGATGTGACAAAGGCACAGAGGGGCAAAGGACCAGCCCACGTTGGCGTCAGTCGGGGTGTGTGCACTGCAGGCCTTGAAGGGCCCACATTCTGGGAAGGTGGGGTTGGAGCAGGAGAGGCACAGGAGTGAGGAACAGGCCAGATGGTGCAGGTCTCACCCCACGGCAGGACCTGGGGGTGTTCCTGTGAGGGCACTTTGAAGCCACTGCAAAGTCAAGGCAAAGGTGGCATAATTGGGTCAGCAGTTTGAAAAGATCGTGGCAGGGCTGTGTGCAGGAGGCCAGAGTGGGCTCAGGGAGGTCAGTTAGGAGGCTGCTGTGGTGCACGCACCCAGGAACACCAGCCTGGACATGGTGGGCTTGGCAAGGCATGGTGTGGGCCATGAGGGAGGTCGGGGGCAGCCGTAGGCTCTGCTTGACGGTGGCCCCATTTCCTGAGGTGGGAGCATCAGGGTAACAGCAGGTGATGTGGGCAGTGGGACTGGGGAGAGGACAGGCTGATGCTGGATGAAGGCTTACATTCAGTAAGAGGAGACTGAGGGCCCCTTGGGGAGACCCAGGAAGAGAGACAGAAGAACAGTAACTGTGGCTGCTCCTACCCCCACTCTCCCTCCCCTTCCTCTCTCCCCACACACGTACATGCCTACATCTACATGCATGCACATGCATACATGTACACACATGCACACACTAGTGTATGCATACATGCACATGCATGTACACACCCACACATGTATAGGCATCACACATGCTTGCCTATGCACACACATGCACATACATGTATGCACACACGCTTGCCTATGCATAAACACATACATGTATGCACACACATACATATGCACACACATGCACATGCATGTACACACATATCTGTATACAGTGCACACACACATGCACACACCCACATCCACTTGCATCTGTATCCACACATGTATGATTCACACACACGCACAAGCACGGAGCTCAGGACATGGCATGGATCTAAGGGACAGCATGAGTGTCCATTAGGTGAAGGAAGGAACCAAAGGATGATATGAACAGAAATTATGACTTTGAGCTCTTTCTTTAATAAAATCCTAGGCTGTTTTTATCTTCTAGTTACACAGGTGTAGGAAGTCGTAAATGTTTAATGGACTCGAGGAGTGAGGAAGTAGCAGTTATACAAGTTTTATCTCGGTGGTCAAAATAACATCAAATATCAGTCAGGGCGGGAGCCGTCCCACAGCGAGGCGTGCATCTTTGTTTCCAGCGTGAAGGCAATAGTTAACTCCGGCTTCCGAATTTCCTAAAGAATGTGGCTACAGTTTTGTCTTTGGAAGTTCTTTCTTTAATGTTAAAATAACCATATTTGTCCCTGAACAAAATGTGGGCCTCATCCACTGTGGTGCAAACATTTAAAAAAATCACATATGGCCTCATAGTCTGTCCACGGGAAAGAATATTTTCTAATTGGGAGTGTCCCCAAAAATGCAAGCGTATAGTTTCTCTGGTTCATTTTTAGCTGCTCTAGCAGAGATGAAAAGGGTTTCTCTTTCACAACAGCACTTTGACAGAGCCCAGTTGAAACGGAACACAGACAACGGGAAGCCCTGCCTCTGGTGCTCCGAGAACTCTCGGTGCTGGGTCGGGGCGCTGGGCAGAGAGGGGCTCCCCAGGTAGTGCGGAGGTCTGCTCTCCTGTGTCTGAGTTCCTTCCTTCTTCTCTCTTTCCAAAATGGTAGTTGTCTTTTGTGATATCAGCGATTTCATTGGAAACTGCCGTCGTTGGAGCGTTCAGGGGAAAATACACACATGATGTGAGATTCGTTCTTTGAGGGGGATTGAGCTGTAGAGGGTAAAATAAAAATGGATGTAGGGCCTTCCATCTCTTTGAACTTTACTGGAGGAGCTTCTTGGAACATTGATAAAAGCCATCTAGCACCTCAGTCATTTAAAAAAATATCATTTTGTTTTCTGAATTAACAACAATGCAAGCACATTTTAGAAAAGTTGGAAATTAGGGAGATGTATAAGAAAGATAAGGAATCTCCCATTATTATACCATCCTGAGACGGCTGTGCTACAGTGTTGTGCTGTCTGCCTACAGGTAACCGTCTGACTCTCCTATGTCTGTAGTAGGACTTCACATGTCAGATGTGTGATTTATAAAGCAGAGTTCCAGCCCCAGGAATGCACTGTGTCCTGCTTCTCTACACCCCACTCTACCGTGAACACCTTTGCGTGTTGCCAAATGTTCCTCATGAGCATGACTTTCTGGGGCACATGATATGCTCCCAGGCGAGTGGGCGCTGGTCTGCGCGGCAGGAGAGAGTGCGTACAGGCACGTCTTCTCCACCCCTGTGTACTGGTGTTCTGTTGGGAGCTCGATATTGGCCATGGTGGGAGAATTTACAGCATAGAAATTGTCGGTCATGACAAATTGGGCTTCTTCTCTCTTTCTGAAGGTCAGTGGGTCAGCCGGGCCACACACCACTGGTTCCGTGTGTGTAGGTAGCATAGTTAACATAAAGCTTCACTCTTCCTCAAGGTGGGATCTTCCCAATGACTTGCCGTTGTCATAACTGTGAAGATCTTGTATCTAAGTCTTTGCCTACATTTCTGGTTGTTTCCTTGAGAGAGAACGCTGCATGTGGAATTTTAGGCTCAGAGGCTAGGAGCGTTGTTAAGGCTGTTGATATGCATTTTCGCATGGCTTCCCAGAAAAGTTGACCTGCTTGTATCCATAGGGGCAGGTGTAAGAGTGTCTGATTGCCAAATCCTAGTTCTCTTTGATTACCACCATTTTGAACAATCTTCACTAATTTGGGAGGAGAAAATGACATTTCACTGTTGCTTTAATTTGTGTTTTTAAGTTATTAGCAAAGGTGAATTTTTAAAAAATGTACTTTGGCCACACATATTTCTTCTTCTGTGAATTCCTCATGTCCTGTGTGCAAGGGATTGATTTGAAACTGTGTGACGACACTTTACAAAGTTCACGCGTGTTATAGCTTGTTGGCGTGGAGGCGGGCACCCTGGCCACGGGCTTTCTGTGTTGTGTGACTGGTCTGAGCTGGGCATCACTGCGGGCTTCACTGCTGTATACAAAACCCCAGCCCAGTGCTTGGCACACTGGAGGGCTTCACGGTGCTTCGTTAATTCCATCCATCACTTTGTGCGAAAAGCACGTTGGATCACAGGGACGGAGCGGGAGTGATGAGACTCTTGTCCCAGAGCCATTCGGTGGCTCTTCCAATTCACTGAGGATTCCACATATGTAACTGTGAGTGCGATGATGCCTGGTTTGCTGATGACGACGGGTCCGCCCCACACACGTTGTTTAGAAGCCTTGTAATCAGAGGTGGCTTTGGATTATGTTCTGGGATGTCTTCTGCCACACAAGCAATCACGGAATACCAATGAAAACCAGGTCGCACACGCCGCCAGAGCCTTAGGGCAGAAGGAGAAGAGGGCAAGTGGGTGAAGGTGAAGGTTGGGGAGGGTTTGGCCGAGGTCAGGCTGCTAGCACAGAGATGGCGTGTGCACACGTGTGAGTGTGCGTGTGCGCGTATGTGTGTAGGAGTGGGAACATGCACGTGTGTTTTCTCCGTGGAGGGAAGCTGCTGGCCGGGACTGAGCTCTGGGCCAGGCCGGTGAGGATGCAGCATCATGGTGTCCCGGCTGCTCGCTGACCCTGAAGCTCCTGGGACTGTCTCCCTGTCGGCCCTCTGGCTTCTCCAGGAAGGCATGGGCACGGATGCCACAGATGCCGCTTCCGGCCTCTCCATCAACCTTGCGATGCTGCAGGGACCACTTTATGTGACCCACCTGTTTCCCTCAGATCCGTGGCTCCTGCTGGCACACTGGAAATGGCGGGCACGCCTCTGTCCTCCAGGAGGGAGGCCTCCAGCATGGCAGCGGGTAGCAGAGGCACAGGGCCGAGGTCTGCGGCCGGCCCGTGGCCTCTCCTGGGTTCTCTGACCCTTCCTGGTCTGAGGAGGCAGGAAATGCGAGAAGACGAAGCTAGAGACAGAAGACGTATGTGAACTTTGCACTTTTGTTTTAGGGCCTTTGGGCGCAGCAAGGAAAACTGACGTGCAATCATAAAATGTCTCTGACCTGCGCACACGTGGAGGGCAGGTCTGTCTTATCGCTTTGAGTTTTGGGTGCTTGGCACACGACAGTGTCCCCGCAAATCCTGGGGGCATGTGCTGTGATGACAGCGTCTCGGTCATAAAGCTAAACGACATTTTCCAGTAGGACTGCGGCACTTTCTACAGCAGGAAGGCAAGCCACCGAGTCTGATGAAAAATGCCAGCATGGCAGACGGGGCCCGGTCCTCCAGGTGACACCGTCCCTGCCCGGAGGTCCCGTGGATAGGAGTCCTGTCTGAACCTTTGACACATCTGCCCGTCAGCCGGGAAACCTGCCGGTCAAGCGCTCACGGAGATTGCCGAGGCTCCGTGTGTCTAGCGGGGCCCCGTGGCGTCCAGCAGAGCCATGAGGTAGGAAGACGTCCCCTGGAGACCAGTTCTTGAACTCAGCCTGTTGGGGTCAAGCACGTTCTTCCCTTCAGGTCGGAGACACCGCAGGAGTGGGTCAGGTGCTGAAGACTGCAGGCCGCGTGGTCCATGGCCGGCCCGCACACGCTTCAGCCAGGGCCTCTGGGTCCCACACCAGGCCGGCCACATGCCTGCAGCTCGTGCAGAGTCCTGGTTTCTGTGGGAAGGAGAGCTGAGGGGAGTCTGTTCTCCAGCGTACAGCATCACACGGGCACACGCCTTCATGGCGACTTTTGGGAGAAACTACAGAGAAGTGACCTGAATGCGCCTCTTTCTCTGGAGTCCTGGCTGTGGCACCCCATGTGGACCACGTGGAGGGGATCGCAGGATGCCACGTTCTGTAGGCGGGTCTCCCGTGGCTGCTGCAGCACAGGGGGCGAGGGGGAGCCCACGGGATCTGAGAGGCTGTCAGGCGCCAAACACACACACGTCGCAGCGGGTGATTGTGGTTCAGAAGGAAAGAACCGCTATTTTTCTCTACAATGACGTGTGATTTTTTCCAGGTGGCTCCTAGTTGCCAGGACATGAACACAGGCTCACTGGTTTGGCCCTGTTTCTCGGCACGTGGATGGTTTCGTGTCTCTCTGGCCTGGCGGTGCCGTGAGGGGTCGCGAGCAGAGCGGGTTTGGGATCTTCTGCTCCAGCGGTTGGAAGGGTCATGGGCCCTGCTCTGCCCCTGGGCCGGGAGCAGCCAGACGCTCGGGAGTGGGCCTCGGGGAGGCCCGGGCGCCAGGCACAGGCACTGCTGTGTCCGCGGGAGATGCTGGGAGGCACGGCTGCAGCCCTCAGTCAACACCACGGTCACTCGGGAGGACATGGAGCGCCTGGTCGGGCCAGCGCACCCTGACCTGGCATCTGGCCTAGGCCCCAGGTCCTGCGGTGGCTCCCCCGTCACACCAGTGCGGTGTTCTCCTGCTTCCCGAGCGCTCAGGCCGATCGCGTGGGCTGGGCCCGGTTGGCGGTCTTGGAGGTTGGGCTTGGCTGGGGCGTGTGCGAGAGCATAGGCCTGGGGAGGCTGTGAGGCATGTCCTGGTCCATCTGAGGGAGTAACATTGGAGAGAGGCCCAGCTGAGGGCCAGCTACCTCAGATGGACAGCTTGGAAGCCGAGGTCCGACCGGGCAGCTTCAGAAAACCGGGCTGCCCTCAGGTCACCTCACCAGGCACTTCCTTTCCGGTTTCAAAATGCGCGACTTGTTCCTTGAAAACGAGAGGCCAGCTCATGTGCAAGTCTGTGTATGAGGGCGGAGTCATTGGGTGGGAATTATCCCAGGGGATTCGAACCCCTTCTGGAAGCTTCTGCAGAGCTTAGGACACTTGCACCGACTTCTCTGTGACGACTGGGTTGCGGAACCTCCAGAGGTTTGGTGACGATGTCGGACTCTTGAAATGTCGGGGATGGGACTTTGGTAAAAATGGGACTAGGTTCAATAATGTATACTTTCATCAACAGCAATTTTACCAAAACGGTGAAAATGGCAGATTCTTCCATACAAGCTGGTTTGGTGTGATAATTAAAAATTCAAACCTAAAGCAAACCAAAAATTAAATCAGAGGCTGAGATACTGTGTTGATAATTTGTGGAAAGTTTATGTGAGCCACAAAATACTTCTCTAATTTGCTGGTCATTTATATTGAGAAGAAACATTTTTGGACTTAAACCAAGGTTAAGTATTACATGCCTTGGTTTTGCCATAAATGTAAATACCTAGAAGTACTTACCTGAATATTCCTAAAGTGAGTGGTGGTCGGTCGTGGGAATTCAGTGGTTCATTCAAACTGCTGACCACAAATACCCCCATACCCACCCCCCCAAAACCCTCCCAAATCTGCAGTGGTTTTGTGCATTCGTTACTCCCAGGGACGCGGCTTCGCCCTCTGCTATGGCTCAGTGCACAAGCACCCACTGTAATTATGGGCTTTATAAGACAGATGTTATTTACCTATTTCAGATCATTGAGCAAATCATGATTTTAAAAAATTAGAGACTTCCCCTTTACAGTCCATACTAAGCGGCTTGCGTGTAAGGAAGCGCCTGACTTGGGCCTAGGTGAGGCCTCTCCCTGTCGGCAGCACAGACGCGGGGACATCCAGCTGTTTCTCATAATTGGGCTCCTTCCTTGTCTCAGATCTTACCAGAAGCCCCAGGCAGGAGTGAGGGGAACTGGCGGCTCTCCCTGGACAGGAGCAGAGGTGGGCATCAGACTGCACACCTCTCCAGACGCCCCTATGCCTCTGTTTCCCTTTGCACACTTGGAGGTCCTGGGGGCGTTGTGTTAGCTTGTCTACTCAAGAAGTGTTTCCAGAGGGACACAATTGTCTGGAACTTCCCAGAAAGCTTGGTCTCTCCCATGGAGCAGTTAGGCCTTGTTAGTCCTTCAGTCTGCTCAGCTGTTGGGGAGAACACTTTGGGAGCCCTGAGTTGTAGGGAGCGTTTGTACAAACATACGTGTTATGCAGAGGACAGAGGCATCTTCTCTTCTTGTCCCAAAACATAAAAAAAAAATCATTAGATTTTTAGTTGACATTGATGGTTAAATTTAAAAATTAGATGTAAGCTTTGTTTATTAAAAAA
The DNA here is from genome assembly GCF_023065955.2 of Ursus arctos. Taxonomy (NCBI): domain Eukaryota; kingdom Metazoa; phylum Chordata; class Mammalia; order Carnivora; family Ursidae; genus Ursus; species Ursus arctos. The sequence goes on from NW_026622841.1 coordinate 1,207,720, forward strand.
ATATATATCCAATTGCATAGCTTTGCTCAGAGATACTCTAGAACGGATCTGAGTTGACCAGAGTGACCAGCGTTGTAGGAGCAAAGGTCACTGCCGACGGCAAGCAACCCCGAAGGCAGAGTCAAGGGCCTGTGTCCCAGCACGTGTGAGCTGATGCTGGGCAGCGGGATGGACCGTCCACGGCCCTGTCCCTCCAGCTTCCAGCTCTCCTGCTTTCTCAAAGACCCAGTGAGCTCTGGGCCCTCTGTAAAGCAAAGTGTGGTTTCCTCGTTGCACCTGTATCGAGAGTGGAGCTGGAGGATGACAAAGGAGAGGACCTGGAGTGCATCTGGTCTGAGCAGAGCATGTGCTGACAGGCGGCCTCCCCGCCTCACTTAGGCCGCCATCAACCTACCTTGCTACGCAGTCTGACCTCAACCTTACCCGTGAAGAGAGGGAGACAAACTGCCACTTTGTAGAAAGACTAAAGAATTTTTTAAAGAAGATTTTATTTATTTATTAGAGACAGAGAGAGAGAGAGAGAGAGAGAGGGAGCAGGGGGAGCGGCAGGGGCAGAGGGAAAGGCAGACTCCCCGCTGAGCACGGAGCCCAACTAGGGGCTTGATCCCAGGACCCTGGGATCGCGACCTGAGCCGAAATCAAGAGTCGGACGCTTAACCGACTGAGCCACTCAGGTGCCCCGAAAGACTGAAGATCTTAAAAAAGGCGGAGACATGGCTTTGAGAAATGGATTCAGTTTGTGGGTTCTGAATCTGGTCCGGGACCCCAGATGGATCTGCCGAGCACGTGGTGAGTCTTGTCCGGGGACATCCCCAAGCTGCTACTGATTCGAGCAGCAGGTCCTTGTCCTCGGAGTACCAGGATCTGCTTATGTGGCCAAGGGCCTCTCTCTGGAGGTGCCGCAAATATGGGCACCCATGAGCCCTCCATCCTACCCTCACTCTCTGGGTGTGTTTGGAAACACGCGCCCGAATCGGCTGTGGTGTTCGGCCACCACCTCCCTTCCAGAGGGCGGTTTTCTGCAGGTGCCCGTTCACCTGCGCGGTGTTGGAAATGTGACCTGGTGATGGCGCTGATGAGCAGACCCAAATGTGCTCACGTTAACAGGCTGGAGCCTGGTTCTAGTCGACTCCAACCGCGGGGCCATGATGGGTCTGGACTAACTGGTGGAGCCTGCAGCTCGGATCTGCTTCATGTGTCCTGAATAAAGCCTGGAAGCAACGGAAGGGGTGGAGCAATGAGAATCAAGTGCAAAGGACTTTTATGATCAATGTGAGAAAGTGATGGAGTGTGGCTGGTATGGGATTCTATAAAATGGAGCCAGCTCCAACCAGCCCAGAGGACGGGCAGGCACTTTCCTTCCTGTGGCTTATGAATTATTGCCGCTGCGCATTCCAATATTTACTTCTTAGCATTGAACCTTTGCAAAGCTGTGATCCAAAACTACATTGTTGTTAATTGGAAATACCCCTACGATGCCTGGAAAAATTAGTCTTAGGGAGCAGAAGAAGAGAAGCTCTAACCTGACAGGTCAGTGAGCTCTGTGATTTACGAAAGGGCGTCTGCGCTGACCTACGGTGTTATTCACAATTCACAGCCGGGGGACAGAAGGAAAAAGAACAGGTTTCTTTCAGGTTGCTCTGTACATGGACATACATATAATTTAAATATTTATCCACTGGGAGAGGCCGCAGTGCTGGGCCTGCTGGTGCCAATGGGGACTAATCCTGGGGCGTGAGCCTTGCTGACTTTGGCCTGTTTCATGCTTGCCGATTGAATAACACATAGCACTTTTCTTGAGAAACCCCCACCATGATTTCAAAACACATCAGTTTCAATTAACTCTAAGAAAAAAAAATGTGATCACTAATTCTGGGCTGTAGTTACTGATTGTGGAGCTGGCTGCTTTGAATTTGAGGACTTTGATGGAGACTTAACCAAAGGACATGCAATAATGGGATTTTTTTTATTATTATACCTGGAGTGACAAAATTGCCAAATGGCGTACTTTTTGGCTTTCAAAAGGCATCGCACCAGAACCGACGTGCTGGGAGAAATCTAACACAGTGACGTTGATTGTGACCCAGTGCAAACAGTGCTCCAAGAGTGTGAAGTGGTTGTTTGATTTGTTTTATTTATTTAATCTGAACGTTTTATACCTGCTTTGCTGCAGACACAGGGAGCAAAGGGAGAACCCAGCGATGCCCCTTCCTCGCCCCACTGTCCTGAGATATGCTTGGGACGCACTTGGGGCTGGTAGCAGGGTGTGCTGGGCTCCCCCACATCCCACCACAGCAGCGCCCTGGCCCGGCCCGTAAACACACTCCAGCCCAATTTACCTCTACGGTAAAAAAGTTCCAAATTACCAGTTGAATTTTTCCTGAGAGAATTCTTTTTTCTTTTTACTTATTTTTTAGATAATTATTGCTGGGTACTCACTACCTAAGGAATATCCTCATTTTTGCTCCTGCTGCTGCTTACATAGGGATGGTGGGTGATCACATTTACTCTTTGCAGGGAGAACGGGGAGTGGGGGGACAGGGGCAGGGATGGAGCACAGGGGGTGGGAGGACGGTGGCAGGGAAGAAGGACAGCGGGGTGGGAGGATGGCCCCAGGGTAGCGTGAGCACCACCCAGAGAGAGGGAAGTCTCGGAGCAGAAGGTACAGGGCGGCCCTGGGCTGGTGGAGCCAGGTGGAGAGGGCGCCCATTAGAGCGTGGTGCCTGCACAGTCACGATTTTCCCCTCCTATATTGTAATTTATTCTCTTTTCTTCATCTCTTGGCGAAGTCTGTACAATGTGGCCAGGAGATGTTGTTGAGAGAGGAGGCCAGGCCATCAGAGGGGCATGAAGCAGGTGGCCCACCAGTTCTGGCTGGGATCCCTGAGAAGGGCCCTGCCTGAGGGTCCCTGCACATGGGGTGGGGGAAACTTCACGAGTGACAGGAGCCTGGGGAACCCTAGGGCAGAGTCAGGACAGGGCCCTCCCCCTCCTCTCCCAAATGTTCTCCCCCGGGATGCCCCCCTCGGGGAAGGACCGTGTTCTTGTGCAGTGCACCCCTTCCTCCTCAGCTGCCGTCGCGAACAGAGGCGCTTGGCGGCTGGGTGGGCACCAGCGTCCTGCACGCTGCCCCTGGGGGCTCCAGGTGTTCTTGTCCTCAGGGTCCCGGATCCATACGTCACCCTGCTGTGGCCCCTAGAGGTCTGGTCTGGGAAGCCAGGTGGCCCCGGGGGTCCAGGGCAGGCCCTTCATGAACTCACCTCACTTGGGCTTCAGCCTGGTCTCCACCACATCTCCCTGAACACACCCCCCACCCCCTGGGACCTTCCGGCTGTTTGCTGATCAGTGCCCTAGTACAGGAGCCGGTCGCCCTGACCCAGCTGGTTACACTTGGACCTGAGAAGCTCTTCTCTTCTTTCTGTCTTTCCCTGAAGCCCTTCTGTCCCTCCCTGGTCCCCTGAGTGGGTGGGGGGCCATGGGTGAGGGTCCTTTGCCACCTCCTCCCTAGGCAGCGCTGTCCCTGGAGAGTCGAGCATGCGCCCTCCAGTGACTGTCACATGAGATGGGGCAGATGACCTGGGACATGTGGCCTGAGCCCAACCTGATCAATACCCACCGGACCCTGGGGGTCCCCACTGGGTAGGAGGTGCAGGCTGAGGGCCAGGGAAGCCGCTTCGGAGCTTCTAGTCCCTAGGCCCTGAATTCCGCAGATGCATCTTGTTGGAGACAGACAAATCTTAGGTGTTTCTCCACGCTCACCTACATTCAAGGCTCTTCTCCAACCCCTACCGCGCCCCCAAGAACACAGGATGACACAGCTGCATTCTGCAAAATGAACTTCCCTGTGTCCCACAGCTGCTGTGGGGGACTCGTTCCTCTGGGACCAGAGTTCTCTGCCCATAGGTTAGTGGGCCGCCTTAGGGGGCAAGGGAGCTGAGGTGCGGTGTTCTGCAGTCTGCTGTGGGCGTGAGACCCACGAGTCTGTGTGCAAATGCACTCGGTGTGGCCCCGCTCATTTTACAGGTGCTCTGCGGGGACAGCTGCCTGGGGAGAGGTGGCTTCCTCCACACAGCCCGGGAATGTGACGCCCTGGGACTAAGGTCGCCGCTGATTGCAGGAAGGTAACCCATCATGAGACCCGGCGGGCATAAACGTCCCCTGGGAGCATTTTTGCCATCTTGCTATAAACCCCGCCTGGGCACGAATCCGGGCAGCTTACAGGCTGGGAGGAACCCTCCCTCAGGGTGCACAAGTTCCTGCCTTATCTTTTTAATTTTTTTCTTCTCTCCCGACAGAAGACACCCCAGAGTGGAGTTGTTTCCTTAAATGCACAATAGAAGTAATTTGACATGCCTGGCCCTGTCCAGTTTAAGTTACATGCACCCAAGGGGCAGGTGGCTCTGAGCACCCAAGTGGGCTGTGAAGGCGTTTGCAAGATTTTGTTCATAAGCCTTGGGCATTAAATTTCATGAGGAGGCTGGGAGTTTGCAAATGTGCAGCATGTGGAAAGGTCTCCAGTCACTGTGAACATTCAAGAAGGTGACACTAATGTCTTTAAAGAGATTCCCCCTTTGGAGCAGAGATGTTCTCCCATCACTTACACGGTAAATGCAGCTTGGGTGCTGGTTCCTGCCTCATTCATCTTGGATTAAGTCCAACCTATTGGGAAAAAAAAAAAGGCTGTTTCCTTAATTGCTCAGGTGTCTGGCTCTGGCTTGTCACACCTTGAACTTCCTTGCAGGGACAGAGAGTAGTGTGTGGCCTCGGGTCCTGCCCGGGCACAGGGAGCAGAGAATGGGGGTCCAGAACCCAGAAAGGTGCCCTCCACTTGCCAACAAGGAAAGCCCTGAGGATGGGCTAGTCGGGGCCAGAGGTCCTCCGTCACTGCCCTCCCGGGACTTGCTCCAGGGACTGGAGGTGTCGGAGCGCGGCCCCGTCATGCCAGAAGAGAGTGCTGTGTCTGAACACCCTCGTGTCACTCCGTCCCCATGCACTCCGAGAAAGCTCCCCACCGTCAGCCCAGCGGGAGTGTGTTTGGGACACGGCTTTGACAACAGCTGGACAGAAGATTCACGTTTCTGATGTGTGTTGAGTCATAAGGTTTAAATAGCTTTTTACAAAGATTCAGTGTGTGTGCAAATGGAAAAACTCCTAGTAAGTTGGATTTTAGTTCAGAATTCATGTCAAGTCTCCGAGGATTAGAAATTTATAAGTGTATCATTGAAGCAAAAATGTTTTTGCCTAACAAAAATCTGGACAAAATTATAGGGGGGGAGTACAGAGAGAATGGAGTGTTTTATACACACATGTTATGTGCTTATTCCAATGGGATGCTTTATTTCCCTGAATAATAATTAATGAGGACAAGCTCCTTTTCTTTGAAAATATTTAAAAATCAGACTGCAGTTTTTATACCAGAGTTAGTTCAGATAATGTGGGGTTTTAGGTGGGCTGTGATTGAACAAACCGAGTCTGCCGTCCCTTGCTGTGCTCACACACTCCCGCAGGTGATGCTCTCCAAAGCCGCGTGAGGCTGTTCCCGTGATCCCCTTTCCCAGGGGAGGGACTCGCGCTCTGGCAGGTGGGCCCCTAGCCCAAGACCACGGTACATCAGTGGTGGGGCTTGGAAGTGGGTCTTGCGGGAGCTAAGTGTCCCTGTGGGACTTGCCGCTGACCCTGTACGGCCACCTACTGCTCTGATTGCAGACTGGCTCCCATCTTGGGGAAAGCGTTTCCAGCTCTGAGAACACAAACGCGAGGGTGGTGACGTGTCCCAAATCCAGCTTGAACACATTTTAAACTAGGAAAACACCGAGTGTCTGCACTGGCAGGGTGTGCCCGTGCGAGTGTGCCCCATGTGCCCAGAGCTGCAGGGAGGCAGTCCCAGGTTTGCGGAGATGAAGGAAGCTCATCTTCCTACATCAGTACCTGCCCTGCTCTAACACAGGGCAGGCAGACATGGAGTAAGGAGGAAAGAGAAGAGCGAGGGCCTCGGACCAGCTGCCCTTCTGTACCGAGGACAGTCATGAGCTGAACATAGAGGCAAAGCCTGTTCTGTGGAGAGCACGGAGGCACGTTTGTAAAAGGTGCTTGTGCATCGCGTCGACAGCGGGTGGTCCCGCGGGGCCTGGTGGCTGGCTTCCTCCACGAAGTCGCCCAGTGTGGGAGACTGGTGTCACGGCCCTGCGCTGGGGGTGTGTGTGCATGGTGGGCGGGGTAGGGATGGATACCTGGGGGTGACGCGTGCGCTGGGGGTAGGGGGCCTGTGGGCTATGTGAGTGTTGGGGGGGCTTGCGCTGGGGTCACGTGCAGGGGGTGCCAGGTTGTGCAGGGGGCGGAGTGTGCACGGGGTCGGGGGAGGGCTTCAGGGGGCAGGTTGTACATGGAGAGGGGGATATACCAGGGGGTAAGGAGCATGCACACCCTGGGTCCCCCACCGTCGCTCTAACGTCACAGGAGGACCTGGGCTCTTCTGCTCCAGTTCATTCTCACCCAGGTTTGTCCCCAGAGAGCTGGAGCTTTGTTTGTCTTCTGCAGTAAACCTGGAGCTGCCCAAAAGCCCAGGGCAATGGTGTGGGTCTCGGCGTGAGCCTTGTAGGCAGTGGAACAGGTGGTGGGTTTGTGCAGGTTTACCCAGCGGGGAGCTGGCTGAGTGATGTGCAGAGGGGTGCTGTGTGGGCAGCGACCGTCTGCCGCGAGCACAGGAGGAGATCAAGATGGCCTGGGGTCCTCCTTGGTATTTCGGGATTTGGTTCTGTCTGCAAGGGTGCACCCCTACCAAGCGTTCCCGTTTCTGTGTTTCACAAAGTGGCTCTTCTCTGGTCTCTGCCCAGCGAGCAAAGGCGGCCTCAGGGCGCTGCGGGTGCGTGTCCGGGAGCTACTGCCCCGGGACACGGCCCAGGGGCTAGAAACCCGCCCACAGTGGAGGGCAGGAGCCTAGCTGTCAGGCCCTCCCGCCAGCAGGCAACCTCGGTCCAGCAAGGCAGGTGCGGACAGCTAACCCCAGCATGGCCGGGAAGCGGCTCCGTGGGTCACCTAAGTGACCTGAGTGGAGGTTCAGCTGGGTTCTTGAAATGCAGAGGGCTGTCTCCCTCCCCTAGGCCCCTCTTTCCACAAAATAATACTATTTTTTTTAAAGCCCAATTCCCAATAGATAAATAGTAATTACAATTACAATTGCATACGTCTAATAAATACTGAATTGGCTCTCAATGCAAGATCCTCAGGAAACTTGCCTTTTACGAACAAACTGATGAACACGGTCCCTGGGGCTGTCTTCCTTTTTTTTTTTTTTTTTAAGTAATATTTAACATCACTACAAGCGGTGTGTTGTTTAAAGGAATGGATTAGCCCAGTTGTTGTCCCTCGTGCACGTGCTGTTCCCAGGGCTGCCTCGCCAGCCCAGCGCCATCCTGTAACCGTTCAAACCACCTTCGGCTCTGCCGGCTTTCTCGCGTGGTGTTATTAACAAAGCTCTGTTTGCCCATATGGAGAAGGTGACTGACCAGATGTTCTGAGTTTTAAAAGATCTGTTGGTGTCCCTGCGATTTCCACTGGGAGGTTGACTTGTCCCAGATTTTCCTGCTGAGAGCCAGAGCAACAGCAGAATCGCCGGCACCGGGAAGCTCTTCCAGCCCACCGGGCGCTTGGGGTGCTGGGGAGGAAGGACAGCACCCCCCGCCCTGGCCCAGGCTCTGCCGACACGCTGCGGACTGACGCGTGAGAGATGACAAGCAGCATTTTTGAAGCCATTTGCCGTAAAGTGGAAGAATGCTATTAAGGACAGTCTGGATCCGGGAAGGTCACAAAAGGGAACCGCGTGCGTCCCTGGGCCTGGCCCACACTCCTGGCCTGGGTGTGAGTGGGAAGGCGGCGGAGCAGAGGCTGTGAGCTGGATGCGTGCCCGGCCGGGTGGCAGACCCACCCGATGAGGGAGCGAACCCCATGCCTGTGTCGTGTAAATCCCCTGCACAGACGAAGGGTCTGCGTGACCTCCGGTAAAGCCAGAGTCAACAGTCACATCGATTAAATCAGCCCCTCTCCCCTACCTGCCACGTCCCCTCTCACGGAAGAGGCCTGCGTGCTTATGTACCTGGAGCGCTGGTAAAACATTGTGCCTTCTAAAGAGACGGGGAAGCACCCTTGGCATTGTCTCTGCGACAAGGCCCTTCAGGCTTCAGTGTCGGAGCTCGCTGCTCTGCTCCACACCCTGGGCCAGAAGAAGAGTCCAGAAGAACAGGATCCAAGCAGAAATTATTATTGATTTAATCACATAATCAGCAGCAAACACTTCAGGCTAAGATAGCAAATCCATAACAGCCTGCCCACACGGCCTCCCCTACAAATTTACCAGCAAACATGGCGCACACTTAGCAAACAGCCGGAGCCCGGGGTCAGCTCCACTCAGAGGCAAACCTCGACGTTCCTCGGGCTGAAATATGCTCGGAGTCAAGCGTTATCAATCAGTGATAAGAGTCGCATGTCTGTTAAGCATAACGACATTGGCAGGAGGATTATAGAATGCTTTCTTGCCATAATCTAGAAGCATCTTTCAGACAAAACTCTGCTTGAAATCAATTGTGTGCAAGGAGCTGCTGCTGTGACCATTCAGCATCACACAAAAGGGGTGAGCGTCTCCCTGTGATCCTTCACCATAACCGGTTTATCTAATGAGACCAGAGCTTTAATTTCTTTTCACATCAAACATAGAATCAATGCTCTGCACTCAGCAAAGTGTGGAAACGGCCGCACGGCCACATCTGCAGGCAGGCAGCTCAGCTGCCCTGGGTCCTGCTCAGACCAGGACCTGCAGGCCTCTCCTCCTGGTGCACAGGGCAGGTGACGCGGGCTGGGCAGGGCCCCCCTGCAGTCAGTGGCTCCGAGCTTCTCTCTCTCCCTGTTTTGGAAAACCGAAAGCTGGTTTTCCAACGTTTGCACCCTGTGATAATCCCAGACGGACTAAGGGTCTGGACTACCTCCGGTCCCTGGGGGCTGACACGGGAGGACCCGGGGGAGGGACCCGGGGAGCGAGCAGGTGTCCCTGCACCTGCATCCAGCCGTGCCTGAGTCCCAGGTCCTGGAGGGCCCCCCGGGGTTCAGGCCCGGAGAAGGTGCCCTACGCCCCCAGAAGCATCACCTGACGCAGGTGAGGCTGGCCACCCCTGTACCCTGGAGCACAAGCTCGCCAGCACTGTGGGCAGGGAGGCGGGACCACCGCCCAGCTGTGCAGGCAGAGGGCACAGGGGGCGTGCCCTCCATGGAGGGCCTGGACCTGGAGGGCCTGCGAGGCACCAGCACAGTCTGCGGCTAGGATGTTCTCTCCACTGAGGTCACAGAAGGGCAGGACTGGACTCACTAAGGTCGTCTGCTGAGCCTGTATGCAGGCAGCCAGGGTCAGAGGTCAGGTCCCCAGGTCATGGGTTAAGAGATCACGCGTCACCGGGCCCAGGTTCAGAGGTCGCAGGTGTTTTCATTTCATCAAGCCCATCACATCCCAAGATATTTATCATCGGGTTTAAAGGATACACTTGAAAAAAAAGGAGGAAAAAGTTTTCCTCCTTTTGATCTTATTTCCTCCCGGAGTCTTGGCGCTCCTGAGTAAGGCTTCTTGGACAATCCCCGGGAGCGAGCTGGTGGGCAGCTGCGGCCACCCCGCCGCCTCCGCTCGCTGACCCACCCCCGCGTGGGGCCCCTATGGCCGTCTGACACTGGCCTCACCCCTCCTTCCTGATGGCGAGGCCACGACTTGCGGGTGAAGCCGGCGGCAGGCGCGCTGCAGGGTTGTGCTCGGGGCGGGTCTGCAGGCAAGGGGTTCGGTGGTGGGCAGGGGCCGCCCGGTGCCTGCTCCCAAGTCCCAGAGCTGCCGTGCCCACTGCGAGAGTCTCTCGCTGCTGACTCCGCGCCCCACCTCTGCGTACCTGGGGCACCTGTTTCCCACCCCGGGGCTTGTGGAGCACCTGTCCTCAAGGCCTGGGCCCTAGGGCACTAGCGCCTGCCCACAGGCAGCTTTGTGTGGAGGCCCACGTCCTGAAGACAAGGTGAGGACACGGCACAAAGGGGAGAGGAGGAGCCGCTGCCCCTTGTGCACCAGGGCTGCCGCCAGGGATCCAAGGGCCTGTCCTGGGAGATGCAAGTGTGGGGGACCCTGGGCCTCGGGCAGGCCGGCCTCGGCTGACCTCTCCGTGCCTGTTCTCTGCCCCAGGTTAAGCTGCTCTCACGCAGCAGGCTGAGCAAGCCCTCTGGCCGATCTGGATTTCTCCTCTTCCCAAGAACACATTGAGCACCCCCTCCCCCGCCCCCAGCAGACGGCCAAAGGTGCCCTGAATTGTTCTTTCTTTTCCTCTGGAGGCCAAGGCCCGTTCCCTTCAAACTGTGTATACATGAATAATGTACATTATTTAGAAAATTAGAAAAGAAATACAGACTGTAGCGAACGTGAATATAGTGAGTTCTTAAACCTGTATGACCCTATAAACAGATACTAACGCCGTTTCCCCTGTGTTGTGGTTTTAGGCGAATACTCCCTTCACTGACAGCGCGTGACTTAACCCTGAAAGTGTGGTGTGCCTCGGCCCGCCGCTGGGCGCCGCTCCCTCCAGTAGGAAGAAAATGATGTGCGTGGAGACTCGTATCTGAAAAACCTATCTGCCGATAAGTGCTTGTCTGTTAAATGGCCATATCCATGTCGCCCAAACGTTTAGGACTGAGGAGGGATGTTCGTGCTGGGAGGAGGGCCACGAGCCTGTCGGGCTGCCTGTGCTGGTCGGTCTACCCTCAGAGCCCGTGGGCCTCGGTCGCCAGGGGCACGTGGAGCCAGGGTCCTCTGCTGCAGCCCGACGCCTGCGCCACGGCTGTCTTCCCGCCCACGGTGCTTTCCCCACACACGGTGCGTGGTGCAGGAGTTCCCGAGCGGCCCTTTACTGCCACGGCTCTTGCTGTGTTCTCTTTCCCTCCGTGTCGGGCAGAAAGTTTGGTGGCCCCTGGACTGTTTGTGAAGAACACCCCACTCCAGAGCCTGGAGCGGGAGAGGCCAGCGTGGTCTTCGGCGCATTCTGTCCAGCTGCCCCGGGAGGGGCGCCCTGTGCCTGCTGAGGTCATGTGAGCACCATTTCCTAAACGTGCTCTTTTTTCCTTCTCGTATGTCTGTGCCTTTGATTTTCCAGTAATATTCTGCAACATCCTTCCCATAATCATTGATTCTGAAAACCTGCACTGTTCACAGGTCCCAGGGCTCCCCTCAGGAAGCCGTTAGCACCAGCGTCACCAGCGGCATCTCCTGTGCGGCTCTGTGCCCCTCAGGGCTGCTTGGCCTGGTATCTGAATGACTCTCGGATGGCCATCTCTCCTGGATTCCCAGCTGCCCGACGGCGGGACCGGGCCTTGCTCATCTCTGTACTTCCTTCTCTGAAACTAATTCTTAGAACTGAGAATCTGTCAAGGAAGATGCTTGGAAAACTGTCTAATGAATCATTAGAAAAAGGAATACATAAAAAAGGGAACTTGGAGGTTGGAAGAATCCTCCCTTGTTAGTATCTTTCATCAGCAAAATGCCGTTCTGTGTGAGTGAAGCTGGGGAAAACGCCGCAGCCGTTGGGGGAAGCTGCATGGAGGGCACTCTGCTCTCCGCCCCTTCCTGTGAGGCCGTAAGGGTTTCCAAATCAAAGTGTGAAAAATCAAAAACAAAAAAGGCCTTTGACATCTGGGATGCGCTTATTTTGCTTACGTAAGTGTACTTACCGAGTTGGAATGTGGAGCCCTATTGGTCTGTGAAGTCTAAAATTTGGGGGAGCCTCAGTCAGAGCGGGGACATACAGGTTTTGCTTTCTAAGCTTCAGAAATGCCGAAGCGCTTTGACCCTGTTAGTGCTTCATTTGAACATGCTTCTCAAATGAAATTATTAGGTAATAGATGTAGTTTACAACAGCCAAGTAAATTTTTTTCTGGGTGTGGACACCCCGCCTGCCTAAATGACCGCCGGGCCCACTCCCCGCGGCAAGCCTGCTCCCGCACGAGATGCCAGAGCGGGTTTGGCGTCTGTTTGCCGTGGGCTCGGAGAGTGGGCTCTGGAAGGCAGGGGCTGCCTTCACGCGGTGTTTCATCAGAGGGGAGGGAGGGTGTGGGTCAGAGGGGTGGCAGGCGCTGAGGCGCGGGGGGAGGGGAGCGGCTCCAGCCCTGGGAGGAGGGGAGGCAGTCGCCCGGCTGGTGTGGCTCGCAGCTCTTTGTTTATGAGAACATCTGTCTAGGGCGGGACAGCTGGAGATGCGTCTTGGAAGGGTTTTTACTACTTGGAATTTGTTTCAGCAAATAGATTTACTTCTATGTATCATTTTCGCCTATCAAAAACAGGAGGAAGAAGTCAGGCTTATAAACAATTTTCCTTTATTGTGATTACTTTTATTCATAGATTATGAACGTGTTGCATATGCTTATATATCTTACCGAAGATGAACCAAATTTTCACAAAATGTTTCAAATCACCAACCAAAAAAAGAAAAAAAATCGTGTGATTTTGGCCCACCCCGGCCGTTTTCCAGTGTTTTTGCCAAACTAGCTAAATTTATCAAGACATCTCTGGAAATTGAGAACAGAAACATTCATTTGAAAATATTGTTCTTCATGTTGAAAGTTTGCTTCACCGCGAATTGTGCTAATAGCATTGTTTCGTCCAGCCATTTCAATGCCCTACGTCCTGGAGAAACAGAAAGACCAGATTCATTAGGGATAAATTATTAACTTAAATCTTCAAAGAAAAGCCTAAAGAAGGAAAAGCTCACCAAATGGAAAGAGGCCCAGCGAGCGGCACATAACTTCACACCATTGTTTGTGTATTATTACAGCTATTATAACTAATTGATGCACTAGCGGCTAATTAGTAGCCTGGCTCCTCCAAATGTTTTGCGGACAATTACTCTGCGCTGCTTCCAAAAGGCTCTGTGTTGGAGGGCGGTCTTTGTCTACCTCTGCTTACCGTCCCGTGCCCCCCCAGCTTGCTCCTGGTGCGCGGGGGCACGACACGGGAGGTGTCGTACTCCACCTGCCCTGTTTTCTTCGTCCAGATAGAGATCGACTTATGGCCTCTGTGTGTTCAGTGGTGGGCAGAGGCTAGAGTCCAGCGAGATCAGGAAGCGCGTAGACTCAAAACCAGCAGCCAGAGCCACGCGAGTGCAGTGGTGCCCGAGCCCGCCGCGTCTGAACATGTCTCACCCATCGGCGCGGCCCCCGGAGCCAAGAGCTCCGGGCACTGGGGAATGAGCCAGTGGGGTTGCGGTGTGCTGGTGTGCCTGCCCTACAGGGACTGCGTTTCTCTGGACACAGGACACACATTTGCAGTGATCGCGCCGTCGGGGGTTTTACTAATTTCTGTGCTTCTAAGTCGTTGGCTTGATGAAGACAGAATTCTTGTCTCGGGACAAAAGTAGCACCTTGCGTGGCTGCCGCCGCCCGCAGACCCACCTTTGCGTGGATGCCCTCGTTTCCTCGTTCATGCCATTCCTAGCGCAGTCAAGGGAGCGTGCACACAGGTGATCTTAGCTGGCTGACATTTTACAATTTCCCTCCTGGCCTTTGGCTCTGGGTTCTGCGTGAGCCGAGTGGGCAGCAGCAAACGGAGGGCCGCCAGGTTTTGTGGCTTTGCCGCTGGAACACGATGTGTGTGCGGCTCCCTACACGGGTCATGGGACCACGAGAGGGAAATAGCGTGTCTCTGCGCTGAGTGGCCTTGTGCAGCTACGCTTTTGCCGGAAGAATGAGCTAGAGGAATATGTGTGTCTGGGAGCCTGTGTCTCGATCCGGGGACTTCAAAACATGTGGAAGATCGGACAAACCATCAGTCAGATCGACGGGCGTCTGAGTCTTCTCACGCTCCTTCGTCCTCTTGCGCGTAGGAGTTCGTGGTGGTGGGTCCACGAGTACCTCAGAGGACCACTGGTGCCCGTAAAGCTTTGTCGGATACTGAGGCTTATGCTACTGAGGTTCAACTCCCTTTGTAGGGGCGTTGCTACGGTCTACAGAGTGCGCTCAGAGGAGCTCTCCCCTTTGAGCCTCACGAGCCCGAGGGGCGGATGTTGTAACACCATTCACATGTGAAAACCCCAACACTCAGGCTAAACGACACACCTCGACAGATGGTAGTGGGCAGGACAGGGTCTTACATCCGGTCCTCTGGGTACACCTGCCACCTTCTTACCAATTCATGAGAAAAAAATCCTGTGAGTTCAGAAAGTGCATTTTATATGGAGAATTTACTGATTCCTTATTTTGGAGAAACATGGCACCATCTGAATTAGACTTGAGATTGGGAAGAGCTTTTTGGAGGAGGCACAACTTAAGCTGTGTTTTGAAGGATGAGTAGGAGTGGGGTGAGTAACTTGGGGACAAGTATTTCAGGCAGAGGGAACAGCATCTAGAAGGCATGGAGACAAGGAGCAAAGAGTTTATGTGGATGAATAGAGGTGGGTAGGGGGGCTAACATCACGGGTTAAACTTTATCCTGAAAGGTGTGGGGAGCTGCTGACAGCCCGTGGCAGTGGAACAATTTAGTCCACTTGCATTTTGGATGGACGCTGATTCGAGCAGGGCCAGGTGCAGAGTACGGCAGAGCGGTTGGAGAGAACGGAGGGGCGGGGTTGTGATGAGACCTGGCCTCACGGGGCCTGGAGGCTGGCTGAGGGGGCACGTGGGCAGGAGGGGGGAGTCACCAGTGACCCTGGGCTACCTCCTGGGATCCTGGGATGGCCTTGCTGTCCAGCAGGAGGACACACTGTGGATGGGCATTGGGAGATCCAACAGTAAGTGCTTACAGGGTCTGGAGGGGGTCTTAGAAGATGTGTGTGGGTTGTTAGCACAGAGGTAGTTTAAGCTCTGGGTTTGGACGAGGTCTCATGGGAGAGAGCATGGAAGCTGGGGGCTGAGCAGGTGTCTGGAAGATTCTCTTCCTGTAGGGCTGCTCGGGACAAGGGAAGCATGGGTTTATGGATACACTTGGGGGCCCTAGAAGAACAGCCTCCTTATTTCACCACAGCTACTGCTTCTTGGGAGGGAGAATCACTCCTCCTCCCTTTCCTCCATTTCTGAACTGGCTGCTTCCTCTCTAGTGGATCCTGCCTGCCTCCGACACCTGTGGGCTCCTCCCACCCACTCACCTGTGCTGTTGGACGAGTCTCAGCTGAGAGGTCAGCTGGGATCACAGGGGACCCTTCCCTTGGTGGCTTGTCCCTATGTCTGAAGATACTGTTGCACACAGTATAGTGACAGCTCGCAATGAGGGACCCGTGGCCTGGCAAGCAGCCTTATTCCTGCCCACCTGAGCCAGGTGGGGCCACAGATTCACCTTTTGTCACACGTCTATCTTCAGTGGACTTACTTCTCAGCTCTCTCTAAGCTAGAGCGTGAGGCCTATTGCCCGACGGCCATGTCCTCCTGGTCCCCTTGTATGTGGAGCCCTGTGAGGTCACAGGTCATGCTGCGTGGAGGCTCCCCTCTGCTGTGGCGATGGGAGAAGTGTGGGCCCCTCTTTGGAGCCAGGCCCGCATGGAGCTGCCATGATGGCGCCTGCATCACCGAGAGCGGGTGGTGGGAAGGTGTTTTTCAACAAGCAAAGAACAGATTCTGCAGAAAATATACCTACTGAGATGATTCAATTTCATCTGTAAAAATGTGGCTTTATTCAGAAATTGTCAGTGATATGATACAGCTGATTAAGGCATGCATGGTGTTAACAGTTTCATTAGAGGAGATAATATTGCACAAGAAAAATAAGAAATCATTATGATGAATGTCTCAACATTACATTACATGTTAATGAAGTGTAAATGATCTAATTATTTTTGAAAGAATACAGATTCGATTAAACTGTCGGAATTAAATTGGAAAGGACAGCCTATTGTACTTTCTATGTACAGACAAGTTAACGTTAATTAGGCACAATCTACAGGAACAAATGAGGCACAACCCTCGGTGAACAATCATGGATCCATTGCTCAAGGCAGGTCTCATAAAGAATTATATTAGGGAAAAAATTGTAAGCCAATTACATACAGTGCGGCAGTGGTGGGAGGGGCCGGGAGCCGCGAGCCCAGTGCCCTCCCCTCCCGCTGGGTGCTTACAACCGCTCCGTCAATGTGCGTTACCACCGATTTCATAAATTCTGACTACTGGTCAGAAGCGGTGATTGATTTTCATTGTGTGTCCCTGGAACAGCTTCCAGGAGGCAGCATGACCCGGCCGATAGCTTCCTACCCGAGGAGCAGGCCTTCAGAGGTGACTTCCTTGCCAGCTGTCCCCACCAGGATCTCCAAACAGGACGTGCTTTGGTGTTCTTGTCATCGTCATGGCAACACGGCGGCCGCTCTAGGCTATTCCTTTCCAGGGGCTGTGACTGAGCGTGAGGGATGACTTGGGTCTCCCCCCTCATTATCTGTTTCAGATCAATTGACCCAAAGAAGAAGAGGAAGAGGAGGAGGAGGAGGAGGAAAGAAACTATAGTGAAGCAAAAAACCAAAATCTGTTAGCTTCATCGATACTTGATCAATACAAACCTAGCTTTTTCTCTTTTGGAAAAGCAGTTTTGAAAACCGAATATTCTGCTTCCAGCTTTATTTGTATCTTGTTTATATTTTTATAGAATCAAAATCTGAAACTAGAGGAGTCCAAGTCTTAACGGACGTGTCTGCGGAAGCCGGAAGGGTCCACACGCCAGGACCGTCTCCGGACCTCAGTGCAGCAGCGCGTCCTGCGGGTGCTTGGTGGCGCAGGCGTGGCACGTGGCTGTCCGCTGTGGCAGGCGCTCCCGGGCACCACAGGAGGCTGAATGCGCCCCCAGCCTCCAGAGGGAGGTTTCTGGGACCTTCCTCCTAAACGCAGGCACTGCAGGCTCGTAAGTGTTTCTGGACCCGCTGGATCTTGGAGTCTGTGAGAGCATCAGTCTGCATCTCAGACCTCTGAACCAGGCCTGCGTTTTCGAAATGAAACCGTACGGCTGCTCAATTATATTCTTGTTTAATTATGGCGTTGTCCTACTTTACTGAAACCTAATACACAAAAATATGACTAAAAACCTCCAGAGAAATGAAAGGATGATTATTTACAAAGAGTGTTTGCTGTATCAAAGGGTTTACTGCTGGGGTCCTGTTAATTCTTCTGGTTCATTAAAAATAAGATATAGTTGGCACATTAGCCCATGAATATATTTATTTCATAAAGCAAGGGATACAGCTGTTCCCTCCCCTTCCTCTCCCTCAGGAAGGTTCACTGGGGGTAAGAAGGAAGGGGGCACAGTCTTTTGGTGTGCAGAACAAGAAATTTCTTTTTACACCCAGCTCCAAAACTTTAGGGTAATTATTAATAATTAGAATTGAGTGAAAAACCCACACCAAGTGAGTTATTCAATGTAATTTGCAGTTAACAATAGTTGCCTTTTTGAAACCTCAGGAGTCAGAACAAGAGAGTCATACAGTCTTTTTGTTTTAATTTCTGGCAGCTGAAGGGACCAAGATTTAGAAAAACCCTATAGAGGGAACCACATGCTTAAGAATTACCAAAATAAAAAAAAAGAGCACACACATCAACAACAACAAAAAGTAATTTGTAAAATGCATGGAATTTGGGGTTTTAAATAAAATATATTTGGACTCTGCTCAAACAATGTTCACAAAAGGTGCTCACGGCAAGCTGGGCTTTTTGTTTTAAAAATTTTCAGTATATGCTACAAAACTCCATCCTGAAAACTATGCCCGGGGGAAAGCTTCCAAGGTTGTGAGCCTTTGGTTCCTGGGCACCGGTGATCTAGACACCAGGTGATGAACACTAGGCACTGGGTGATGACTGTAGGTACCAGGTGCTGACTGACAGGGGCTAGGTGGTTACCGTGGATACCAGGTGATGACTGTGGGCACCGGGTGATGACTGCTGGCTGGTACCAGGTGAGCACGGACCTGAAGAAGAGGCATGGCAGCCACAGCACGTCTTGCTTGTGGTCACAGCTGGGCTTTGGTGTTAGTCTCCCCAACTGTCTGCCACTGGCTCTACCGCCACCCCCTGTGGTCCTGGCTGGTCAAGGCCCGGTGCTGTGCCAGGAAACTGAGTCTCAATAGTGCAGGTAACGCCTGAGGTTTTGTAGGGAGTCAGGAAAACGCCCGTGAAGCATTTAGACACCTAGTCAGTGCTGTGCCGATGACTGTGTTAGGAACTGCATGGCAGGCAGGGTTGGCCCAGTGCTGTGCAGATGTTTCTGTCTGAGAGTCAGAAGCCCTCAGTGTGGTCTAGAGCTGTCTTCAGACCTAGGTTTCTCATGATGGGTCTGGCTGGGGATTCAGAACTGGAGCAGGGGAGGGGCCTGAGAGCATGCATTTCCATGGCACTGGGAAGGAGGCAAATACCACAAGGGTTTCCAGGTACCTGCAGGCAGGGAAGTGGCTGCTGGCAATGGTGGGGGGGTGTCTCCACATTTCAGGGTCAGTTCCTGAGTAATGATCTTAAAAGAGTAAGACTCAGTGTGGGTGCCAGAGGTGGTTTTGCATGGAGGAGGACGAAACATAATCACAGCAAAGGAGGCAGAACTCAATCATGTCCAGGAAGCCGGGCTCTACCCCAGTTGTCTTCCCCAGGCCAGCGTGCTGACAGCTGCCTGGACCCTCCTACCTGTGGGCAGGTCCGCCAATCAGCATCTGGGGCCAGCACCAGGGAGGCCAGCAGGCTAGGGCTGAGGCTGGGATCCAGGCACGCCCTGACACCACGTGTAATGCCCTGCATTCTCTTTTTCAGTGTGACTTCATCCGTATATTGCTCAGCCTGTAAACCTGAGTAGTGAATGGCAAACCCCGTTGATTAGAGAAAGTCTTTGCACACTTATCTCCTATTGTTCGTGAGTTGTATTTAGAAAAGAAAATCCCCTGCACACAAATATCTGTGAAAGATGAGCAAATGTCAGAAATCGTATTTAAAACCACTGTTTCCTTAGAAGAGAAATATTTAGACAAAATATGCTTTGAAGCAGGAATCGGTGGACACTTGGTGGGCGTATATCACACAGCGACTATCTTTCCCAACTAGAGAGCATCTTACATAATCTTCACCCTAGAAATATTATGAATTTTGCTTTGTAATTCAGGGAAATACTAATGGAAAGCCCTTGATAATAGCTGTGAAGCTGGCAGAAAAACAATGCCATATAACCACGTGAACTAGGATATAGAATCTGTGTAGTAAAATGTGAAATATAGTATTTTGGCAGTAGCTAATAATGCATTAACAGTTATTTTCTTATTCCTCCCAAGGGACTCGGTATAATCAATTTCAGGTAATATTTATTAGGTTCATATCCTGTATATCAGCCACTCAACTGGGCTTTGTAAACTTTTTACAGAGGGGGAAATGTAATATTTTATTCAATAGTATCAAAATAGTAAAATATTATTTAATTGAGTTTCAAAGGCAGTGTGGGTATTGGGGATAAGAAATACATCTTTGCATTCTTACCTTAGGGTACCATGTTCCTGCATTATTGAGATCCACACCCTTTAATTACAAACACTGTATCGAGTCAGGCAGTTACTGGACCATAATACTCAGATGAACATGGCTAATGTCAGTGTTATTAACATGGTCACTCGGAAACTGATTGTAGAACACAGCTAGGGTGTCAGTCATATTGTGCCCTAATGCTACACAATGAAAGATTAATAATAGCAAATAAGAAAGGGGAATCTGTGACTGCCAAACTTCACAGCCCAGTTGCCAAGATGGCAGGAGAGCTCTGCAAGAGGAGGGGCCTGCCAGGCAGAGATGGCTTCCAAAGAGAAATCGTAATTTGTTTCTGTTTTTTCCAGCATTATGGACATGCTTTTCTGTTCAGTTTAAATTGATTTTTCAATTTGATCTCAAGCCAGACTATATGTGACCTGATGAAGTCTCAGCCCTCCCGAGCCCAGATCTTAATCTCTTGTCTGAAATTGTTAGCATAGTCGGCGTCTCCTGCATGGAAACCGAATGGACTAGCGGACTCCTCTGACCACGCTTTGAACAAACCAATTAGGTGTCCTCTGCTTGTGAACTATGGTGTCAAGGAGCCGTGAAAGCAACAGCCACGTCCCTCTCAGTGCCCCCAGCAGCAAGCAGGACCTCATCCAAGCCAGCCCCTACCAAGGAGAGCCTAGGGCAGGAGGCAGCCCCTGGATCCTGTGCTCTGTGCACTTAACCTCCCTGGGTGTAAACCACCTGGGGACTGGAGCTTCGACGGTCATGGGGGAGGGGGGGTCCTTTTCTTTTGAGTTCAGTAGTTTAAAGGTTAACTTGTATGGTAAATGTTGTCTCCTCTTGAAATCATTGTGGTTGGAAATGTATAGGACTTCAGGTATTTAATAGGAAGAATACTGGGTAAACTATATTCATGTTTCAGGCTGGCGTAGATAATGAACAAGTCTTATGTGCCCTGGACTATTCCTTGAACTCTTTCCGTCCTGAGCCCACAACACGGTTATTTGGCCTTAGTTTGCCAAGGCTTGGTCTCTTCCCTCACCCACTTTTCAGCTGCCTTCTCCTTTACAAACAGAAATACACTGTCTTCATTTGTTCTAAGGTCTTTTGCTAAAGCTTCTCCTTACCTCTATACCTCCTAGTTTTCTCTTTTTCCCCCCTCTTAGTTATCCTTGGCAGGAAAAATGGGTGAAGAATGGGAATTGACAGAATACCATTTGGAAGGGCTCTGGCTAATCTGTATGGGGACAGACGAGGCAGAACGCTCGCCCCCATGAGTGATTCACAGGATTGTCTACAGCTATTCAGCAGCAAAAGCCATGTTGAGGACTCCAAGGTCCTGTAAGAATGGCATTAGGATAGCGTATTTCTCTTTCTTCTGAGGAAATACACAAACAACCAAGGTATTGAGAAGCAGAAGTACAAATGTCGTCTTCTGTGAGGTTGGGAGACATCTGTAACCCCGAGTAGGAATCTGTGAGGAAGCGAAATGCTATGAGGATAAAACCAGAATGTTGCAAGCCGCCCCAAGAAGACATGCACAACTGCAGGTCCCTGACAGCCTGCAGAGCTCAGTTCACCCTGCAGGGCAATGAGTTTGGAACAATCAGAAATGGGTGGAGGGTTGGAGCAGGTCTTGACTAAGATGGGCTTGAAGAGGCATGGAAGGTGGGGCTGAACACAGCCTTATACGGACAGACCCCACAGGCAGTAAGCTGTCGGTTGGTAAGTCAGAGTAGGAGAGGCCCTAAATCCTGAGCAGCCATTAGTTGCTGATCTGTGAGAAGCAAGAGCTAAAATAACACACATATACACACACAGCCTTGTGCCACAAGAACACAGCCCCAGTCCTTCATCCACATACATTTCTGCAATATTTGGTTTAGAAACAAGGAGGTAGTAGTGGTTCTATTAAAAAAAAAAAAAGGACTATAAGAAGAAGGAAGAAATAATAGGAAAACATGGCAAATGAAGAATATTTATCAGAAAATGCTGTCCTAATTGGTCTTGGCAATGATTTCTTGGTTAGGACACCAAAAGCACAGGCAACGAAAGCAAAAATAAGTAAGGGGTATTATGTGACACTAAAAAGCTTTGCACAGCAAAAGAAATAGTCAACAAAATGAAAAGGCAACCCATGGAATAGAAGAAAATATTTGCAAACCATATTTCTGATAAGGAAATATATAATATATAAGGAAATATATAAGGAACTGGGAACTCCTGTAACTCAATAAACAGAAACAAAAACTGAAAACAAAACCAAATAACCAGATTAAAAATAGACAAAGGACCTGAATAGATTTTTCCAAAGAAGACATCAAGTGGCCAAGAGGCACATGAAAATATGCTCAACATCACTCATCATCAGGGAAATGCAAATAAAAATGACAATGAGATATCACCTCACACCTTTCAGAATGGTTACTACAAAAAGACTAGAGGTAACAAGTGCTGGCAGAGATGTGGAGAAAAGGGAGCCCTTGTGCACCCTTAAAAAGAAAAGGACATCCTTCCATTTGCTACAACATGGCTGAATGGATGAACCTGGAAAACACTGTGCTAAGTGAAATAAGCCAGACATAGAAAGACAAATACTGTATGGTCATACTTACGTGGGAAATCTAAATTAGCTAGATTCATAAAAGCAGAGAGCAGAACTGTGTTTGCCAGGGGCCAGAGGGAGAGGATATGGGGAGGTAATGGTCAAAAAGTAGAAACTTCCAGTTATGCAAGATGAAGATGTTTTTGAGATCTACCGTACATAGTGCTTATAGCTAATGATACTGTATGATAGACTTAACATTTGCTAAAAGGGTAGATCTTCTGTTAAGTGTTCTTACCACACCCATGCACACAAAACAAAGATGCAGTGGGAAAAAACTTTGGGAGCCGATGGATAGGTCGATGGCCTTGATAGTGGTGCTGGCTTCACGGGCGGAGGTGTACAAATTCTGTACCTACAGGTTTTTACATGTCAGTCGTGCCCCAATAAAGTAAAAACATGCTATCATAAAGCAGATGGAAATTGTGACAAAATATATTTTAATGGCTTAAAAAACAGATACATATTTCCTGAAGCAATCACTTCCACAAAACAAGAGGCCAAAGAAGAGATTGTGGATCTAAGAGGCAGTACAATAAGGCAGAGGAAGAGATAAAGCAAAAACTGATAGAGCTCATGAAGGAGGTGGGGAAGTAAAAGTATCACAGAAACAAAGGCCACATTGGAAAGAGCATGAATTAGATGGGACACTGCTGAGCCCTAGAAAGGATGCACAGAGCAGGAGCGGGAAAGTAAGCAAGATGAAATGGAAAAGCAGGTGATGTTAAAGGAGTAGACAGAAATCACAGCTATGCAGATGGGAAATAAGGTCTAAAATATGCAAAAATGACTTTCAAAGAAAAAGATGTTGTAATAAATTATATTATAGAATTATTTTTTTCCTCCCAAGAATAAAAAGAAACCTTGAAGTTTTAGATTTTCCCAGTATAAAACAATATAGAACAGTCAAGATAGGAACCTACTCCGATAATGTTCTTGGACTTCAAAGACAAAGAAATAATGTCTGGGTCTCCAGGCCAAAAACTCTCAAAAAACACCCACCAGGAAAAATCGTTTCAGACATCTCTAAGGCAAAAGTCCACACTAGAACACAGCTGGGCAATGACTACAATGCTCTCAGAAGAGGAAAAATGTGAACCAATAATTTTGTACCCAGGCAAACTATTATTCAAGTGGGAAGATGAGAGACAAATATTTTGAATTTGCAATAACTAAATTAATACAATTTCATGATCTGTTATAAAGTTCGCTATGATGAATTCTAGCTAATAGAGGGACAAATGAAGGAACTGCTGCAGAAGACAGACATTGAGTACAGAACTCATTTGACACGGGGCACTGTTGGCTATGAGACAGAAGGTAAATGTTACAAAATCTAAAAATGTGGACGTCGTATAGCAAAATTCAGGAGTAGCAGGAGGAAGGGAAGATGAGAAGAAGTATCAGAACTTTGGTTCCATGGTCTTTTATAACTTGGAGTATAAAAATATAGAAGTAATGAAAGCATAGGTATAAACTGTTGTAGTCTATGGATTGACCTTCCCTGAAGTTGAGCAGTGTCCAACATGAATGCATGCACATGTAGATTCTATTTCAAGACAATAGGCTAAATACTAAAGAAAATAATGATAAAGTACAATCAGCTGTAAGTCGGTGGTGATGTGTTGGGAAGTCATTGAGAAGTAGAAATGTCCTAATTTCATTCTTGCTTATGTTAGGGCCAATAAAAACTGCCTAAAAGCAATAAGTATATCACATAAGTTTTTTGTTAAAAATGTAATAGCTAAAAGTGCAAATCTTTATGCATGTGGAAACAAAGCAAACACAGGATATATAGTAAGAGGAAAAGGCAACCAGAACAGAGAGCACACCATGAAATGTGATAATGAAGCCAAGACTATGTGTATGTCCTGCATCCGTATTTGTAGATGGACTAAATGAAACTATTACAAGAACAAGGATTTTTTTTTTAACATCACAGAGCAAAACCCAGTTATATGATGCATACACTGAAACAAAGTAAGTCAGAAAAGTTGAAATTAAGAACACAGGCAAAAGGCCATCAGGCACATTTATACAAAAAGAGAACACAAGGAGGAATATTTTGGTATCAAGGCAAAACTTCAGGCAGAAAGTGTTAAAGGGGACAAAGAAAGACACTTTATAATAATAGGAATTGTAATCAAAAGATCTGATAATTTAGGAGTATTTAGATAGTTTATATGTTCACCAACACTTAGTAAACAAAATTGCAGGAAACCCAAGGGGAAATATGCAGAGACTCACTGGTAATAGGAGATGGTATTTCTGGGCTCTCAGCCCAGAATCAAGAGCATGATTGTGAAGACACATAGCAGTAGGTATGAGTGATTTCCACATGACATGTTGGCTAAAACAGGACTTATAACTTCTTCTTTTTTTTTTTTAATGATTATTTATTTATTTATTTGACAGAGATAGAGACAGCCAGCGAGAGAGGGAACACAAGCAGGGGGAGTGGGAGAGGAAGAAGCAGGCTCATAGCGGAGGAGCCTGATGTGGGGCTCGATCCCAGAACGCCGGGATCGTGCCCTGAGCCGAAGGCAGACGCTTAACCGCTGTGCCATCCAGGCGCCCCAGGACTTATAACTTCTTTTTTTAAAAATTAATAATTTAAATTCATTTTAGTTAACATATAGTGTATTATTCCTTTCAGGGGTAGAATTTAGTGATTTATCAGTTACATATAACACCCAGTGCTCAGTCCATCACATGCCCTCCGTAATGCCCATCACCCAGTCACCCCATCCCCCTACCTCCTCTTCCCTCCAGCAACCCTCAGTTTGTTTCCTATAGTTAAGAGTCTCTTATGGTTTGTCTCCCTCTCTGTTTTCATCTTACAACTTCTTTATGTAGGTAACGACTAAACTGTCACACGTAACAATTGACCACAGGGAAAACAATCTCATAAAAACAAAAGAAATAGTTCAGATTATGGTCTCTGATCATAACGCAATAAAGCTAAAAATTAACCACAAAATCATAAACATTTACCAAAAATCAAAAGACAAATACCAAAGAAAAATCTCCCTACCTGGAAGATTAAAAATAAAATGAGGGTAAAAAACGGACCAAAAACTGAAGTCTCAGAATCTCTCAGAAATAATGACTATAAAAAATTGTATGTTGGAAGTGATGGGCCACAGTAGTGCTCAGAGGAAAATTCACAACCTAAATAATTATACCGTCCTCATAAATGAGAAAGAAAAAAGTAAGTACTCAACACAAAAAGTTAGAAATTTAGTAATTGAATGAATCTTAGGGAAGCAAAATGAAGGAATTAAAAATAGTGGAAATTGATGAATTTAAAAACAGAAAACAGTAAAATAAATACATTGAAAGGTTGTTCATTTGGAGGAAAAATAAAGAAGAGGAAACACGACCTACTAAAATCTCTTCCCCCACCTTCACCAGCTCCTGCTTGAAGCCCACGGCTGAACGCAGCCTCCGGGCTAAACACTCCGCCCCGGAGCTCCATGCAGATCTGTTTGACGGCCTGCAGGAAATGGCTGAGTTTTCTGGGGAGTGCGAATTACTAACCCTGAGTCCAGAAGTTATAGAGAATATAAACGGACCAAGTAATAAAGAAAACATACAGAAATAGGGCAAGTATGCCCAGCCTGGTCTCACAGCAAAACCAGCGAACCTATAAGAAATAGATGTTGGCAAGGACGTTGAAGTTGTGTCTCTTTGGGAATAGACTTCCAAATTCTCTCGCTGGATTAAAAACTGATAGCAAAATCAGACAAAAATAGCAGGAAAGAAGAGAGCTTCAGTGGTGAGCTTGGTTAAAAGAGCACCATTTGTCCTGAGCAGAATTCTAGAGAACGCAGTCCGGTGATGTAGGGAAAGAATTGTGTAACTTATGCCATGGGGTTTACTTCAGGAATCCAAAATTAAGTATTAGTGTATTTGTTAACAGTGTTCACTATATTAATAAAAATTTACACGGATGTGGAAAGCGCTTGTTATATTCAGCACCTATTGTGATTAAAAGACACTGTCATGATTCTGTTTCTTTCTTATTGCAGGATCAGTACACGTTTACATGGTGCTAGAACGCATACATTCAACCACATGGCATTGTGTGTGATGGGAAAACACGGGAGCATCGCATTCAAGGCAGGAAACAGATCAGCCCGGGATAACCATTGATATCACTGTTGTCTGATACTCTGCTGGACGTGCTGGGTAGTACAGTCGGATGGAGCATGTCGTGTGTCCTAAAAACTAGAAAGGGTTAAAATCATTATTTTCAGAAATGCGATTATTTACTGAATAAATCCAAGGGAATAAATTGAAAAGCTGTGACAAATAAGAGAATTTTGTGAGGTGGCTGGGTGTAACATATATAGAAATTAATACCACTCACATTTTTTTTTTAAAGATTTTATTTATTTATTCGACAGAGAAAGACAGCCAGCGAGAGAGGGAACACAAGCAGGGGGAGTGGGAGAGGAAGAAGCAGGCTCCTAGCGGAAGAGCCTGATGTGGGACTCGATCCCGTAATGCCGGGATCACGCCCTGAGCCGAAGGCAGACGATTAACCGCTGTGCCACCCAGGCGCCCCAATACCACTCACATTTACCGAAAATATCCAGTTGGAATTACTGAAAAAAGAGCCCATTTGCAATTGCAACAGTTAAAAAAATACCAAGAGATACACTTAACACGCTCAAGTCCTGTATGTCTGGAAATGTAAAACAGCGTGGGCTCAAGAAGGAAACTGAACTATAGAAAGGCATGCCTGCTTGAGAAGACTCATCATAAGGAATCACTTTTCCCTGAACTAACCTATTAATTTAGTTTAGTAGCAATCCCAACAGATTCTATTAGGGGATTCCAAGGTTGCACTGAAAAATTAGCAAGAATAGCTAGGAGCATGTGGAAAACTTACTGCAAGCCAGCACTGCTAGACTTTAAATTGTAATGTTGCATGGTGCTTGAGTCATACTGGACAGACAGATGATAAAAGACATTAGTGCATGAAAGGAAGGGTCCAGAAACAGTCTCAAATACACACTGCAGTTAATTGTATGGTGAAGGTCGACTGCCCAGTACGCGGCAGAGGGACACTGGGTAATACTCTTGTAAAAATGAATTAATAAAATAGGACCTACCTCATACCTTCGTTCAAAATAAATATCAGCTGGACCAAAGAGTAACACAAAACCATGATAGTGCTCAACATAAAATTAGTGTTTTTCCCCCTGAATCTTGGAATGGGGAAGGTTTTCTCAGTATAAAACCAAAGCTACAAGGTATAAGAAGTAGATTAAGTAATTCAACCATATTAAAATCAAACAGTTTTTAATGACAACTATAACACAGCAAAATCAAAAGACAAATGACAAGTTGAGGAAAATATGTATAATTTGTATCACAGACACAAGGCTAATTTTCTTAATATGTGATCACCTACAAATAAGTTAAAAAATATTTAACACCCGAAAGAAAAATGTATATGAACAGTTTATAGCTAAGAAAATGCACATGGATCTTAGACATTTTAAAAGATACTCAACCTCACTCATAATTAGAGAAATACATTAAAATTATACTGAGATCTTTTTTTCACCTATTACACACACAAAGACCAAAACTTTGGTAACGCAATGGTTTGGCGAGAATACGGAGAAACAGGAGGGCTCGTTTGTTGTAGTTACAGTGTGAATCGGCAGGGTCCACGGGCAGCAGTTTGGTACCGTCTAACTAAAACGATAAATCTGCATAATCTTTGACCCCGCCAGCCTGTGTACAGGAATTTATCACGTACGCACATCTCAGCGCGCGTGAAACAGCGCACACGGATAGTCTTTGCATTGTTTTGAATAGCGAAAGATTCAAATGATCTAAAAAATGCACAAAGGGGACTAGATAAATAATTCACGGTTCATTTATTTTTTGGAATACTCTCTGAAGTTGTGAAACTATGAAGCAGTTCTGCATACGTTCATATGGCAAGATCTCCCATCTCCCCCCCAACACAGGGCATGGTAGGCTCACGATTTAAGCCCTTTATGCATTTTGTTCTCTGTCAGTTGGCAGTGGAGGCTACCTCCGGGGAGGGCTCTGTGTGGGCCGGGGAGACCTGGAGGGATCACGCAGTACCGGGGGCGGTATGACCCAGTCAATAAGACTGAGCGACTTTTTTGGTTGCTGCCCAGAGGGAGCAAGGGATTGACCTTGCATGGCCTCCGGCCCCCTCTATGAACAAGGAGGAGCCACTGAGCTCCAACAGTTGTGCTCCTCACCTTGGGGGTCCTGGTGGGGATGAGGTTTGGGTTTGACGCCCACAACAAACTTCCTTACGCCTGGCTGAGAAGAATGGGGACCCCTGGTCAGGCGTAACAGTTGCTGCTGATGACCGTGTGATTACTGTAACCACTTCCAGGGCGTTTGAGTGTGGCCATGAGCCCTTGGCAAGCCCAACACTATCAACTGATGATTGTCCTGGGGCGGTCTTGTAAACGGAGGACTCTTAGTGCTAGGTTTAGTTACTTCCTCTTTTTAAAAAGGTTGTAAGTTTGGTTAGCTTTGCACTCTCACAGGTAACGGTGAACTCCTGGCCACAGCTTATCGTTTCCAGTTGCACCCTCATGCCTTCCACTGTAGAGAGGCGGCCGTGACCTTTCCTGGATGTGGGGGGCAAGTCTCCCCTAACGACATCTTCAAGAGGCAGACCGTGTTGGTGCCTTGCAATCGGCTTGGTTGAGGAAGTCTTCCATCGGGAGGTCTGTGAAATTGGTCATAGCCTCTGACTGGCTTGGGAAGGTGGCCACACTCACCCACACCCACACATCAGTGGTGTTGACAACATCTGGTCCATCAGAGGCAGGTTCAGCCATGAGCTTCGATGTGGCTGATGTCAAGCGGCAGAGCTGTTAGGATTGAACAAAAGTGGAAGGAAAAGAAATGAGAGTTAATAGTCACTAATTCCTACTATGTTCCCCATGCTTTATAAGCAGCCTATCTGGATGTCTCTTTTCACTTCTGTACAGATTCCCATGTTGCATGTGAAGACGCGGGGGCACGGAGTGGTGGGCCACGCGTGCGGACGCGTGGTCAGCAGTGTCAGAGCTGGGATGCGACGCACGTGCTCTGGCTGAGCCCACCGTTTGGGGGGGGCTTCTTGCAGCCGCACTAGAATGAGAGTGGGCCGTTCAGGGGGGCAGCAGCACGGCCAGCACCCTGAGCCCCCCGTCCCAGAGGCCGGCTCCCCCGCCGCAACACGGAGCGGGCGTCCAGCAAGGGAGCAGGGTCATGGGCAGTAAGGCTGCTGGCCCCTTAGTTCGACCCCGAGTGTGGTGCTCAGCAACTTTGGCAAAAAGAGTTTAGCAAATTCTGTGAGGCCGTCTGCTGATTATCGATGTGCCGCGCCTTCCCCGGGAGTGTTTATGATAACTCGAGAAAACCCCGCTGTGTCCTGACCCATCTGGGCTGAGTCCTCGGAATATGATACAGAGGTTTGATTTTGCTGTCCTTTGGTTAGCTGAGAGGGCGGATGGGGCTTCCGGGCGGATCTCTGGGGGGCAGGCAGCCGCAATCCTGGATCCTTGCTAACCGCGTCCACGCGGCACGGGCCGCACTCAGCATCTATGTTGAATTAAAGACAGACGCCCTTTAATTTTGAGGTGTGTGATTTGCAGAAGGGGGGCTTCTCCTGGGACCAGCTTCCGTGAGGCTCTCACGGAGTCTACAGGAGGGGATACAGGTGAGCAGGTGCGCCTTTGGGAAGGACTGGGGCCTGGCACAGAAGCGTGAAGACAGGCCTCGGGGTGGTAGGTGGCCTCGACGTGGGGGCGTCTTGCTCACGGCCTGTGTGAGTGCTCTTCGGAGACCGATAGCTATCTCAGCGGCGTAGCGTCGGGTCGTAAGCCAAGGGGCTTCAAATTCTTCGGCGCGACCCAAGAGGCCATTTTGGGCACAGAGTTTTACGAGGTCCTGGGAGGAGGTTGGGTGGGTCCTGAGAGTGGATTTGCGCTCCTCCCCTGGCATCGAATCTATGTAACTGAACAACGTATTTGACTGACATCTTAGACCTTTGTAGCACTTGCGACATTGTTTTAGACCCGCACTCTCTCTTATTATGATATTTTTAGTCACTGATCATGAGGACTCAGGTAGAAACAAAATACTAATATTCATGTCTCCCTTTCCTTTCTGGCCTTTCAGCCCTACCCCCCAAATGTACTTAATTTGGCTGGAGGCCATTTAGACTTCTGAGGGGCTTGTCTGAGGCTTTGGATGGAGATCAGGCTGGGGTGGGGTCCGTCTGCATGAGAGATTCGGGAGCCAGGACACTTGAGGACCCCCCGGTTTTGTCCTGTGGCCTTGTGTCTAAGCTGCCCTCCCCTGCAGCCAGCACCGAAGGGGCCTGTGGGTGCTGCCCTGGCCAAGTGAGGCCCCGATGGGCAGAGCACAAGTGCCCAAGGCTCTCACGAGGGATTTCTGGAACCGACGGGACCCGCACACGCTGAAGGCCATATGGAGGCCGGGTAGCTGAGCCAGGGGAGTCTGCCATCTGCCTGTCCTCCACGTCCTTGTGCCTGGTCTCCCCTGGAGTTTGCAAATGCAGAGAGAGCATGCTCCCCAGGTCACTGAGGTGGGTCACTGGCCTCATGGAAGGGTCCGTGGGAGATGGGCGGATGTGTATGTCGGCTGTTGGGTGTAGAGTGGGTGGGGGCTACGTGGCAGGGAGGCCACGGAGCGTGCGGTGCTGCAGGCCTTTCCATGTGCTTCTGTCCTGCATCTGCGGCTCGCCACAGAGATACAGACTAAGGGCCGGGGGCCCACGGAGCCCCCACTCACTCTGTACCTGGAGCGTGTTTGCAGGACCTCCTTTCCCCTTACTTTGTCCCATTCATTGAATGTTCAGCTTATTTCTGTTTCTCACTCTTCATATTTCATTTTGAACCAGAGGGTCTGTTGTTTGGGAAAAAATGCCCATCTGTGACCTGACAGTTGTCATGTCCTTCTCATGAGTGTGCGATGCTAGCTGTCCTTGTTTCCCTGCACCCTTGAGAACCGTGCCCCATAGAGCAATTGCCCAGCACACACTTCCCCTAGTGACTTGTTCTGAAGACGCATCGTTGACGGTTGGCTTCATGATCCCCATTAGTTTACAGGGATGACAAGAGAATTCGGCAGCAGAGTGGATTGGACCAAGTGATTAATGCTTCTGGTCTCATTATATTCTTCCCAAAACCCTATTGGGCGGGTTCTGTTATCCCCAATTTACAGATGTGGAGATTGAGGAGGACACGAGAAGTAACCCGCTCAAGGTCAGATTTCTGGGCCGGTCTGAATGGGGCCCTGTACCAGCGCCACCCGTCTCGGGGTGGCTCCCGCATGCCATGGCTCAGGAGAGCGGCAGCCTGGGCTGCACCCCGTCCACATGCTGCAGCTGGCTGTGTCCGCTGTCGCCTGCCTTCCAGGACATTGTTGACGAGGTGGGCAGGTTGTGCGGGATGCTTGTGTTCAGGCTTTGAGGCAGGGCTGTGCGTGTGATGGAGCGGACCGAGTCCAGGGTCTGGGGCACCTGGTGGGGTGACCACAGCCCAGGACCCTTTCCAGTAGCTCAGGGTTACCACTGTCTCCAGAGAGGGTGCATGTAAAGGCAGCCACTTCAAGTAACAGAGCTCAAGCTGATAAAACTCCCCAGACCCTGATGTATAGAAGTAGGAATGCCGATGCATTAATTGAGGTTAAGAAGTGCAGCTAAGTGACCCAAATAGTCCGATCCACAGGCAAGTTCCTTTCTCGTGGAGAAGTTTTCATAGCCTTGTGCTGAGAAGTTTCTCTTCAGTTGGATGGAAGTGTTGGTCGAGGGTCCTGTTGCGAAGCTCTCCTGCCCCCGGGCACCTATCAGCAGCCCCTCCAGGAGGAGGTCGCTGGCAGACGCGATTTTGTCCACTCCCGGAAGACGGGCGCTTGGCCTCACTTGTGGAGGTGCGTGTGCCCCACGTGGCGTCATGCAGCACCCCTCAGGTCACTTATGCTGACTGTCGCCAGCTGTTTCCTTCAGAACAGTTCACATTGACTTATGGACACTTTCCCTCACACCAGTCCCAGCGCTGTGTGTGCTGGGACCTCCGCATCTCACCAGCTTCCGGGCCCCCAGGGCTGGGTTAGAGGTCACACGGTATTGTATCCGCCTCTCCGGTGCTGGTAATGGGAGACGCTGGGACGGCTTCCAAGGCAGGATTCCACCCTATGCCAGAGCCGG
This sequence comes from Ursus arctos, assembly GCF_023065955.2. Classification (NCBI taxonomy): domain Eukaryota; kingdom Metazoa; phylum Chordata; class Mammalia; order Carnivora; family Ursidae; genus Ursus; species Ursus arctos. The sequence goes on from NW_026622841.1 coordinate 1,240,023, forward strand.
TCATTTGCTGGGACACTCCAGTGTCTCTAAATAAACAAGCCCATGAAAGCGCCCATCTTTTCTCCTGTTTATCCGGTGGGTGCTTGTCCTCAGCATGGGGCGGTCTGCTTGTGGGAAATGTGCAGATGGGCCTCTTCTGATGACTTCGAGTAGACCAGAGTGTCCCCTATGCTTTTCCTGCTTGGGGGAACCGCCACAGTGAGGGGCGACAATCTTTTTTTTTTTTTTTTTTAAAGATTTTATATATTTATGTGACAGAGAGACAGCCAGCGAGAGAGGGAACACAGCAGGGGAGTGGGAGAGGAAGAAGCAGGCTCCCAGTGGAGGAGCCCGATGTGGGACTCGATCCCTGAACGCCGGGATCACGCCCTGAGCCGAAGGCAGATGCTTAACGACTGCGCTGCCCAGGCGCCCCAGGGGCGAAAATCTTGGAAAACCTTGAGGTCACATCCTGCACCCACCGTGTTGGAAAAGTCAGCTAGCCTCTGGTCCTGGTCCTCCTGGTGTGTGGGGGTCACAGACCCTTAAGGTTTGGAGGAGGGAGAGGAGAGGAGGGCCCTGTAACTGTCTAGCTGCTCCTTGTGGAGTCCCCAGGTGTCCTTGTTACTGTCGATTTACTTTGTCCGAGCCCCCTGAAGCAGTGGACTGTGTGATCTGCCGTCTCACCCAGGCTCCCATACTGTTCCTTTGGTCTTTTTCCCGTCTTAGGTGCGGGCAGGATGCGGCCGAGCCAGCTCTGTTTGGAGCTGACGCTGTGACTTGAGGCAGGTCACTTCCTTTCCAGGATTCCTGTGCTGTCATTTGTGACATAAGCCCTGACTACACTGTCTTAGTCTTCCTACCAGATCTGACATTCTGTGTTTTCAGCGGTCGTGAAGGTAGTGAGGGTCACAGATGGAGTGCCGAGCAGTCGGACTCCTGAGTGCACAGCGCAGACCTTCAGTCCCCGCCAGCGAGCCCCAGCTGGCCCGAGTCACAGTGCTGTGCTGGCCCTGGCCCCCACCTGTCCCTGAGAGCCGCTGTAGAATTTTCAGTTTGGTGAGTCGTTATTGAAAATCAAACCATACAAATTGACAGTTGTATCAGATATGTTTTATATCTATAGTGAATTATGTAAACTTACGATGAACAACAACGCGCTGCACAGTGTTACATTGTTACATTGTATGTGATTCTGCACGCACGCTCTTACCTCCTGCAAGAACTCCTCCTTGTGCTGCACAAGCCGTGTTCAGTGCCAGCCTGTGAGCTGCACGAGCCCGAAGTGTCTCCACTCACTCATCTACAAGAGCGCCTGGACTCCTTGTCCTCCAAGGCCACCACCTCGATGCAGAGCCCGCCAGTGCCCTATCCTCAGATAATACGCAAGCACGGTCTATTTCGGAGGGTCGGAACCGGCAGCAGGTGGTCCCACCTTTCTCTCCATCCAGCTCGAGGTGCTGCTGTAAGGGCGGTGACATGGATTGTCCCCATCGGTTGGGTGATAAACATATGTCGTGGTGAGGAAATGCTCTGTGGAAGGGATGGAAGGAGTAAGAGACCATCCCCTGCCTGTCCCTAAAGATGGAGGCTTTGCTGCCGTTCATGACTTTCTCTGCAAAAGATTTGTATGAGGGGTGGGTGCATACAAAGCAGGAGGTGGGGATGGGGTTCCTGTTTCACAATTACTAGCTGAACGCAGGCTTGACACTGGAAAGACAGGCCCTGGAATTCAGGTTGGGGTGCACTCACGTGGGTCTCACTATGGTTCAAGGTGGGTCCCACGCAGGTGCTCAGAAAGAACACGGGCCTGCTGTCCATGACTATGGTGTGACACCCACACCGACCCAACCTTGGGGAGGGGGCTGCACCTCCAGGGGCCAGAGTTTCTTCGTCTGTGAGACGTCCCATGCCGTGCGGAACAGCAGGGGTGTAAATGGATATTGCGAGCCCCAGGGGAACGGGCGCTCTTGTGGTTATTAAGAATCCATTTCCCTGGATGGAAGCTCCCAGTAACAGTGGAAACGCAGTGCTGACTTTTCCCTCAAACCCATATGTTCAATACGCATCTCACGTGCTTTTGCTGGCGCTCGATGCCACTCTCATGGGTATGTGAACAGTGGAGTCAAAGAGCGTAGAATTTTTTGGTCAGGCCAGTCTGTGGGAAGCTGATCTCATTGATAGGGAGCTATAGAAGAATAAAGAAGTAGGTTTTTGAGTCCTTGCTGAGTGCCATAATTCTACATAGCATTCACAAAGGCCCTGGGAGACAGGAATTGCTCCCCCCACTTTACAGATGAGATGTAAGGCCCACAGAGGTCAAGGGATCGGCTCCAAGTCCTGAAGCTGGTGTGTCTGCAAGCCCCGTGTGGAGAAGAGGCAGAGGACAGTTTCAGGAAGCACGATGGATGACACTGTGTGAAGAGATCCAGTATCCACCAAACTTGTGAGCCGCCACGGTGGAGACAGCAGGGTCAGTGAGCCATATACCTCGGCTACCGCAAGGGACCTGTTTCGACATTCGGTGAAGAATGACCATGAGGCACACGTCCGCCGTGCCAGCTGGGGCTGCGTAATGGAGCCCGTGGGCCACACAAGAGACACAGCAACCCATGTGGCCACTGGAGTCTTGTGGGCACTTTGTGCTTTTCCCTAAGGAACCTTAGGATTAAGTAAAAAAAAAAAAAAAAATCTCGTTTTTCTGGTGATTCTTAGGGAGACTATGATTGCATTACGTTATCCTAACCTAGTCATCTTCCCATGCAAAGATCTCATCAATGAAAAAGCAGACTCATTTCCAAGGGTGGACTTATAGCACTGTGGTTTGATAACCGCGATGACAAGAGGTCAAGTGCGCTGACGGGGCACCAGAGAGGCTGTGGGGAGCACAGCTTGCCCTGCGCCAAAGCGCCCGATTCCTGAGAGCCGTGCCCCCTTACTGGCTGGGAATCATTGAAAATTTGGCCTTGGGTTAAAAACTGAATTCCGTAAGCCAGTGTAGTTCAAAGTCATGGGGACAAGGAAGAATCTGGCTGGAGAAAGCAAGGGCGGGTGCTAAGTGAGGTCCCACCATGGGACAGCTGCCCTACCCACCCCTCTCTCCCGGGGGAGCGACCACCTCTTCATTGGCAGGCCACCTCTCTGCACTTGACCTTTGGTCCCCACGGCACTGGCAGGGAGTAATAATCAAGAATCGGAATCAGTTTACAGGGAACTTGGGGCATTATTGTTATGCAAAACTGATTAAGTAAAAATCACCAGTAAAACTGTGGGAGATGGAGATGCTTCCCTGTCATTGATCTGCAGTGTCACAGGTGCATCCAGGTGAGCCCAGGAGTGGCATTTATTGAACAAACTTCAGCAAAACCCACGTTTTAGCAGCATGAATTATACCAGCCAGATAGCCCATGGTTGTAATGGTAAAATGGTAAATGGTAAAATGGTAAATGGTAAAAATCACTTCTGATAAATTTAAAAATAGAGCAAAGTATCCTGTTGCTTAAAGTGAACAGCTACAGGGAGCGTGGAAACGTGGCTGAGAAGAGAGCGCCCCGCGTCCCGCCCCCAGGCTGTTGCGGCTTTACAAGCCCAGTGCACCTGTTGGCGCTGGCCCCGCGAGAGGGGCGGGTGCAGCACTGGATTTGGAGGTGCCGTCACTGCCGAGAGGTCACTCCCTCCACTGCTCTGCCCGCCACCCCCCCACTTCACTCATTTTCATGGTTGCTTGGTTTCCCACCTTCAAATAGACACTGTCATTGGTCCGTTCCTCTACCAATGGACGCTGGGCCGTTGCTGGTTTCTCTTTCTCTGTAATAGTTCTGCACTGACTACCCTTTATGTGGCTCCCTTGAGTACATGCAAGGCTTTCTCTGGAGTCAGCAATGAAAGTAGAATTACAGGGTCATTGCATAGGCACCCCTTAACTTGATGAGCTGTTTCTTCTGTAAACTGGCTTGAGGAATATGGAAATGCCGTGTCTCGGAGAATCTCTGTGAACAGGTTCTTCTTCATTCCCAGAACAGATTGGGGTGCGAGAGCGGGTCCGAACTTTCTCCCTCTTGCGAGGATCCTTTTCTCTTTGTATCCCAAATCCTGACCCCAAAGAATTACAAGCAAATAATAGTGTCCATTCCTGTAAGTCTACAGCTGCTCGACCATGAAATAATCAACAACAGAATGGATACGGCAGGAGCAGTTATTTCCTGGAAACCATCCTAGGAAATAAACCAAACCACTCTCTGGGACATTTGTGGGGCTGTAAGAACAAAGGCATGTTTTCAGAAAATCAACACGGTTTCCTGGAAATAGTTCTACCGTTTCCCGTTCAGATCCGTGTTCAGAGCCTTCGGCAGCCTGGGCCCTGGAGACCAGAGAGGTCACTGGAACCACAGTTGGGCTGACTCTGGTCTGCCCAGCTTCTTAATTAATGTGGGATTTTCCGGACAATGAGCTGATCAGGAAGAGGTCTGAAGCTCCGAGGTGAACAGCAAGGCTGTGCTGCAGTTCCTGTCTGTCCGAGCATGAATAGGACATGGGTACAAGCCTTCACCCCAAGTGCGAGGGTCTGCGCGGGTGGGCAGAGCTGGTGGTGAAGGCCACCTCTAAAGTCGTGGGTGGAGGCACGAGGCTCTTCTTCCTCCCAATTCCTCTGGCCTGGAGCCCTGGATGGGGGTGCCCTGAACCCGGGCCTTGAGGTGCCCGGCTGAGGCTGGGGTGCACACAGGTTAGCAAGAAGAGGCCGCCTCAGTACAGGGTTTGACTGGGGCCCCCAGCCTGGACTGCTTCCCCAGCATCTGGTGGTGCCTATGCCCAGCTGACCTCTGCATATGCTGCCACCTCGCCTCATATCCAGGCCCAGATGGCGTTACCAGGATAATCTGCCACAAACCCTCCGGAACTTTCTGCAGGCTCACTGTCCTGGCATCACCCACCTGTTGGCTATGAGATAGCAACAGGGAAATAGAGTCATCATATTCCCCTCCTTCCCTCCCTCCCTTCCTCTCCCTCCCTCCCTCCTTCCTTCCGTCTCACTTCCTCCTTCCATCCATCCGTCCATCCATCCCTCCAACAAATGCTTACTGAGTTCCTCCCTTGTGCCGGGTGCTGTTGTAAGTGTTGAGGATTTAGCAGTGAACAAAGTATGTCCCTATCCTCTTGGCTCTTACAGCAGGGCGGACAGTAAGTGACAGCCCGGGGAGCTCATGGTGTGGTGGTGCAGACACAGCCAGCTCGGGGAGCACATGTAGGTCAGGTTAGATGGGTGGTTAACCCTCTGTGCTGTCCCAGGCAGCTGGACAGAGAGTAGTGGACAAGCCTGGGCCCAGCTGTGAGCCAGGGGGGAGCAGGTGCAGAGGCCTGGAGTGGGGAGCATGGCCAGTGAGTCTTGGGGAGCCGGGGGTGCTGGAGGGGAGGGCTGAGGGCAGGCAGGTAGAGGCGAGTCCAGAGAGGCCATGGAAAGGTGGGCTTGTTGAAGGGCCTGGCTAAGGGGTAGTGAGACGCTGATACCCTTGGTTCCAGAGGCCATGTGGGGTTTGGTTCATCAGCGCTGGCAATATTTCAGGAGAGAGGGTGTTGGCTACAACCTGGTGATCCTGGGGGGGTGGGTGAGGGGTGGTCATCGTCCAGACACGTTTTGAAGAAGATGCCACGGGGTGGGATGTGCAGTGAGAGGGAAGAGGGGCAGCCGTGGTTTGGGTCTGAACAACCTGGAGGCTAGAGTTGCTGTTTATGGAGACGGTGCCACTGGGAGAACAGCAGACTGGATCTGGTTGGGGACCCATTGCCCACTAGGCATCCCCATGTAGGTTCTTGTGGGTGAAGCCACAGCCCCTTGGAGGTCCCCCAGGGAAGCACATGTGTGAGAAGTTTGTCGTGAGGCCAGTCTAGGAAACCACAGATGGACTGCGAGATGGGGTCATTTGGTTTACAGACAGATTTATAAAGTGTAAGCCCAGCGAGGCCACCACCCCACCTGACACTGCAGGCCTCTGACAAAGCCCTAGAGGGCTTTTGTTGTATTTTATCTTTATTTTGATGAAATGTGTTCTGGGAATGGGCCATTTAGCAGCCATCCGTGGGTGTCAGTGGCCAATGCCTCTGAGGATGTGGGCTGGCCTTGTGGTTTCACTGAGCTTACTGGTCCCCAACTGGACCAGAACCCAAATCTGTAAGCTTGGCGGGGCGCAGGAAGCCGCACTGGGGGCGGGACACTGGCGCCACCAGCAGCTACAGGTCTGGCCAGCACACTGACAGATCTGCTTGTCGGTTCCACGAAGCTCTCTTGGGTAAGACTCCCAGGCAGGCTGCACACAGAACGATTTTCTTGTTCCAATGAGTGGATTGAGCACATTTCTTAGGCGGAAAATATTTATTGATGGGCTCTTTATCATAGATGTCACCGGAATAAAAATAATTTTCTAGGACTCAAGTTGGCTAAAATATAGGCCTCAGGACAGAGGCCAATAATTCAATGTAAGATATTGATAGCCACCCATGACACTTTCTGTTTTGAAAAGCAGTATCATTGCATGAGGCTCCTGACGGCCATCTACCAGCCCCGCGCATTAGGGAACCCCGCGATGTCCCAGAATCTCTCTGTGGTGTGCTCTCTCTGCTCCTGGCTGCATGGCTCCCCGCATGGCCTTCCAGACCAGCTGCCCACAGAGAGCCTGCCCCAGCTGCGTGAGGACCCCCCGCGGAACCAGGCCGGAGGTTGGCGTCAGCACCACAAACGACCATGGTGTGGGGACCTGGGCCCCCCTCTTTGCTTAAGTAAGGCTCCTTCAATGTCACAGATGTGTGCAAGCTCACGTGTTTGCATTTCCTTGTCCTGAGCTGTGTGCCTGGAGCCTGGTGTGGGACAGGCGGCTCCTCTGTGCCCTCAGTAATGCTTTAAAAATGCCTTTTGTGCAGTAATTCCACAGGAATTCTGTCCCTGTCCTACATGAGGAGACCAAGTTTGCTTTTCTTTTTAAGGACAACACAGGTAAATTTTTGAGAGCTCAAGGCCTGGCCCTCGATCCCAGGGCTGCCCTCAGACCCAGACAGGTGAACACTTCCCATGAGCTCTTGCCTGCATGTCGCCTCCAGGGCTCAGACTCATGGTGGGTTCACCAGAACTGGAAAGCAGGGGTCTCTGCGCGGCCCACACATTGGAAGGCCTCACGGGCGTGGTTGTGCGGCTTAGGGGAGGCCTCCCCACCGTGGCCTGTGTCTCCCCTGGGCTGTTCCTCGTCCCCACGCTTTCTCAGCCTGCCCTGTCGGACCCTGCTGGACCACTTAGCCCGCTTGCTGATGTGGTGATAAGTCGAGAGCACAAGAGGAGGGTGACGGGCTGGGCGAAAACTGCTGGATGTAGTTATGCGGCCTGCGGCTGAAACCCAAGTCTGCGGGAGTGGTGTCCCCACGCACGTGGCCCCTGGGGCCCTGTGTGGCTTTCTTCTGCTGCTTCCATCCTCATGGAGTAGTTTGGTAGATTGACTGGTTGTCACCTTGGACCAGCGCAGGCAGATGTGACATGGGACCAGAATGGCCCCGTGGGGGTGGGGCTGATGGCGTCCTGTGAACGCACTGAGCAGCTAGGCATGGGGGCTCAAGTGCTGAGGGGTACCTGGCCTGGCGATGGCCTCGGGTCTGGCCAGGCCTCGAGCAGGCTGAGAGCCCGGGGGCACGGATGGAGGAACGTGTCAGCCCAGCCGTGGCTCGGTCGGGCCAGCGTGCGCTCTGCCTGAGCACTTGGCTTGGAGGGTGTCTGTCGTTAAAGATGATGAGTCATGATTTTCAGGGTGGACCCTGGTTTCTTCCTTGAAAAGGACAAATAAGAAAGTAATTATGGGGGGCGCCTGGGTGGCGCAGTCGTTAAGTGTCTGCCTTCGGCTCAGCGCGTGATTCCAGCGTTCTGGGATCGAGCCCCACATCAGGCTCCTCCGCTGGGAGCCTGCTTCTTCCTCTCCCGCTCCCCCTGCTTGTGTTCCCTCCCTCGCTGGCTGTCTCTCTCTCTCTCTGTCAAATAAATAAATAAAATCTTTTTTAAAAAAAAAGTAATTATGGATCTCTGCACTTTCAGATTTACGTCCTCATTCCGGCCCCACACTCAGAAAAAGTTTTCATTACATGGCTCGTGTTTGGAAAATTGACTTTCAGCTGATAAGAAAACCCTTGCTTTTGTGTTGGAAATAGTATAAATTAACTCAGAAATGATGTCTAACATGCATTTTTCAAGTACAATCCTAGAATTCTGAGTGTGAACTGGAGGACAGGGTCAGATTTGCATTCCGTAAAATTTCTATCATCTTGGGTTGATTTGTGCTTTTTTTTTTTAAAGATTTTATTTATTTATTTATTTATTTATTTATTTATTTATCTATCTATCTATCTATCTATCTATCTATCTATCTATCTGACAGAGACAGCCAGCAAGAGAGGGAACACAAGCAGGGGGAGTGGGAGAGGAAGAAGCAGGCTCCCAGCGGAGGAACCTGATGTGGGGCTCGATCCCAGGACTCTGGGATCATGCCCTGAGCGGAAGGCAGACGCTTAACGACTGAGCCACCCAGGCACCCCTGATTTGTGCTCTTTTGACCCTTAGAGGATGTTAGAAATGTGGTGAGGGTTTTGAGATGTGAGATTTGGGGTCTTGTAAATAGCATATTTTAATAAGGAGAAGAAAAAATAACTTTTTTGAACCTTCTTAAAGAGACAGTAAGTCAGGAGTCTCTGATTTGAGACGTTGGCTGCTTTGGGTGATTGTGAGTTCTCTGTGTGTTGGGTCCCAAAAGGTCAGAAATGAAAGATCAACATGGCAGGTGTCGTAACAGGACTTGAAGGGTAGGTGATCTCAGTGGCCGGGGGCCAGTCCCCTCTGGAGAGAGCCTGCCCCACTGGGATCATGTTCCGGTGGTTTTGGTGGTGATGCAGAGGACATACACCCTACTCTGGATTCTTGAGAAGGAGGAATCCTAACAAGCTCTGTATTTTCAGGGATTTCCTGTAACTTTGCAAATGTTTTCCAGGAGCCCCTGACTCTTCTGAACTTTTATTAATAATTTCAGATATTTCCCCAGCCTCATCGATTTGTTGAGATGCCACTATATTGTTTTCCGTGAAGGCTGAAGAGTATCACATCTTAGACACTCAGAAATACATTTCTTTGAGATCACCCCATATTTGTCGGCTCTGTCAACTCAACTTGAGAGCCTCGTGCTGAGTTGCCCTGGAAGGGCACCCGGTGTGTGTGGACCAGGTGCACTTACCAGACCACCTTCTAGCTGCCAATCGTTGCCGCCTCGTCCTCCCTGACTCCGTTTCTTCTCCTGAGAGACTAACCCCATTTCCCACTTTCTAGATTTAAAGTTATGTCCCACTAAGCATCTCAAAGACGATTAATAATGTCTTTGAACATCCCAAGTGAACAGGACGTTTATGTTAGCTGATGAAGATGAAGTTTTGAAATAACAAAGCAGCAGTAAATTTTCACACTATGGTACAATTTGGCACAGCCCGACTTAGTCATGGTCTTTAAACAAAGAAAGCAGAGGCGCAGACTGACTGAATGCCAAAATTAGCCAGTCCCAGTGAGAGCTAGAAGCTGATTCAATCATTTTCTGGGGGAAAAAAAGAGAAAAGGAAGAGAACCCACAAATAACAGCTACCCCTCTCGTACCCTTAGTCTGGAGGATGAGAAGCACCCACCTACCTTGGTCTCGGGGGGCTAGGAGGGAGCCTGGTCATGGGCAAAGTGGGTTTGCTCTTGGAGAGACCTGAGTTTGAACTCAGTTTAGCTCTGCTGAAGTGCAGCTGGGGGTCTCGGTGTTCATTTTTAGGATTCCTATGTGAGCCTGGCAGGGCTAGTATGAGAGATACATACCATAGCTAAGTAAAATAGAGAATTAAATAAAATAGTAGGAGGGAGACATGCTAGGTGCTCAATAAATTACAGCTAAGCTGAGCTGTAACCAACCTTCACTCAGTTGGACCTCAGGGCAGCTCACAGCCCCGCCGCTCCTGTCTCCCACCTCCTCGCCTCTACTGCCTCATCTCCCACGCCATGTGATGACACACTCTGTCACAACCAGGGTTTGTGGGATGCCATTGTTTTTGAGGGAAGAAACAACCCTAACTGAACCCGGCGGCCCTTCTTGGCTCTCACGGTCTGCACACCTGACAGCAAATACCTTCTTACGCGTTCAGCCTGCACTTGCAGCTCTGACCTGGCTTGTGGGGTGGCCCAGGGTGTGCACTTGGACCCAGCCTGAGCCTGCATGTCCAGCGTGGCCATCCTCTGCGCTGCCTCCCGGCCAGTCAGGTAAGTCCTGCCCCGTGGGCAGCGTAACCCCAGCAGCATGAGCCCCGGGGGTCTCTGGACAACCTGGGATGCCAGGCCAGCCTGTGCGACCTCATGGCTTTACCTCCACGTGAGTCTGGTTCGACCGCCATTCCTGACCTCCACCTAGGCTCAAGTGTTCTTTATTTGAACATATGACCATGTGGATAGTGAAAGCATCTCATCGGCTGTTTGGAAGGAGGAGTTGTTTTTGTGCCCCCGAAGATGCCTGGCTCAGAGTATAAATATTTTGTCACTCACCCTCCTTCCAGTCCCACCCGTTTTTGTCCCCTCTGCTCCGTGACACGGCGCCGGGTGCTCAAGGAGGCTCTGGAACGGCACAGACACGCAGGGACCGTGAGAGGCAGGCCACGGTGCAGACGGAAGTACATTTATTAGCTCGCGAACCCCCAAAGAGCTTTGAAATGAAGTTCCATGCAGCCACGAGAAGCTGAAGGGGCCACAACTCCTTTTTGTAGTGTGTCTGCTTAAAACACCAAACAAACAAACAGACAGAACCCCCAAATCTACACAACATGCAAAGTTTGGAGCAGAAAAATTAGCCCTGGGAAAGTCTGGAAAAGCCCAAGATTATACAAGACATTCATCCTCAAGCTGATTTTTTTTTTTTTTTTTTGTACGATCCTGTGTTGTGCTGCAAACAAAAATCTGAGCATACTTCTTAAAGCGAAAACAAAGCTCGGCCCCGGCCACACATCTGTGAGTTTTGAAACAAAGGCTTGTTTGTGTGTTCCCCTCACTCCTACCCATGAAAGCAGACACTTACTTGAAAAACTTTTCAGGGAAACACTCTAAACCAACATCCTGGTATAAATTTGCAAAACGCAATACAGGCCTGATTGTTTTTGGAGTGGATGCAGGCCGCATACGAATAGCTCTTTCTGAAACGTAATGTTCTTTGCACGGCTCAGTGGCTAATGTACAATAAATCAACAAAAGAGGGCTTCAATAAAGCTGGTGGGCGGCAGCAAGGCCACTGTTATTTTATCTTTTTACAGTATTTAATTGGAAGGTTTTTCCTGAAACTTTAGCCAGCCTTCAAATTACTGGACTCCATATAAGAAGAGATTGATAAGAGAAAATTTTTTTTCCAGGATTTTTCCCTTACAAGAGAGCAAGTTTTTGCAGAGGGAGAATAAAGTTACAAGTGTCTAGCATTTTGCTGAGGGAGAATGAAATTAGATGCTGAATGGGGCGGATAGGAAACGCTGGGAAAATGCAAAGTTGGCAGCGAGTGCTGCCAGGTCAGCGCAGAGCCCCCACTGTCCCTAGCTGCGCCAGGTGTCCACCGCATTCAAATGATACTATTATTCATAGACGGGAACAGAGTATTAAAACTCCCCCCAAAAATCATTTGCAACTGAATAAAGATATAATCCTGGAAATATAACTCTCCATTAAGGGTCCCCATTAGCAACACAAGAGCCCCATTGTGAGGAGTTATGTATATTTATCAAGTTCAGAAAAAAAACTTGTCTTGGTGCTTACATGTTAATAGGAGACTTTTATAGCCCTGGTCTCAGAACTAGTTATGCAGAAAATGTAAAGCATCTATTATTCTTTAGCAAACTCTTTACCATTTGACAGTGAATTGCTAATACGTGAATCATCTCCTGGCTGTGGATGGGTGAGTCCCCCGGGCTGGCTCAGGGGCTGCATGCGTGGGCCGGGACCCCACGGAGAGGGTCGCGTGGTCCTGCCAGGGACGGGTTTCCCTTTCAAGGACTCCTCTGGGGCTGTTTCTGAATAGCATCATGCTTCCCAGGTGATGGGCCCATTCAAAGTAAGGGAGAGTGGTGTGTCCCCTGCCCCCTTGTGCTTTCAGTGTCCGGGGAGGAGCCCCCGTCTTCCCCCCAAATGCGCGAATGTGCGACCTGCCATGAGCCAGCTCTGCGCTCAGAGCCCCGCACTTCTCTCCGCCAAGATGTGACCCATGCTGGCCTGCCGCTCCCAAGTGCCCCAAGCCGTAGCACACCCACCCCAGACGAGAGTACACGGGATGTCGTGAGAGCGGGCGCGGACGGTGGGGTGAACATGGTGAACAGGGTCCCATTCTTCAAGGAAGGGCCCCTTCTCCCTGCTCGGCTATTTCCACTTTCACACCAGAAAGCAGAGTGGAGATGTGAATGCCGTCCCCTTGGAGTCTGGGACCCACTTTGTCTCTCTGCTACAAGCATCGGATGCCAGGTTTAGGTTTGCTGTACTTGCCTTGGGTTTCCTGCCCCAGCCAGGCGCTGCTGGGACTCAGCCTTGCCGTGATGAGCGGGCAAACCGGATGCTGCAGGATCCTTGTGGCTCAGACCTCGGGGGCAGACCGGCCCCTTCCCGGGTCACTGGTGGGGGAATCCCCTTGCCCACGTGTCTGTTCTTTCCTTACTTCCGGTGTCATTGGCATCCTTCCTGCTACAGGTTTGAGTCCCCGCAAATGCATATGTTGGAAGTCCTAGCCCCCAGTCCCTGTGAACGTGATCTTATTTGGAAATAGGGGCTCATAGATGATTAAGTTAAGGTGAGGTCTTCAGGGTGGGCCCTAACCCCACACGACTATGTCCTTATAAAAAACAAACAAACAGAAATTTGGACACAGAGTCAGACATGCACCCAGGGAGAACCCGTGTGGCCACGAAGGCAGAGACAGGAGTGGTGTGTCTTCCCGCCAAGTGACCCTGAAGGTTGCCGGAACTCCCAGGGGAGGAGAGCCTGGAACAGACTCTCGCTCAGCCCCCAGAAGGAAGCAGCCTCGCCGATACCCTGGTCTCAGACTTTTGGCCTCCAGAGCTGTGGGAAAAGAAATTTTGGTGTTTAAGCCCCCCTAGCCTCTGATAGTTTGTTACAGTGGTCCTAGCAAACGCAAACACGGACACACATCGTCAGAAGTCTCAGAGCAAGGACATTTATGCAGAAGACATCATGGCAGCTCATATCAGGCATTGGCAAAGCACAGCTCTCCTCATGGGAGCATCTTTGCCCTACACGGCATCCTTGTTCCAGGTGGAGAGTCCTTGCTGTACACGGAGCATCCCGCGGTACATGGAACATCCTTGCTCCACACGGAGCATCGTTGCTCCACACGGAATATCATTGCTCCACACGGAACATCCTTGCTCCACAGGGAGCATCGTTGCTCCACATGGAGGGTCATGCTTCTAGCAGCAGGCAGCAGTGCTTAGCCAAAACTCTCATTTTGACCATTTAAATTTCAGGGAGACCACAACCACGCAAGGCCTGATGTAGGGACTACTGAGGCATCTGGAGAGTATCATGCCCAGAAACGTGAGGGGACAAGACCAGACCGGCAGACGTGCTGTCTCTCACTTGCATGGGGCTACGGGCCGTATAGAAGAGAGGCGGTGCTCTTGAGTCAGAGCCACTGGGACTTAGCTCCGCCACTGCGCGATGCACGTGAGGAACGTTCCCCGGCAGGGCTGAAGCCATGCACCAGACGGCGGCAAGGAGGAGGCACGAGGCCACCTGAATGTTCCTGGTGGGAAGATGTGGCTCGAACTGGTGCTTGACAGCCACTCAAATGGTTTGTAGTGTGACGACAGCCTCAGCTCCTCCAGACCGCCCCTCGGAGGTCCAGGGCAGGACTGGCCTGAGTGCTCACCTGCGGGTGTCGGTTGTGGGAGCAGGGCCCACGCGAGAACCCTGTGCCCCATTAGGATGAGTTCTCTGTTCTGGGAGGCGACACCATCTTGCCCCCCTGCTTCCCCTGTTCCCCGAGTCTCTCTGTTAGTTATTTCATAGGGCACGCTGTGCAAGGGAGCCTGGAGGGACCCCTTGGCTCTCACTGCCATTCTTTTTGGTTTTTACAATCCCCATCATTAATGTATCTCTTCTCCCTTTCTCGTATGTGTTCCCCAGAAACACAAGCAACTGTGGCGCCAGAGCTCTCTTGTGCCCCTTTCTTGGGCTTCATGACAATGGACAAGGAAGGCGGGCTGCTGGCGGGCCCAGAGGGCTCAGTGTTGGGTGTGGTGCACCCAGACCTGCAAATTCATGAGTGCTGTGTGAGGTCCCTGGCCAGGTCCCTGCTGTTCCCGCCTCAGAGGACAGTGTTTACAGAGCTTCCCTCTGGACCACAGTAGATGCAAACAGAAAACGTGGAAGCTGGTTTTGGAAGATGATGGTTACATTTTCACCCGACTCTGGGCGGTAGCCGATTCTCCTCTTCACTGCCAATTGCGTCAGTGTTGTGCGAACCTCCAAGAGCCTGTTGAAAGAACTGCGAGCAAGCCGGTCTGACTGGAGGGCAGAGTTTGCTGCAGAGACCGGTGGGGTCTGAGCAGGGAGGCCCAGGGAGTGGGGATGGAGCAGAGTTGGAGCAAGGTGGTTTCACGCATTGGGATCGAAGCGTTTTCGTTTTGACTTATTGGCCAGAGCGTCTATTTAGCCATTCGGAGACTCAGCCCCTTCATTTGCAAATAGGAATAATAACACATCTCAAAAGTGATGAAAATACCCAACAAGAACCGTGGCCTGGCTCCCGGGCACGTCCTCACGAACATCCCTCTCTCTTTTCATTTCTTCCTCCCTCTCCCTCCCTTCTGCTCCATGGAGAAGCTGGCCAAGGTGACAATGAAAAGACAAAGATCAGTTTTCCTTTTATTCCTTTTGCTCAAAATTCCACAAGTTAAAGCCAGAACACTTCAGTGGAAATACTGTCACACGTGTGTTGGTCCCACGCATGACAACACAGCAGAGCACAACAACGCAATTCAGCAGCTCCCTCCCTTGCTAACTACAACCCAAATTAGAGAACTGTGCTAGTTCCCTGGTAAAACTATTTCTTTTCATCCATATGTAAACTCTGTGAAGAAAGCATCGATAATAGCACCTACTATGTGCCAGATACTACATAGTTCATCTCATTTTTTTCTCTGAGACCATTGTTCATTCAAAGTAACTCACTATTTTTTGGCGGTCTTTAGAAAGGCTGCACTCAAGATATCGTCCCTGATTTTACTTTGCTTTAATGAGTGGATCAATTTTATTGAATCCCCGCAGCATCATGGGAAGGCTATCCTTGCCTGATTTTATCTGGGAGGAAGTTTGCCCAGTCCGTGCAGGCAGGCTGCAAACCAGCCGCGGGGTGGCAGGAGGCCTTCCTACCGCCCCAGGCTGCCCCCCGTTCAAGGTGAGAGGAAACCTTTGTGGGGCAGGATCTCAACTCAAAACCAGGATTTTTTTATTCATGTCCCCTGGCGCAACTGAAGAGCCACAGGGAAGCTGGCGCGGGGGGGGGAGGGCGCCAGGGCCACACTAAGCCCGCGGCAGCAAGAAGCACCCGCTTGTCCCACGTCTGCATGCCCTCTCTCCCTCCTTCAGGCACCTGAACTGTCGGGGCCCGTCATCCACTCGCCCCTCTCGTCGACGTAGGATGTTTAGGTCGATAGTATGCCACCCTCAAGACAGATTCGCGAATATCCTGCTGTTTAATCTTTGTGTGTATCATGACTTTTCTGATTCAGGTACACTTGACACACAATTCAGGTACACTTGACACTTTTCATGTCAGTTCCAGGCGGGCCCGCTGTTTGCTCTTTAGCCCGTTCTCATTCTTTAATTTCAGCCGGACCAAAACATGGTTTAAATGATTGTCTGTCCTTCTGATCTTTCACTGAGAAGTTAAACAATCTTTGGCAATCTGTAATAACAAATATACTTATTAACTTGAAAAACGGAACAGCAAATACACTTATGATGGCCTACGTCCTCGTGCTGCATCAGAGAAGGGTTCTCGTGTCGTTACCGTCGTCTTCTGCTCTTCAATACACTAAAAACTCAGTGAAGAACTTCCTGGTATTTGTAGTCTAATAATCTTGCAGCAGAACACAGAGACACAAAAACAAAGCAAGCCCAAACCCCAGCTAAGTATCCACTATAGTAAATTTAAATCTAATACCATACTTTCCAGATGTGAAAACATCAGAGGGGCACGTTCCAGAACACGTTCCTCTTGCTCACACTGATGGTGACATTTCTAGATTCAGCAGGTTATTTTCTGAAAAGATCCAAGGAATTTCAGACAGCTTAAATGAGCTTTCTAAGTGTGACAAATAAAATCAGTCTGGGTCCTGTGCCGGGAGCAGCTCTGACTGGCGTGCATTTGCCCTGTTGCCCCCAAGGGAAGGTGTGGGTTTCAGCCTTCCCTGTCCAGATCTGATGCAACTGTTCACTCTGTTCTCAAACTTTGCAGAAAATCTTTCTGATGAATTTCCCCCATATCCCTGTTATTTGATTGCTCTCTGCTCTGTGGACGGAATAATTTTAGGGTTTTTCTGTATAAAATGATTTGCTTGGAGTAGAATTAATTGTCCTCTCAGATATAATACCTCTGTACCCAAAATGGATGTTTTCCCCTGAAAATACACTCGGTTGTGCTGGCCATGCCCAGCAGCCGGCCCTTGGGAACTGTGGAGTTTCCCTGGACCCTCCCAGCCCTGATCAAATAAAACAGGCAGGTGCGTGTTAGAGGGGTACCCGATTATTTATGGCTTTTAGATACTTTGTGGGTTTAGCTGGTGAGAAAAGTTTTATTCCACTCACATGGACAAAACCCGACCAACTGTCTGGGCTGATTAAATTCACATTGTTGCATGAGCACATGGCAGGCAGGAGCAAAGTTATGAAATCTCAGTGCCCGTGCCATGGCAACTGGGCAAACAGCTCATGGGAAGAATGTGGATAATAGGAAATAGCAATATTTCTCTTTGTGTTTTCACTGCTGACAGTTTTATCCGTACATCTGCCCGATGTCCAGCACACAGCAGCGGGCCGTCTGGGGGGCTCTTTCTGTCCTTTCTGCCTTCCTCACCTCACTCATTTGCTCAGTGCACTGCCTGGAAGGTAACACCGTGCACTGAAGTTTCAAGGACACAGACAAGGGAAGTTTACCTTTCCAGTAGCTGAAGATGGAGTGAAAAGCAGTAATGCAGGCAAAGTGGCTGCAATCGGCCATTTAAATGAATCTGATGTAGTGTTATTATGGCTTTTTATTTACTAGGACAATCCACGTCAAAGGCAATGTGCGCTTGAGAGAACAGCTCTCAGGAGCTTTGACCTAACGTGAAAGTCTAGGAAACTTGCACAAACACAGCTCTCAAAGTGTTGCGTGAATTACTTTTTTTGAAAGTGAAATTGAAAAAGACGCACTCTTTCCATTTTTTCCAGAAACAAATAGTATGTGTGATTATTTGAAGACAAGATCTCTCTCCCCTTTGTAATCTGCCAGTGGCCGTGATGCTCCGGGATGTTCCCTGTGCTCCCACGTTTTCTTCACCAGTGGTTCCCCCTCTTCCCCATCTGGTTCTGCATTCCTGTGGGGGAGATGGGCAGGACCCCATTCCTCCTGGGCTAGCAGTCACTGTGTTGCCCTGTTAGGCAATAATTCTCCAGGACCATGGACAGCAATGCAATTGGGGTCAGGGGCGTAGTCCTGAAGTTCTGTCTCTACCAATAGTGAGGTACCTGTTTTTAATTCTATGCACCCTTGGATATTGCTGCTGCCATTCTCCGATTTTCTCTTCTTCTCCTTTAAAATTTGCCGAGTACGCATATATGTTTGTGCGTCTGAATACGGGTGGAGCTGTACATCTCTGGCACAAGTGCCTGCTGTGCCCACTAACTGACTTTGTGTGACCTTGGGCAAATTAATTAGCATTTTTCTTGGTTTCCTTGTTTGTAAAATGAGAATAATAGTACCCGATGGTATCCTGTGGGTATGTTGTGAGCATTCGATGACACGCGTCGGATATACAGGAAGTGCTCCCGAAGGTAAGCCACTGTGGCCGCTGCTCTCGAGTGGCTGAGGTTCTGGGCTGAGTGGCTCCCCATCCCCTGCGTGGGTGTTGCTATGCTCCTGATTGGCCAGCTGTCCCGGGATGCTCTTGCCCACCCGTCACGGCAGCCCGCACTCCCCACGGTGCTTCAGGCCATTGCTTTGACCCTCTCCTTTCTAGATGATTCTGCTCTTGCTTGGATTCTGGGGCCAAAATCCCAGGCCTGCCCCTCATACATGGTTTTCTGCCCTGACCCCTGAGTCTACACCGGGATCTGGTCTCCCCAGCACCTTTTAGGTTTCAGGCTTCTGAGAACACTAAGTGCCGCCCCTGATTTTGCCACCGTGCGTGCTCTCTGGTGAGAATCTCTCATACCCAGCAACTCGCAGCACCTTTTCTGGGCTAGTTCTGGTCCTGTACTTTGGGGACAGAGAGGTTGGGGGAGGTTAGTGCTGTTTTGTTTTTGTTTTTTGGGGCACTCCTGTCCTGTGATCCTTCATGTGCTTGCTGGTTTTTAATCTGGGTTTTTCTGTTTTCTGTAGCTGCTGAGACCCTGGCCTGTTCTCATTCCCACCTCTCCCTTCTCTACTCTGGTTCCTGCAAAGAAAGTGTATCTGTTTATCAGGCAGCCAATCAATCAACAGTCAAATTAGTTAAGGCTCACGTGTTTACTGAGTGTTTTCTATGCTTGCATATATTTTTTTGTTCTCCTCTATCCAGATGACCTTTCTATACTCACCTGCGTAACCCCATTTGTATTTGGAGTCTTGCTTCTTACAGGAAGCCTTCCCTGACTCCCCAGGGCTGGGGTATGTTCCCGTGCCTGGCGTTCCTATGGTACTTACCATGCCTTTGTGTTCATGTGACATGATGCTCACCAGGCTGCATTTTTCATCAGCTGCATGTAAGCTCTTTGAGGGGAAGGCTGTCCTGATCACTGTTACACCTGTCCCCAACACCTGACGGTGCTGAGTAAGTGGAAACAATAATGCTGCATGCATATTGGTTTGAATAAATGAGTGAACGAGCATGAACTTCTGGAGACCAGTGACCATGACTTATTTAACTTTCTATCTCCAAACCTATCAATTATTTTGACATAAAGTCTTTCATTTAAAGCATTAAAAATGTAGTTTTGGTGACATTACTAATTATTTAATTAATGTATGCATCGATTAGCTTAAATATAACAATCCATCCTAGTAATCAGTATGCTGGCACTATAAACATATGGGGATTTGGGGAAGGGTGAGAGGGAACGCACTCGAATGATGCTGTATGGTTAGAACATGTTTTATCTATGCTCTGTAATGTAAGCTGAGCTGGACCTCTGGAAGCAGCATTGTTATACTCATTTACATCTGAAGAAAACGGGGCTCATGGAAGAAAAGATCACATCATTAGGGGTAAAGATGTGAGTCCCAGCCTTCTGATCCCAAATACAGGGCTCTCTCTACGTCGTTGACATGGCTCCCACTTGCCCGTAGATACATTTCCTTAGGTTCTGGCTCCTGGATACGACAGAAGGGGATCTGGTAGCCAATTTGATAGTGGGTGTCAGTGTGTTCTTTTTGCATGAATGTAGCATGTTTACGTTTTGTGAGTGGAGACCAGAGGTCTTCTGGAAGCGTGCTGGTTTAAATAAATGACAGTGCAGAAGTCTCTTCTGTGGTAACAGGTTGGAGGCAGACGCGTCTCACGTTTGTTTAGTGGGGATGGTCCCATTCACACTGATGGTGCAAGTGGGGATGAGCCTGGACACGCTGGAGACAGGGGCAAGGTGGGCAGAGGGCTGGCGGCACCAGTGGCAAGACAGCCATAACTTCTGGTGCTGTTTATGCCAAGGGGAGAGCTCATCTCACTGCCTAGATACACAAGAAAACTTGAAACCTGTCAGGTGAGGGGCGCCTGGGTGGCACAGCGGTTAAGCGTCTGCCTTCGGCTCAGGACGTGATCCCAGCGTTATGGGATCGAGCCCCACATCAGACTCCTCTGCCATGAGCCTGCTTCTTCCTCTCCCACTCCCCCTGCTTGTGTTCCCTCTCTCACTGGCTGTCTCTATCTCTGTCGAATAAATAAATAAAATCTTAAAAAAAACAAACCTGTCAGGTGAGTGTCTCACTTTGTGTTGCGTTGTTTTAGCATATCCCTGATGGGCATTCAGCCCCACAGAGGCAGCCAGCAGAGAGCTCTTGCCTCATACAACATCCGTTAGATACAATGTGGACCTGGTATGTGTTGGCAAGATATCTGTTTACTACACATTTTTAGTAATATTCTTAAAAGAATTTATTAATTTGAGAGAGAGAATGAGAGAGAGAGTGAGAGAGCACAGGCAGGGGGAGCAGCAGAGGAAGAGGGAGAAGCAGCCTCCCCACTGAGTAAGGAGCCCAACGTGAGACTTGATCCCAGGACCCTGGGATCGTGACCTGAGCCAAAGTCAGACACTTAACAGACTGAGCCACCCCACATTTTTAGTAATATTGAGAAATTTGCCATAATTCATTATTTTTTCCAGAAGAATAAATTGTCCTGGATATATAAAAATATAAGTCTGGATAAAGCATATTTAATTGCTCAGGACCTGGGATTCTCAACGGGAGGTGATCTTGCTCCCTGGGTGACACTTGGCTGGTGGTCAGGACTGGAGGGGAGATGCTGCTGGCATCGAATGGGTGGGGGCCACAGCAGCTGCTCCACTCTCTGCAGCACATGGTGGGCTCCTCGGAAGGAAGCCCCAGATTCCAGCATCATGAGGCTCAGAAACCCTTCTTTCCAGTGAGTTTAACTCATAACATCTCTCTCTTTCCTTTTCATGGATTAAAAATTACAAGGACATGTCCTGGTTTTGACCTAGATGGCATAGTTCTGTCCCTGCCACCTGCTTATTTTTACAAGTGGAACTTCCTGGCCGTAACATGACAAAGAAGCACGAGAAGACTGCAGGAGGAAGGTGGGCAGGCACGATGACATCACAGTGATGTCATCCTTGGGTTTCCTTATTGCTGGCCGACAGCTTCCGGGATGGACAGGGCACTGCAGTGGCCCCCAACCCAGAACTGCCAAAGGCACAGACGATAACTCTCCAAGGAAGTGAGGTGCAGAAAGCTGCACACCTTCCCTCCTTCCTGGCATTTCAAGAGGTTCGTGTGGGGGAAGGATCTCTTACCTTCTCCCACACCCTCCACAAGGAATAGGCTGCTGGTGGAGTCTGTGGGCTGAGCACTTGGCTGACTTTCACTTATCAGCCAGCGGGAGCAGGGGGTGCTTTGATGGCCCTGCTGGGATGGTGTTGGGAGACTCAGTGGGGAGTGTGGGTGCCCGTGCCTCCCTCCCTGGTGTCGGCAGTGCCCAGCACTGAGGGGGCTATCCTCCACCTGGAGGACATGGGATGGTGGGGTCAGCGAGGCCAAGGGAGATTGAGCTCCTGCCCCATTGTGGACAGCGAGGCTGCGTGCTGTTGGTGGGGCCAGTGGAAAACTCGGCCTACACACTACCCAGCCCTGCACTACATCTCAACAGGGGGCTGCTGCTAAATGTAGAAGATTTAGCAGGACCCAGAGTGTCATAATGTAATATCCAAAATATTCAGGATATAGCCAAAAATCACCTGTCATACCAAGAACCAGGAAAATCACAACTTGAGAGAGAAAAGAGTCAATAGATGCTAACACTGGGATGAATCACAGATTAGCACATGGCACAGGCATTAAGTATTTAACATTTATGACAGTAATTGTAAAACAGCCATCAAAGAATCCTTGAACAAAGAGTTGTAATTTTTTTGGATAAAGGTAAAAAGTAGAAAATCTCAGCAAAGAAGTAGTAGTTACGAAGAAGAACCAAATGGAAAAATAGAACTGAAAAATACAATCACCCAATAATAATAATAATAATAATAATAATAATAATAATAATAAACATCTGGCTGGATAGGTCAGCAGATAGAGAAGACAGAGAGAATCAGCGAGACCTGTGAACAGATCGACTGAATTTGTCCAAACTAAAAAAACTTAAAAATCTCAAGCACCTGTGGGTTGATAATGAGAGAGCTAATGTATCATTGATTCCCAGAGGAGAGAAGAGAGATGATGGGACTGAAAAAGTATTTGAAGAAATAATTGCTGAAAACCTCCCAAATTTGGCAAGAGACAAATCTACAGATCCAAGGAGCTAAACAAATCCTAAATCAAATAAATCCAAGAAAACTACACCAAGAAAACTACACCTACATTTTAATTAATCTCTTGAAACTAAAGAGAAGGAAAAAATGTTGAACTCAGAGGAACAACACGGCTTACAGGGGCACACCAGCCCGAGTGGAGCTGGTTTCCCTTCTGGAACAGGGAAGAAAGTGACTCAGCACTTATCAGGAGCTAGGAGAAGATAGCTGTCAGCTCAGAAGCCTAGATCTTGTGAAAATGCCCTTCAAAACTGAAGGGGATTCGAAAGGTCATCTGCACCCCAGTGTTTATAGCAGCAACGTCCACAATAGCCAAACTACGGAAGGAGCCCAGATGTCTATCAATGAATAAATGGATAAAGAAGATGTGGTCTATATATACTGGAATACTACTCAGCCATCAAAAATGAAATCTAATTATTTGCAATGACGTGGATGGAACTAGAGAGTATTATCCTGAGCAAAATAAATCAATCAGAGAAAGACAATGATATGATTTCACTCATATGTGGAATTTGAGAAGCAAAACACAGGAGCATGGGGGAAGGGAAGGAAAAATAAGACAAAATCAGAGAGGGAGACAAACCATGAGAGACTCTCAACTCTAGGAAACAAACTGAGGGTTACAGAAGGGAGGGGGTGGGGGATGGGGTAACTGGGGGATGGGCATCAAGGAGGGCACGTGGTGGAATGAGCACTGCGTGTTGGATGTAACTGATGAATCCCTGAACTCCACATCTGAAACTAATGATGTATGTTAACTAAATTGAATTTAAATAAAAAATTTTAAAAAAGATGGAAGGGGAAATCAATGTATTCTTCTATGAAGGAAATCTAAAGGAATTTGTTGCTAGGAAACCCTCCCTGGAAGAATGACTAAGGGAGGGTCTCCAAACGGATGGGAAGACATGGAGCTTCAGAAAGGGAGGAGGGGTGGGGGTGCACTACCTCACGGGTCTCTGAAGTCATCCTTGACTGTGAAAGCATCAGTGGTAACACCGTGAGGTAGACACAGAGGAAATGGCATAATCATTCAAAGGTACTTCAGGGGAATTAAGTTTTCAATACTTTAAGTAGTAAAATGTTGACACGAGTAGACTATGATAAACTATATACTAAATGTCATATTAAGCAAAAAATAAAACCATATTAAATAATATACTGGAAGACACTATCGATAAATTAGGTGAACTCCTAAAAAATGCTCAAGTAGCCCACAGGCGAGCAAGAGAAGAGAAGATGAGAAATAGGAGAACCAAACATTTGACCCGAGCCAAACATGTCTGTAATTGTCTTAAGTGTAAATGGACTTCAAACACAATGACGTAGGTCTATTGGAATAAAGATGGCGGTCTCTTGCAAAACTAAATGTGTGCTCCAGCCATCACACTCTTGGGCACCCATCCTCAAGAAAGTTTAGGATCACTTCAAAACCCATACACGTGTGTTCTTGGCTGCCTTATCATTAAGAGCAAAGACTAGAAGCAACCTGGTGTGCTCTGAGAGATGGCTGGATGTGCGCACTGTGGAATGGGTGTCAGCAACACGGAGGCGGGACCGACGCTTCCATGCAGCAGTATGGATGGATCTCAAGGTTACCTCCCTGAGTAAAAAAAAGTCAATCTCAAAAGGTTACAAACAATATGATTCCATCCCTACAGCATTTTTGAAATGGGCAAATCACAGAGATGGAGAACAGATGAGCTGTTGGCAGGAGTGGGGGTTGGGGAAGGCTATGGGGATGATGGCGTAACTCAGGGATGCTGGTGGTGGGAGTGGTTCTGTGTCCCAGCTTGCGCTGGTGGTCGCAGTGATGGGCTCCTGTGAAAAACTGCACACACACGTCAAGCCGTGCAAAACTGGTGAACTCTGAGGAAAGCTGATGGATTACATGTTCATTTCCTCCTTGT
Source organism: Ursus arctos (assembly GCF_023065955.2). Taxonomy (NCBI): domain Eukaryota; kingdom Metazoa; phylum Chordata; class Mammalia; order Carnivora; family Ursidae; genus Ursus; species Ursus arctos. The sequence continues at coordinate 1,264,218 of NW_026622841.1, forward strand.
GATACTGTTCTAGGGCTCTGCAAGGTGTCATCATTGGGAAACTGGGTGAAGGGTGTTCAGAGTCTCTCTGTTACAGCGGCATGTGAATGACAGTGGCAGTGATCTTCATGTAAATGTTTAAAAAATTATAAAAAAGCAAACTTCTAATTTTGTAGTTAAAATATCTAGGAGCTTCCAGGGCGCCTGGGTGGCTCAGGTGGCAAAGCGTCTGACTCTTGGTTTCAGCTCAGGTCATGATCTCAGGGTGCTGGGATCGAGCCCGGCATCGGGCTCTGCGCTCAGCGGGGAGTCCTCTTTTCCCTCGGTGCCGCCCCCCGTCCCGCTCGTGCTTTCTCTCTCTCTAAAGAGGCTTTTGAAGGCTTTGGCCTTCGGGGCCTCCTCTGATGTCTGGGCCGTGAAGTCTTCACCTTTCCCGGCCCTGCACCCTGGGCTAGCGGCCGTTGCTGCCTGCGTGCCCACACCGCTCTCCACCCGGCAGGTGCCATGCTCACGGCTGCACTCCCCATTGCTTTCTAGCTTTGCTGGAGATTTGGTTCCTTCGGTTTCCTTCCCCTACCAGGGGGCCCTGAGGGTGGGGTGTGGCCGGTTCCAGGAGGACCCAGGGGCTCTCACACCCCTGCGGTCAGGGCCTCACTGACCAGAGCTGAGCTGCTGGTGTCTCCATTAAACAGGCCACTTCTCCCAGAGGCGGACACAAGGCATCGCTTCTCTGTCTCTGTTCTCATGAGGCCCTCAGTCATCCCTGTGCTTGAGGACCACATCTGGTTTCTACGTACATCCCAAAATGAAATTCCAAAATGCATCAGTCTCATTAAAGTTGTTGGTACTTTACTAAAAACTCGAACCGCAGCCAACACTCTCCAGCTTTGGTATGTGTTTGCTACGTTTGGACAATCGGCTCTCATATCGCTAACAGCCATAATACAGTATGGTTTGGAGTGGCCAGCAATCAATTGTTCTGTTACAACCTTAAATTTTTAAAATATTGGCAGAAGAAGAGATGGAACAGCTTTGCAAAACCCGTGAGGAGCTTCGCTAGCTTCAGAAAGAGAGCAGCTTGGCACTGAATTCCCTACCGGTTTGATATCAGGCAGGATGTCACCGCGCTGAACAGCAAGACCCTGGGGTCTGGCTGTTGTTGGCCCCGAACTGGGTGTCCTTGGGCAAAGCCTCCGTCTCTTTGGGTCTTAGCTTCCTGGTCCGTAAAACAAAGTATTGGCCCCAATGAGCCAGCTCTTTTATTCCCTCCAGCAAAACAGTCTATGACTCTGCAAATCCTTGAGATGTTTCTCCGGCAAAGTGTGGCTCTCAGGAATTCATCTTTGCCCAGCAGTCGCCTTGGCCTAAGGAGAGAACAAAATTTGCAGTCACCCCACTTTCCACGTATATACAACGGCTAGAACCAGGTTCAGTCACGGCTGGCAAGATGGGACCTCAGCATTAGCATGGTTTTGAGTGTGGGGAAAACAGATTCGTGATGGCCTTTCCCAAAGGCATTGTCCATGCTGTAGGTTCCAGGGATCCGGGTCACGTCCTGCAAGCGTGAAGGAAGGTCCCCACCATTAGCCCTGCCCCTCCTTCGGGGCCTCCTCCGCTCTCTGGGTTGTGAAGTCTTCATCTTTCCTGGCACTGCACCCTAGCCTGGTCGCCGTTGCTGCCCGAGTGCCCACACTGCTCTCCACCAGGCAGGTGCCATGCTCGTGGCTGCTCTCCCTGTTGCTTTCTAGCTTTGCCAGAGCTTCGGGTCCTGGCCTCTCTGAGGTCCGAGGCCCCGGGAGGCCCCCAGTGCTCCCAGCTGCACTTTGCACTGCTGGCCAGTCAGGAGGTTGTGCGAAGGCTGTGCCAGCAGCAAGCTCAGCCTGTGGCCGTGGCAGGTGGTGGCACGCAGAGGGTATCACGTCAGGACCTGGGGTTGTAGGGAGCACTCCTTCAGCTGCTTCTGTGAATTCTTCCTTAGAGCTTGAGTTCACTCTAAAAAATGCTTTTTCCTGCTTTTTTTATGGTTAGACTTTTATTCTTTCTCTCAAACTCACCACTCCGTCTGATAAGTTTAAATATCTTTTGAGAACAAAACAAACCTATTTTCTCTTGATTGAGCTTTAATTTACTGTATTGTTTTACTGTTTTGTTCTGGTAATTTATAACTTGAGATATCAGAAAATTGTCTCCAAGTTCATAATTATTAGTTGTTGTATCAAAAAGATGGATGGCTTGACCACGACATTTATGATAGTATTTGGTATTTTGAAAAGATAGAGAATCACCCCATCTTCACTGAAAGCCCACTTTGAGGAGACTTTTTCAAATGTTACACCAAAAGGAGTGTGGTTCAGGCGGCTGGGATTTCTGTGCGGATCTAATGACTGTCAGGCCCAGACTTCGTCTGTAGTTAAGAGCCGTTTGGACTCGTGATACCATTTCTTTTGTATGGGGATTGCCTTTTTGAATTTGGTAGCACATTAAGGTGTGTAGTTCACATTTCAACTCAAACCGTCTTTCATAGCTAAGCCGTGCACACGCACGCACACACACACGCACCGTCTCCACGTCCTTATGGGAATGCAGAAATGTAGACAGAGATTCTGAATGGACCTGACCCGGCCTCAGTGCGGACAGCTGCAGTGTCCAAAATCAAGTCTTATTGAGAATCTGCTGCCTCATACTTACACGGAATTCCTGCTTATCCTCAATCCCTGAATGCAGAGCTCTGAGGTTAGTGCCTCAGCCCTTCTGTGAACCATGCAATGACACAAATGGAAGAACGTGTGAAGACTCTTAGAGCCAAACAGACTCTCGTCAGGGTGGGGATGTGGACGAGGGAGAGTCCGGGGGTATTTTCTGCCGCTCGGGAGGATTCTAGTTATCGGATTTTTGAACAACAGAGGGCATGTCAGCTTGGTGGCCCTTTAGCTATTTCTACCAGGTAAGGAGCAGCTGACAGTCTTTGTACAGATCCTATATCTTGAATTGCTGCTTTCCTGACAAAAATTACCCCAGAAGCATACTTTTAAAAGTTCCCACACTAAAAAAGTTCAGGAGAAGCAATTTACAAAAAAAAAAAAAAAAAAATCTCTTTCACCGCTCAAAAGCACTTTTTTTTTTTTTTTTGGTAATTTATACTAAGCCCTTTAGAATGTCATATTGGTCCTTTATTAGTAACCTTGACAATATGATTAGACTCCAAAAAATGTCTACTTGTTAGTGAATAGCATTCACTCTCTGAACTTTAAAGAGGCTGCTCGGCTATGACCAGAGCATGCTTCATTATTTAATTTTTTTGCAACAAAAAAACGCAGATGATAATAAAGTATATGTTGGGATCAGGCATTCAAGGAAACATATGTGCTAACAGTTAAATAGTGTTGCAGAATCGTGGATGTATTTTAGCAGACTATTTAGACGCCATAATTTGGAAGGGACTCTAACTTTCATTTTCTGAATTAGAGTTCACGTTAAATTACAATTGCAAAAATGATTTTGTTAAAATGCAGAGAAATGTAGTTTTTAGAAACATTCATTTTGTAGTGACAAAAGCATTTTTCCTCTTAACTGTTATTTCCTCTTTATTACTGGTTGAGTTGCACTTGTGTTTTGTTTAGATGTTGCCACAATAGTGTAAACTAAGTTGCTAAGTTAGAATAAGTGAGAGGAGTCTGTACTTGTATTTACCAGAGAAGACAATGAGGGCATTTGCTACATTAATTGAAAAGCATTTTGACAACACTGATCAAGACCAAGGGGCAAAAAAAAAAAAAAAAAAAAAAAAAAAGAAAGAAAGAAACAGAAAAAAGCCAAAGCAAATCCCCCAAACACTACCACCAACAAACCGAAATCAAAACTCAGACTGTAACCTTCACAGGGAGATCGTGTTGTGCTTTTAAGAAGTCCCTAATATTTTTCCGTCTCTCCCCCCAAGTCACTTCACTGCCCATATGCTATTTAAATGCTGATAATCTTGTTCATGGTAATTTCAATGAGCCACAGCAGACATATAATGCTTCCTCTTTTAATAGGTGCAAAGTGAGTTATTGTCACCAAGCAGATATGAAAAAAGGATGTGAAAAGAGAATCTTGCCTAATCTGTGTAATGCGGGTGTGCGAGGGTGCTAACATGGTCACCTGAATTATGCATGTCTATTGTGCTCGAATATCATAAATCGGTGCATGAATACCCTGCAAATCATTTTCAGTTCGTGAACATTTATATACAGAGCTCTTGAGCACTGCAAAGACAATTAGTCATATTTGTATGCCGGAATTAATTGAGAGTGAGATGCGGGAGGCAGAACAAGAGAACAAAGAATGCTTTTTGTCAGTTCTTCCAACTGACAGGGATAATTAGATATATGAAATTGAAATTCCTCAGCAGGGGGTTCTGTTGACAATGAATTTTCTTTTGATTCCATTCTGTTATTCTTTTACGCTGTCATCTGTGGCAATTTGTTATTCAGCTTGAAGCTTAAAAAAGCAAAGCATTCTGCTTTTATGAGTAGATGATGTCAGTTTGTACACTGCTGGGAAATAGATATTAAATGTAATCTTTAAACTAAAAAAAAAAAAAAGAAAGAAAGAAAAGAAAAGAAAAAAAAAATAAAATCAGTTAAAGAGACAGTGTGCTGTTTACCCAGCCTGCAGAAGAGAAACTTTACAAGATGTCAGAACTTGTTCAGTGGTATTTGAAGTTGTTCAAGCTCCATTAATCCTGGGCCTTCGCTGGCTCCCCCTATTCTTTTAAGTGGATGCAATTTAGTGCAGGGACTCAAGTGCACGGTGCCGAGGCCGCACCCGCGCTGGCTGCGGCCAGCCGCACTCCTGCTTCGTCTGGTTTCATCCGCCCCTCCGTTCTGTCTCCACGACACCAAGAGCATTATTCACAGATTATCTCTTGTTTTGCTTCCATTCGAGTCAAATGTATTCTTAAGAAAGAATCTAAAGAAAGCTTTAGAGAAGCCCCCTTCCCCCCAACATGGTCCAATATATTATCAGTCCAGGCTCCTTGGTAAACTGACTCAGGGCATATTTCATACATTGGACTTCAAGATAATGGCTATTAGCCTGCAGCTCATTGACGCTTGGGGTCTTTCCATCTGTGGAAAGATGGCCCCTTGGTGTTGGTGCAGCGTGGACCTGGGTCCACGTCCTGTCCCTCCAACTCCGGCTCGCTGGCTACACTTTCACTTCCTCGAGCCTTTCCCCCTCATCTGCAAAGAGAGATCTTTGAATGGCTGACTCCCTGTTTCTGTGAGGTAGGGCTTAGCATGAAGCTTAGTTCTAAGTGGGCACCTCTGAAAAGGCAGATCCCAGCTCCCTATCTTGACGAGTATCATTGCCATTCTGACCTCTCCCCTGCTCATGTCTGTTTCGTGCTCTCCCCGTCCGTTCTTTGGAAACACGTCTGTTGAGCATCTCACATTGAAGGCGCAAGGCTGGATCCTGGGGGCAGAGGGCGCGGCACAGGTGCAGGGCTGTGGGGCCCAGACAGCACATTTCCCAGTTGCTTCGAGGGCCAGCAGCACTCTAGCCTCCAACACAGAGTGTTCACATGAGGTTTCTTGATCCTTTCTCCAGACCCACCAAATCAGATATTTAGAGTGGGGTGTGGGACTCCGAGTTCACCGCTTCCTCAGGTGGCTCCTACGGGCTCTCACGCTTGAGAAGCACTTGCTCTGAGAAGGAATCTGGATGGCACGTGGGGCTGCCGGGAACCCCTGTTTCAGCATCAGTGTTCCAGAGAGAGTCAGACCTGTGTTCATTTTGCTTCTGTTTCATCAACTGAAAAGTTCATGCCAGAGGTGACATCTGTGATTGTCGTGCACGCACAGGTGCACAGAGTAAATGCACCTTCAGAACAAGACCTGAGGACAAGGTGTGGACCCAGGCCCAGGCCACACCGACACCAAGGTGCCGTCCCTCTGCACATGGAAATCCAGGGGCTCCAGCTCCTGCCTCTGCTTAAAAGAGCCTACCCATCAAGGCCAATTCAAACAGTTGTGTAGATGCTGGGGAGAAACCAGAATATGGAAACAAGAATGGGCTTGGGGCCAAGTTGGAGGATGCAAATACAGGGGGTGCGTGTCTGCACTATTTGCTCAGTGGAGAATCAAGTTTGGGGACGTGCGTGTGGCTTCTGCGTAACTCTCATTTTCCAGTTCTGATCACAAAGTAAATAGTCTCTAGACCCCGTGTTGTCTGTCTCCTTAGATCTCTCTCCACACCCATTCCACGGACTCTGGAAATTCAATACAAACAATTTTCTCCTTTCTAATTTTTATCCGTTTCTTTTCCTTTCTTACTTGAAATTTTCCATCAGATGGTCTTAAGTCTCTCCATTTCATCCATCCCCAGTCTCCTCAGGGTTTGGAAGGCTCAAATGAAAGTTCCTTTTTTTTTTTTTCTTAAAGATTTTATTTATTTATGTGACAGAGAGACAGACAGCCAGCGAGAGAGGGAACACAAGCAGGGGGAGTGGGAGAGGAAGAAGCAGGCTCCCAGCCGAGGAGCCTGATGTGGGACTCGATCCCAGAACGCCGGGATCACGCCCTGAGCCGAAGGCAGACGCTTAACGACTGCGCTACCCAGGCGCCCCTCAAGTGAAAGTTCCTTTATCAAAATCAGCATCCTGGTGACTGAATTAAAAGAGACAGCACCACAAAAATCTAACTTTCATCAAACCAAAAATCTCATGAGGTGTTGGCCAATACTGCGTTCCAGTTACCACTGTGCATGAAAACATGCCGTATAGAAGCTCGCTGAAAGAGACGGTGTTGGGTTCAAAGAGTCTTATTTAATGAAGGAAACAGTTTATGCAAATTTAAGGAGGGAATGCCAAGAAGAGGAAAAGGTCACCCATCGATACATGAAACAGTCAAGCCAGAAAAACGTAGCTGAATACACACCCATCTGGAAAAATGTTTTAGGGAAAGACTCAATGAATTTAAAGCCATATTTTTTTTTCTAGGACTGAATTGGAGTGAAGATCAATGTTGTCCACTTCCCCATTGCCAATGTCTCTGCTGTGTCTAATGCACACCTTTGACTTCTCTAGAAATGAGTTACTGTTGTGGTTTCCAGTCTCACAAGCTGGAGCCTCAGAAATGTGGGTCAGTGGAGGGACTTGGTGCCTGAGAAATTACTCGCTATTTTCTGGATGACGTAGCTGGACTTGGCGGGGTGGTGGGGGGCAGGTATCAGGTGAATCGGAGCTCACCTCCCTTCGTGCGGGAAGGAACGAACACTCAGCAGTTCCACACGGGGTTGCTGGCCAGCACTGCCATGTTATTTTGGGGGAACTTCCTGTGGTCGCCATTTGTTCTGAGGTGCCTGCTGCCTACCCCGAGGTCACGGGAGACTCAGTACAGGGAGGACTGGTCCATCCCAGACTGAGCTTAATAGAGTATCCAAAGAAAGTCATTGTGTGCATCTGTCCCAGGAAGCCAGGAGAGCCTGAGCTAAGAACTGCTAGCATTGGATTCTGTTGGGTTTTTGCCCATTTCTGTGACCTATCACATAGTTGGGATGAAGACAACATTTAGAAGATAAAGGTCTGAGCCATGCATATCTGATCAATAGCAGTAAATAATTGGGATTATTCACCCGGGAGTAGAGAAAGCTAAATAATGATTAAATGGTAATCATTCATAAACTATGGAGAACAGTTTTAAAACCATCTCTCTACAACAGAACAGGAAATTTTACTTAAATTTCAGCAAGAAGAGGTATGTTGAAGAATTTTCCGGTGGCGAGGTTTACTGCCATGAGACTGGCTGCCACAGCTCGTGCAGATGCTGTCTCCAGCGCACCAGGTGCGGCATGAGGTGCCAGTCACTCACCAACGCATTGCGGGAGCCTTCGTCCTTAAAGAGCATTCAATCTAGCGGGTGAGACAAGCTGGGAACAAATGAAACAGAGCATGAGCAGTTTTGTGCTGGTGCTTATGTTTCGAGTGATCCCGGGGAACAGAGTGGAGGGGCTTCTTGAAGGAGCAAGTATTTAGGACTCACTGGATCTGTTGGAATCAAATGTTCCAAAGTTTTAACATAGGGAGAAAGTGATAGACTGTTAACAGCAAGGGTGACCAATGCCCGGTGGGCTGGCTTGGAGACAGGCAGGGGCCGTGCCAGCCAGAATGACAGGTGCTGAGAGAGACACCCAGCGACGGTCTGTCCGAGCGGTGAGAGAGACAGCCCTCACCTGTGATGGCCCAGTTCCAGGGGCGCCGCAGGGAGTGTGCACCCAGCGCCGTGAGAGCATCCTTTGCGGAGGGTTTATTGTGTGCCAAGAGTTGCCAGATACATTCATAAGGCACTTGATATTTGTAACCATTAAGATGGATTTCAGATGAGAAAATGTGAACTTGAAGGCACGAAACGTTTTGCTTCCATTCACACAACTCACAGGGTTTCACCCCACCTGCCTGACCTCAGCCCTGTGCTCTTAACCAAGGGAGAGCTTGGGGGTGGCTGGAGAAGGTGACCGTGAGAACCTACACAGAGGAGATATGTGGGGTGCAGAGGACCCCGGCCGGCAGGTGGAGCCCGCAGAGCTGTGACCTCCACCACCCCCGAGCTCCCTGGTCACCCTCCTGGAGCGCCAGCAGGAGATGGGGGCTGGCAGGAATATGGCTCCAGTGTCCCAGCAGAATATAGAATTGCAGCAGCCGAAATGCCGGCTTGTAAATGTAGAATCAGCTGTGACTGCAGTTGGCTCACTGACGATGCTCACACTTGCTGGTTGGTTAGGCACTTTGGAGTCGACTTTTCTCAGAGAGAGAAAATTTGAGGAAATTAACAACTTTTTCTCTACAATTTAAGCAAATAATGATTCATTTTTCTTATCTTCTCATGAAAATTTTATAAAATGTTAAATTTACCAAAACTACTTAGATGACTAGATTTTGAAATTTACTCTGTCAAACAATTTGCTGATGGTTGCTCAATATTGTGTCGAAGAGGGCTGTGCTTCCAAGTAAGATCCCCAAAGGATGAGTCTATAGGTTCGTGCCATGCTTAACTCTGGTTTTCTTTAAAGACAACAGAATAGCAAAAAATCTGGGAAATTTTATTAAATGTAGTTTATTGGCCATGTTTTGGTTTTGCTCACATTGTTTTATTATTATATGGGATGTGGCGAGATTTCAGTTATCTTTTTTAGCTGTTTCTTCTAACCTGTGTGTGAGTAAAGCCACAGAAGAGACTCGTGTAGATACTGCATTGTTTGGTGAGTGTAGAGATGAGGAAATGATTTAGATATATTTTAAAATTTCTTACTCAAATTTTTCACTATCAGCATCCGAACAGTTAACAAGAGTTAGGATTTTTAATGAGGTGTTACCTTTGAGAACTCTGACTTTCACGTTCCTACCCACCCTGGCCTGGGCTGGCCTTTCCGTGTCCCTGTTTCCATGATTGTCCTCATTCACCGTTGCTGGTCTCACTCTTGACTGCATTTTCCTTCAGGGAATCTATTCCTTGACAGTAATCATGTCCCCAGAGATGAGCAGAAAGTGGCTGGTGCATAGTAGGTCCGCTATAGATAATTATCAAATGACTTAAGATGTAAATCCTGTCACTTAAATTCAAGAAACATGTTGTGAATGCCTACTGTGTGCAAAGCACCGTGTTAGGCTCTCTGCAGGGTAAACATGGATGGCTGGCATTCCTCTGGGGAGTCTGCGCAGTGTGTCATGAGCAGAATGTGTCTGGGGCAGTTACTGGACACATCTGAGCTCAGAAGGCCACTCCGCTGGTGTGCATGGTGCCCCTGTCCTGGACCCAAGGGTCCTGCAGGCAGTAGAAGCTTAGGTTAACCTAGCATGGTTTCCTGTTTTCTTACATTGTTACATGGATGTAGTGTTCACCATATTCAGTAGCTGAAGATACATGGAATTCTCTGAACACTAGTAAATACCTGAGAAAGTGGGGAGACTGCTCTGTTACTCTGTGCGCTTTTCATGGGACTAGAATTCTGGACACAAGGTGCTCTAAACGGATAAAGTTAATGCATTATACATTTTAGATAATTTGTAACAATGTTTAACTAAAAAGATACTCTAGTTACTATGTTCATTTTTCGGTGCTGGTTGGGATCACTTGCCAAATGTAAAAAGCCCTGCAAATGACCACCAGAGGGACGGTGCTCAGTGCTGACCAACTTTTGGAGAACTGAGTCAACGTCCCTGAGCTCTTGCTTCATCACAGTGTTGTGGTGGTGGTGGTTGTCTACGCGTGGGAGGTGGAAGGGACTTTGGGGATAAATTCACTTTATAATCACTTATTTTCCTAGAGGAGGAAACTGGGTTGGAAATTTCTGGTCTAGGGAGTGTGCGATATCCCTTGAAGAAAACCAGTCTCCCATGCTCTGTAAAGGTCTTGGACTAAGGGGGTAGCTCAAATTTGTTGTCTTCTTTAGTTCTGAGGTTCTCCTATCTTAGGATCTTAGGAATAACGTGAGACACGTGTTAAAAATGAAGAGTCCCACCCTGCCAGGGATTTGGGTCCAGGAAACCTGGCGTGGGGTTCAGCAACCTTACTTCTAAACGTAGACCCTAATGACTCTGGTTCACGTTGTCCCCTGCGGAGGCAGCCTGGTTGGTCTGTGCGTTGGCCGTTGTGGAAGGGGGCCTGTCGCCAGGACAAAGTGATGTCTCGGCCAGGGTGGTACAGGGCTGTGGAGGCTCTCGGCTGGGTCCGAGGGAGAGCAGTGACTGTCGCGACTCCTGAACACTCCTCCCTTAGCCGACACATGAGATTCCCACACACCCCCTTGGAATGTTTGCTCTTATTTTCCTTTCAAGAGCCTCTCCTTTCTATGTTCAAGCACACAGAGTTGAATGTCAAACAGGTGAAACGTGGGGCCAGAAAGTCCTTTTATGGCCAATGGTGCAGAGCCCCTGACATGAAAGCCCATGGTCACACGCAGCCTTCCACGATGGCATGCAGGTGCACCGAGGGCTTTTCTTTATTAAATCTTTGCTCTCGGGGAGTCGTCTTGTAATTCCTTGGTGGATCTAAGGGAAGCTAATGACAGAGATGATGACGATGATGACAGTGTATTATAAGTGCCAAAATCTACTGGCTTGTGGTTCCTTAGGGTTGTGCCAAGGGCTTCAGATGGGTGGTCTCAGTTCCTATAGCAACCCTATACCACAGGGTTACATACACATGTACACAGGAACACACTCATATGTACACACACATACACATGTGTATATGTACATGCATGTGCTTGTATTTATGTGTGTTATACACGCCTGTGTATATATGTACATGTACTCATGTATATACACACGTGTGCTCATATATACACATATACACATACACACGTGCTCATATATACATGTATACGCACACACGTGTATATGCACACACATGCACCTGTATGTGTGTGCACACTCACATGCATGTACATGCACACACAGTCCTGTATGTACGCACACACACGCACACACGCATACATACACACACGTGCTCATGTGTATGTACATTAAACACACGCACGCGTGCGTCTATACATATATGCACATACACTTTTATTCACGTGCGATATGTGCACCTGACCCTTATTATTTGTGGGCTCACTGTTTGCTCGCTAAGATGCACTTGTGACCCGTGTCAGCACTCACAGGGCTCCCGTCATTTGTAGGCACGCGCAGAGTGGTGACAATGGGGTTCTCCGGCGTGTCTGTTTCCAGCACAGGAGGGACGGGGCGACGCTCTGCCTTCTCACTTCAGCTCTCCTCCTGCTGCGAACGTGTGCCCTTTTCAGGGTCTATTTAGTGCATGTTTTTCATATTTTTGTGGGTTCTGTTGGTGACTCATCATTTAAAACAGTCACCAGACGTAGTGCTGAGGAACTTCATTCCGGCAGGAGTTCCAGTGACCAGATCCGCGGTATATTTGAGATGCGATGTCTTTAAAAGGAAACACACGTACGTCGAGGTTATGTATTGGCTGATGGGCCAAAATGTTGGGACCTGAGGACGCTACCCCATGTTTCTTAGGAGCGATGGTGCAGTGCTGTGCAGAAGAGCATAATTACTGCAGCGATCAGAGACGTGTGATACAGATACCAGACTGCCCAAGTCTTTTTGAAACTTCTGTCTTCTTGCCCGGGGGTAGCTGGTGTCAGGGTCAAGGGTAAGAGGAACACTCTGAGGACACACACACATTTGCTGGCCGATCCCAGGTTATCTCTGGAAGGCGGCATGGGACACTGCCCCACGGTTTCCTCTGGGGAAGGAGGGGGGCGGCTGGGATGTGGGCAGGGAAATACTGGACTCATTACTTAAAAAGCTAAATGAAAGATTAAATATGATGAGAAATTATACTGTTCAGAACCACATATTACAGACGGTGAAACCCCATTATGTCCTCGGTGGGCCGATGTGTTTATAGCTCAGGCGATATGAGGAGCTCAAGGTGAACCAGTTGTTCCCTTGGTTTGGGCTCATCAGACAATTTTTAACAATCGCGCCGTCATTGTCCCCTATTCTTGTAAAAGGTTAACTTTTTTCTTTCTCTCTCACTGTTCAATACACTTTTGGTGGTGAAAATTTTACCTTAGTGAAGAATATTATATTCAAGAATACCTTCCTTCCTCTGGAGTTGGATCTTTGCGGAAAAGGTAGCCAGTATTTTGAGTGAATATTTTTGTTTTATTTCCCTGTTCACAGCGTGTGAGACAGCGGGAAGGGTGTCCAGATCCTTAAAATCACTCCTATGTAGTGGCCGTCATGCTTTTTCAAAGAACGTTTGCTCAGGAACCTGAACTTGGGTAAAAAGGGAATGATGGCCTAGCTTGAGATCCTTCTTCGGTTTTCCTGCACATTTATGATCTTCTGCAGTTTGTCCAGACAGAAACGAGAGCATGCTGCCGAGGCGCTCAGGCACACGGCGGGCTCTGCGAGGAGGAGCCGGGCTGGGATTTCCTCTCCGACCTGCCTGAATGCCCAGCCCAGACCTCACCGACGGCACACGAGTCACGTTCGCCGGAGACGTGAGTGCCATCCGCGCCTGCCCCTGCCTCAGCTGACGAAGTCTCAGGCAACACGTGGACGTTCGCTGCACCCTTGGCTGACCCATGGATTCCCCTCACTTCGGCCAGGTGCCTGCTGCGAGCCAGCCCCTGCGGAGGGGACAGTGCTGGCCCGCGTCCTCCCAGCCCACCTGTGCTCGAGGAGCAGGTTTTCTCCAGAGGTCGTAGTTGTCCGCCTGCAGCCGTGCTTTATACCTTCCTTCCTCATTGTGCTCCTCCATCAGGAGACGGCGTGGGCAGGCGTGATGACGCCTTCCTTCCTCAGACCAGCCGCCCGGTAGAGCTCTGTCATCTGTGCTTTGTTTTGGAAACGAACTGCACGCACAAACTAGCCGACCATAGATTCGCTCCGCAGAGCAAGCGACATTACATCGCTCGGGGGCTTTGCCGTAGCCGACCTGCCTCGCCTGCGGGCTTGCTTGCCAGGGGACAGCACCCACCCGGCCCTTCCAGGGTGCTGCTGCTGAGTACCGCCAGCAGCTTCGGTGAGCGCAGAGTTCAGGCTGCATGCTTGCTTCCTGGCTTGTGTTTGCGAGAAGGCTCCACACCTGGGGGTCACCTGGATCGGAGCACATTTCACACTGGATTTCTTTGCTGACATTTCTGGCTTTTTCACGAGACGGAGATGCTGGGACTCTCTTTCCCTGCTGGTAGCGACCTTGCTTTGCACGTTTTTATCCCAGATGAGCTTGGAAGAAATTTATGACGTGTTTTTTTGGTGTTGCAAGTGCGACTTCACGTTTGCGTCGGCTTCAGAAGACTTCCCTCCACTTACCCGCTTCGATCCTGCCGATGACGACATCCCCACGCGAGGCTGCGTGCAACCCTCTTTCCCTCGTGGTCAGAGGCTGTGGCAGAGGAGACTCGGGGCTGAGCCCAGGCCACGAAAGGGACCAGCTATGGAGCTCGGGCGGGTGGTATGGCTGCCGGCAATTCCAGCTGCTCCCTCACGTTGCTGACACGAAAGACTGGATCTGTACCATAGCGCGTTTCACGGTTCTTGGGGGTCGTGGCACAGCGAATTAAGACCAGGGCCTTTGGAGAGAAACCCAGGGCCGCATCATTCCCTCCACGATGCCCAGAGTTCCCGAGGCCTGTGCGCTGAGAACAGACCCGTGTACTCAGAGGTGGTGCGTCTTACTGTTTAGATGTCGGGAGAAGGAGAAAAAACCCCTCTCTCCTTTATACGTCAATCATCAAGACTTCTCTACAGAGGTTGGGACTTTTGTCAAGTATTTGAGTCTACCGCGTGGGGTCTTGCCGTGTCCCGTGGGAGAGTGCCATCCCTGCTGTCATCTCGGGCTGGCCCCTGGCCTGCATCTGGCTGCGTCTGGAGGGGTCGGGTCCCAGGCCACATGCCCACCACTGCAGCCCTCTGCCGCCAGGCTGCTCCGCGGTCCAGCTCATCCTGAGCCCTGGATGGTGGGCCCATGCCTCTGTAAGCCCTCAGAAGGTGACCGTGGTGCATGTGGAAAAAGCTAACCCATACCCAGAGTCGGTGTCCGCCTTTCCAGGGTGGATGGGGTCCCTCCAACTGATGTGCTGCACCTGCCTTGCAGGGAACTCCGGCCACGAGGAGCAGGCTTTCCTGGCTGGGTATCTTAGGAGGGGTGGGAAGTGCGTCTGGTTGGTGAGTCGCTGTCAGTGGGGCAAGAGGCCGGGGGGTGTGTGTGTGAGGACAGGCTGTGGGGGGAATGGGGTCACCACAGTCATCCTGACCCCAGTCCTGCTTGTGTCAAGTGGGTCGGGCACAAGAAAGTGAAGGCCCAAGGAGAGTTGCAGAAGGACATTTAAATCGTGGTCACTTTTGTGAAGCGAATTCTAGGGAGATATGAAAGATGACCGTCGCATCTTCGGGAGGCTGCAACCTGTAGCTCGCACCCTCGCATGTGGTCTGACTGGGACCGAGGAGAGCAGGTGTGCAGGTCAGCATGGCCCCTGCGCAGCCCCTCCCCCCAGTGGCTGTGGTCCCAGCTCCCTCCTCCGAAAACCACGATCATCGATCATCGTTAGAACTCCACTCCACTGTCACCAGAGAGCAGGGCACCAAGGGGGTCAGGACTGGTTTCCAGGCAGGGAAACCAACAAATAGTCCCTCAAACTTTAAACAAACTTGGTTCCACAATATTAAAGGGAAGAAGGAGAGCAAGCGTTCGTGTGTAAGTGATATACTTTATCTAGAAGACGTACTTCGCAGTTACAAAGAGGTCAGAAGCACCTCATTAAAAATATATTGTCAGAAGAAAAGAGCCAATTATGGTTCACATGATATGAGTGATCAATATAATTAAGAAATGAATTCCCCATGAAAGACTGACGAATGCTGTGTTCTGGCAGAATTGATATTGTATGGACTAATTAAGTATTTATCGAGTGTCAGCGGAGTGCGGTGCTCGATGCTACGGGGTGCACAAAATATATTTCCGTTACTAAGGAATGCTAGCATAACACGGTCATGCATAATGGAAGCAGGACGTGGTCAGTGTCACCATGTGGGCGGCTGGAAGGTCCGATGAGGTTTTGTGGTGTGCTGTTACTGCTGCACGAGTCCTCAAGCTGAAATATTCAGAGCAAACTCACGTGATTAAAATACCAGTCATATTGTAAGTTGGCTTCTGTGTTCAAAACTGTAGGTCCTGTGCTCTTTGGGAGTGAAGCTGGCTGGGGCGACAGAACGCACATTCACTCTCTCGATCTCAAAATGGAAACGACGGAGAAAGTATATTAGATTTTTTGGAATACACACAATGGTTTTAGTGGTGGCGAGTGTGATGCAAAGTGTCTGTTCTGTGTGGGTCAGGACGGTCGGTGCCAGCTGCCGTGAGCGGCACTCCCACCCGCCAGCAACCGCCGACGCCATCGGGCCAGCTCCGTCCTGCGCAGCCTGCCGTGTGCTCGCCGTCCTGTCTGGTCTCTGCAGGTGCAGGTGCTGGGCTCCCTCCCGCTGGGAGTGCCATCTCCAGCACAGGCGGACCAGAGCCCCGCCCGGTCCTTCCTGTGAGGCTCGAGGTAAACACGAGAGAACGAGGCTCACAGACTCTTAGAACAAGCCGTGGACCTTTCGTCCACACTCCATGAGCAAAATCCCATCCACAGGGTTCCCACTGGAGGCAGAGGAGGTAGTCTGTCTGTGTCCCAGAAGGAGGAGAGCGGATTGGTAAGGTTCACGCAGATTCGTGACGTAGTGTTGGTTATAAGAGCACCTGGCGCTGGTGCGAAGGTCTTCGAAAGGGCGGGTGGAGGACTCGTAAGGATTAGTCTTAAGGGGAGAGGCCGTGGAGGCTCTTCTTCGCCTGTGGCATCTCTTCCAGCTCCACAGGCATGTGTTCAGCGTAACTGGAATCCGGTGGCTCCCCGGACCAGAAGGAAAGCAAGCGTCCTGCAGGCCAGACGGCGGGGTGGCGGAGCTCGTAGAGATGGTGTCAGCACAGCCGGGGCAGGTGACACGGCCCACGGCAGAACAAACCCTTTAGCAGCAGGAGAGGAGCTCTTCCTCCTGTGAGCATATTCCCGAAGCCAGGAGGGCTGTGTTTCACGGGGAGAATGGGCGATGAGGGCGGCGTCGCTGGCAGCGAGCATGGGTTGGGGACCTTGGGTCGGTCACTGGAGGCCTGGAGGGAGCCCGAGGCACCGGACCTGACCTGGGGAGGCCCTCTGTGGGCGTGTCCCCTGTCTGGGCCTCACGGCTCCCAGTGTGGTCCCTGACCTGCACCCAGCCAGAGATTCAGAGCCGCCCCACGAGTGCCTCGGTGACAGTGACGGTGTGAGCAGGTGGGACGGTCTGGCTCAGAGCAAAGCTTTCTGGGCCCGTGGGTGGGGCGACCCAGGGGCCGGTTTCTAGAGCCTTAAATTCCTTGTGGGATAGGCAGATGGAGATTTGCTCGCCGAGGGTTTGCAAACTGCTCCTTTCCATGGAGACAACATGGGGACAGTGTTTTCAACACAGGAAGACATTCGTGTAAGGGGTCCAAACAGTGACCCAGCCAGTGGGCCACACTCCCTGCAGACACCGGCCCAGAGCCCACAGTGGGCCACGTGCGCCCCTCCTCCTGACTTCTGCTCAGACGCCAGCTCTGAGGAGGACAACGGTGTGTCTGGCTCCCTTCATGGCAGCTCCAGGGGGGGCCTGACTTCAGTGTCGTGGGCACTTTGGATGACACGCTCCGCATCATATTACCTGAGATATCAAGGTTAATATGAAACATTTTATGACTGTTGTCCTCCAGGGACGGTTATGGAAATAAGATGTCTATCTCACAGGGTTCTCTCAGCGAGGGGAAAAAATGTTAAATAAATAGAAATAAATAAATAAATCTGAAAAAGTAACTCACAAACATTTTTGCAAATATAAAGTACGTGAGCTATTGTGTCCTGAGGGTATAGAATTAACTCGCATGATGATAATTTATATTTTATGTGAGTTTTATTTTTATACACCTGCTTTTCTTTGCAATTCATGAAAAAACATATTGATATCAAGGCAATTGTGCTGTCACAGAATTCATAATCCTAACTGGGAGACTTCACATCAATATGACACGTCTCTTTTATGCTAACTCTAGCAATTTAGAAAAAAATACAGGTTATAAACAGCTAATAAAACTTCCCCATTTGTTCATCTGATACATTTTCTTTCCATCCAGCGGAGTCACGGAGCTCCTTTGGCTCTGGAGAAATCTGCACTTGCAGGAAGGGAAGGGCCGGTCGGTCCCGTCAGAAGAGCGACCTCCACCGCCTTCTGCTCCATTAACTTCCCGCGGGTTTTGCTCGATGGCTCGGTCTCGGGTCTCGGGACCAGAGGCTTTAGGCTGACGTTTAAAGAGCACCCAGGGAGCTAATTCCAGATTGTGAACGTATTTGGGTAGGGTTTGGGGAGGGTCAGGCGGTACCTGACCGTGGCTTAGGGCTTGTGGCAGCAGCTCAGCTCCATGGCTGTGGTGCGAAGGTGGCTGATAAACTTGATTGATGGAAATGAATCTTGAACTTTGTAACATTTTCACATGTCATGAAGTGTGATTCATTGCATTTTTAAAAATTATTTAAAAATCATTCTCAGCACAGGCTGTACAGAAATGGGTGGTGGGCAGCTTTGGCATGAGGGCCACCGTGGGCTGACCCCTGAGTGGAGCGTGGGCTCCAGTCCCAGGCTGCTGGGATTCCCGTCTGCCTCTGGGGTTCACTGGCTGCAGGCTTGCTCATGAACTCCCCCTTGATGCTGATTCCTTATGTAAGGAGCCCCATAGTGTGCGCCCACGGTTACTCTGACTCAGTGGAGTGATATGTGCTCTGGGGGAAGTGTGGCCCTCTCCGCGCTGGCTGCTAGTAGCTGAGAAAGTGATGAGCTCCCAAATCTAACGACTCGGCCGCCAGCTGCCCAAAACAGACCAGGGGAGGAGACAGGCAGGGGCTGGGCCGGTCCTTTCCCCTCTGATCGCTGCACTCCCGGCCTGCCGGTGGGGGCGTGGACCGGCCGTGCTGGGTCCTGCTGTCTGTGAGGCTTGTCCGGTGTGATGTGGGGTGTCCAGTTCAGGAGCACGTTGTGTGAGGCGGTCCCTTGCATGCACGTGTGCGCACACACACAGACACAGACACAGACACACGCACACGGGCACTGTCACTGTCTCCGGTCATTTTCAGCATTTCTCTTCCAAACAGGACGGCTCTGCAGTAAAAGCAGGACGTGGCTGGACCCTGCCTTCCACGTGTCCTGCACACGACTTGCTGTGTGTTTTTCAAGGCCTGTGGCCTGGCTGGCCCTGCGTGTGGCTGTGGGCTGGTCGTGGGTCCAGGTGGCGCTGCGTGCGGTCACGATGGGAGGGTTGGAGCCGCCGGAGAGGCGCAGATATGAGTGAGGAGATGCCGTCGGGAGAGACGCTGAGAGCGGGGTGGAGCCACGGGTCGGGGAAGTGCAGGGAGTCAGCAGCGTCCGCACCGGTGAGGCTTCGACAGCAAATCACTTGCGGGCCTAAGGACCTCCCCCCTCGACTGGGACCCTGTCCCTCTGCAGATGTGCCTGATGAATGGCAGAGTGTGGGGGGCTGGGGATAAACGCCCCCAAGTCAGCCTTCTGGTGCAAAACTTGTACTTTCCAGGAGAAATAACATGAGGCAAACGTGCCAACAGACGAGAGACGAGCTCAACCTTTCTTTCAGAAGCCAGAGGAGATGCGCTGGGAGGATGGGAGACCAGACCGAGTGCTGGAGGAAGGCGGACCCATGAGCAGCTGTTTCAGATCCGGGTCCCCCGCGCCCCAGCGTCCAGCAGCCGGGGCCTCGGGCCCAGAGCCCTGCCCACGTGCTCCCGTCCTGAGCTGTGCGGAGGGCACAGACGGGCCCCAGGCAGACGCGAATTCCCACCAGCCTGCTGCCCCAGATCACAACTTTTCCCCTTCCCAAGAAAAAACAGTGTTATTATTATATTTTTAATTCCCTGATGTGCAACTCAGCAGCCAGGATCGTCTTACAGAGGATGAATAGAGGGTGGGGGGCAGGCTGTGTGGCCGGGTTTCAATAACCCCCTGCGAGCCATTACGTCACCCGGCTACTCTCTAAGAGGATTTTCAGCAGGCTTGGCTTCGTTATTAAAATAGTAATTAATTTTTTCCTCTTCACAAAACCCAGGGACCTTCAGATGGAGGCCTCAGGAGCGAGGGCAATCTCCTTTTGAAAGTGGCCTTTCTGGAAACCGTAATCGGCTCTCCAGCCCCGCGGTACACATGTTCCCCAGTAAATGTGATTAAAGACCCGCACAAAACCCCCTTGCAGAAAATTAATTCAGTTTCCAGAATAAAAAGTTTGATAAAGTTGTGCAATGCTCCAGTGACAACACATAAAGGGAGGGTGAGTTTTATCCCCTTGAAGGATAAGTGAGTGGCCACAAAGGTCTGGTAGTTCCCAGAGCAAAAACATCTGCTCCAGCAACTGACTTCAGCGCTCAGTTGTAAAACTCATTTGTCCTAGCGCCACGGTCGTTCCCAACACACTGCTGGAAGGACCTCCTCACAGGCTGGGTGCCCGTGTCCCCCAGCCCCTGGTTGGGGTCCCCAGTGGCGGACTGCAGGGCTGGAGCTGGGCCCTGGGCACCGACCCTCCTTTCCCTTCCACGCGGCTGTGCAGGGCAGGGGTTTGGACCTGGTGAAGCCTCGTCTGCTGCTTCCTAGCGTCTCAATTTCTCTAAATCTCAGTTTTCTGTTCTGCAAAATGAGAGTAATTGTGTTTCCTTTCTGGTTATCATGAGGATTAGATGGAATAAAAATCGAAAGCATTTAGCCCTGTTCCTGGAAATGAGTAGAGTCAATAATCATAGAAAGTCCTTCCTTGTTCAGGTTCTCAGCGTTGGAGGTGGGGAGAAAAAGCATGAGCTCGTGTGGGGCTCCTTCGGGAACAGAATCTGCTTGTGTCCTATAGGGGGTTGAGCAAGGTCCCCCGAAATTCATGTCTGTCTGAAACTTCAGAATAAGACCCTGTTTGGAAATAAGGTCTTTGCAGATTTGGTTAAGGATCTCAAGTTGAAGCTGTCGTACCCTTCGAGTTGGCCGTGTCCCCACAGGAGAGGAGCGTGTGGACACACGGGGAGAGCCTGGCAGGCTGGCTGGAGGCTGGAACAGGCAGGAAGGGCATTCCTGTCGAGGCCCGGAAGGGAGGCTGGCTCTGGCTGCACCTTGGTTTCTGAGCTGTGGGCTCTGGAACCAAGAGAGGAGATCTCCGCTGCTCTCCACAGCCACGTCTGTGGGGTTCCACACACGCTTCCCTTCTTTCTCTTCTGCAGGGGAAGAGGCTGCAGCCCAGGGCCGCCAGCCGGGGTGTGTGTGCATGCGTGTGTGGCCTTGGCTCAGCCAGCCCTTCCTCCTGTCTCACCAAGCAGGGCGTCCTGGGCTCTTCCCATAGCGCCCATGGGCCATGCCAGGACGAGGGGCTGCTCGGTGTCTACACTGCTTCCCACCCCTTTCAAAGGTAACAAAGAAACACCCGTGTTCACGTAGCTGCCGGAAAGAGAATGTAGAGAAAGAGAAATAGTTCATACCCCGTGTCCTTTGTCCCTGAAGAAGCATTTTCCTCTTTTACTGTATATAAAATGCACTACGCTTCTCAGGCAGAATTGTGTTCCAGGGGAAAGTCACGAACGCCAGACCCCAAGGCTGGCCGCCTGAGATGGACAGGTGGACAGAAGGACAGACGGACGGAAGCAGCACCGTGCACCAAGTTTCTTAAGGACTTCACCACTCCTCCGGAGACGAGGGGACTGCACATTTCCTCAAACCCGGAGTGCGTGCGTTCCGTGTGACTCACCTGAGGGTTTCCGCATTGACGCGATCGCTGTTAACGTCACTGAGCGGGGACGTCCTATGTGGTGGTTGGCGACGGTCCCCGCATCTTCACTCCTTTACACAGCGTGATCCCCAGTCACCGTCTGCCTGTGCTCCCCGACTCCGGGCAAGAGCGAGGGCACGCGGGTGACAGGCTAGGTACTTCACTCTCAGTTGTGACATCTGAGTCGGCCGCCGCGGAAGGACAGACCGCACGTCTGCAGCCCGTTTCATAGTCGGCTTCCTCAACGCTCGGTCTGCGGGGAGCGTCACCTGAGTGGTGCTCTCGGAAACCAGGGAGACAGTAAACGCAATTAAAACGTAAATGTGAGAAGCGCTTTTTCCCTTTTGCTTCTCGGCTTTTCCAGAGCAGACGTGGGGACCCCACCCTTCTGCGGTGGAACAGAGAGCGTTCGGGCTCCGCAGTGCGTGGCGCGCTCAGGCCCGTCTGCAGCCCCCGTGCACCCGCTTGGCGCCCTCGACGCAGAGAGTAGGCTCGACTTCATTACGCGTGACAATTACGCGGCTGAGGCGGTTCTGGGGGCGTCTTAGTTTGTGTTATTTATGTGCTGTGCCTTCTTCCCTTCGCGGGCGGCCCGGCTCGGGGCTCGGCTGCGTCTCCGCCAGCAGGCAGCCCGGCGCGGTTTCCGCAGGCCTCACGCGGGTGTGGAGGATGGTGCCTGGGACACAGTAAACACTTAATTAGTGTTATTTATGGTTTTAATTTGCTATTACTACTTCAACTGCAAGTATTCGAGTCTTCCAAATTTAAAACTGAAAACCCTCAAGCTCCCCTTCCTTAAAAACACGCAGCATGCAAAATTAATTTTTGTATCTTATAATATCTTATTCCTTTGATTTACAGTGATGTCAGCCCAGGTCTAACGCTTCTTGCCCGGAGCTCGGAGACCGGCACCACGTGTGTCGTTGAAAGCCCCAGGTCCCCCTTTGAGCAGCCCCTCGTCAGCTCCCGCAGGTACGGGAGGCCAGGGGTTCAATTACTTGTGGGGATTAAAGGACAGGAAATGGCCGTCATGGCCCCAGAGGAAATATCTGTGGACAAAGGAGCAAACAGCAAATAAAGTGCTAATTAATGTCCAATTCCAGTGCTGACAAACGGACCACAGTCGTAGGCAGAACCCGCCCTGCTTTCTGGGGTTCCCAGGGACCTTGTGAATTAGCAGCCGAGTAGGACTCCCTACTTGCAGGCACAAAGGCTTTGGGAAGATGGGGCATTCCCGCGGTGGCCAACCAGAACCTACAGAGTTTATGTGTCAGGTTCATTCTCTTCAGGGAGGATCTTTGACTCTCTGCCTTTTAGGGAGCCCTTGATCCCTCTGGGAAATGGCACTTTGATTGCTCTTCTAAGTTCTGCCCGGCTCCAGGCCAGCCTGGAGCTCACCGCTGTGAGCCGCGGGGAGGGCCGGGTCTGTAGCAAGAGGAGTCTTGCCTTCCCAAGCAGCTTCAAGCTCCAGTACCTTCTCCGCAAACATGAAGAAAAGTCCGTATTCTACACGGAAGTGCAAGGAAAGTTACTATTTCCCTGCACTCTCCTGTCTTCGTGTTTTACACAGATGGGCAGGTGGGTCAGGGTGCTGGCAGGGTCGGGAGGGAGAACGGATACAGAGCTGAATGTTCGGCTTTGCTCAAACACACTTTGTGCTTTGCTGCCAAATGGTCATAAATCCCTACACTCTGATTCGAATGTGAGGTGGAAGGACAGAACCTGAGAAAACCGCGTGCCTTCCCATCAGCACACAGGTGTTCAGAACGCACCTTGCGGATCACGACATAACCCAAGATGATGAGGTGCCGGGTGCCACATTGTGATGTGCGGTTCTCCGGCTTCATTCTGAGCAGAGGCCGCGCGGAGCCTGCGGGCCGCAGCTGGAATTTTGGGGGACGATGGAAGTGCGTCTATGGAATGTGGACTATGGCTTGAAGGGGCAGGCGAGTTTTATGTTCCGAACCGCTAAATCCTGACGACTGTTCAGTGAGAACGGGCTTCCAGCTCAGTGGAGACACTCAGAGCTTATGTGATGCACCGTCGTGCCCGTGTCTGACTAAATGTGTTGCCAGAGAACAAAACGAAAGCCCCTATTAGCGGGAAATGTCAGGGTGATCACCGGTCTGGAGCTGCAGCCTCCGAGAAGCACATCCTGAGGTGGGTTTTGGGGAGGTGCTGATGAGTGAATGCCAGAAGTAATCATCTGACAGTAAGCTTTTGTGAATCTGACCAAATGAACGTGTAAGAAGAACACTTATGAGAAGTCAGATTGTGTGTTAGCTCCTGAATGCTCGTCCTTTACAATGTAAATGACAGAACAATTATTCATTATACCTATAATCCAACTACAAGTTTAATAGATATGGAGAGTGCACACAGAAACTATTAAAATGACACCAGAAATATAGCTTCAGTCAACCAAAGGAAGATGCTCAGAGTGAATCTTGAAAACTAGCGAGTACGCTCATTGCCCCGCATCGAGGCTCGCGAACGCAGGCGGGGGCGGGGTGTGGTTTGATGTCTGGCGCTCTGAGTGCCACAAATCCCTTTGAGAGAAAACCATGCCTGTGAAAAGCAGCTTGGGGTCGTGTCTTCTCATGATGTGAGTACTGCAGTGAAGTAAAGATTAACGGGAACAGACGGGCCACGAGACTGACCAGAGAGATCTTGGGTAGAAGGGGCAGTGTGGTGGGAAAGGGGCTTCATGGCGGGCGGAAGTCGAGTGCTGTCTGAACGTGGCCACCTGAGCTTCCTCACATCTCGGTTCACGTGGACTCTGTCCTGGCCCGTCTGCTCCCGGCTCCACGTGGCCAGAGTGAGTCCTGGGTGGAACGACCATTCTCTTTTCGTGTGTTTGCTGCCTGTGCGAGGCAGTGGACAGTGTTCTCGGCAGGGCTGTCTGTCCTGCTCTTCTCCGCTGGGAACCCGGTCAGGAGCTGGCCGTCCCGTCGGCGGGTCTCTTCTCCGCACCTGGCAGCACGCTCGCGCTCTTCTTCCTGTAATTGCTCCCGGTCCCTGGTTCCCGTCTTGCCACACTGGTCATCGGTGGTCACCCTCTGCTGCTCGGTTTGCCATTTGAGAGAGATGACTGCTTTCTCCTTGAAATGCTTTCTTTCCTGGTGTCTGTCGACTCACACTGCTGATGCAGGGCATGGTCTTCCCTTCTCCTGTGTCTCACAGACTCGCCGTTTATTGACCCCGTGGCATAGATACTGTGCGTGTGCTCATGCATGTGCGTGTGTACACGTCTCTTTCTCTGGCTCCAACTTCACCCTGAGTCGTGAACTCAAACGTGTCACGAGCTCTTCACAGCTAGCATGGCCACGGCAGAGGCTCTCGGTCCCTCCCCGGACGCCCTGCCCACACCCAGACCCCCTTGTCTGTCCCACCGCTGTCCCCGCAGCCACTCATGTCGAAAACTTAGGTGTTGTAGTGGACCGAGTGGACTGAGTGGTGGCTCCACAGAGGTGTTCATGTCCCAGCACTGGGAACCAGGGACGGTGGGCTTATTTGGAAAAGGGTCTTTGCAGAGCTGAGGTTTTCCCAAGCCCAGGCCCTCCCTGGCCTCCTCCTGCTTCCTCCCTCTGAACGCTTCACTTACCCCCTGATTCCCTTCACGGGAACTCAAATCTCGCCTCAGGCTCTGCACGTACCAAACAACCTAAGACAGGAATTTCTTTTTTACTATTATTACTACTCTCAAAATTCTCTTAGGGAACTCGTTTTAAGGTTTAACTGAGGTACGAGTAGATTTTTGGGGGGTAATTTTTAAACCTCAGATTTGGATTTAGGTAAATAATAGACACATTCACATCTAGATTTTCTGAAAAAGTGTGGTGGCAGGACCTACACCGAAAAAAATGCAGATTTGTCCATTATTTACTGTCTTCATTCCTTGTAAAGGAACGAGACTGAACAATTCAGGGAAAACATTTTGAAGTCTGAATTATTTTATCTGACTCTCCTACATTAATAAAGTATTTAAATATTTACTACATCTCCATTTCAGGCTTTTAAAAACCATTTTAATTAAAAAGTGTGCTTGAAATACTATATTTACTTACAAATGTGAGAATAAATATTTCAGGGGTAAGCAGGGACTTAAGTTTGAATTATCCAAATGAAAATATGTTTTTGCTTTATTTGCCCAAACACGGTGCGTCAGTGTTCAGCTGGCTTCACACATCATCACTTTTTTTTAAAGGAGCAATCTGTGGTTATTTTGTGATTTCATCTGCACAGACTAGATGAAGGAGGAGCTACAAATTGAGAAATTAATTCTGTGACTTTGTCTTAATCTCTTCGAAAGTGAAATATACTCCATTTCTCAGCCCCGCTTCCCCTCTGCTGATCGTGTTCGCTGGTCTTTGTTGTGCGGGGACACATCGGTTTAACGGACTCCGAGGCTAGGCGTGTGGTGGCCCTGAGCTGGTTTGCGGAGAATCTCAGTGCGGACAGTGCGGCCGTGAGGGCAGTCCTGTACCCGGGGGATATGCTGCTGCGTTTCCCGCACACACACGCCCCTCTAACCCCAGGGTGTGACGATAGGAAACAGAGCTTATGTGAGTCTGCTGTGGGCGACCCCGGCAATCACAGGGCAGGATCGTAGAGGAAGCGGAGGCACGCACCCTGTACGTCTAACTGTCAACGCGAATCAAGCTGAAATAGTGTTAATGTGTCTCCTCTTCCCTACCTTGGCCAATATTCCCTCATACTGACAAGATAGGAAAGTAAATGTAAAGATATTTGCCCCAAACAGAGCAGTATCAAGGGTGGCTGAAATTAGGGTGGAGAATGTCTGGATGTTCCGTTGATGGGGCAGCAGTTTTGGGTGAATACTACTACAGAGGCAGCATAACCCATAAATCGTTTCATGTTTAATGCATAACATTTACATTTCAGGACTCTATTTTATTAATATCACTTATTATAATCGAGATTGTTACTTAATTTCTCTTGTATTGGCTAATGATTAAAGGAGGGGCCAATGCCCCTTAGGCTTGTTTTATAAATAAAGTTTTATTGGAACACCGTGGTGCCTATTTGATAATATTTTATCTGTGGCTTCTTTCAAGGTATGTTAGCACTGGTAAGCAGGTGCCGTGGAGACCTGTGGCCTCAAAGCCTAAACCGTGTATTACTTGTCCTTTGACAACAGATGTTTGACAACCCCTGATTTAGAAGACTGAAAAATAAAACATTACTGTATCTGAAGTATATCAAATTTTAATACAGTTTTTATCAAAAACATAAAAAGAATATTAAAAATGAAAATTTTTGTTTAAATTCAAGTATGTTTCAAAGTTATTTTTCTTCTAAAATGTATCAATAACTAGTGAGCCCATGCGTTTGCATGAGGGGACGAACAGCTCTGGAGGTTTTCCCAGAAAAGCGAACTGGTATCATTGGATGCTTTTCATAGCTTAACACAAAATCCCAGTCTCCCCACCAACCAGACTGTAAACATGAAAGAAAGAAGACGATACATGGTGTCTGTGTTTCTCGTCCTTCCGTCCTTCTTTCCGCCTGCCCACCGCGGCCCCGCGTGTGTGTGCTTCCGTCCTCTGCACTCTGTCCCCACTCTGGCCAGATCGTCCCTGAAGCAGGACAGTGCTGACAGCAGCACGCTTGGCTCTGAGGCCCGCGCCTCTTCGCGCGCCCGCGCCTCTTCGCGGGCCCTGCGCCACAGACACGGCTCCCTTCCTTGTCGAAACCCAGCCAGCTCCCCTCTCTGAGCATCTGCTGCGCCGGTGTAGACGCCGCCTCCAGGTGGCTGGCTGTGCGTCCTCCTGCAGCCCATGCAGGCGCTCCCTGCCGCCATCCCGGAAGACGGGAACGACATCCTATGGCCGACAGCCTGGATCACGCGGAATAGCTGTGCTAGGGCGTCTTCAGATCGAGCTTTTCCTCAGGCTTCAGTGCGGTGGTGTTCTGGAACAGTCCACGGGGCACTTCCGGAACAAGCAAGCCAGCAGACACACAACCACCTGTCACCTGAACTTGGAGGGCGTGGGGTCGGATCCGTTCAT
Organism: Ursus arctos; assembly: GCF_023065955.2. Lineage (NCBI taxonomy): Eukaryota > Metazoa > Chordata > Mammalia > Carnivora > Ursidae > Ursus > Ursus arctos. The sequence goes on from NW_026622841.1 coordinate 1,291,591, forward strand.
GTAGCGTGGTTGGAACACAGGCATCGACGTCAGGACGCATCTCCTGGTCCAAGCACAGGGAGCTCTGCTCTGCACTGTCCACAGTCTTCTTTTTGCAGTTGGTTATGATGGTACTTCTTTGAATTTTTCATGTATTTTTATTATTTTTTTAAAGATCTTTATTATTTGAGAGAGAGAGTGAGCGCACAAGCAGGGGGAGCAGCAGAAGGGGAGGGAGAGGCAGACTCTCGGCCGAGGAGGGAGCTCGATGTGGGGCTCGATCTCAGGACCCTGGGATCACGACCTGAGCCAAAGGCAGACGCTTCACCGACTCAGCCACCCAGGTGCCCCTCGTTCTTTGAATTTTTTGAATGTTCCTACCATTCTGTGTGAATTCCGTGTGAGGTTTTAAACGTTTCTGCAGTCCCGTGTAGGCAGGCACACGTGTGGTACCGTTCTTCATGGGCAATGTGTAAAAATGTATCAGAAATAGGTTTTGAAACTCTAGATCCGAAAGTCACAGGGCAAACCTATGTCATAGCCTTTACTTCTGTCAGCAACACCAGCCCCGGCCCCCAGGGAGAGCAATTGCCAAAACAAGGCAGGGAATCCTGGTGCGTGAAGCTTAAAAACAGGAGTTTCAGTAAGTGAAGCATGGGTTTTCCCCAGGCTCTTCCTCGGATTTCTGCCCCGCCTGTTAAAGGGCCTTGGGCAGGCAGGGCAGACCCGACTCCCTCTTTGCAGAAACAAAGGCCCAGAAGGACTGAGTGGTGATCCCAGAGCCACGTGGTGGGATGGAGACAGAGGCAGCATGGCACCCAGGACTGGGATCCCGCCTCCATCTCCATCTGGGAACAGAGCGGGCGGAGCAGAGACGTCGTGGGAAGGTCTCGGGCCTGCCTCCCTCAGCCGCAGGCCGGTTCTGTGAAGGGACTTGGTGGCTCTAGGTCGATCCCTGCGGTCACCGGTTCCCCTGCAGGGTGGGCTGGGCTCAGGGTTGGGGCCTGGGCCTTCATCTCCTCTCCGGAGTTGCAGGACAGGGGCCATGTGGTGAGCTTCACTCACTCTTCTCCAGATTCCAAGTTCGCTGACTCGCGTCGTGTGGTTTGGTGTTCATTATACGGTTTGCTGGGACTCGGGGACATTCTGCATGGGCAGCAGCAAGTCCTGTCCTCGCCGGTGAGTTCAGGGTGAGCTGTGAATGGGCCCAGCTTTCTGGGTACGATTAACGCGGACTGTCGCGGTCTAGACCATGCCAACTCTGAGTTCAGCTCAGACCCACGCACACGTGCTGGTGCGTGCTCACCTGCTCTCACCGTGCTCTCACCGCGCTCTGGGTCTCCTGAGATAATTATCGCACATCGGAGGAGTGTTTCTCTGTGCCTTCTATCTCAGGGTACTAGTTCCTCTGACCCGACGGAGGGTGGAAAGGAGGAGCCACGTGACCTCACAGTCTGCGTCAGCCGTGACAAGTAACAGCGCTGAGCTGGAAAGGACGTATTGCTTCGATACAGCAGATTCGATATCCGACAGAATCGAAGGGAAGGAGGGGTCTGAGGGGTGTGGCCTGCAGGAAGGAGGAGGTGGTCAGGGAGGCGAGGTCAGGGTCACGAGCAAAGAGGCTGAGGGCACTGTGGGAAGAAGAAAACAGATGGGAAAAGATTGAGGGAATTAGTCAGGGACAGACTGGGGACAAGGAACTCTTTTCTGAGGAGGGTGGGCAGGCATTTACAGGGAAATCTGAAATCACGTTCTTGATTGGAACGAGTCATCGGTGCTGTGCACTTGTAAACGCAGGCCATCAGAACCACACGAAGGTGAAGCTTTCTGTTGACCCCAGTGAGCTCGGGCACCATCGTACTTTTTGAAAACGTTTGTTATGAAAGAACTAGAAAAATACAGTGCATAGGCATTACTTTAAATCACCCCACCTTTCCCCATGCAGAGCCAGAGTGGGTGCTTCCATCCTGCGGTGGGTGGGGGCTCGGGGCTGAAGTGCGGCTGGATCTGTCCCCAGGTACGCTACTTCTGTCTTACAGACGGGGAGCCCGGGGAAGTGGGCCAGAGCCTCGGTCTGTGCTCTGGCGACTGCCCAGCGCACTCGGCCCACACTGCATGTGGGCTCCAGGCGGCAGGACGTGGCCAGGTGAGCTCCCAGGGCCAGCTCCCTGGCCAGAACAGAGGCCCCGTGCAGGTGGCCACAGATGCCTAAAGGCAGCAGCGCCACCACCTGGCCCAGGGCGAACCCAGCACACGTGCCCACTGCAAGTCCACGACCAACCAGTGACCACTGTGTGAGCTGCCCCAGCCGCTCCCGTGGTGTCTGGTGAGCGGGGACAGGTCCCCTCCAGGGAGGGTGGCCATGGCTGAGGGTGGAGAATGGCCATGGGGATGGTGTCAGACCATGGCTGGTGGGGTGGCATCGAGAAGGGTGGTCAGCTGAGGGTCAGCTGAGGGAAGATGTCCTCTGGGCAGTTGGGATGAAGGGGTCCTGGGATGTGCTTCAGAATGGTTAAGGGGCTCACAGAGGGGCTGGTCCACACCACCAGGCTGAGGGGGCTGAAGAAGCCAGGCCCCGTGGACACACAGGTCCTCCCTATGACCCCTGGGCAGGGCTAGCAGGCCCGATGCTGGAGTCAGGCCCCAGCCGGGGGCTCCTTCCTCTATGTGCCCAGATGTGAAGGCTTGCAGCCGTTTCACAGGAACGGACCCCTGCACGAGGCCCCACCGCGTTTCCAGTCCCCGTGGAAGAGCAGAAGGACGGGGCTGTTCTAGCCCCGGTTCCACAGGCCGAGCCGTATTCTCGCCTGCATGGGATGGACACTCCCTTCTCTCGGTGGCTGCAGAGAGCCGTCAGTGCCTACTTGCTCTGTCTGTCCTTGGGCCTCCCTTGGGTGGCGGGCGCCTCGTGTGTGTCCCTTCCTTGTGCTGCGTGTTCACACCGGTCCTGTTAACGGGTGAGAACACTCTTACTGTGAGGTCGGCCCTATGGAGCCAGGCTGTGTCTACACGGAGGCCAGCTCCCTTTTCCCAGCTGCGGGTCGTCTTGTTTCCGTGATGCCAGAGGTGGTTTTCTCCCTGAGTGCTGTGGTCCCTGCGAGGTTGGGGTGTTCTGGCCGCCCTTCTCCGGTTTTCTCTTTGTCCCGCACCCCACCCTCAGCAAACACGTTTTCCATGTGTGTGGCTCAGACAAGCAGGTCCTAGTAATATAAATGGTTAATTACGGCTGTGGTCATTATTTAGTGTTCTGGGCGTGTTAGTCATTTGAACCTTGCTCTTCTTAGCGGCAGAAGGAAACCAAAGGAAACAACACGGTTTCCTCCCATCAGTTATCGAAGGGTGGAGGAGGTGTTCTCACTGTATGAGCACAGACCAGCAGCGGTATGGACAGCACAGTCAGACACCAGTCAGTGGTGGCCAGATAATCGTGAGACTCCCGAGCGCCGAGCATGTGTTCGGTAAGGTGATGACGTCTCCCGACCATCCCGCTGGTACGTGGGCAGCTGGGACCGGGCACGTGGGTGTAGGGCACAGACCCCGCTGCCGTGAGCGCACGGGGGCGCTCCAAGCTTGCGCGTAGGCCACAGACTCATATTTTCTCATTGTTCCTGTATAAAGCCCTTTTTCTACCAGATAAGCTACTTTTGAAAACAGCTTTATTTATTTATTAAACTTTTAAGTTTATTTATTAAAAATGTGTCATTTGGTAAATTTTGACATAAGCACATGTGTGTTAAGCCATCAGCACAGTCGAGATAGTGAAGGTGTCTGTTCATCTGCGAGCTCCCTTGGGGCCCTTTGCAAACTTCTGAGGATCCTGCCGGATTGCTTTCAGAAAGGGTGCACGGTTTACATTCCCGTAACAGTGAGGAGAAGTCCATTGTCTCCATGTCCTCGGCCACGCTGAGCATGGCTGACTCTTCATTCCAGCCGCGTCAGGGTGTCTCATCGTGGTGCTCACCGCGTCAGCCCCACAACCAGCGATGCCAAGCGTTTGCGGTCTGTAGATCGCCTTTGGCGAAGAGCCTCTGGAAGTATTTTGCCCATTAAAAAAGTGGGTTTCTTCTTTGTGTTTGGAGACTTCTGTGTGTATTCAGGATACAAGTCCTGAATCAGATATATAATTTGCAAATATTTTCTCCGAGTTTTTATGAAAACTATAAAGTGATAGGTCTTAGCTTTATTATCTTTGTGAATATTCAGTAGGCATTGCACAGCATCTAATATGGACAGAGCAGTAACCAATGTGCACGTGTATTCAGTGCTCGCAGGGCAGTAAGGACCCAGCGTGCACGGGGCAGCATCCTGGGTGTGCACAGGGGCGTGTCCAGTGTGCACAGGGGAGTGTCCGGAGTGAGCACAGCATCCCCTGGTAGGCACTGTGTGTGGTCACTTGCACAGGCTTGAAGGCATCAGTTTTCACAGCCAGGTGGATCTTCTAAAGTATATTGCTCTAAAGAACTGGGATTAGGAACCAGAGACGTCATTTTTCAGGCAAGGCTCTTGAAACAGGGACTTTTAGTGGAATTTCCAGAGACTCTCCCTGGTCCAGGCAGACCTCAGCAGGGCTTGGTAAGGTGCCCTTGACTTCTGATGGTGCCCAGGAGGAGCCCATCACCCAGAAGTGCGGTGATGGGTCCATTGACGTCTTCTTGCGATAACTGAACGCCGAAGCTTAGACCCACAAGACATTATCCTCGCAAGGACCTAAAGTTTAATTATTTTTGGTTACAGTAAGTGATGGTGCACACTGAATGTAGCTTTCATCCCACGAGCTGAGCCTGCTACTTATTAGCCAACCATTGGGTCACCTTTAGAAACTGCCACCTGACAGTCCCCTGTGTTGTCAGCCAAGGACGCCAACGGAGAGCTTTCTTCAAGTGTCTGGTGACCGGGTTGGGCAGACCAATCATGCGGGGGCCCCACAGAAGGCTGCGGGGTAAGGCCTTCTGGCGTCACGTCTGTGCCTTTCAGATCCATGGCACCCAGACCAGCCGCATGTCTTGGAATGCACCACGGGGAAGAGGCTGCTGGTGGAGGCCGTCCACGACTGCAGCGTGAGGTCAGGGGTAGGCCTGCGTGTAGTGAGGAGACAGTGTATACATGGCCGGTGGCCGTGCTGCTTGCCCTGGTCACTGCGTCGTGGGAATGCCGAGTGTGCGCTGACTTCTGCTCCCGTGTCTTCCAGTTCCGTGTGCCCTGGTGTGGGTGCAGACGGGCTACGGGCTGTGGTACCGGGGAGGGCCGTGACCACGTTCTGGCCGCTGCAGACCGTGTCCCTCCTTTTCCAGCCTTCCCTCCACCTGTGGGGGCACAGAGGGCGTGCCCGGGCCGCCGGCACAGGCAGCGTGTCAGGAGCACGGGCCGTCCAACCTTGTCCTGGACTCCCGGCTGGTTTTACTGCGTCCGGGGCTTCATCGTGGTGCGGGAAGGCTGTAAGGCTTTGGGAGAGTCGTCTGGCATAACCTCCCACACCCTGACACGTTGGGTGGAGGGAACAGTAACGCAGCAAAGGTGTGGTGGCAGTCGTGACAAATCCGGAGTGTTCTCTGACACAGCTGGCCGCTGGCTGGGCATCGTGGCCTCTCCCGGGTCAGATGTGGGCCTCTCCCTATGGCTCATGGTTCCGTGCCTGTTCCTCTGTTCCTCGTTGACCCTCTGCCTTGGTGGCGCCAACTTCAGGTCAGCTGTTGCTACAAGCGCTCTGTGCTGGCCTTTCCTAGAAGAGGCAGAGATGGCAGCCTGGCCCCGTGGGTGGGGGGTGCAAACCGCAGGATCCGGCTCCGAGACACACCGCGTGGGAACTCGGCATGGGCCGACAGCTTCCTGACCTCTTAGCTCCCTGACCTCTTAGCTCCCTCAGCTTTTTCTGCTTTTTCAGTTCTGCTACTAACACAAATATTTAAAAACGTAATAAAGTGAGCTTCAATTCTCTATAAAATAAAATGCAAACTCAAAACAATGAGAAAAAAATAGCATTAATCTTTCTCTTCATAGAGTAAAGGAAATGAAAGATTGCTATATGGAACATTTGGAAAAATTCTAAATAATCCCAGTTACTCCTGAGCTTAGAGTCATGTCTCCGGTGTGCGTCCAGTGGTTAACTACACCTTAACTTTCCTTTCAATAGTCCGCAGAGTCTAAATTATTACCATTTCTAACTCTTGCAAAATACGTCCCTAAGCAGATCTGCAGTGATTTCGGTAACATTTTCCTCTTCTTGAATTTTCCTGTTGGAGCTAAAATGCCATAAACACTTTTGTTCTTTTATCAAGTTTTCTTGATAAAGCAGCTGGAGCAGAGTTACGGGAAAATTTATAAGCAGTTCCAGGGTTTTTTTTTTTTTATTTGAAATGAGAATAGAATAAACTTGTAGAGAAATTACACCTTGAACTTAAAAAGAAATATATACTAAGTAGCATAATCTATTATCTCATTTTTCCGTAATATTTATTCTGCACCCACTAAAGGGACGAACTTCTGCCCCCCCCCCCCCACACACGGGGAGACGCAGTGTGGGTCAGCCCGGTTCCCCTCAAAAGGAGCAGCTGGGCTGCCCAGTCAGTCCCTCTGGGGACACATGCAGCTCTGCGTGAGGGTGTGCTTTCCCGCGAGCGCCACGCCAGCACGGCTTGCCGGAGGCGAGCTTCCAGACGTTGCCTTTTGTCACTGGAAGAAAGATGGTGGAGGAGAGGGAGATTCCTGTTCTACGAAGAATTTAGGTGCCACAGAGGCGGCAAGGGGAGCGGGGAGGCAGGATCGTGCGCTAACTGGACACACGTGGAGAGTAAAGACGAGGCTCTGGGGCGAAGAGAACCCGTGCAGGCGGTGAGGGGTGCGAGTGTGAGCAGAGAAGGCTCAGCAGGACCAGCGTGGACAGCAGGTGCACAGCCCAACTCAGGCGGCGTACGGAGCGGGTTGAGGTGTGAGCCGGGCCTCGGCTGTGCCCGTGTCCCTGACCCGGCTCCAGGAAGGAGAGATCCTTCCGGGGGCATGTGTTATCAACATGGCTGCAGGACAAGGCCTGGACTCAAGGGAGACAGCTACGTACAGGCTCAGAGGGAGCATGGACAGGGAAGGACCGCGGACGCCCCCTGGGTATCGGCTGGCTGTGGGGCTGCAGGGGCTCAGGGAGGCCTCTCCTCTCTCTGGGGCCCCTGGCCTGAGACCCCGGAGTCCACACACCCCTCCAGACACACGGTGGTTCTGTGCACTCCTTGTCGACCCTTGGCCCCCAGACCCTCTTGTTAGAGCTCGCCTGTTTCCTCATCTGCATGAAGGTGGAAAACTTCTATTCCCCTCTGACCGTCTCCAGGTTTGAGACGTGGTCAGGGGAAAGTCAGCAGGTATGTTCTGTGGCACCGGGGCTGGATGGACAGCAGCGACGGTGGGCATGCATGGCAGACCTGCTCAGTGTCCCCAGGCGTCCTCACGGCCTGCACCTGCCTCCTCCCTCCAGAGAAACCATCCCTGGACCGGGCCTCCTAGGATGCCGGACTTTCAGGCCCAGCAGGGAAATTCCTGGGCAGACTGGGACAAGGTGGTCACCCTATTCCTCAGCTGCCGTTCTAAACTTTCACCCCATCCCCTCCCAACCTCGACCCTCCTCTTCCCTGTTCCTGCCCCATTCCTCTCTGCAGCACTTGACATTGCGCAGCCCACTGCATGCATATGCGATGTCTTCCTCCACGCCGGACGCCCGAGAGCAAGCACCTTCATTCTGTGTGCGGGTCTGCCCCCCGGGCTGCGTTCAGGACCCCACCCCAGGAGCCAGGCAGCGGCTGCTCAGAAAACCTGGTCACCCTCCAGCCAAACACCAGGGCAGCTCTGGATATGCTCCCTTCTCCCTGGGTTTCTCCTCATGGCTGAGCGCCGGCTGGAGATCTCGAACCTGCAGAGGCACCGTCCATCCAGGAGGCCGTGAGGAGCCTCATCCTCCTTCCATTCAGGTCCCGAGGCCCCGCGGACAGCTGACGGAGCTGTGAGTCCTGAGGTCTGAGGAGAGCTCAGAGCCTCCACGGGGGTTTTCCTAGGAATGCGTGTTTGAGAAGAGCCCCTTTTAGCAGCTAAACATGCTATTTCATTATTCTGTGCTCACTTATGAATTAGATTTTGAGACATTGTCTTTAAAGAAGCATGTCTCTGACTCTGGACATTTCATTTAGTGGTTATCGGTCTGTTCAGGGAGCAGCCTGGGGTGTGAAATTCTGTGCAAATCAATAAAAGTCAGCCTCGCTCTGGAAGAAGCATCAGGTCCCACCTGGTCTGTTTTCAATTGACTGGAAAGAAACTCCTGAGCCCGCCTGCATTTTCATGGGAGTGGCTGCTGTGGTGTGTCTGTGGTCGGGCGGCTGTGGACATCCCTGCTCAGCAGACACACGGGAAAATGGCACGCACGCTCCCATCATCCACCCATCCCTGCCCAGGTGCACGCGCTTCAAAGGATAAGTGGAAAGGTGGGAGGGGTCCTGGGACCCGTTCGTGTGTGGGACGCGGCCGCGCTCCGTGAGATGCGAGTCTACGTCAAGCTTCCCGCTCTGCAAAAAGGAAGAAAACCGCTAGGAAACACTACTCCTGCTAAGAAAACCAGAGTTCAGACCAACTTGGACCCCAGAACTCACCTCTTCTCCCTGGGTTGGCTACCTGGGACGCTGCTCGCGTTTGCACTAGCGGTGTCCCTGCCGCGCTTCCCCGCCAGCCGGGGTCCAGGGGCGGGTGGAGCTGCAACACTGTCTGTGCATCCGGAGGCAGGAGGCAGCCACTGCTGGGTGGATGATAGCAGCCGTGTCCTCAAGGGCCCCATCAGCAGAGAGAGCAGGAGAGCCATTGGGCAGAGCAGACGCCAGCTTCCCTTCCACAGTGTGGCCACTTTGCTTGCTGGGGCTGACGACTGGCGTCCCTCCCCGGGCTGGCAAATGGCGTTGGAGGTGTGGACACCTTCAGCTTCATGGGACGCTGACAGAATCCCGTGATCCTGAGCGTTCGAGAAAGCAGCCCAGCTCCCCCTTAAACCAAGCATGCGGACGGTCTCCGTGTCTAGCGACAAACAGTAGGACGCTGTGGGTCCCCCACCAACCAGCTGCGAAGTACCAGCTGTCGGAGTGGTTTCCTGTGCCTCGCTCCAGAGTCACAGGAATTACAGGAAGGGGTTGACTGTGACAGCCAGGTACCATACAAATAAAGAAACGGGTCCCAAACAGTCACAGAACACTTGACACTTCCACGAGCAGCAGCGTGAGAGAGGGCGCCATCCCCAGCCCCATGGCACAGGTGTTCCGGCTCGCTCTTCTTTCAAGAATAGCAAGCCTCGTGCACGCACACGTCCAAGAACAGCACACTCTCACGCGGTGGAGACCGCGTCCTCAGGCCCCACCTACAGCCCAGCTCCGTGAGTGTGAACGTGGGTCGGAGCCGTGCTTCCCTGACGTGTATTTTGGATTCTTCCGTTCACAGTGCGCCTGAGAGCATATCGCCAGCAGGTACGTTTGAAGGTGCAGCGCAGCATGGTGCTGTGTCCGGAGGCATGAGCGCTGCCCCTGGAGGCCGGTCCGCCATGCTCTGCGCGTGCGGGCAGGGTCGGGGCGGAGCGGGCTGCCGTGGCGCTGAGAGTGCACACGATACGAGTCAGGCAGGGCCCTAGTCGAATCTGTCTTAAACACGAAGCACCGGTGACCTGGTGCGACCTTGTGTGACCTTGTGTGACCGGGGGCACTTGCGCATCTCTCCAACATCCGCGGGGAGGGTGGTTGTGAAACTCACACTAGACTCTGGGAGCCCGCCACAGCATCAAGCTGCCGGTGCGCGTGAGCCCTCGTTAGCATCTTACTGATGGTAACTGCATTCTCACTGCACGACAATGTGCTACGTGGTTTCCAGTGAGGTCAAGTGTGCGGAAATGAGGCCGCTGCCCTCTGCGCGGGAGTCTGGGCTGGAGGGGGTTGTGTGGGTGCCCCGTCCTCTTCTCAGTTACCACGGCCCTGGGGGAGGTGCTGGCATTGCTGCCGACCCCGTGGGGCTCCATGGAGGGGCGCTGGTCTCCCAGAGGGCTCCAGAAGGCGGCTCTGCTGTGGCAAAGGTGTGCGGTGCCCACGAGGCACACCTCCCGGCTACAGGCAAGGCGCGATGGGCTGCTGGAGTTGACCGAGGAGACCTCAGGGAGAGGAACGGGCGAACAACCGCAAAATGCCTACGGGAAACCCGTCTCTACCGGAAACACCCCGGGGCGTGTGCACGTGCACACACAGCAGCTGACGTGGCAGCGCCATGCGTGCGCTGGACAGAAGCCACGCTCTGGGGGCCTCCACGCACACTGTGGTGCGCCCACGGGGAGGTGGCCCTTGCTCACACTCAGTGTCTGATGAAGGGGCCAGGCTCCCTCTACGCTCTCTCCACCTCTTTGCCCGTTCTGTCTCTAGCTTCACACAGACGACCAGGGGAAACGGAGTCCTCGTGCCTCCGTGGCCACCCAACGCGTCTTTCTAAATGTTTATTTGAAGGCTTGGCAATGCACCCACGGATTCTTTTGTGCCAACACTGTCTTCCTGGAACAAACTCATGTAGGTTTTCGACAATTTGCTTTTTACCAACGAACACACGCCTTCACTAACTTCAGGCCAAACCACACGGGTACACGGAAGAGAACAAAACGTGAAAGGTGTGGAAGTGGCGCTGTCTCCTGGGGCACGTCAGGCAATAAAGACCGCATGTTACACACCGTCTACTAAGGAAGATGTTTTGATAGACCTGATACAGCAAATTAATCCCAAGAGAAAACCTCTTGCAATGTGGTTTTAATCTTTAGGTAGGACTTCTGAAAGATTCTTCATTGCCCAGGTGACATGGAAGTAAGAATAAAATGGTGTCTTGCTGTCCATCAGCAAACATGGCCACAAAAACATGAATGCATGGGGGCAGCATTGAGATCTTTCTGCCAATTCTAGGACCTCAGTCCCCTTCCCAAGGCCTGTCTCCCTGTTACTGTTGCTTCTCCTAGGGGAGTCTTCATGGCCATATTCTCAACTGTGGTCTCAGGATTATGGTCTCAGGACCGTGGTCTCAGGGCCGTGGTCTCAGGGCTGTGGCCTCAGGGCCTTGGTCTCGGAACTGTGTTCTTGGGGCCGTGGTCTCAGGACTGTGGTCTCAGGGCTGTGGTCTCAGGACCGTTATCTCAGGGCTATGGTCTCTGGGCCATGGTCTCAGGATTATGGTCTCAGGGCTGTGGCCTCAGGGCCGTGGTCTCAGGACTGTGGTCTCGGGACCATAGTCTCAGGACCATGGTCTCAGGGCTGTGGTCTCAGGATTATAGTCTCAAGACTGTGGTCTCAGGATTATGGTCTCAGAACTGTGGTCTCAGGGCTGTGGTCTCAGGGCCGTGGTCTCAGGGCTGTGGTCTTGGGGCCATGGTCTCAGGACTGTGGTCTCAGGGCTGTGGTCTCAGGACCGTTGTCTCCGGACCATGGTCTCAGGACCGTGGTCTCAGGGCTATGGTCTCTGGGCCGTGGTCTCAGGATTATGGTCTCAGGGCTGTGGCCTCAGGGCCATGGTCTCAGGACGGTGGTCTTGGGGCCGTGGTGTTCAGGAAGCCATATTCTCTTTCTGCCATATCTGCTCCCACTGGTGGCGTTGCCCGTGCCAGGGGCACTGTCTCCCTGTAACACCCCAGCGTCCTATCTGCAGGGAACCGAAGGCGTGGGTGCTGTGTCCTACAATAGGAGTGGTCTCTGCTCATTTCTGGGCCGCACGCTGACCCTGGAACCCCGGGCCCAATAAAGATACAGCTGACCTTGGATCAGACATCTGGAGATCCATGTTTCTGACACCAAGCAGGCGCTCAGCGTGGTGGTTAAGGACTCCCGATCTGAAGCCTGGCCTGACATCGCAGCCCTGCTGATGTGAGTTGTCTGACCGTGGCAGGTGAACAGCTCTGCCCTGTCTTTTCTGGTTTCTAATGGGGTTAAAAAGAGTAACCACCTCAGGGCGTGTTGTGGGGATGACGAGGAGGACGGGTGGAATATACATGCTCTGTGCGGGTCACTTGTCACTGCGCACTTTTATTATAAAGTATTCCTTAGAGCGTCTCCGGGAGCAGCCCCTCGGATTCCGGCTCTCACATCTGCACGCGTGGGGTCTCAGGCCCAGGTCCCCGCTGGGCAGGGGGGGCTTGCAACACCTGCATCATCTAGTTCACTACTCCCTTCAGTGTTTTTGAAACAAGCAAACAACCACAAAAAATCAAGCAAACGGAAAGTGTCCTTCTCCAATAAACAATTTTAAAAAGAAGGCCTTCGTGTGTGCCAGCATCCCCAGGGGATGCCCGGAGTTTTCAGTGTGGTGAGCCGGTCCTCTCCATGTACCCCGTCCACGAGCGAACCCAGGACGATGCAGGTGACGGCCGGATCAGGGTGTCTACCAAGTAAAGGGGATCACGTCAGCAGCCACTGGGCCGTAGCCCACGCGGGAGCCGGGTGGAGAAAGTGGGACCCCTGTTCGCGGAGCTGCTGAACTTCGGTAAGTGGCTCCGCCACCCGGGTCCCAGCCTGTGGGACTGCCGGGTGTCTGGAGGTCAGTGAGGACACCGTGCCAAACTGAAAGACACACTCCAGCCTCTCTTCAGTGGCTGCCACTACACAGGCGAGAGGCCGACGAGAAGGTGACTCCCTCACGTCCCATTTCCCCAGGGAGCGCCCCTGGGAGAGGCTCGTGGATGCAGCAGCCCCGATGGGGGTCCTCTCACTGCTGAGGAGCTGCTTACAGACCTGGGGCCAGCGGGAAGGCACGGAGCTGGGAAGAAGGCCTCCAGACAGGGTGCCTGCCTAGGAGCACAGACCTGAGTGCCCCGGCCAGCAGGGCGGAACCCAAGGCCTCCCCAGCCCCTCCACGTGGGGCTGTGCTCCTGGTCCCATGTGGGGAGGGCAGCTCCCCAAGGGCCTATCAGGGAGAGCCCCTTTGATCGCCTGAGGTTGGGCCTGAAGGGGCACGTGGGATTCTGGCCTATTCTGGCCGGGATCCCACGCCTCAAGGCCAGGATTACAAACTACTTGACATCACGGGGACACGGCGGGGCTGGTGGCCTGACCGCTGCCAGGACACTTGGCTGCATGGTGGCCAGTGGCTTAGGTGGGCCTGGCTTCAAGGAAGGGGGTGGACGCCATGTAGCAGCCAGCCAGGTGCCTTCAACAGGGGGCAGGGACTGCTCTTTAAACCAGGGCTTTGGGAGTGGATATCCAGGAGGGCCCAGGGATGTGACTGTGGGGAACTTGGCCACGCTGCCTCCGGTCACTCACTGGCTTGTGCATTCACACATGCAGCCTTCTGATGTCCCTCCTCACTTCATGCCTGCTGAGAGCTGGACCCCTGGGAGTGCAGCCAGAGGGGCACGGCCTGGTGATACTGGTGGTGGGCCACGGAGGGAACAGGCTTTCAGAGGCCCCTGGGCCCCTGGCTCTCGAGCTGATGCAACCAGTCCTTAGAGGAGACGTCTCTGGGGCCTGTGCAGAGCCCCTGGGTCCTCCCAGTCGGGCCTCGTGGGCAGACCCACTCTCCGCACCTAAGGGTCGTGGAGTGCCTCCCCTCCTCACAGCCTTTTCCCGGTGTTCCCAGCACCTCTGGGCAGCCTTCTCCTGGAGTTGCAGGGCAGCAACCGTCTGGAGCCCTCTGAGCATGGAGGCACGCGGCATTCCCAACGGCCAGAAGATGCCAAGGGCAGCGTGGTGTGGGTAGAGTCTGTGGTCTTGCCACCTGTCCCCTGGGGTGTGGCTCAGTGTGCTACCTCCCACGTGTGGTTGTGGGGGCTTGGGAGGAGCCCTGCAGGGCTGGTGGAGCAGCGGCTCCAGGGAGAAGGCGGCTGTGGGCAGAGGAGCGCAACATGTGTCCTGCCCGTGTCAGGCAGCCGGACCGCAGCTGTGTGAGGTCGACGGGCTCATGAGCTACAGAGAGTGGGTCAGTACTTGTAACATTCCTCCCCTTCCTCATACTCTTAGCCGGACCTCGTGCACAGCTTCCACTGCCGAGTTATGTGTGGGGGACAGTGCTGGGCTGAAAACACGTGGCAAAGATTTCCTGAGCTAAGTCACTCTCCTCTGCGAGCTCGACCCTGGACTCAGGACATCACCCAGCAAAGTCTGCAGCCTTGCCTTGCAAATTGCTGCATGTTCACACTTTATTGGCTAATTTCCATTTTTGGCTACTGGTCCAGTAGTGATACAGGACGTTGTTTGTGCAATGACACCATTCCTCAAAGTGGGAGAGACTATTTTAGTTTGAATGTAGACTAGACTCTGTCCATCCTGAGTGTCCCTAAATACTGGATTGTCAACTCAAAAATCTGCTGGCTTTTCCTTTATGTAGCCCAGGTGATACTGGGTGTAAACTCTATTGATCACAGTTGAAAATACGATATTTAAGGCTCTACGTACATACGACTTTTATTTATGGACACAAGGTGCTCGAGGAATTGGCACAAACCTCCCTAATTCGCCGAGTGGAACAGTGTGCTTTCACCTCTTAATCTCCCTGACGGGTGTGGAGGAGGCCTGCGGCCGGACAGCCCCCAGGGTCCCAGCTGGAGGCTCTCTGCTGAGATTGGTGCCAGCTCCCACTTGAAGTAGTTTCTTCTCGACCAAACTTTTCCCTGATGATGTAAATACGACGTTAAAAAGTATTCCTACTGATGATCAGACTTTCGGGTTATATGTTACACGGGGAAGGTGGCGCGTAGATAGAGAATTCCAGCTTTCCGAGACAAGGGGTGGGAAAAGGGCGCAAGCAGGCCGAGGGCCAGTCTCGCAGCCAGGGCTCCAGAGGACAGGTGCGCTGTGTCCCAGGAGCCGAGACTCCAGGACCCAGGGCTGGTGGCTGCCGCGGGGCTGGGGCTGTGCCACCTGGTTGCGGCCCAAAGGGCTCCGGCACGTCTGGGGTTTGGCTCTATTCGAGGAGAAGACAGCCTGACCCTGCTGGGCCCACCCAAATCCAGGACCATTACGTCAGAATTCTTTTTTCAAACAGAAGGAAGGATTCCTAGATTGGACCAGAAAATGTGTTTTTTATAGGTTTTATGTCTAATTGGCAAGTTGTTATGGGAAAGAAACTTCCTGTTTATCCGACGCTTTCCCTGTAGACAGCTGGGAAAAGGACCCCGTTCCAAAGGAGGGTAGAAAGTCTGCAAGGCTGTGAGTATCTGCAGCTCACCTACAGCCTCTGAGATTAACTTCCGTCCACGACTCCGCCTCGCACCTGGTTCCAGCTGGCTCCACTCGACCCAGACCTGAGCCACCTCCTGACGGCCACAGAAGTCCACAAAAGACTCAGTACCCATCTTGAGCCCGGGCCCCCACGCTAGCAGCATGCAGAGCTGAGCCCACAAGGTCTGGATCGGGAGTGCGGGGGGCACACAGCTCCTGGCATGCCTGTCTCCTGGCACTGGGACCCGAGTACCCGTGCACCAAGACATGTTTCTCCCTCTGACTGTGGATGCCCCGTGGCCCATTTAGCGGGTGCTTAATGAGGGTCCACAGTGAGGCAGTCACCCTCTGGCCTTGGCGCACGATGCTGATGACAGTGCCCAAGACGGCCTGCTGGCCACGGAGGGTCCCGGCCTGTGCCTCCGCTGTGGTCCCCAAGGTAACAGGTGCACTGTAGCCAGTTCCGTGTGAAGGCAGACTGACCACGTGAGTGCAGGTGTGGGCTCACATGCCTCTTCCCGCCCCTTCCTCTTCACCTCTCCACTGCTTGGAGCCCTGCCTCGCAAACTCAGACACCAAGAACCCAGATCCTCATTCCTGGGGCCACTTCCCGGGACCTGCTCCAGTGAACAGGTTGAAATCCTCGATGTTGCTCCCGCGGCCGCATCACAGGGCCCGGCTCTTCTCAAGCTGTGCCCCTCACCCGCTCGCCTCTCCCTCACCGCCACCCTCCACTGTCGGGCCATCCAAGATGGAAATCGGGAGGCCTGGCCCTTGCTCCCCACTCTTCCTCTCCTGCCCCATTTTAAGGAACAATGAACTCCCACACCTGAAGCGTGAATTAGGATTAGCGAAAGGTGGTATCATTTTTACTTTAACTGTGAGGTTAATGTGGAATTATGGTTCTAATTAATGCAAACTTATTTGGGTGAAGATCCCAATAGACAGAAGTTTAGAAGCGGAGATAATATTGATTCTCTAGCAAGATATGTTACTGGAGAATTTTGGAAACAGAAGATTCTTGCATGAAAGGATTGTTAGGTGACTGCCATTAAAATATAATCTGTATTAGGAATTAATGACATAATATGTAATTTGGAGAAACTAGTTAATTTGGTGGCATCACTTTGTCAGAATTTCTGGGAAAATAATGCTTTAAATCTTTTTAAATGATCAAAACACTTTAAATATTTGAGAAACACCCAGCTGTGTGGAGATTGCTGTAAGAAATTAGGCTCGCCCGTCTTCTCTGCCTCCCGTCACTTACGTGCACGCGCTCCATTGTGTCCCAGAGTCTGGAGGGCGCCAGTGAAGACTGCAGGACTGTCGCTGTCAGACACCGCGCACATTCCGTTAGCCTGAAAACGTCAAATACACTTTTCACTGGGGTTACCATCCCCCCCTTGCAGATGGACAGAAACTTACTAATAGAATTTCTACCTCCTTTATTCTGTAATTTCACAGGCTTCTCTAAATTTTGTTAGAACATCTCGTAGTAAGATTTCTGCCATATCAGAAAGGGGAGCCTTTCCTTCGGCCAGTGAGGTCTGCGAGGGGTCATGCCGTCATTTCACGGGAGGGCCTTGATACAGGACGCTCACCTGCTGCTTGGTTCAGGTGGACAGCTGGCAGGGGGAGGGTTGTGGGATGGCCCTTCCCCGTGCACACCCCGTGCACATTCCACGTTTCTGCACACGCCAGCCCTGGCCCCGCGGACGTGACCCCCCAGACGGCATTGCTTGCTCTAGTGATTGTGATGCATGTTTGTTTATACCAGTCTCACATTTCCGTGGTGAGTCAGCTGGCTGCTCTTCAAATTAGGACCAGATACAGTACCTGTTTCTGCAAAGGACAAGACAACTGACTATTTAGATCAGCTTTATTTTCCCCTTTCAATTTGGAAACGGCTCCTAAGATCATAAACTGTGTTCTAAGCCTTTGTTATTGGTTAATGAGTGCTGCGCTGGTCAACAGAAAGCTTCGTTAATGTCTCTCTCATAACTTATAAACAAATTCAGCTATGAGAAATGTTTTCTTTAACACATGGATGCCAGATATTTGAAAGGCTCCTAGGGATTCTGGACTGGGAACACTTGCTGTGGTTTGTGTGAATGACAATTACGGTTGGACAGCACTCTCAGAGTGGGCTTGGCAAGCCCCTGCGACTCTCTGCCAGCGTGCGTTTTCACGGACGGCAGAGAATTACTCTTCTGCTCTAGTGCTAATCTTCCTTAATTAGTCACCGCGTTGTACTCCAGCCCCCCCACATCTACACCGTCTTCCTGATGTCAGGCACACGTTATCTGTAGACCGACCAGCCGATTTTTAAGCTTGTCTGATGATTGTTAATGGCAATTGAAAAAGAAGCTATTGGAACTTATTAATTTGTGGTCAAAAGTCTTGGACAGACAGTGATGATTTGAGATGTAAAGCATGGTTCCTCAAATTCCAGCGGTACCCTCCTTGCCCACACTTCTGTTCTTCATGGGCCTGCCAGTCATGCTGCTTTGGGTCGTCCCTTGGTGGCTAGTTGCAGTGGGGCATCCCGTTTTTGGGACAGGATGCCCGTCTAAAGGTTGGACCAACATCCAGACAACAGAGGTGGCTGCCCACTACTGACTCAATGAGACCCTTCGTTACTCACAAACACAAGTATCCCTCTCATTAGCCTGCCAAGTTATCAAATTTCACTGCTGTAGGTAAAGTCATTACTCCAGAAGACCCTATTTAAAAACACAACCATCAATTAGGAGGAGTGATAAATTAACCCACTGGTATCTATTATTACATTAGCTTGAAACAGTCCTGAAATAATGAGATGTTGTAGGATGGTTTAGCTACAGCTTTATGATGATTATGATAGAATATAAAAGTTTATGTCTATTGCCTTCCTGAGATTAAAAAATACAATGTGTCGTTTAGAAATTGTAGAATTCACTGTAGTAGAATAGGAGAGACCCAAAATAGCCATAGATGAAGTAAATTAAGGGTTTGCTTTTCTGTGGATAAGCAGCCCAAGGCTTGTTGGTGGGTCCATGATATCTCAGGGTCCTTTTATCTTTCTGTTCTGCCATCCTTAGCACATGCTTGCTTTCCATCTTTGAAGCTGCCTCCTATTCACAAGATGGCTGCTGATTTCTGGCCATCATTTTAAATCCCAGTTCAGAAGAGAAAGATTTAGAGAAACACAAAAGAGGAATAAACGCCAATTGAGTAAATTCCTTTTCTGGAAATTCTACCATTGACTGAAAGTGACATCTTATTGGAAATTCCTACCTATGCACAAGAGAGGCTGGAAATAAAATATTCAGTTGGGCATTTTTCATGAGAGAGAAAATCAGGAAAGAAAGGGGGAATGGGTATTGGCTGAGCAACCAGCATTTTCTGCCACAACAGGCGAGTACACATTAGCCAAATGAGTTTGCAGATTCTCCTTTGACTGGGGGGGCATCAGTTGGAGAGCAGAGGCTGACCTGGTTCCATCTGAGCTGAAAATCTGTGGACTAGCATCAAGGTCCTGCCTGAACTGTGGAGGGACGGCCTCGCCTGCGGCTGGAATGTCAGAGCACTTCCTCTCCGTCCAGGCGAGAGGAGACGAGGAGAGGAGCCGCTCACCCCGCCGACACGCTTCCAGCTGAAAACCGCATCTGCCCGTGGTGAGGGTAGCTCATCGCCCATTCGAGAGTTTGGAATTAACCGGTACCCGTGTGCAGTCTAAGTGCTCTGCTGTTGGGACGTGCATCGTTGTCCCTGTAATCTTGCTTCTGAATTCTCAAGATTCTTGAAATCTCACCGTTCTCGAATTCTCTCATTTGTAACTACCGCCGTCCTTCACACATTCACTGGCGAGACGCACCGTTGCCAAAGAGGAGAGAAGGAAACAGCCTGCAGCCCGAGTTGCTGGGGA
The DNA here is from genome assembly GCF_023065955.2 of Ursus arctos. Taxonomy (NCBI): domain Eukaryota; kingdom Metazoa; phylum Chordata; class Mammalia; order Carnivora; family Ursidae; genus Ursus; species Ursus arctos. The sequence goes on from NW_026622841.1 coordinate 1,310,656, forward strand.
CTGGCCAGCCTTCCTGTCTCATGGGTTGTTTTCTCCTCACTCCAGATTTGATCAACAAGATGACCCACGATTACATGACCCAGAAACTCGGGGCTGCTCATGATTAGTGGAGACAATGCACTTTTATCCACGAATGCTGTGAGACTACTGCATTTTTCATTTTAAACTGAAAATGCTTAATTGAGATTTGTTCTTTTAAATGAAATCTGAATGCTGTCATCTGTCTACAACTGGCAAGCACATCCTATTACCCAGCTTGGCTGTCTACACTGCAGAGCTGGCCTCCCTGCCCGTCTCACCAGTCTACACCACAGGGCCGGCCTCCCTGCCCAGCAGCAGTGGCACCCTGACACACAGGCGAGGTGTGCTTGGGCAGTGACTGTGGACTATGAACTAGCTCCCGGTGGTGTGAAACCCTCCCATTACCTGCACAAACAAGTAAGCGGGGATGAAGAGCTGGCGGAAGCAGGACGCGTGCACACGTGGCCACGTACAGAAGCCACGTGACAGACCAGTGCCTGAGCCTGGGGAAGGTGCAGGCGCCGGTGGGGCTCGGGCTGGGGGCTTGGTGGGAATGAGCAGGGAGCAAAGACTCAGGACTCAAGGAGGGGGCTCGTGGCAGCCTCGGGCATGGCGGCTTCACCCTTCCAGGATGCCGCGGGCCGCACGTCTGTGGGTGCATCAGCCCCTGGCTGTCCTGTGGGGACGTTGTTCTAACCACGAATCCACGTGGCACACTGGCCAAGACCATTCCAGTGACCTGACTGAGGACCCTTGGCTCAGGGACCAGGGCCATGATCTTGAAAACATGGGTCTGCCCCGCCCCCTCCCCTAGCGAAGCAAACTTTGGTTTTTCTTCCTTCTGTCAATATATCATGCTTTATAGCACTTTCCATGATTAAAGAGGGAGAGAGAAACATCCAGAGCAAGAGCCGTCTGTGTGGTCTCATAAAATATTAATGGATTCAGAAAGGAAATGTGAAATCAAAAGACTCGGCATGCTCAGGCTGGCTGGGCCGGTGTTTGCTGTGGGGTCCGATTTCAGTGCGGGCTGGCCACGTGTGCTCAGAGGCAGAGGGGCTCCCCGCGCGGCTGCTGCCCAGCTGGACAGGCCTTGTGGCCGTGGAGGGTCAGCAGGGAAGGTCGCTGGAAGTCACTGCTAATTCAGAACGCGCTCCCGCGTCAGCTGTCCCTTTGCTTCTCTGACGGAGGCACAGTGGAGGCTGGGAGGGCAGGTCCCCCCGTCCCAGGATGCAGTGGGCTGTGTGCGCGTGGGGTCACGCGATCTTGTAGCTCATACGTGGCGGGGCGTCCTGGAGAGCTTACTGCAGCCCCCAGCCCACGTGGGGTCCCTGGGGTGCAGGGTCTCCATTCCCCTCTGTGCTGTGAGCGGCTGTCAGGCGTCTGCGGTGTGAGGACGTGAGGGCTTGCAGGTGAGCAGGGACACGCCATCCTTCCTGACCCCGAGCGCCCCGCCTTCCAAATGCCTGTGCGGCTGAGTCTGCTGCGGCGCGGGTGGGGCCTTCTGCCTTCCCTGTGAAGATGGCCCTCCGCTGCCAGGGCCCTGACGGCGGGCTCCGTACCTCTCCTCCCGCAGAAGCCCACGCCGTCAGATAGAATGCATGTCTGACATTCATGAGACACTCACAACCATGACTGAAAGGGCCCCAGAGTGACCTGTGTTAAGTTCCCGGGATCGCGGTGCCTACTTGAGGGCGGTTAGGGGGAACCGACAGAGCCGAGAGGGAGGCTTACCACCCCCACAAACACCGGCAAGTGCAGATCAGATTCGGACGGCGTCTGGGCGTAAGGGGTACCGACGTTTTAAGTGAAACATTTGTGGGCAAAGTGGCCGTCGAACGTGGTTATTGGGCATTCTGCGAGAGAGCAAATTGCAGACTCGCGGTCTGTCTTCTGTTTCGGAGCAAAGCCGGGCTCCGTCGCCGTACGGCCGCGACGGCCCTTCCGCAGACGTTTGTAAGGAGGCCCGTGATGTGAGATTGGTGGCTTAAATACTTCATCAATCAATGCTTGGCTGACGCGCTGCCCCGTGATGGGTGGGAAATTCGAGCCATCCATCTTACCCCTCACCCTGCTCGCCACGGTTTTCGGGTAGTTCCAGTTTTCCCGTGTTTACCGGGCAGCCGGCGCGGCCGGGCCTGCAGAGGAGGCCGGGCCAGGTGCCCTGCAGGGTGGTGCTGCTGCAGAGGGCGTGTACGGGGCCAGCCGGGGCGATGCTGCCGCCCTGCACAGGACCCCTAGCTCCCCAACGTCGCACTCGCTTACCCGGCTGTGAGAGGCGCCTTGTGGGGGGAGGGAGGACACGCTGAAGTCCACGGTTTAAAGAGCAGACAGGAGAGCAGAGCTGTGCTGATGCTGAGGTCGTTCTTGGTCTGTGCACCAAGGACCCACAGCCGTGTCTGCCAGCTCGCGTGTTCTCACACGGGCATCGCATCCGAATCCGTACTCCTCGCGGGCAAGAGCAGCGCGGGGCAGCATCTGGTGCCCGTGGAGGATGTGTCTTTGCCGGGGGGACCCTGAACTGGGTGTGGCCCGCCTCCGAGGGGTCGTCTGAAGGCCTGGGCCAGGCTGGGGCGCCTCCGCTCCATTTCACTACCCGCCTGGGGGTATCTCGGACGCGGGTCTTTGAGCACTGGCAGTGAGTGGAAAAAGAAATAATTCATGATTTCAAGAAATTTATGGCGTCCAAGGCGCCTTCCTCTTCCGCAGGTAGCTCTTCCCTGCAGATGTTCCAAGTTCTCAACCCCAGCCCGAGACCCCCAGCATCACCGCCGGCCAGCTCTCCTGTTCCAGTGCTTGTGACAGCCGCAGGCCGGCTCTCCCCTGCGCGTAGGGCTCTGCGCATCATCTCCGTAGGATTTCTGCGGGATGTGCCTCTCTGGGCGTCAGGACAACAGAGTGACTGAGGGAGGGAAGGAGCGCATCAGCACACCCGCCTGTCTCCACGCGGGGCCGCCCTGGGATCTGCCCGGGTGTGGATGGGCTGGCTTGGTCAGAGTGCCCCGGGGAGCACAAGGGCCTGGCCTGAGCAGGAGGACGCCGGCTCCGTCTCGTAAGGGGACAGGTGCACGTGAAGGGAGTCTGCAGCCTCACCGGATGGTTGAGAAACTGTGGGGTGGGACAGAGTCAGTGTGTCTGTCTTTGGAAAACGAGGTTTAAAAACATGAAATGTAATTACTTCCTTGCCTGGTGTCTGTGGTGTCTGAGGACACCGTGGACGTGGGCTGCACATGGTCCCCCACGCGGCGGTGGGGTCCATGTGGGCGGAGGGAGCCACGTCTGCCACGTCTGCTTCTCGGCCGACGGGGACGGTGCCCAGAAGGGACTGGCCGGTTCCTTCTGACTAAAAGAAAGGCCCTTTCAGGACTTGGTTAAATTGAAGTTCTAGGGATTTAAACATCAGTGCTGAGTAACAGCACAGCAGGAAGGACTTGTGGGAGCCAAATGAGCAGAACACCCAACATTGGCTTTGATGGTTCAGGTAGAGAAGTGTGTCCGTTTGATCGACACCGCACACCAGCCACTTGCATTCAGTGTGGGCTAGTGAGTCGGGGGAGCCGGGGGCTGGCGGGTTGGGCGTCACAATTGTGGGCTGGGGAGTCCTATCACAGGTAAGACATCGCCACTCCTCCCATCAGTGCTCACTGGGCAGCCCCTAACATCCAGGCTCCGAGCCACAAGACAGAGCCTCTGTCGGGGGAACGTGAGGTCCGGAGGAGGATGGCAGGAGCCGTGGCCACGAAGGCTGTGGTGTAGACAGAGAGCTTTGTGCCGTGCAGGGAATGGAGGGAGCCTGGCTAAGACACAGGCGAGGCTGACCAGAGGCAAACTCCCCATCCAGCCTCCCGAAGGGGCCGGGCGTCCAGGTGAAGGAAGAGCGGACGGGAGGAAGGGCAGCGTCTGTTGGAAGGTGGGCAGAGACTCTGTGACTCAGCCCCGGGAGGCTGGGAAGCTGGCCTGCGGCTTGCGAGGAGAGGCTGGAGGTTTCCAAGGAAGCCAGGTCCTGAGCCACGTGGTCTGGGGCAGGTGCGGAGACCGTCGCCCAAGCAAGGCTGGGGGCTGCAGAGAGGGTGGCGCCCGAGGGAGGGCGGCGTGTGGGTGGGATGCAGGGGTTGTGCAGAGCAGGAGAAGGGCACATCCCACAGATGCTGGGTGCTTCCTGCAGGAAGGCCGTGTCTCCGTGCGGGGCTCTTGTTGGTCAGGTTCCCACAGCAGCCCTGTTACCGCCTCCAGCTGTGGGTGAGAAAACACGCCGGACAGACAGGTGCGCAGCCTGCCAAAGCCCTCTCCGCATCCTCTCCGCTCCGTGCTGGCCGGACCCACCTCCAGACGGCACCCGAAGAGCATGGCCGAGCTCACGCCGCGGTCAGGAGACGGGCAAGGGAGCTCTGGCGGAGCGCCGAAACCACGAGACAAAGTGAGGCAGGGATAAAGTTCAAACTGGATTAAGTTGCTTCACGCATACAAACAGGATATTTTATAAAATTGGGATCTTCCATGTTTTGTTAAAAATGAGAAGGCGTTTCCCGTTTCATGACGCCAGTACATTTCTGTCTATGAAGTAAGGTCTATTGTGATGAGCACTGGGTGTTATGCGCAACTAACGAGTCATTGAACATGACACCAGAAACTAAAGATGATACGCTGACAACCTGAACATAATAAACAAAAAAGAAAGAAACTGGGTCTAGATTGATTGGGCCCATGGGGCGTGTCCCGCTAGAGGGAGTTCGTGCTGGGTTCCCCCGACCCACCGACCTGCAGGATGCTGGCCACACCCGCCCCACGTTCTTGGAGGGGTGTCACCTGGAGTACTCATCACCAACCACGACCACCATGTACTGACCACGTGAGGGAAGAGAAGGGGAGACCGAGGCACAAGCCGCCAAATGACCTGGACGGAGAGGGAGAAGCAAGTGAGGATTCTGGACTCAAGACCTATCAGCACCACTGAGCTGTGACACTGTCCCCAGCCGGCCTGAAGGGTGACTGCGATGCCCACGTGCTTACGCGCACTCAGCTTCGGTGTGAGCTGGGGCCAGATGGCGTGGGACTCCTGACGGTCTCGCTGACACCCTTGCTGCTCTTGCTGGAAGGAACATTGGGAAGTCAGTGTGTGGGAGTCAGTGAGGTGCTTGGTGGGAATGGAGCCACGGATGCCCACGTTCCGTAAGTGTTGCGCGCTGGCTTGGCTTTGTAAGCTTAGCGTGCATGTCAGCTTCCCTGCACTTGGCCCACAGTCACCTCTGCTGCTCTGCGCATGTTTGAGGAGACACCGCGGCATTCTTAGGGACCACCCGTCTGTCCGGCTATCTGATGGGCAGTGTGCTCGCTGCATTTTAACTGGATGTTTAAAGAGATGACTTGGATGGAATCACAGAACGTGATGATGCAGGAACATTAATGAAAAATATTTTTTATTTTACAAACATTTATTTACAAGCATTTACATGTAGCAGCTTTTTATGAAAGAACTAATGCTCATTTTTATATAACAATAAAACTTACAAAACACTCATCCTGTGTCTTGCAATCTGATAAGACCAGCATCTCCCCCTTCAGGGCTGGGGAAGGGACATGGCAAACATCCTGGGGTGAATTGTGATGGCAAGGTCATGAACTGTGGAAACTTCCTTCCTGAGTCGATCAGACAATACAACTGTAATTTCACGTTTATAAGGTTTACTCAAGGGTGCACCCATTTAAATCGTTCTGGGTATTGTGGGCATGTAGGTTGGTTTTGGGAGGGAGCTCAGAGGCTCAGGTGGTAGAGCGACTCTTCCCTCCTCTGGAGAGGAAACACACATACAACTTTCCCTGCAGGAGCAGCTGAGATCTGGACCCGCGCAGCTCCTTCCATGGTGTTCGGGGCAAACCCCTTACTTGCCCAGCTTCATCGCCATGCCCCTGAGCTCACCCCAGTGCTCCAGAGAACAGAGCACTGGTCGGATTCTCACATACCTTGGCCACTAAATGAGGTAATTCTCTTTGATCATGGTTGAAAATGTTGAATTTGCACTGCCACAGACTGTCTCATTTCAACAGAACAACTGGATTTTTTGGTCAAGTGAATTTGAATAAAGTAATGAGCTGATTTGTGAAACCTGTTAGGGTATGTAGACCTCAGGTGCCTGAGCTATAAACTCATAGGTTTTTTTTTAAACCAAAAAATTCTATTCTATTCTATTCTATTCTATTCTATTCTATTCTATTCTATTCTATTCTTTCTCCTCTATTCTATTCATGGCAAAGTGCTCAACAAAAATACTTTTTAAAAAAATATTTTATTTATTCATCTGAGACAGAAAGATACAGAGAGAGAGAACATGAACAGGGGGCGGCAGAGGGAGAGGGAGAAGCAGGCTCCCTGCTGAGCAGGGCCCGATGTGGGACTCGACCCCAGGACCCTGGATCATGACCTGAGCCGAAGGCAGTCGCTTCACCAACTGAGCCACCCAGGCACCAAAACAAAAGTACTTTTATCACATGAGGGTCTGACTTACTGATTGTGTCCGTAGCGTATATAAAACAACGTACTTAGTGCTTTAGTATTATGCCAGAAATTATTGGAAAGCTTCCCTTGGAGCTGCTGATGCAATTCCTGTCAGTCTTAGAAAGGAACCTGCAAGCTGCGCTCAGATGTTTCCTGGTTAATAATTGGGAAGTAACGCTCAGTGAGGTCAAAATGGCCCGCTCACTTCTGCATGTGCGGCCGTATTGGTACTTAGGGGCCAGTGACGTTTCCAAGCAGGGTCATTTTTCCGGCCTTGACTTCAGCACGGTCCCACGTGTACGACGGCTCACAGTACGATGATGGTTGATAACCCGCACTTCGCTTTAAAGTGCTGCACACTGTTAATATCATCGCTTGGCTTGACCCTCACGGTCCTTGGGGACCACAGGGGGGCCAGGCATGTCCGTCCGGCAGGAAGGAGACTGGCGCTCGCAACACTCGCACACGTGGAGCGGGGACAGACCCGGACCAGAGACCCCCTGCCTCCCGCTTGTTCATGGGGCGGGCTCCCTGTCGGACCGCAAACACCTCCATTTCCAAATGTTTCTGATTTACTAGAAGGTGCAAAATGCAAACCCCATGTGTTGTGGGGCAGTGATCTGTGCTGGTGGCACGAGATTGAATCCAGCCCCGCCAAACGCCCACGGCCTTCTGAAGGCTCTTGGTCTTCCTGGGCCCAGCTCCTCCATTTTCCTCCTGGTTATTATGGCATCGGGTGTGTTGTGGTCACAGATAGCAATGATGCCCTTTCCCGAATGACTTAGCACAAACTTCTGGATCTCCTGGGAAAAGTACCCGTGAAATGCTTTAATTTCTTAGCAAGCAAAGCATTGTCGATGAAAACAAGATGGCGGCATCGTCGGTTAACCCTTTACGGCTCAGACTGGCACCGTGTTAACCCATTCCAACGGGGAGGCCCCTACGGTTGAGGACCTGTGGACGATTTACTGCCCCGACGGGGGTCTCCTGTGACATGTGGGGCCATCGTAGTTCCTTTCACCAACACAGGTAGGGCAGATCCCATGCTTCGTAAGACACCTGATTAACATAAATGTACTTCAGCTGCAGAGACAGTGCCAGTATTCCTGTCTCCATGTTCAGAGTGTCCAGAGCTGTGCCAGTATTCCTGTCTCCATGTTCAGAGTGTCCAGAGCTGTGCCAGTATTCCTGTCTCCATGTTCAGAGTGTGCAGAGCTGTGTCAGTATTCCTGTCTCCATGTTCAGAGTGTGCAGAGCTGTGTCAGTATTCCTGTCTCCATGTTCAGAGTGTGCAGAGCTGTGCCAGTATTCCTGTCTCCATGTTCAGAGTGTGCAGAGCTGTGTCAGTATTCCTGTCTCCATGTTCAGAGTGTGCAGAGCTGTGTCAGTATTCCTGTCTCCATGTTCAGAGTGTGCAGAGCTGTGTCAGTATTCCTGTCTCCATGTTCAGAGTGTGCAGAGCTGTGCCAGTATTCCTGTCTCCATGTTCAGAGTGTGCAGAGCTGTGTCAGTATTCCTGTCTCCATGTTCAGAGTGTGCAGAGCTGTGCCAGTATTCCTGTCTCCATGTTCAGAGTGTGCAGAGCTGTGTCAGTATTCCTGTCTCCATGTTCAGAGTGTGCAGAGCTGTGTCAGTATTCCTGTCTCCATGTTCAGAGTGTGCAGAGCTGTGTCAGTATTCCTGTCTCCATGTTCAGAGTGTGCAGAGCTGTGTCAGTATTCCTGTCTCCATGTTCAGAGTGTGCAGAGCTGTGTCAGTATTCCTGTCTCCATGTTCAGAGTGTCCAGAGACAGTGCCAGTATTCCTGTCTCCATGTTCAGAGTGTGCAGAGCTGTGTCAGTATTCCTGTCTCCATGTTCAGAGTGTGCAGAGCTGTGTCAGTATTCCTGTCTCCACGTTCAGAGTGTCCAGAGCTGTGCCAGTATTCCTGTCTCCATGTTCAGAGTGTGCAGAGCTGTGCCAGTATTCCTGTCTCCATGTTCAGAGTGTGCAGAGCTGTGTCAGTATTCCTGTCTCCATGTTCAGAGTGTGCAGAGCTGTGTCAGTATTCCTGTCTCCATGTTCAGAGTGTGCAGAGCTGTGTCAGTATTCCTGTCTCCATGTTCAGAGTGTGCAGAGCTGTGTCAGTATTCCTGTCTCCATGTTCAGAGTGTGCAGAGCTGTGTCAGTATTCCTGTCTCCATGTTCAGAGTGTGCAGAGCTGTGCCAGTATTCCTGTCTCCATGTTCAGAGTGTGCAGAGCTGTGTCAGTATTCCTGTCTCCATGTTCAGAGTGTGCAGAGCTGTGTCAGTATTCCTGTCTCCATGTTCAGAGTGTGCAGAGCTGTGTCAGTATTCCTGTCTCCATGTTCAGAGTGTGCAGAGCTGTGTCAGTATTCCTGTCTCCATGTTCAGAGTGTGCAGAGGTGTGTCAGTATTCCTGTCTCCATGTTCAGAGTGTCCAGAGACAGTGCCAGTATTCCTGTCTCCATGTTCAGAGTGTGCAGAGCTGTGTCAGTATTCCTGTCTCCATGTTCAGAGTGTGCAGAGATGTGTCAGTATTCCTGTCTCCATGTTCAGAGTGTCCAGAGCTGTGCCAGTATTCCTGTCTCCATGTTCAGAGTGTCCAGAGACAGTGCCAGTATTCCTGTCTCCATGTTCAGAGTGTGCAGAGCTGTGTCAGTATTCCTGTCTCCATGTTCAGAGTGTGCAGAGCTGTGCCAGTATTCCTGTCTCCATGTTCAGAGTGTGCAGAGCTGTGCCAGTATTCCTGTCTCCATGTTCAGAGTGTGCAGAGCTGTGTCAGTATTCCTGTCTCCATGTTCAGAGTGTGCAGAGCTGTGTCAGTATTCCTGTCTCCATGTTCAGAGTGTGCAGAGCTGTGTCAGTATTCCTGTCTCCATGTTCAGAGTGTGCAGAGCTGTGTCAGTATTCCTGTCTCCATGTTCAGAGTGTCCAGAGCTGTGTCAGTATTCCTGTCTCCATGTTCAGAGTGTCCAGAGCTGTGCCAGTATTCCTGTCTCCATGTTCAGAGTGTCCAGAGCTGTGTCAGTATTCCTGTCTCCATGTTCAGAGTGTGCAGAGCTGTGTCAGTATTCCTGTCTCCATGTTCAGAGTGTGCAGAGCTGTGTCAGTATTCCTGTCTCCATGTTCAGAGTGTCCAGAGCTGTGCCAGTATTCCTGTCTCCATGTTCAGAGTGTCCAGAGCTGTGCCAGTATTCCTGTCTCCATGTTCAGAGTGTGCAGAGCTGTGTCAGTATTCCTGTCTCCATGTTCAGAGTGTGCAGAGCTGTGTCAGTATTCCTGTCTCCATGTTCAGAGTGTGCAGAGCTGTGTCAGTATTCCTGTCTCCATGTTCAGAGTGTGCAGAGCTGTGCCAGTATTCCTGTCTCCATGTTCAGAGTGTCCAGAGACAGTGCCAGTATTCCTGTCTCCATGTTCAGAGTGTGCAGAGCTGTGTCAGTATTCCTGTCTCCATGTTCAGAGTGTGCAGAGCTGTGCCAGTATTCCTGTCTCCATGTTCAGAGTGTGCAGAGCTGTGTCAGTATTCCTGTCTCCATGTTCAGAGTGTCCAGAGCTGTGTCAGTATTCCTGTCTCCATGTTCAGAGTGTCCAGAGCTGTGCCAGTATTCCTGTCTCCATGTTCAGAGTGTGCAGAGCTGTGTCAGTATTCCTGTCTCCATGTTCAGAGTGTGCAGAGCTGTGTCAGTATTCCTGTCTCCATGTTCAGAGTGTGCAGAGCTGTGCCAGTATTCCTGTCTCCATGTTCAGAGTGTGCAGAGCTGTGTCAGTATTCCTGTCTCCATGTTCAGAGTGTGCAGAGCTGTGTCAGTATTCCTGTCTCCATGTTCAGAGTGTCCAGAGCTGTGCCAGTATTCCTGTCTCCATGTTCAGAGTGTCCAGAGCTGTGCAATTTTAGTTTTTATTTGACAGCTTGAGGAAACCCTAGGATCAGTCTGAAGAGGCCAGCTTCCTGCTGCTGTGAGCACGGAGCCCCTCCCCAGGACCTCGGAGGCCTCACTGGCACACAGATGTGCGGCCCGAAGGTCCGAGGCAGTTCTCGCCTACTCACTGCAGTGTCTGACCAGCCAGCCGCCATGCCTTCGGCCCGCCTTTCCAGCGTGCGTCTGTGCTCCTGATTCGGATGGAAATCCACCCGTGGTTGCCTGCCGTGTCCTTTCCACGAGGCCCTTCTGCCCCCGGCCCTGCCCTCTGAGCTCTCCGCACATGACTTACTACAGTCCCTGAATGAAGGGTGTTAGGCGCCGACGCCGGCTGCCCTCCTTCCCTTGCCGCTGGGAACGTCCCCTGTGTTTCCAGAAGCCCTTCCCCACTCCCATCCCTGGTCCCATCCGCAGCCCGCCCTAGATCTCGTTCCCGTTTGTGCATCTCAGTCAACCAATGGAGAAGGCCCTGCTGTGTGATCTGGGGGCCAGCGCCCCGGGGGGGAGCCCCCCGTCCAGCTGCCACTCTGTCCCTGGAATCTCGCTGACCACTTGAGGACCACGCGGGCACGGAGGGAGCTTTACCGTCACCCCCATGGACACATGCTAGTTCTCTCCGCTGCTCTGTTTCTTTATGTCGACCTGTTTTCCATTCCAGACTGGAGGCTGCGGTGACATGGGCTTTTCCTCAAACACCCTTTGAGTCTTCATGGTCCAGCTTGAGAAGCTCCAGTGTTCCCATGGCTACAGCCGGAGTGGGTCCAGGTTCCAAGGCTGTGCTACCGAGGCCGTGCTTCCCCGTTCCCCAAGCTGCCTGGACCATCTCGTTACAGTCACAGGGGACGCATCCCAGTGTCGAAAATAAGGGGGGCTTCCTGGAGGAGTCTGAGTCTACATGCAGTTTATAAATCCCTGTCAGCTGGCTGAGGGCCGTCTTGAGGCTCTTGTCGGTGTGTTTCCAGGAGAGAGCGAGGTTCACAGAGGTCACGGGTGGGGCTGGCATCCACGCTCATGCCTCCCTGAGGACGGGCCCACTGGAGACCACCCGGAGAAGGACAGAGAACCTGGGTTCTCGACAGCCACCAAACCCTTGAATGAGCAATCACTGAGGGACACCCTGGGACTTTGGGTGGGGTTTGGTTACGCCACTGTGGTTCACAGTCCGCAGTGTGCAGGACATCATCGCGGCAGGTTTTCAAGATTCAGCCGTGTGCTCCTTCCCGTCCGGCCTCAGGGCCATCAGCCATCACGTCTGCACCCACGCTGGCCTTCCTGGGAGTACTTCCCCCACGGAATAGGCCAACACTACAAATCAGGCTGTGTGTGTGTTTCTGGAGGCCTTTTAAAAAATTTTTTAATTTAAATTCAATTTAGTTAACATATAGTGTATTATTAGTTTCAGGAATAGAATTTAGTGATTCATCAGTTGCATACAACACCCACTGCTCATTCCATCATGTGCCCCCTCCTTAATGCCCATCACCCAGTCATCCCCCCACCCCCTCCCCTCCAACAACCCTCAGCTTGTTTCCTTTCTTTCTTTCTTTCTTTCTTTCTTTCTTTCTTTCTTTCTTTCTTTCTTTCTTTCAGATTTTATTTATTCATTCGACAGAGAGAGAGAGACAGCCAGCGAGAGAGGGAACACAGGCAGGGGGAGTGGGAGAGGAAGAAGCAGGCTCATAGCGGAGGAGCCTGACGTGGGGCTCGATCCAAGAACGCTGGGATCACGCCCTGAGCCAAAGGCAGGCGCTTAACCACTGAGCCACCCAGGCGCCCCTCAGCTTGTTTTCTATATTTAAGAGTTTCTTATGATTTGTCTCTCTCTGATTTCGTCTTATTTTATTTTTCCTTCCCTACCTACATGACCCTCTGTTTTGTTTCTTGAATTCCGTATGAGTGAAATCATATGATAATTGTCTTTCTCTGATTGACTTATTTCGCTTAGCATAATACCCTCTAGTTCCATCCACGGCATTGCAAATGGTAAGATTTCATTTTTTGATGGCTGAGTAATATTCCATCGTGTACACAGACCGCATCTTTATCCGTTCATCTGTCGATGGACATCTGGGCTCTCCCTAGTCTGGCCATTGTGGACATTGCTGCTATAAACACTGGGGTGCAGGTGCCCCTTTGATCACCACATTTGTGTCTTTGGGTAAATACCCAGTAGAGCAGTTGCTGGGTTGTAGGGTAGCTCTATGTTCAACTTTTGGAGGAACCTTCCTCCTGTGTTTTTGGAAGGCTTGTTTTAAGCACTTGCCAGCATGCTTGGGTTCAGGACTCTGTCACATGTGGTCCAGAGGACCCTGACCTGGAATGCCCGAGCCCCTGACAAGGCATCAGTCGGTAGTCCCAGCTGCTGAGCTTCTCGAGAGGGGACCCGACTGTCAGCGGCTCCCAGGGGCCCTCCGGCGGGCTGGCCACCCGGAGCTACACACCTCAAACTGTGCGGGTTCTGTTTCTCTTGGAATATCGTTTCTTACAACGCACTTTTCCCACAGAAACAGCCACAGAGCTGGGCGCAGGACGGGTGTGCAGTCCATCGCTCACCAAACCAGAGTCGACGCTAAGCGTGGTTAGGCTCACGTCAGAGACAAAGACACTTCGCGTGTGGGGAGGCTTAGCGACTGGGTCAGCTCAAACGCACACCTTCCGCGGGCACGGCCGCTGGGGGGGGGCTGTCTGCAGGAGCCGAGGACCCCGCTGGGGGAGGCTCTGTGCAGGAGCTGAGGACCCCGTTTCCCCCTCTTCTGTGCTCACCGAATGTTTGGTTTGCTAGCAGCCTTCCCAGAATATTCTCTCCTCTTTTCAAAATATTATCCTATGTCACACTTCAGAAAAATAACGGTAAATGATAAAAAAGTTGACATTTGAAAAAAATGATCACTTTTTGACATTGTTTGGGTTTGCGATTGCTTCGTGTTAACCAGGATTTAGCAGCCAACAGTGTAACTGCTAATTTTAACAGTTAAATTTACAGTTTTAAATAGTTTTTATGATGCCCAGCTACAACAACATGACAAGTCTGTTAAAATAACTGAGCGCTGCATTTATATTCGAAAACACTCTTTGTCACCGCTGAATTGACTCACTTCAACTGCTATTTATTGTCAAAAACATTTTTTTAAAAATTACAGAGTGAGAATATAGCAGTTTCTGTAACTTCGAAATTAAGTCTCTCAAACTATTTTGAATACGGGGAAATATTGCATTTTAAACGGCTCCTATTGAAAAGTGGGGAAATCACGTATTACGCTTACATGGGACACTATTAAAGTGATTTGTGGTGGGAATGAAGCTGTACCCCGTGTGGTCACGCTCCCAGACGCCGGGCTTTGACTGTGAAGCTCGCATTCTCGTCCACTCCGGAATATTCCTCGAAAGTGCAGTCTTTGTTTTTCCTTCTAGTTAAGTAGATTTATCTTCAGAGGGGAAGATGAATGATAAAAATTAGGGTCACTGATAATGAAGGTCACAATTAAACATTGTGTCGTCGGGAAAATAGTCACGCTTCATTCACAGTGATTATATGTTACCTGTTTATGCAGGAAGTAATTTGGAAAATTTTTAAAAAGGTGTGCTTGAAGTGTGTTCCGAGAACAATTCAGGATTATATAACCTGTCATGTATTCTTAATGCCTGTGTCCTGTATACATACCCTTCTGGAGAACTCGTGGCGGTGTGTCCACCGCCAGCACGGGGCCCCTCCCCTCTCTCAAGGCCTTGGTTGGGCTCGGACGCACACGCAGGAGAGTGCGGCCGGCGGGGCGCGGAGCAAACCCAGGCTGCTGAGCGGGGCAGGTGGGTGGCGGTGTGACGCCCCATCGTCCACGGCAGAGGAAAGGACGGGTAAACCAGGAATCGGACAGGAGAGTGGGAAACAGTGATGACCGTTGCAAGCATTTCTCTAAGAAGATGGAGGTTTTTTAAGAAGAGCCGTTGTTTTGTTGTTGTTGTTTGTTTGTTGAAGGAAAGCGAAGAAACAGCGTGAGCGGCAGTTTCCGCGAGAGTTTGTGGGTGGTCGTGAGTCCGTGTGTGCGCAGCTCGTGGTTGGCGAGACAGGTTCTGAACAGGACGTGGGGTTCGGAGCGCATATTCTACGCCCACAAGCTGCCCAACCACCGTGTTCCTTTGCCGCGTCGACCTGTGCTGTGGGGACACAGGTACGGGGTCGTTGTGCATGATGGTGGCTTTCCCTTGGGGCTGAACCCCCGCAGCACCCTGTTTCCCGGATTCCCTGCGGGCGGTCTGCCCTGAGAGCCCGGACGCCTGCCTGCAGACCTCCTGCGCCCCTCCCTGGCGATGCCTGCACCGTCCCGGTGTCAGGATGTTCTCACCAGAGACCCGGGGTCGGGTCTGCACCCCTGCTGGTGGCGCTCTCTCCCGGGACGGGGGCGCGGCCTGGGCCCTCGCGCAGCAGAGCTCTGCACGGAGCGTGGACTCGGCCTCGTCCCGGGAATGTGGCTTGGCACGATTTTACTGACGTAGACGGGTAGGGGGTTGTTGGTGCCTTTTCGTCCTAACACCGTGAAATCTGTGACAGGACCACGCTCACATTGTCTGCATTCTTCCTTATGGCCTCCAACACTAACACGATAACGTCTAGCAACCTACTGGCCATCAGAGCAAACTTTCTCCCTTTTGGGCCGTTTATCAGTCTGTTTCAGAAAAAACATGCCCACGTATCCCCAACACCCCGTCCCTCCCTTTTCAGCTGTGTGGCTGGACCCACCGCCTTCGGCAGGTCTCCTTCTGGCTGAAGTGTTGGGTCACCTGCGCGTGCTTAACTGTGCGAAATCTACACGTACACCCAAACTCATTTTGTGGGTCCGTACTTGAAAAGTATTGGATCATTATAAACTTTTAAATGGAAGCTAAAACAAAGCCACTCACTAAATATTTCAATTTGCCCACCTGTTCAAATTACCCACCACAATGAGGTTGCCATTCAGACTATTCTTTCTCTACTTTTTGTGTCATTGTTTCGATTTAACAATAGATGCAAGTTAATAAAATCCAATTAAAGACAAGGGAAGCAGTTTGTGATGGTTCAGATGGAATATCTGCTCGTGAATAATTAGCATGAAGAATATAAATGTTCAGTAAAGAGTTTCAAGGTGCCTCTGTAGCACCCACGGCTACTCCTAACTGAGCTGTGATCGTAGCTTCAGGTAACAGTGT
This sequence comes from Ursus arctos, assembly GCF_023065955.2. Classification (NCBI taxonomy): domain Eukaryota; kingdom Metazoa; phylum Chordata; class Mammalia; order Carnivora; family Ursidae; genus Ursus; species Ursus arctos. The sequence continues at coordinate 1,326,277 of NW_026622841.1, forward strand.
AAAATACGTCCACAGAAAGGTTTAAATAAAAATAGCGCTCTGCGTTTGCATTTTGGCTCACAGTCCTTGCAAGGGTGGTTCAAATTTCTCAACTAAAAAATTAGTCGCTAACTGGTTGTTTGAGCGAAGGGCTGATTCCCTGCTTACATTCCTCTTCCGAATAGATCGGTGTTCTCCATCAAAACCTGGTTGGTGACCAGCCAGTTAGTCCAAACAATTGAATCAGTTGTCGTGTGTAGACACAGCCCAAACTTCAACTGGAAGAATAAGCATTCAGAATCTAGATAATTTTAAACAGACCCGTACACACTGCTCCTTTGAGGAAATGCTTCCCCCAAACACTTACAGAACTAATTGACCAATTAAAAAATATTCAGGAAGAGTGAGTGCTTGATCTAAAACTTTCTGACAAGGCTGCTTTGCGCTCTTTTGTTTAATAGGCTTCCAAACATATGTTCCACACACATGGGCGAAGCCATCGGGGTCCCCTTAAATGTTCTTCCTGCAGATGTCGGTTTGCATTCATGCTTCGGCGGAATAGAGGACTAAGTCTACAGCATGGCACGTTCCCCTCGTGGTGAGTCCTGCAGAGTTACGTAATCAGAAGAACCAACGTTGTCAAACATGGTTTTTCGAAATACCCCATAATGCTCGAACTTTCTTCCCCAGAGGCCACTCCAGGTAGGGCGGGTGGGGGGTATCTGTGAACATGGCCTCCAGGTGCTAATGCTCAGGAGCTTTCTTTTCGTTGCCCCCGAGGCACGCACAGCAGGTGTCCTCCACGGGAGGGTCATCTTCCTAGCTGATTGTCTCCATCCTCCCAAAGCAGTTAGATACCAGCTTGGCTCTTCCAGCCCAAATCGGGTGCGCAGTCCAGGACCTGGAGCCCAGCACCCTTTGACGGCAGCGCCTCTCCCAGGCCTGGGGCAGGAGCTGCCCTGGACAGCCCGGACGTCCCTTGCTTTCTTGCCCTGTGGTGGGGGCCTGGAGTGCACGTCCTGGCTGAAGGCAGTGGGATGTGTCCAGGCGCGCACCCGATGTTCACACCCAGTGCTGCCAGCTGCAGGAAGGGAGGGGCGTGGGAACACACTGCACTCGTTCCCGACACTCCCAGCTAACGGCCCTGCACCGTAACACCCGCACCAGCATGGGACTGACGGAAGACCCAAAATGCTGATCTCATTCCTCTGCCTAAACGTTTGCTCACTCAGACACAGTCCTGGCTGAGGAGACTGGTGTCCTTCGGGCTTTCACTTCTGGGTGAGCAAACCAGGGCCTCGTGTGTCAGCAGAACAGCAGGCTGGGTGGGGCGTGGACAGAGCTCAGCTCATCACACACCTTCTGGGGAACGCAGCTCTGGGCCGCGAGCCTGCTCTCCAGGCTTCAGGATGCTGCAGGGCCCCCCTCTGCTGCTCCAACCTCCACTGGGCCGGGCGTGGGGCCATCCCACACCCCCATCTGCTGCGTGTCTCCCAGGGGGTGACCGTGAGGCACCCATGTTCACTGTGGCTGGCACTGTGACCAGTCAGGTGACACTGGCCCCTGCTGTACCTTACCCCCTGCACAAAGGCCAGGCAGCCGAGTGGGGTGACCCACGGTTGCTTCAAATGCCACATAAGTCTTTCTCTAGTGCCTGGGATGGCAGCACGTCCAGGGTAGTTTGAGAACACAGGAAACACCACCACTGTCAAGACTTGGCCTCCACGTCCCCCGGGGTCAAACCTGGGCGCCCACAACACCTGTCTGCACACCGTTGTCCAGTTACACAGGGACCATGTGTGACGCCCGCCCCCGTGGGGAAGTCACTCAGGTCACTTCTCCTTAGAAAGTCAACCTCAAGGCTCTCCTGGCCTGCGGGCTCTTTCTCAGCTAGTTGCTGTAGTTTTCTGGGGCTGCCTGAGTCTTCGTGGGCCTCTGACAATATTCTTGGATACACGGACCTCATGCAGTGGCTCTTCCTGCTCGTGGGGCTCACAGCCTCCAAGAGGTCATTTCTGGTCCTTCTGCTTGGAAACCTGCCCTGGCCATTTCCCTTCAGCTAGGGTGCAGGACATTCCGGGGCCTCCTGATTTCCTGCGGACTTGAGCAGAAAGGGTAACACAGGCTCCATTGCTCTGGGATTCTCAAACATGCAGACTGGGGGTTCTCTTCCAGATCCCACAGGCATCCAGCCTAGAGCGGGAGGGAGGCAGGAGCAGGGTCCCAGGAAGTGGAGCCTGAGGGTGTCGAAGCACTATGTTCTCCATGGAGCTTTTGAAATTCAGAATTCCCACTTTGGTTTCTTTTGTTCTAGGCTCTGTCATTCTATTCTGAGCTGCAGGCAGTGATATTCAAGGTGCTTCCTAAATGGGACCACTCCCAGGGCAAGGGATTACTGAGAACACAAATCCTGTCTCTTCAAGTAGCAAAGCAGTCCCCCCACCTGGGTGCCTGGGTGTCCTCTGGAAAAAACTGGACAGTGGCTGGGGAGACTGGAGGAGGGAACACTGACTGTGCTCCAGGCAGACTGCGTGGCAGGCGGTGGTGTGTGCTGAGAGTCGGGGAGGACTCAGGTCCGGGAGCCCCAGAGCTGCTGGGGAGGGCAGGAGGAGCACTGGAACTGAGACTCAGGGCTGTGCCCATAATCTGGGGAAGGGGGCATTAGAAATACTGCAGACGGCATGGTCGTGGGCTTGGAATGGCTTCAGACACTAGGTCACATATGACCGGGGAAGGATGTGGTCTACGTGACCAGGGATGTCCTCAGGAGGGAAGAGCCCTACTCCGGCCACACCTTCCCACGGCTCCACGGTCGGGAGCTGGACCAGGAGCCAGAGTTTGGGAGGTTCTGGACATGCTGCCATGGAACCTCCTTCCACTTCACTTGACCTGGGATCCTTGGGACATGAGCGGGTGCCTCGGACGGTGCCAGGAGACTGACGACAAACTCCCCATGGGCAGTTCTGCCAGTGAGGAAGCTTGTCTGTTCCAGCCCAGACACCTGCTCACCAACCCCTGTGCGAACAGTCAAGGTTGCTCCAAGGTCACTAGTCCATGTGTCTCTGTGCAACCTGGTGTGGATGGCAGCCACTCTTCTCTCCTGTATTTCTAGTGTTTTCTATGCAGGCATGTGTGCATGGAGGGTTTATTGATGAAGAAGAAAGAACTCCCTTATCTTCCAAGCAAAGGGACCGTCATGACAGCTTTGGTTTGTTGTGTGAAGAGTATGAGGAAAATTACAACAATATGGGCTTCTTTGCTACACAGATGTGGGGTGAACAGGTTGAATCATGGCCCCTGCAAAAGATACATCAGTGTAATCCCCAGAGCCTGTGGGTCCGACCTTCTATGGCGAAAGATGTGATTAAGTTAAGGCTCTTGTGAGGGGCACTTACCTGGGTTATCTGGCGGTCCTAAATACAGTTGCTTGGATCCTTGTAAAATAAACTCAGAGAAAGGGGACACAGACAGAAGAGAAAAGGCCACATGACCACGGAGGCAGAGGGTGGAGCCACCAGGAGCTGGAGGAGGTGAAGAAAGTGTTCTCCATTGGGGCCACCAGAAGAAATCCTGTAGACCGCTTGGGTCAGACTTCCAGCCTCCAGATTATGAGACAATCTATTTCTGCTATTTGGAGCCATCCAGCACATGGGGACTTAGTACGGCCACCCTAGGACACTGAGGCATCCACTTCTTCAAGAAGACTGTGAGTTCTGTATCCATCAGGATGCAGAGGAGAAAAGCTGTGTGTTAGTGTTGAGTTTAATGATGAAATGAGTTTATCTTTAGCTGGCCTCAGCCTTGTAGGACACATACAAGCACCACTCCTAAAGGAAGCTGTAGGCTGGCCTTTGGTGTCTCCTGCGTGGGACCGTTGAAAGGGCTTGCTTTCCCTGTTAGTGAAGACACTGCAGCAGGTATCCCCCAAGAGCGGCTCCAACCTTGACTGCTGGCCAGTGGCTAGGGTTTGTCCCAACGTAGCCCATCCAGGACCTGTTGACCTGAAAAGGAAGGGAGGAAGACTAACTTCCTTATGGAAGCTACAAGAATTAACTTGCTGTGCCACTGAGACTCTCAGGGCCCAGAATGTTGGGCTGGTGGGTAAAAATTTGTACTTGAGAACACATCAGACTTCCAGATGGGATGTTCTTGAGGACAGAGCAGACCCACACTTGGGGCCCTGTAGGAAGTGCCCCCATGCTGAGCAAGGTGGAGAGCCCTGAGTGGCCAAGGACAGTAGAAGAAGAGATTAAATGCTCAGGGAGGTAGGCAGGCTCCAACTCATACATTATGTGGGTCCCAGTAGAGCCCCAGGGAGTATGACAACCACTCACCAAGGCCACCACTGAAGCACAAGATTGCCCTGTGAGAGGAGGACCTGAATTGCTGACACATTCAGTGGAAGCTGTTCTCATGGTCCAGAGCTGGGTTGCTTTCTAGCTGTGGGGGTGATGGCTGCTGGAAGTGGGAGAGGCTGAGCGAGAGTGCTCATGGGGCCAGGTTTCCATGACTGTCAGCAGAGACAGAGAGCAGCCAAGATGCCTGACCTGCAGGGAAGTAACGGTAGGACAGGACGCCCCTGGAAGCAAAGGGATAGGCATCCCGGAAGGGTCCTGTCAGTGTCCACAATGAGAAGAGATCAGGGCAAGTGAGGGGCTGAGTGGCCCCCTAACAAAGCCAAGATCCTAGACCTGAGCCTGTTGTCAGATCCAGAACCCACTGAAGGAAGTGGGGAGGGTCCTTCCTGCTTGGGTCAGACCCTGAGGTGTTAGAACCTGGTAACAAATGCTGGTCCTTGGTCCTAGATCAAGGCCATGTCACCTGTAGTAGACAATCATCTGCTTCCTGAGGGTCAACCCTGGCGTGCTGGTGAGCCCTGAGGCACCAAGTGACATTGCACCCCCTGCTGCCCACTATGAATAGGGGAACATCTGGACAGGTCAGCTACGATCCATTGCAAGATGGGGATGGAATGCAGCAGGACAAGAGGGCTCTGTGAGCTCTGTGATCAGAGACCCACACCCTAATGTCACCCCCGCACCCCAACCCCTGTGTACAAACTCTTGGTTCGCAGATAGGTCACCTGATTGCAGGACAAGTGTGTGTCATGCCAGTGTCCGCTCTGAAGCCTTGCCCGACAGGGAGCTCTAAGCAACACACTGGACAGAATGGCCATCTGGGACTAGTCAGCCTCAGACCTTGGCCACCCCCGAGGTTATGTGATGGGTGCCAGCACGGAGGGCCCAAGTGAATGCTCTTCTTTTATCTCTTAAAATGCCTATCAGGGGGGCACCTGGGTGGCTCAGTCGTTAAGCGTCTGCCTTCGGCTCAGGGCATGATCCCAGCGTTCTGGAATCGAGCCCCACATCAGACTCCTCTGCTAGGAGCCTGCTTCTTCCTCTCCCACTCCCCCTGCTTGTGTTCCCTCTCTTGCTGGCTGTCTCTCTCTGTCAAATAAATAAATAAAATCTTTAAAAAATAAAAAAATAAAATGCTTATCAGGGACTTTCACATTGATGCATTAATTAATCAGTTCAAGAGATACTTATTGCAAGTGCAGGGGATCGTGTGGTCAATATGTGTATTCAGCAAGTATGGTTGAATGTGAGTGAACGGACACCCTTTAGCGGATCAGACAATGTGATAGAAAATCAGACAGGAAAACCGGCCACAGGCCATGCCACTTTTATGTTATTTTTTAAATCTTTCTTTTTGAAGACAAAAGCTTAATTTTGGGAAAGAGACAGAATTCCACAACAGTAGGCAGGGAAGGTGCACGAACGTGGCAAGCTCTCTGTCAGCATTTCAAACTCGAGCACTTACAAAGAGCTACATTCCACTCTTGGGAGCCCAGCACTTGAGAGGGAATCGGGAACACTGAGGTCTGTCTGCGGCCTCAGGCTGGCGCCGGTGCCCTGGTGGCTTGTGGCTTCCCAGGGCTTTACTTAGCCGCTACGCTCAAAATAATAACAAGAAATGATCGTCAAGAATGAAATGGGCTTTTCCCAAGTGGAAATTCCTGCACAGACTGATCAGAATGTTTGAAGTGGAAGATGTGACCAGTATTCCACAGAATCACGTGTTACGGAAGGTGGAGAAGAGGACTCTCTTTTATACAGTCATTGCTGGCGAGAGTAATGTGTAACACACGGCAGTGAGAACGTTTTGTATTCTTCTAGCAGGAGGTTGTAGGGCTTGCTTAAAGCAGATTCTGTTAGTGGCAAAGGTAAGATGCCAGCTTCCCAGAGGGGACCCACCAGCGGGTCTTCTCTTGTTCCATTTTATTTTTCTGTCCTGGCTGCTTGGCTTCTGGGAATGGATCAACTTCAACAGCTGTGGGCTAATGTCAGCACCTTCTTTGTTGATGGAAGTATATCCATATACACAAAAGGCATATGGGGGGTATACACCTGGGTGGTGCAGAGTGAGTATGCAGAGTTACCCCAGCACCACTGCCCCCGCCAGCCCACAGTCATCACCCAGAGCAGACCTCTCTCTTTCCCTGTCCCACTTCCAGACCTTACAGCTCACCTTTCCCTTCCTGAGACCTTAGGACTAACTAATTTGCTTCCCAGCCTGGGATGTTTCTCGTTTCTTCTCTTGCCTGAATGCTCTGCTGGTGCCTCCAGCACCATGCGGGACACAGTCCCCATGTTGCACCACAGGGATGACTTCAGCTGCGGGTCTGCTGCAGGCAACTTTCCTAAGCTGAGAAAACGTCCTTCTACTTCTAGTTTGTTGAGTTTTTCCATTTACTTCTGATAGGGCATTAGATTCTGTCAGATGCTTCTTTGTGTCTATTGAGATGATCATGTGTGTTTCGACCTTCACTCTGTTACTTTGTTGCACTTTATTGGTTGACTTTCCTACGTCAAACCATCCTTGCATTACCAGCATTGTTCAGGATGGCTGCTTTTTCAGCAACAGATGATGATATGGCTCTTGTAGCCTCCTCAGCTCTCTGCCCACCAACACACTGTACAAGTGCAGTCTGAAAAACAGAGAAAGCTACCTGTTGACACATTTGTACTAATTTGGGAAACAGTTTATTATTGGTTTTTGAGAAGTATTTGAACTTCTCCTTGAGAATCTGGCTCTGTTTTTGTATCTGCGGCTAACTCTTTATTCATAAACACACACAAAATAACTGATAGATGCGAATACAAGTAATGACAATAATCACAGCCAGTGTTCGTTGAGTGCTTATGCAGCTTCACTTGTGCTCACAGCAGCCTGTGTGTTAGTCGTTCGTTTGCGGTCCCATTGCACTGACCAGGGAACTGAGTCTCGGAGGACTCCTGCATAGACTGAAAGCTACACAACATTTGGCCCCCAAGCCCAGGCTCTGGCAGAGATGTAGGGCGGCCCTGCACACGGATCTGTTCTGTCTCGACAGTATTTAGAGGAAACATTGCTGGTGAGCCACATGTGTGGTTATGAAGTTTAATAACTCATGGATAATTAAAGATTGCAGGTCAGCCAGAGATTCTCTTTGTGATGTAGAGAAGCACATTCTTCCTAGTTTCACAAAACTGAATTAGGAATGAAAATGTGACTTTTAAAAATGATGTTCAAAGATCTACGGAACTTTTTAACTCATTAAGGAAAGAAGTCACTTTGAGTTTTATGATTTTAACGTTGATTTGACTTTTCCCCAAAATAATTTGTAAGGACGTTTATGACTTTTACGTTATACACTTTGCACACATGCATTGGTTAGAACGTTTCTGATGGCAAGCTACAGAAACCCAGCCCCACTGGCTCAGACAGTGGAGGGAGCTGCTCATGGGACCGCGAGGCACTGAGTCCAACTGTGATGTGTCTCAAATCCTCTGCCTTCGCACGTGTTTGCTCCTTCCCGAGACTGGCCTCCTGAGCCACAGCCCGTCCCTGACCCATCACTGAGGCACAGGGGCCGGATGACCCAAATGAGGGCGAGCTCTGGGAAAGACCGAGTCAACCCTCAGCGGAAGCCGCCAGGCCAGAACTCCAGCACGAAGGGGTGTAGCATGGCTGGCAGCTCAGAATCCTGGGAGGTTAGGTGAGTTCCAGCTTGGGAGACTCGTCCTCTCTTCCTAAAGTATCACAATTCAACAGTGCCTCTCATGACAACGCTCTGCAAATTGACCAAACTGTGAGGAGTGCTCTGTACTCTCTCCTGTCACCCTTGTCCAAACACACTTCGCTTACTCATTCTCCAAACATGTATCTGTTTGTTTATGAAAATGACTATACGCCAGCTACATGCCAGGGAATATCTAGGCATGAGGAAATGGGATAAGGTAGGACAGGTCCCGCTCCGGTCGATGGGCGGGCATGCACACAGCACTGTGAGGCCACGTGTAGCCTGAATGAGGAGGTGTGCAACCATCTGATAGTGCGGTGCACAGACCGCTGCCGGGGGCAGCGTGCGGGGTGAGCCCCGTGGTAGAGAAGGGCCTTCAGAGACAGACTAACTGTGCATCCCTCCTTGGGGGACTGGAGAGTCCTTTGACCACCCTGCTTCACCCTCCGCCCTGTGATGTGGAGCCCCTCCCCCAGACTGTGGCCGAGGAGGATGGACGGGCGGGTGTCCGGGGGCAGCACTGGAAAGCCGAGTCTGCGTGATGACCACAGGTGCTCAGAGCCTCTGTGGACATTGTCTGTGGCCTCCATCCGGGGGCCTCCAGCCTTGTCTTCACTTGGCTTTCTGCTGGGTCCTCCCACTCCGAGCTCGACAGAGAGCCAGTATCCCCATCACTGTATTTACTTTGTCTCTGAAACAAACCCCTTCTCGAGCACGATGGGTTCTTTGCAGTGTGGTTCTCAGACCTCACAGTGAGACGGCGGGAAGAGGCCCTATGGGGCAGGTGGTGGGTTCTCTGTCCTGCATCTCGGTGGCCTTTGCCAGCAGGGGGTGTTGCATTAGATGTTCCCCTGGTGTCCTGGGCGAGGTGGCGCGTGCTCGGGAGACGAGGAATAGGCCTTTCCACTCTCCCGTCTGTGGCCAGGGTCAGCCCCAGAGCTCTGAATTCATGACATTCCTTCTCTCTGCTCTTGGCCTCATAATAAGCTGGCGACTTAGGAGCCTCTTCCCTAAATTGGCTGGAAAGGCAGGCGAGCTTTACAACCCAAACAATCAATTTCAAACTGCCGAACCCAATCAGGCCGGATGGAGAGTGACCCTTAAATTGAGTGTGAAATTGGGAGATGACCCTCCCGTCCCCCGCAGCGTGTGGGGGGCCAGCACTTCCTCTCCTAAGTGGGGGCCGGGCCGGTGGTGCGGGCTCGCAGACGCTTCGCGCCCTCAGCGCCCAGTGCCTGGTCCGGGGCAGGTCCCCGGGGAGCGGGGCTGGGCATCTGGCCCCACAGGCGTGCGCGGGACGTCCAGACACTGGGACTTTATGTACTTGTAAATGTGCGTTGTGTCTCTCGCAGGGTCTGATTTTAATTTGGGTAATATTCCCGTTAATAATAACATCTAATTACAACATCCATTAAAAGTTAGTAACATTAATTTAACAGGGAGAAAACCTAATAGAGTTCTCAGAGTGATATTGGCATTTTTCCATTAAATTAATGTTACAAACTTTTAACAGGATGTCTTAAATAGGCATCGTTAGTGTTGGGAATATCAAACAAATTAAATTCAGGCCTGTAATATGAGGTGGGAGCCTATTTATGAATCCAAAAAAAGGTGTCTGCTGGGCTCTTTCGTCCACTTAAAATATTCGGCAGGAAGCGTGCGAGGCTGTATAGGCGCCACAGTATCTGAGGACTTCTGGAAAATTCCATGGGGCAAGGACGTGCTCATCAGGCCCGGAGCCCCTTTCTTGGTGTCTACATGGCAGGAAGGGCCCGGAGTGTCAGCATACCGCGTTGCATCCTGAAATCCACCTCTTCCCGGAGTTTCGTTTCCCGGGTCTCCCTCACCACCTGGACTGCCATTTCCTCTCCATTCTCCTGGGGGGCCGTCCGCCTAGAGAAAGGGGTCCCTTGCGGCTGTTTTGAAACCCTGTGGGGTGGGATGTGGGAAGTATTGCTGGACTGTGTGTGTGTGCTGGCTGCAGACCCCGCCGTCCGGAAAGTGGGTGCAGGGCTCAGCCCTCCCACCACGGCTGGAGAGGCAGTGATTTCCCCCAGGGGCGGGAGGCATGGAGGCCTGGTCATCCTCGGGGACAGGCGATGGAAGTTTCGAAACCGACTATTAGGAACAGATCCTGTCTGGCATTTACAGAGCTCAGAGATCTGTGACTGAGACACGATTTCACCGAGACTGTCCCATAAATGCATACGTTACCTACACGCTTCAGACCTGTATGGAAGTTAAGACAAGAGGTGCTGGCCAGAGACAGGAGCCGTGACAGTGGGAGCAGGCCAGCCCCAGCTCGGGATGGTTTCCAGAACGCCCCATCCCTCCGTCGCCCCTGCGGCTCTTCCTCCTTGTTCAAGTTGGGCCACTGAGGACTCGGGCCAGGAGAGCATGGGGCGCTTCCTCCATGGGGCAAGGGCTACCACTCCCCTTCCCTGGTGACAGTCCTCCCTCCCGTGGGGTCTGTCCCTGCAAGGACAGGAAGGTCGTGCATTCTCAGGTCCATGATTGAGTGCTGTGCCCGCAGGCATGCTGGGGTGACATGTCCGGGGTTTAGTGTGACCCTCGTTTTCCAGGGCTGGAAACCTTCAAGCACGTTAGTTCAACACCCAGAGCCTCACTTCCTCATCTGTAAAATGGGGATGATGACACACACCCGGAGGCCTTCTGGGGAGGAAAGGTCCGTGGAGCAGGTTATGGTAGGGCTGAATATGGTGTGGCCTGAGACGCAGAGAAAGGGAATGAAAACTGGCAGCCGGTGTGGGTGGAGGTCAGAGCAGAGACTGGCCTCGATGTTTGCTCCCCGAAAGGCAGGGATCCCAGACCTCCCCGGAGTCGGGGGGGGGGGGGAGGCGCTAGGATGAGGAGCGCGGTCGGATTGCTCTCCTGTGCAGGGGAGAGTCGTGAGTGCTCGTGTGGCCGGCCTGCCAAGCACAGTCCACAGGCTCGTGTGCACTGGGCTGTCTGGCTTCTCAGATGGAGCTGTGGCTGCCGACGGGGCCCCTGTTCTGTCCCGGAGGAGCCTGTCACAACCTTGGTCAGGTGCTCTCCCGTTGTGAACGCCAGGCGGGCGTCCTCATGACCAACAGTGAGGTGGCCATAAGCCCTGATGGGGCTGAAATGAGTTTTTCTGGAAAACTCATTTTTATAGAGCGTCTATATAGCCTTGATAGATTTTCCAGTTTGTTATTTAAACGGTGTGTAAAAGGACTCATGGTGCGTAGTCGTGTACAAAGCAGGACAGGGGAGCAGGGGAGGCGGCCGCCGCGGGGCCGTTTTCTGGATGGGACGGTGGCATGCGGCGTCTGCTCTCAACTCGTGGCTCGAGCGGGGCTGTGGCAGACCTGTTTGCAGCCGTCAGAGTGCGAGATTTCACTGGGAAGACATCGCAAGTTTGTATTCGCAGTATGCGCTATGTTCGAGACATCAGCGTGTTAGAGCTTTCTGCATGGAAAGTCTGGTCTGAGGCCTCTAGCGGCTTACGCGGCATGGTATTAATTTTCACTGGAAGATAACTCCGCGCTAACAGACGTAATTCATCTTCTCTGAGAAAGTCATAACAACTTGTGTCTTAATCATATTTGACTGAGCTCAGTGGAAACCATTTATGTAAAGAAATCCTGAATTCTTCCCTAAAGCTCTGTGTCTGCCTGTTTTGAAGAGTTATGATTCTGTATCATATATATGTTCAGGCACAGGAAACCCACAGAAATGCGCATTTTACATATTTTCTCACTTCTATGATGGCAGCCACGTATGTTTGCTCATGTGTGTGCGTCAGTCCGAGGAGTCCCCCGGGTTGACCTACGGAGTCCCTGTCCAGGTCTGCCCCCACCGGCTGCGTGGCGATGGGGGTGCCCACCCCTCTGCGGCCTTCGTGTCCTCACCCACAGTAGGGTCATAATATGCACCGTGGACGGCTAGGCTGAGGGTTAGCACTCAGCTTGTGCCCGGCACCAAGAACTTACTGAAGTACGGAAGCTACTGTTTTTTCAAATATCAGCTTAAAAGTAGAGAATGAATTGAATAGAGTTCTTAAAGGTTTTCCTAAATCAATGGTTTCATGAAATAACACATATTACCGCCACAGAAAAGGTGTAGTAATTTCTTTGCTGTTCACACCACAGTTGTTTCTGAGCCTGGACGGGTGTGGGACAGGTGCCCACGAGGACGTTGGCCGCGGGTGACGTGGCGCACACCACTTTCATGCGTCAGAGCTCTTGCAACGGAAGGTAATGGTACCGAGCAGGGCCCTCGGTCTCACAAGCTCACAGTACAGATGGGTAGGGAAGAATCTCACTTAAAAAGCAGGCGTCGCCCCAAATAAAGGGGTGAATCCGGGGCAGCGACAGCGTATACAGATGGTTTCAGATCCAGGGAGGATTCAGGCAGGAATGCGGAGCGTGGTGTCCTTGTCACGGAATCTGGGTTTTGAGAAAAGGTGTTTTCCCAAGTAGGTTATGAAGTAAGAACACAGGACAGAATGGGAAGCAGAGAGATTGCAGAAGCTTCCGTTTGGAACCAGGGTAGGAAGATCTGGATGTTACCGGCAGTGTGTGAAGGAGAGGCGTCCCGTCCGGACGCCGGCCCCTGACCCGAGGCTCGCCCACCCTGCTGGATGGAGCTGAGCTGCTCTTAATTTGTTTGATCTGCTTTAATAGCTGCATTCAGAAGGGGGGGCGGGGTAGCGTTTCCTGTCTCAGAAAGGAGCCGTCCAGTCATGGGGCTGTCTGCCCTCACCGGGACCCCCGCTCAGGACACTGATCTGACCAGGAGTCCCGCCAGTCCGGACTCGCTCCTGTAAACCATCAATGACGAAGTGACGGGTAAGAGAGCCCCTACATAAACTACCCATCCCGAGTCGGAGAGAGGGTCTCTAACGCAAATTAGACCAGCTGTAAAGTAGAAAGACCCTTGGGGATTTGTCTCCTTCTGGCGCTCCCCTCAGTCTTCTTCACACCGATCACTAAAAAGAAAAAGAATCACTCTTTAGCCTCCAGTAATCTAAAATGTAATGAACACACACACAGGTAGAAAATACCGCGAGCTCATTCTGTCAAACGCGTTTTAATTCCCCATTTTTTTTGTTACGTGAAGGTATTCAGTACGTTGAAGTGTCTGGCCCCCGGGATGGAAAAGTCGAAATGGGAGGGTCAGGGGCCAGCGCCTGGGGCTCTGGGGTGGCCTGCCAAGACCGTGGCTTCTCCAGTGGGGCGGGCGTGCTGCTCTGTGCGTCCACAGGGCGCCGAAGGGGGCGGGCGCTGTCCCGCAGTGGGAGGAATCGCTGAATTACGAAAGCCCTCACCTCGGACCTTGTCTTCCCCGGTTTCACTAGAAGCCTCATCCCCCCAGGGATGCTTCTGCTCAAAAGCCACACCTCCGTGTTGACGTCATGAGACGCCACTCCGTTACCTGCAAACTTCTCTTCCTACTCAGCTCAGGGGACAGAGGCACCGTATGACGTACGCAGGAAGGGAAGGGATCTGGTGACATGGGGACACCTGGAGACACTTCATGAGTTAAAACTCTGACGGGGGAGGCTCCACGGGGGTTTGGACGCTCTGAACTGCGAGGAAAAAAGACTGTGGCATTAAGTACCTGTGTCAGGTTTCCAGGTGGCTTTGAGCAGGTGTCCAGCCCAGGGCTGTGAGTGTCTGTGTGTCTGCACGTGCGGGATGGATGGGCGGCGGGTGGAGAATTTCACTGTCACGGAGGACAGTCCTGGCTCTCCCTTGAGATTTTGGCTGGATCCAGTCTCCTTACAAATGGGAGAGATGGCCTGCCTATTAAGACCAAACAAAGGGTTTAGGAAAAATAACCAGTCTCCACACAGCTCCTCGGGTGGAGTGCGCGCTTGGCTGCAGTGAATTAAACTGTTAGACCCTGAAGTATCTGAACGCAGCCCTCCACTGAAAATCAGCAGCAAACCCCATCTAAATGCAGCGCTGCGTCTATCCGGGTGTTCCTTGCCTTTGCTTATCTTTCTGCTTATCTCGGAAAATCTCAGTAAACAATTAAATGTTCTCTTAATTGGTACATCTCCTGATTTTATTCAGGCAGTAAGTTTGATGTTGGCCCGAGGGTGGGGTCCAGACAGTGCTCTGGCAGCCCAGACAGGGAAGAAGAAATTCCAGGGCTTTCCAGGGCCTGGTCCCTCGTTTCCATGTGCTCCGTTTCGGAAACCTGGACGGGGGGCGGGCAGTCATGGGGTTTTGTCAGAGCTCAATGCGTTTTGATTGTTTGGCTTTTGCAGTGTTGGGACCAGATGCTCAAAGCCAAATCATTGCTTGTTTGGGGGAGACGCTTCTTTGGAAACCCTACCGTAAATTACAGTATCTACCAAATGCCCCAGAGCTCTAATAGTCCAGGAGCGGACTCAGAAGAACCCTGATTTGTAACCCGTGTGAAGGCTAGGGCATGAAGAAGCGGCCTCATTAAGTAACTAATTGGCATAAGGCAAGCTCCGTAGGAAAGGGACCCTACTGACGCCAAAGGAATTAGGATGGGGTGTACTTTGTAGCTTCTCTGTGGGGAAGACACAAGATGAAGTAGACATGGCCTTTTTTAAAGTCAAAAACCGTAAAAACAGTATGTTCTGAATTTTCCATTTAGGTCTATCTGAGTAACTTTCCTTTAAAATGCATAGAAAAAAATGACTATTTATATATCTGTACTTTTGGGATTGGTTATTGGTATCTGGCTTTTCATATCCGCCCCCCTTGGTAAATACTAGCAACATGGTAAACAAAGGATCACATTTGTTCCAACGGTGGCTGCTAGGAGAGGGTTACGCAGTATTGGGTAGATCGAGACTAAATTGGTTGTGGTCAAAATGTATTTTACATTTATTTTTGTGGATATCTTAACATAGAGCGTGACTTGCTGCGTGCTATAAATAAAAAGTTGTGGAATGAATTCTATCCCTTATCTAAATTACAACACAGAAGAGGATAGTAGCCAACCTCATAATTTAATATCCTTTAGGATATAAAGGTCTGTTTTGTTTAAGGGGCAGGATTCAGGCAATCAGTGCAACATAAAGCATAAATTAGCATGATGCTGAAACAAATACAAATATTTGTGCGTCTCCTTGTGCGACCAGGTGTGGCAGAACGTGAACGTTGCTCTGCAGACCGTCTGCTTTTAATTAAGAGAGTACCAAATAGAATCATCACGCGAACATCAGAGAACAAAAATCTCAATAAAGTCTGCCAACCAGCCTGCTTATAACAAAACGATTGATTTTCCTTTAGAGTGGTAACGGTATAGATTTTGGTAATATGACTTATTGATTATTGCTCTGAGTGCTTTCAGGGCTATTGATAGGCTGAAGATATGCAAAATCCAACACACCACATGATTTCCTCCACTGTCCGGGAAATCGTGCACATCTGGTTTCTCTCAGCTCTGAAATTCTCATTAGTGAAGGTTTGCAGCAAGTAAATCCTGGTCTTCTAGGAAGTGAGTTAATTAGGGGTTGGTTTTACACTTTTCATTGGTTTCATTGCAATCTTTGCACTTGTGTGATGGCTGTTAGAAATTGCTCCTTCCTCGATCTGCCTTCTGGAGCCGTGTGGATGGCTGTCCTCTGAGCGGTGGTCTCAGCAAGGTCATCCAGAGCTCACTGGTGTTGGAGCGATGGAGACAGGCGTCTAGGAGCCCAGTAAATCAATCACAATTAGCAAGGGGCTTGTTTCCTGCCTGTAAAGGCTCGGGAGGGAGAGGTCGGTGGGAGGGACCACAGAGCAGTGCTCGGAGAGAAACCAGTAAGTGTGCGGCTTGGGTCCTTCAGATTTTGATCTCATTACAGTCAACGCTAACGTTTCTGGGAGGCCACCTCTAGCGTGGTTTTGGCAGGAAGGATGGTTGCAGAGAAGTATTTTTGGAATCCTGTAGGTGCAGCCGGCTCTGTGTGCACCGAAGCTTGGAGAAAACAGCCGGGCAAAATGAAGTTTGACAACCAATGGATCAAACCCTGCCATGGCCTCGTTGTTGAAGTCTGGCCGCTGTCCTTTCTTCTTGTCTTCCTCCAGTACAAACGAACCAGCACCATTTCCTCTGTTTTTCTTGCTTGTTTCTCCCACTTGTTCTGCCTTTATAACATCAGCCCCATGATGCCTGGGTCCTTCTCTCCAGATGAATCCCGAGTGCCCATCCTTTCTGGTCTCACTCGGCAGTCACTCCTCCAGGAAGGTGCTTTCCCGCACGGTTGGCTCGGTGTAACCTTCCCTAGGATTTCGGAGTTGAGATTACGCAGCCCCGCAGTTTGCTGCCATTTGTCTGTTTATAAATGTTAGGTTGGTGTTCTCCACTAGACCAACCGTTCTTGAGCTCAGGAAACACTGAATACAGTCCCTTTACGTTTCTCCAGTGCTCGGTAGAACACCAAGGGTATAGTGGACCATCTTCAAATACTGGTTGATTGACTGGTAACGTGACTGTTTCCTGGAGTCCAATATTGATGTGAAAACTTCATGAAGGTGATGGGGCACCTGGTGGCTCTGTCGGTGAAGTGTCTGCCTTGGGCTCAGGTCACGATCCCAGGGTCCTGGGATCGAGCCCCACGTCGGGCTCCCTGCTCAACGGGGTGTCTGCTTCTCCTTTTCCCTCTGATGCTCTCCCTGCTTGTGCTTTCTCTCTCTCTGTCTGCCAAATTAATAAATAAAAAAAAATCTTTGAAAGAAAACTTCATGAAGGCAAGACAAACCTGTGCAGAGGAAACTGTGCTGTTGTGTCTGTGTGTCTGTGTGTCAGAGCACGCTGGGTCTAGGGACAGTCCGATGAAGTCCGATGAAGCATTTGGAGCTGACAGTGCAGGGATGGGGTGGTCTGTTCATTTTCATGTATGTAGGAGAACAACCTGCAGTGGGAAAAAACAAATCTAAGAATTGACTTTTTAGGGGTTCCTAGAGTAGCGGAGGCAGTGAAGAACAGTCAGCGATGGGTGGGCAAGCCCTCCCCAGAGAGTGCCAAGGGTGGCAGGGAGCGGCCTGGTGAGCACTGAGAGCTTGAAAAGAAGTTATCACAGAATTTTGACCGCAACTTTCTTCTGTGTCTCTCTTCTCCCCTCTTTCTCCATCAGGAAGCAAATAGGCTTCTTTTTCATTAAGAAATGTATTCACAAGAGTCAGAAAGAGAGAGCAGGCTCCCCAGTGACCGTTTCTCTCCATTGGAAAGATCCTGTACATCATAGGAATGTCCCTAATCCCACACAGACAGATGCCACCAGTTCCATGGTCCAACTCTTCCTTGAAATGCGAGGCTTGTGCCCTGACATTTAGCCTTGGATGTTGGCTTGTGTACGACCAGAGCGGCTTGCGGGTGTCAAAGAGAGCATGTCGAGCAGAGAAAAGAAGCCCTGTGATGTGCCCGTGGGCTATGGACGTGCGTGCTGCTTTGCTGTCTTCCAGCCCGGCTCACTAGCCGAGTGGACACATGACTGCGTGCGATGACTCTTCAGGGGGAACGGTAAGCAGGTGCACTCCAGGGTCATTCCCTGTCTGTGTGCACACGTATGCACATCGGGGAGCGTGCACGTGGGGGTGTGTGCACGTGGGGGTGCGTACATGCGGTCTGTCTGCAGGCATGTGTACGTGTGCATGCATGTGGGGTGCGTGTGTGTATGCACCTTGCAGCGGTCCGTGTGCACGCATGTGTGCATGTGTGCGTGGCTGGATGCATCCACGTTGTCCTCACCCAGCACCTTGGTGACCAGCCTGGCAGGTTTTCAATGTCTGGTGAGGCTGGACTCTTGTCTGGAGGCCGATCCCTTGGCCAACGTGAGTTTTGTTGGAGTGTCCTGGTGTGAATTCACCTCAGTGGGGACTTGCAGTGGGTTTCCTCTGTCCACCAAGAAGGGGAGCCTTTGCCAGCTTAGACAGTTTGATGAGACTGTGGTAAGCAGCGGACCCAGCAGGAATGTGCTGTGTCCAGGAGATGGCACTGAGGAAAGGATGGCCGAGAGACTCCTCCAGGCCTGCAGGTCCGTGGGCCCTCCTGTGGTCATCGCCCAATAGTCACGTCTGGAGGGGTCCCAGAACCCATGGAAGCCTGGTCCTAGTGGAGACTGGCCTGTGACTTGAGCCTGTGAGTGTTGTGAGGTTCACCGTTGTCCCCATGGCCTGGCAGTCCAGGTGACAGCCCCACGGCTCAGGGAGGACCCCAGGGAGGCTGGAGAGTTCACGTCCAGGCTTGTGAGTGAGTGGAGCTGCTAGCTCACACCATTACGGCTCTTTCTAGCCCATCGGACCCTTGGTTGGGTTTGTTCTGAGCAAACACTGAGTGAGTCAGGGTGGCAGGGAATGAGGCCCTCTGACTTCTAGCCCTGGCGTTCATGAGCGGCGGGGTTGGTGTTTGAAACCAGCACAATCTGTCTGGTCTTTAACATACTTCCCTAGAACTCATGGTTGAAGACAGGGCTCCCTGCTCACCTTCTTTCTTCCAAACATAGCCCTTGACTTGCTGTCTTCTTTCTCTGCCTCTCACTCCCAAACTGGCCCCTCTGTCTGAGGAGAGGCGTGAAGCACCTTCTTCATCCTTGGTATCATCGTCATCATCATCAGTATTTCTGCCCCACGTCCCTTTGGAAACAGACTACATATGATCATGGGCCAGGAGATGACCACCTACTGCCGTCTTCTCAATGGGCTTTGCCATCATTTTAATGAACTCTGATGACCTGGGTTTTCTTCACTATTCCTAGTATCCTGAATAACCGACAAGTGTCCCCCCCTCAGTGATGTCTCAGCCAGACTGCCCTGGGCTCGCGGACAGTGTACCGTGGCTGGGGGTCCCGGAGCCTTGCTCCGCACACTGGCTGGTTGCAGAGGGTGAACCCACCACCAGGACACACTCTCTGGGAAAGCCGGGTCAGTGAGGGTCCGGGGAATCTGGGATGCAGTGACTCTGCTTCCACCCACGGTTGCCGTGGCAGGGGTGTGGGGAGGGGCTGATGCTCACGTGTGCTCGCACAAGTGGACCGCACACGGGAACAAGCCCAGCGAAGTCCCCTAGCGCCACGGCTGGACATCGGCCGGGTTAGCATCCAGAATGTCGAGTAATATATTAGATGAGTTGTTTCCTGGAGATTTAGAGGAGAATTTGCCTCAAAATCTCTTTTTATGTTTCCACTCTCTAAGTTACAAGAGAGCCATTCAGGGACCTTCCATTGGTGTCTGCTTCAGTTTCTTTGAGGTCAGGAAACCTCATGAATCCAAGGCCAACTCAATAAAGCCGAACAAGCTTGCCACAAGAATTCCGAACGTCAGTTTGGTCCATGGACGTAGATCAAGCCAGAACTCACAAAGAAAGCCAATGGTCACGGGACCACGTGAGCTTAAACCATTGAGTAATTCAGTGACACCCACGAGAATCCACACTTCTGCATTTTGCAAAGTGCTGCTGACGTGCTCTGTGTTACGTGGAGGGTGACCCGGGGTGGGCCCGGAGAGCTTCAACATCACCCCTGCCGCTGCTGGTTTAGGATGAGCTCCCACTTCTCAGCCTCGGCCTGCCCTCCTCCGTGGAGTCCCCGGCCACACGCAGAGGGCCATGCTGTTGGGCTGTGTGTGACGTTTAACCGTGCTCACTGAGGCCGTGTACGGCCTGGGTGAAAAATGGTTTGCAGCTGGAGCCGGGATCTGGGTAAATGGACGTGCACATACGATTCCTATCTTGGCTTGATTTGGGGACCCTCTGTGTGTGCGTCACGAATGTGTGAACATGTCCCAGTCACCTGGCATCCACGTTTGGGCCTAAGTAGTTTGTAAACATCTCCCTGTCTTCACTGTAGACCCGTAGAGTGCGTGATGGCCGTGAGAAGATCGCTGGAACGTTAACACAGCCTGGCCCTGTCTCTCGTGTGTGTGGTTTTCCAGAAGATCTTCATCCTGTGACCCACAGTGCTCCCAGTGACGACCATGTGCACACTGGTGTCCACGTAATGAGGTTGCTTTCAGCCCCTATATGCATAAGAATTCATGTACAAATGTGTTCATTAATGCCATTGGGTCACTTCGGGTGATTTCTATCAGCTCCCAGGGGCCTCCTTTCCAGAGAGAGTGTTACAGCGAGGCCACACCAGGCCCGACAGTCAGGATAGGCCGCCTGAGCCATTGACGCTCTCCTGCACGCTTCCTCCCACTGCAGCGGAGGCCACTGGGAACGTGAGGAAAAGCCACACGGGGGTGAGCAGTCAGTTGGTCAAAGTAGAAATAAGAATGTCCCCCAATCCCTCCTCGATTTCATATCACTGATAAACACAAATGAATAAAAGAAAATAAGCCATAAGAGTATTTCATAATCACGTTAAAGAAAAAAATCTGAATTTTTGCTGTGTTTTGGCCTCTAAAAACTTAGATAATCTACTGAAGAATCTACTTAGATAATCAACTGATAAACTTTGATGGCCTGTGTACAAAATAATATTTCAAGCTCTTACTTTGCAGAGTAAAGATGTGTATTCCTGTTTAGGGTGGAGTTGGTGAGGTACCCATTTTGGATTTGGGGATCGTACGGCGGGGACATGACTTGCTCAGGCTTCGTAAGAGGGCTGTGGGTGGTCAGAAGTACAATGGGCAATGAGCAGCTGCCTCTCGCTGGGGAAGCCCTAGGAAATGAGGAGAGGGGGCTGTCCCCGCGTGCCCCACACAGGACGATGTTCACGCAGCGTTTCCTTGGATTTCCAGGATGGTTTGGAGACAAGGGTGTGCAGAGGGGGCATGTTGGGCTGTTAACGCTTGACTTGGTAGCAAAAGGAAAACATCACATAGGCGTGTAAGGTGGGGGTTTTGAGGAAGGTAGAGTCCAAGATCCTATTGGGGTCATCACTCTAGTATCCAGCATCACAACAAACAGGAAATACACAATGCAGTTTTTCTCCTCATATTTCCCTGCCTTGGCATCTCCATTCTTCTCCTCCCTCCTGTTGACTGATGTGTAAGTAGACCCAGTAAACAGCTTTGAAAGGATACGATTCCTTATGTTATCAGTTTCTCCTCCATAAATACTCCAGGTTGTAGCCTGAGGCAGCAAAGCCCAACATGTTTTTGGGAAAAAAAGGCAAAGATAAAGGAAGTTATTTTAACCTTTTAAAATGCACCTAAGCCTAGTGTCTTCTGGGTCTCATTCCCATCTCATTCCCATCGCAGCTACTTTGTCCTGACCGGTGTGACCAAAGACCCTTATGAAGCCCCACCGTGAGCGAGTCAGGCCTCACGAAAGCCCCTTTCTTCCAGGTGAGGAGTTTAAGTATCAGCCCTGGGGGCTGCGCTGAGGACAGGCCAAGGAAATGGGGAAGAGCGCGCACCAGTCTGGGACCAGGACACAAGCCTGGTCTGCCTCTGCCTCAGTGGAGCTTCCTTTCCCACGTTCCTCTGCCCTGGAGACGCGGCCCTGCCGCCGTTTGAGAGACTCCCTCCAACTTGCTTACTTTTTCCCTCTACCAAGGTTCACAGTGAGATGCGTCTCTCCGTCCCGAGGACGCACACGCTCCCGAGGCAGCATCTTTCAGGAGTGTTCCCCTCCCGGCACCACCGCCGCCTCCTTCTCCGTCTCGGGTCGGTGACAGAGCAGAGAGCTTGCTTCTGCTCGTTCTACGTTTGCAGTTGGCAGCGTTAGAGACGGAGATCATTGCTTTCGTTTTCCACGCGGCTCTGGCGACGGGCTATGAATATGGCCAAGCGATGTGTATTCGTTTGTTTGGCAAGTATTTGAATCGCACCCCCCCCCCCCCCCCCCCGTTAAGGCTGTGTTCTAGGTTTTGTGAATTTAAATAGCGGGAAGATGGCCCTTACCCCCGAAGCGTTTCCCGTCTACTGGAAAAATAAACGTAGTGGCATGCGTGTTGTGAAGAGCGTAAACGACAGGAGTGGCATGCGTGTTGTGAAGAGCGTAAACGACGGGCTGCTTCCAGTGCAGGGGGAGGTAGCTTGGGTGCACACACACCCGCACTTGTGTGCATTCGGAGACGTTCCCTGTGTGGGATGCGGAGACTTTCCTGATGACCTGCAGGGTCATTGAACGTCCAAAGTAGAGTGTGGTGTCAGTAGGAGCCCCGGAGCCGCGGCGGACCGTCCGCTCAGCAGAGGTGGCTCACTGACGTTGTCAGCTTACACGCGTCTATCCTGACATCCCAGGGGTCACGGTGGAGAGAAGCCTGCTAAAGACACTGTTTCAGACTGGGGGTCCTTCAGGACACGATGTTCACGTGAGCACCACCGTAGCATTTCCACCTGTAAACGGGGGAAAGACTGTGAGCCGCCGTCTGTGTCATCAGCGTGACAACTCCTCTCGCCCGGCAAGTTTCCCTGTGTCTACATGGATCCTCCTGGGGTGGGCAGTGGGCAAACAGAGAGGTTTTTCCTGTCTTTACTCAAAAACTGCTCATAAGGGTCCATGCTTACGGCATATTATTGGTCAACATGACGTTTGCTTCTGAACCTAATATCTGATTTCCTTTTCAGTGGGTTTCTTAATGTTTTATCTTATACAAAAAAAAAAAAAAAATTCTCAGGTCTGAGCTTCAGTTTAAGCTGTGAGGGATTTTTCCGTATGTTGACTAGTAGTCATCACGTGTGGTTAAGGATTGAAATCGATTTTCTGTTTGAAGTTGGTTTTATCACAACATTTCTTAACACCTGAGAGTTCACAATATTTTTCATTGTTTTATTGTTTTTATGCAGCAAGGTGCAAATGTGATATAGCAATGCTGAAATTACTTTTGGCACGATTATTTAAAGCCTACCCTCCCGCAGGGCTCTGCCAAGGGCGCCATACTGTGCACCTGGAACTCCACAGCTGGGGCGGGCGCCGCAGTACGTTTTCTACCCGACCCGTCCAACCCTCGAGTGAGCGATTTATGCGCAGTGTGAGTACTGTTACGGGTGAAGCATAGTTAATTTAAAAGTCATATTTAAGTGTTTCTTAGTCTGTGGTCTCCTGGCTCATTTGATGTAAAAAGAACTTCACTTAATCATTTGCTTTGCAATCATTTGAGAGTGTACGGAAACTTTCTAAGTATTTGTGTTTTTATTTCCTTTCTCTTTTCTAGACTAGAAGATTCTCTACAGTTGCTGTGATTACGCTGGAAACTATTTGAAAGTTCCTGTTCACAAAAGCATCTTGCAGAAATGCCAGAATGTACTTCTAAGGAGAAGTGAGTGGCTTTGTCCAAGTTTGAAGCTTCTATCGTGGTGCACACACGAAAGTTCAATTTCTCTTTTTCCTTCTCTCTCTCCTCTTGTTAATACCTACTAATTTTGTTTTATGGCAATTCCTTAAATGTGGATTTTGGCATGATTTCCTCATATTTATACTCGAGAAAGGCTAACAATAAATATAAACAAGTTAAAAAATTTTTATGGGAAAATATATATAGTACTGCAACGATGAATTAATGTTACCCTGTGTGTTTTAATGGCACTTTTGTTTGAATTTTTTTTACCTGTGCAAAGTCTCAAATTCTGCAATGCAACCAATGTGGGAAGATCTTATCTCCATTTTTCTAAATTGGAAATCGGACCAAGTGATTTTATTATGTAATATATTATTATGGAATGAGCTCCTTTTAAACATTAAAATATATATTGCCCTAAAATTTAGCTCCCATGACCATGATGAGTGCTAGGCATTCAAAGTCCATTTTACAGATGAGGACGTAGGTTCTGAGAGGTTAAGTCACTTAATTAACAGCTGGCATCCAGTAAAGGGCATCGGGGATGTGAGTCCAGGTCTCTTGAATCAGAAGCTGATGCTTGTCCCACTCACGGCTCTGACTTCAGACAGCTGGATGAGAGAGGATGTTGCCTGCATTAGAAAGGATGCAGAGACCTTCTTTGTCTACAGAAAGAGTGGTGGTGAGTGCCTGCAGTGGTGTTCTGCGCTGCCATTCTTTGCTTCTTCTTATCATCAGCTCTGAAGGAAACCACCTGCTGTGTGATGAAATCAGACTCAACCCTCTCTGGTCAGAGGTCTCGGAGGAGCAGACAGAGCCGTGCTAATATCACCGGTGTAGAGCGATGGCTCATCAGGCTCAGTTCTGCAGCTTCGCCATAATACAGTGTTTCTGGAGTTGTGTAGTGCTGTATTTCCGATGGAGATGATCTGCAGGACCTCTCTAGGCTGTGGCCTTGGGGGCGAGTGTTGGACCCCATCCCACGCTAGGTTCCACCCTTGGTCAGCAAGGATACTGGAAAACACTGTGGGGATTCCGGTAGAGGTAATGCCTTGAACTCTCATACCGCACGGGTGGTGAAGCTTCCGGGTACCTGAAGGGACCTGTGTAGTCGTATTCAGAAGTCAGTTAGAAAAGGAAGCCCATGAGGTGTAGATTAATAGAAGAAAATCATACCCTGGCAATCACGTCTTGGCACAGACAACGGTTTACAAGTGAGTGTTTATTAGAGAGGAGGGCTCAGCACATGTTTTCTAAAGCCCTTCCAGATTGAGAACAGGAACCTTAGTTTTTGTCATCCTGCCAGGTTCTCAAGGACACGTTATATATACACGGTGGTCAGACATCCCCACCTGCTCTGATGACAGGGCTTGAGCAAGGCACCTTGCTCTGGGATCAGTAGGAGCCAGTTAGCATGTGGGTTGACAGTCCCCTGATACAAAGACTGGGTTCTCACCTAATGAGTGGAGCTTACTCTTGGAGCATTCCTTTCGTCATGTGCAAGCTGAACATATTAACAGACTCTACACTCCAGGGTTGTTGGGGAACAAAAAAGATCAAGGTACAGACTGCATACAGGATTGTACATGCCAGACATGCAATGAGTATTTGCAAGGTTTTTCAGCAACGATTCCCCCATCCCCCCACATCCACGCTTCCATCTGATGCCAGAATGTGGAGCATGGTCACCCTGCGAGCAGACACATATGCCGTTTAGTAGAACTTCATGATTGAGTATGTTTTTATTCTATTTCAGAAGTTACGGCAGAACGAACATTGACAGAATTTACTGGAAGCCTGATGCCATGTGTGTGCCTTGTGTTGTTGGATTTAACAGGAACATCGTTCCTCGCAGTCTGAGTTCTCGTCTGTGGGTAAGACGATGGTGAACCGTCCCAGCATGGTCTAGGGACCCGGCATACCTGGGTGGGGCTCACCTCTCCCCTTCAGTTCTCTGCCTTTTGTGTCTAGTCCTCCACGGAGCCTTGTTGATTTATGCTAAACCACCTCTGCTTCCCTTGTCCCCTTCCTGAAACCTCACTAACGCTGTTTGTTAGCTCTAAGAGTGTGTGTGTGTGTGTGTGTGTGTGTGTGTGTGTGTGTGTTGGGTGGTGGGGACTCCCTAGGGTTCTTACTATACAAGATCAGCAGATCATCTGCAAAGAGAGATCATTTTACTCCTTTCTTTCCAATATGAATGCCTTTCATTTCTTTCTCCTGCCACATTTCTCTGGTTAGAACCCCCAATACAGCGTCTAATGCAAGTGATGTGGGTGCAAGTCCTTGCCTTGTTCCTGAGCTTAGGGGGAAAGCTTCAGTTTTTTACCATTAAGTAGGATGTTAGCTGTGGGTTTTTCATAGGGGACCTTAATCAGGTTGAGGAAGATCCCTTTTATTCCTAATTTTTCAATGTTTTTATCATGAAAATATCTTGAAATTGTTAAATGCTATTTCTGCATCTATTAAGATGATCATGTGGTTTTTGTCCTTTAGTTTATAATATGGGGAATGACTTTGATTTTTTTCATATGTTGAACCAACCTTGCATTCCTGGGACAAATGCTGCTTGGGGTTTAATATTTCTATGTTGCAGGATTTGGTTTGGCAGTAATTTTCTTTGGGTGACCCATCTAAATTCATAATGGATGTTGATTGGTCTGTGGTCTTCTTTCTTGTGATGTCTTTGTCTGGTTTTGGGACCAGGGTAATGCTGGCTTCCTAGAATGAGTTGAGCATTACCTCCTCTTCTGTGTTGTTTGTAAATGACTCGTGTTAATTCTTTAGACATTCACTAGACACCACCAGTGAGGCCATCTGAACTAGGGCTTTTCTCTGTGGAGAGTTTATTATTATTACTAGTTGAATCTCTATATTTATTAGAGCTCTGTTGAGATTTTCAATTTCTTCTGGCATTATTTATATCTTTCAAGGAATTGATCCATTTCATGTAGGTCATCTAAGTTTTTGGCATACAATTGTTTACAGGATTCCTTCAATCTTGTGTGTTTCTGTAAGGTAGGCAGTGCTATTTCCTCTTTTATTCCCGAGTTTGGTAATTTAAGTCTTCTCTATTTTCTCAGCCCCTCTTAAGATTTGTCAATTTTCTTGATATTTTCAAAGAATTAGCTTTTTAAAAAATTGGCTTTGGTTTTTCTATTGTCATTCTATTCTCTATTTCATTTATTTCCCTTCTTCTCTTTATTATTTCCTTTCCTCTGTTTGCTTTTTTTCAATGTATCTGTATCTTTGATCTAAAGTATGTCTCTTGTAGACAGTAAACAGCTGGATCCTGTTTTTTTTTTTTTTTTTTTTAAGGGCTTTCCTGCTAATCTCTGCCTTTTAATTGGAGTCGTTTATCCATTTACATTTAATTCAGATACTGACTGGATTTATGCATACTATTTTACTGTTCATTTTCTATGTGTCTTATCTCACTTAGCTTAATACCAACTTTATTTATGATTAAAATTAAGTTAGTTATTAACTTGAACTAGATTTTTTATCAGTTAAGATGTGAATTATAATCCCGATTAAGAGCACCCGATTAAGAAAATAACTAATTTTTTTAAAAGGGAAGGAAATTAAAATGATACACAAGAAAATATTTATTTGGCCCCAGAGCAGGCAGCAAAATAGGACTATAGGAACAAAAATAAAAACCTTATAATGCTGATTTACTTTCAGTTGTATATAAAAACTTCATTCCTGGATAACTCCATTCCCTCCCTTTCCTTCACCCTTCTTTTTTCATAAAAGTATGTCTTTATTCAATGTGCCCACCAACACATTTCTGATCACTGCTTTATGCAGTTATCTTTTAAATGAGATAGGGAAGGAAAAGTGCTACAAACAGAAGCCACACAGACACCCCAGGGGAGGTGTTCACACTGGGCGAGCAATGAGTCAGGTCACATAAAGACAGCCTCACTGGGGTAACTACCAGACAGGTCAGACAACAGGTGCTCTCTGGGAATGATTGCAGGCTGTAGAGCTGAAGGGGGAGGGTGGTTGGATAAGGTCAGTTAAAATGCCACGGGGCTCTCTGTTCTTACTGAGATACAGCAGTTTCCCCTGGATCAACGTCTCCCGTTGTTGCACACATTTGCTTAATTCCCAGAGTTCTCAAAGAGCTGATTCTGACAACTTTTTCCAGTTCTCTCATTGCTTTTATGGGTGAGAGAAATTTTGGAGGTGCTTATGCTGCCATTTTCACTGATGTCAGAGGTCTATGTGGTTTTGGGGTGGCCAACCCCACTGCCCCAGCTCCAGGAGGGAGCACGAGATCCAGCCTGGGCTGTGAATGTTGAGGGATTGGTTCAGAGGTGGGCCGCAGGCCACATGGCCCAGCCCAGGCTCAGCAAGCCAGCCAGCCCGGGCTGCGTCAAAACCTTTGGGGAACGAGCATGCTTTCTGCTTATGTTGCTAAGCTGATGAAATGCAAGCCTCTCCGGAATGGGAGGGCACTGCCCATGGAGGAGAGGACACAAGGGAAGCCAGAATCAGACCTGCAGAAAGACGGCGTCCTGAGGACCCTGAGCTCTGGGTCCAGCTGAGCCCGGGCTTTCGGGCCTCTGGCTGTCCTGTTCTTCATCGGTGAGTGGCCGGGTGCCGGGACTGCTTGGTCTGTGGCTTACGTCCTTGAGCTGTTTGTTTTGCTGGGACCCAGCCCACAAAGGAGAAACGGTCAGGCCCCCACACAGGCCTGCGGAGCTGGTCTGGCTCCGATTCCAACGGGCAGGTTCAGCCTGAGTGGGCGCATTTCTCCCTGCAAACGCCTGTGCTCCCAGGTTGATAGTAAAGCAGATCCGGTGCGGATGATCACGTCTCCACGTCCGCAGCTGTTATTTATCACTTCCGTCGCAAATGACAAAAGCATTAGCATTTTCATTTAGGAATCTTCCTATGGTTTGGGACTTTGCGCACTGATTACCTGAAAGACAAATGCTTCTCTTAACTTCAGATGTCCACGCACATGAGGTCCAGCCCACATGCAAGCTGCTACATTCGAAGTGAACTTGTAGCGAGAGTAATAGACCCGCATCCTCGTGCTTTAACTGTACGGAGCGTCTTCACTGTGGCGAGACAGCCCGGGGGGAAGTTATGACTTCAATCATTCCTCATAACGTGCCGCAGCCACGCACCGCTCCAGACTACCCTAGGAATCTCTCCTCCCTCATGCGCCCTTTGTTTATTTATCTTCTTGTGGGGTTGTTACTCTTACTACCTGGCCGTGCTGCGTGGCCTCTTGTATAAAGCAGTCGAAAGACTCTAATTTTAGAATAAATGGCGAAGAGAATGGATTCTGTGTTCACTTACTTTTAAGTAAGCTCTGATTATCTGGACTGACTACACCACCGGCATCCTTGTGAATGGAGCTCTTTTGTGTAACGTTTACGATGCCTCATGCGGAGTAGGGTCATGCGTTAGCGTAACCCGATACCCTTGTGTGAAAAGGCCCAAAGTAACCAGTTCTTTCTTTTTTTTTTTTTTTAAAGATTTTATTTATTTATTTGGCAGAGAGAGACAGCCAGTGAGAGAGGGAACACAAGCAGGGGGAGTGGGAGAGGAAGAAGCAGGCTCCTAGCAGAGGAGCCTGATGTGGGGCTCGATCCCATAACGCCGGGATCACGCCCTGAGCCGAAGGCAGATGCTTAACCACTGTGCCACCCAGGCGCCCCCCAAAGTAACCAGTTCTGAAAGCTACACGAGGAATACGTTCTCAGACGGCTTGCTGGGCAGGCAGAGGGTGCACGCAAGTCCCTCATGAGTCGGAAGCCTGTGCTTTGGGTCTCCTTGCGAATTTATCACAGACAGTCACGGAGGCTCATGACCGTGCAAACAAGGCGTGTTGCAGGTGTCTTGCAGGGACGGTGGGTCTGCCATTCACGGTCAGTGCTGCGAGGTGGAGATGGCCGGACACTGCCTTCACTTGTGAGAATGAAGCCCCATATACCGTCACAAATCTTCAGATGACTCTCATGTCATTCTGAGAGAGTCTTTTCAGATCTTTCTTGTATAAATTGCTTATTTGAGAAAATTCGTAACTGTTGGATTTTTTTTTTCATTTTAAAGAAAAATAAGTGTGTTGGCTCGTGTGTCTGATGAGAGCATAGGAATTTCATCGGTTGCTCCCTGGGGTACGTCTGTGTCCTGGGTCTGGTGAGTGGGGGCCTGGGGCCAGTGGGGCCAGGTTCCCACGAGCAAAGCCCGTTCCTGGAAGAGCTGTCTGTTCCCTTGAAAGACCGCTCACTGAGAAAGTCCCTCCATGGCTGCCGCACTACGTCCCCTCTATTCCTGAGGAGAAGACATGCCCTTTCTCCTACTGAGGCGAGGAGAGGGGGGACTTAGGGTAAGACACGTCACCGAGTCTGGTGTTTGCGCCACCGAGAGCCCCTCAGAGATGTTCTCAGCGTAAATATTTAATCTGCTTCGTCCACCCCAGTGTGAATGCTCCTTTCCATTCAGGGAGCAACACTGAGTTACTGGAATGTCTTTCACTCTGACGCCTGACCCTGGTCTTGCTGCCCAGCCAGTCGGAGGCCTTGGCCTCACAGGTGGGCTCTGCACTCCCAGCTCATCCATTAAACACTCAGCGGGACAGATGAGGAGGGACGCCGCGGTGGCCAGCTCCGGGGTGACTCGGTCCACTTTGCGAGCTGCCTTTCTAAGTCACTGGCTGGTTTTCTTCTGTCTTATTTTATTTCTTAAAGTTGTATTTATGTATTTGAGAGAGAGAGATAGCATGAGCAGGGAGAGGAGCAGAGGGAGAGAGAGAAGCAGACCCTCCGCTGAGGGGAGGGCTGGCTCCCAGGGTGCCGAGATCATGACCTGAGCCCAGGTCAGACACTTAAGTGGACTGAACCATCAGGCACCCCTTTTCTTCTCTCTCTCTTTTTTTTTTAAAGATTTTATTTATTTATTTGACAGAGAGAGACAGCCAGCGAGAGAGGGAACACAAGCAGGGGGAGTGGGAGAGGAAGAAGCAGGCTCCCAGTGGAAGAGCCTGATGTGGGGCCTGAACCCAGAACGTCGGGATCACGTCCTGAGCTGAAGGCAGTTGCTTAACCACTGCGCTACCCAGGCGCCCCCCCTTTTCTTCTCTTTTAAAGGAATTGTGAGTCCACTGCCAGGCCCAGCAGCCTGTCCTGGCTCTGCTCTTCTTTACAAACCCCTCTGCCCCACTACGGCCACCATGGCCTGACGTAGCGGTCACTTGAGTGGGGGTCTGATGGGCCCTGCTGCACAGCTATCTGCTGGACGAGGGGGACGAGAAGCTTCTCAGCACGTGTGTGCTGTCGGATTAGAGAGCGCGATCGGGTAGCATGCTTCATCTCGGCGCCACACACGGTTCCGAGCAGGCGGGAAGAGCCGCCCCATGAGAAGTTCAGAGCACTTTCCTGAAAACGTCAGAGCTTCCTTCCAGTGCCATGAGCGCATCTTCTAGAAAAGACTGTAGCCATTCCCAAAATGTGAATCACTCCTGTTGATTTTCGTTATTTAGATGAGTATTCTTAGCCTCGCTGAAGAATAGGATGATTTCGTTGGCAGCAGAAAGTGAATCATTTTGTTTCTCACCGCGGGACGAGTAACATTGACAACTTCCTCCATTCCCGCTAAGTCATAATTAGAAATTAGAGCTGCATCAGACTGCTCACGACAGCTGTAAACTCTGGCAGAAGAATTGACGAACACCTCAAAACTCTGTCAGTTACTGAACTCACGACATTTTTTTTTAAATAATATGAGCTAATTTTTGTCCCCTGTAAGAGCAATCCAAACAGAATCTGTGGATTTTTAGATAGTTCTTGAAGTGTTTAAGAATTGCGCTCTTTTTTTAATGGGAAAAAAATTAATCTCAACTTGTTCTTGGAATCTTTCGAGGTTTGACACACTTGGGTTTTTATTCTCAAAGCAAACTGTTTTTACAAAATTATGATGGGTACGAAGGGTGGAGGAGAAATTTTGAACCGGGTCACAGGTGTCTCTGCTGTTTGTAATCATGCGTCCTGCCCATGAGCCTGTTAGCAGAAAAACCGGGTCTGCACACATAAAGCCGCGTGCATGGCTGATCGGCACTATTGCCAGAAACACTCTGCCTGTGTATGCAATTTGTCAAAACAAGTCTGAGGCTTGCATGAATATTTGGATCATGAATATTCGGATGTTTCCATAAGCTTTTGTTGCCTGATACATGGCATTTGGGTGGAAGTTTAGTTCATTGTGAGTTTTTAAATTATAGGTTTAGTAAAAATTTTAGATTATTTTTCACTAGGAATTATGTGACTAGATGCAGGGCTTTATACAACATGATAAATTTTAAGCAGTTATTTGAAAACTCTCTGAATTCAGTGAAAATAGCCTTTTGGGGACTGATTTAGACAATTATCAAGGAACGATAAACGTCACAGGCTGGCTTGTGTTTAGAAGCAGCTTTCTAGAGGCAGGGGGAGGAGAATGTCCACGGATCATTACTGGCCTTCAGCTGTATTTTCCCTTGAGCCTTTTAGGTCCTTCAAGGGGTCCATTTGACATGAAAAAATCTCTCTGCTCCTGGGTCCCCTTGACCAGCCTCCCTTGTTGCTGGGCTAACGCAAACTCGCGGGTTTCCCCCTTTCTGAGGACAGCCGGCTCTTTCCTCTGAGCCGATCACCACTCGAGCTCCTGTCATACAGCGGGAGTCAGTCTGCAGGTGGATGGAATGGTTTCAAGAACCAAGTGGCCTGGGGCTCATGGCCGTGACCCTCCTCTGTAATCCCATCATGGGTCAGGGTTGGTTCAGGGGCACAACAGCCCAGGAGTAGGGACGACTCCTGCCCCACGAGGCGCCCCGCCGACGGCAGCATGTGGGATGGTGGCAAATGATGCAGGGACGGACCTCATGGAAGCCACGCCTGTGGCCGTGACTTGTGCTGCAGACCACCTTCTCCATGCTGACGGAGCGGCTCCCAGCTCCTGCACCGCCGCAGGCCCTGGCAGGAAGTGCTGCGTGTCGAGGGGATGTGCAACATGGTGGCAGCATTGCAGGCACTGAGGGTGATGCTGCTGGAGGGAGCGGGTCACAGGCGCCACTCGGCGTGGAGGCCTGGGTCCCCCTGTTTGAGAAAGGGCCAGGCAGTGAAGGCGGGGTGTGCGATGGAAGGTCCCTTGGTTCTAGGGGGAGGGGCAGGACTTGCCGTTTGCCCTGAAGTCCGTGAAGACAGTGGGACCACCTGTGATAGCTGCAATCCCCTTCTGGAAGCCCAAGTTCTCCCTCTGTTTCGAGGCGGGAAGCTGAGGCCCCGGGCCCCGCACCGCACCATGTCTCTGAGCAGAACTTTCCTGCAGACAGTGCAGACCTGGGAAGGGCCCCGCCTTCCCCAAAGCTGTGAGCTGGGGACGGGGGCTCTGGCCTCTGGCCCTGGGTAGGAACACCTTTGCTGCAGCGGCCCGGCACAGCACTCTGCTCAGGGTACCGCCACCCCCTGGCCTTGTTGGCCGAAAGGGGCCCAGCGTGAGGCCTTGGGGGGGCCAGGGAGGCGGGCGTGGCCTCCTCGCCACCAGACTGCCACTGCTTTGGGGAAGATACCACATTTAGTCATTTGTCACAATGACACACGTCCCGATGACATGGGGCCGGGAGCCGGTGAACGCTGCCAACAGCCCCACTGGGGCCGGGCGCCCACGCAAGCCGCAGCCCACCCACCCAGAACAGGAAAGGCTACACCTGACGGGGGAACCTCACTCGCACATGATTGATCTGCTCGTAACAAAGCTAATAATTACACGGCTCTTCATTTCCATCCGTCTTTGTAACATGAAATTTCCCTCAGTGTGAGCGGCCTGGGCCCGCGGGGGTAAATTGGAGAGCAGAGCCGCTAACCGGCAGGTGCTGCGTGGCCCCCCCCCGCTCTTCCCCCTGCAGGTACTTCCTGAAGACAAACAGCCACACATGCGCTCCGTTTCAAATGTTTTGTTTCATTTTGATGTATTTTTAAAATCCACTCACTTTTAGGGAATCTTAATGCTTGAAATTACTTTTTTATCCTCATTCCCATACATATTTTCCCACGTACGCTGTCAGACATGGAGCCTACCTTAGGTTATGGCTCGGTTTCAGGAAGCCTGGAAGCCTGTCAACGTGAGCGTGTTCACCTGAGTAGTAGCCGTAGCGGGTCCCTGGCCAGTGTTCTTCTTCACCTTCTTTTAGCAGGGTGGTCTCATTTGTAAGACTAACACAAGTATATTTCAATTCATGTATTCAAAAGGGATTTTACTGCCCAAAAGAAAGGCTGAGAAAGGAGTGTTTGGTCCTGGTGCTGGGATTTGGTGGGGTCTGGTGGGGTTTGGTGAGGTTTAGTGAGGTTTGGTGGGGTCTGGTGGAATTTAGTGGGGTTTGGTGAGGTTTGGCGGAGTTTGGTGGAATTTGGTGGGACTGGTGGGGTTTGATGGAGTTTGGTAGGGACCGCTGGGGTTTGGTGGAGGTTTGGTGGGATTTGATGGGGTTTGATGGAGTTTGGTAGGGTTTGGTGTGGTTTGGTAGAGTTTGGTGTGGTTTGGTGGAGTTTGGCAATGTTTGATGGCGATTGGTGGGGTTTGAGGGGTTTTGGTGGGATTTGGTGAGGTTCGGTGGGATTCGATGGGGTTTGATGGAGTTTGGCAGGGTTTGGCGTGGTTTGGTAGGGTTTGGCAATGTTTGACGGCGATTGGTGGGGTTTGGTGGGGTTTTGGTGGGATTTGTGAGGTTCGGTGGGATTCGATGGGGTTTGATGGAGTTTGAAAGGGTTTGGTGGGGTTTGGTGGAGTTTGATGGAGTTTCGAAGACACATGTGGACTCACACACTCACAACTCTTTCACACACCGACACGCACACACTGACACACACCTTCCCCTCTCCCCAGACTAGCAGGAGCCACCAGTGTCTCCTCTCAGCCCCTGACAATTAGAGTTTCCTGAAGGGCTTGCTAAACATCGAAGTGCAGCTTGCAGGGTCTCTGAACCTGTGAGTCTAGACAGGCCCAGACACACACCTCGATAAAATAACCCAGGTGAGGAAAAGTAGGTGACGCTGGTCTCCATGGGGCTCCGGCTGGAGCTGGCCCAGACACTCCAGGAGGCCCCTTGGTCCCTGTGGCTGGATGTGCTCCCCTAGGGGAGCTGGATGGCTTCCCTCCCAGCCACTCCTCGCACCTGTCATCAGCTGGGTTTGCATGTTTTGCTGCTGGATTTGCTTTCATGCCTGCATCCCCTGGTATGCTACCAGCCAAGCAAGGGCTGGATCCTTAGAGAGATCATTGTCAAGGGGCCGAGTGGCTGTCTCAGCAGGAACGGGGCCATGGAGAGGTTATTTCAACCCTTCTCATGTCTTCACCCTCAACACCCGAGCACTGGGAGTTCTGCCATTTTGCAAGAACTTCCTCTTCCAGCCTCTCATGTATGGGCCTGGAAGCTCCGTGTGACCCCTGAGGGGGTGCCGGTTGCCTTCTCTCTGGGCTTCTCTGGTCCTGTCTCTTGGCTGTGCATCTCCTCAGTTTAGGAACCTCCCGTACCTCTCAGGGGCCTGGAGAATGGAGGATCCCCCAGGGAACTTCCCTCGCCTCCCGTGCCTCCTGCTCCCATGTGCTGGGTCGGCTCTGCGTACCGAGCTGCCCATCTTGAGCAGAGTGGCGCTTTCGGAGAGAACGGACTTGCCCTTCAGAGCTCAGCAAAAGCGCCACCTGTCCCGCGCGGCGGGACAGACAGAATCCTCTGTCCTCCTTGGCTTCTGTGCCAGTGACAACATTCCCCACACCCTGCCTCCTGCTTTCAAATTTGTGTTTCATTCTTAGTCCTCTGTCATGACAATGAGGTGTCTCTTAAGATCTCAAAAATCAGGAGAACAACATCGGCTTTTGAATTTAAATGCGTACATTGATTCATAATTGATCATCAGATCCAAGATTTGCAAAGACAGCTTAAAGAAACGGGATGGCTCCCAGGGGAGCAAAACCGAGCTGTAAGCAGATTGAAGGCACTCGCTTAGTTTAGGAAAGACTGTCTAATTAAGGCGGGGATTGGTCAGCTTAGAAAATGAGGGAGGAAGAAGTGGCTCCGTCAGGGGCAAGCGTTCTGTCTTCCTTCACAGTGTGCCTGGTGCCTGGGGTCCTCCCCGCCTCCAGGCCACGCCGCTCAGGGCGGCACCCCGGTGTGATCCGGTTCCTCCGAGTCGGCTTTGTTCCACAGCTGTCTCTCCACGCACCTTGCAGCTTCCCTTCTCCTGTCTGTGACTTTGTCAGATGACTCATCCATCCGATCAACCGTCCAGGGCATGTCATCTGTTTGCTAAAATGGCCCGGACGCCCCCATTTTGTTCTTGCTCCCCACTTGGCTCTATTCTTCTGTGAACTCTGGGTCCTGTTTCGGCTGCTCTCACCCTTGGCATTCAGTTATGGAACCCAGGTCTGAGCTTTCCTCTGTGGTTGACAGCAAAGAGTCGTCCAGCTGTTTCCACCGACACGTTCCTGCTCCCAGGGAGCCCATCAAGTAAAGGCAGCTTCTACTCAGCTCTTGGTTCTTTCTCCGCGCCTCCTCTGGGTGTGGCTGACCTTGAAACAGACGAGGCACAGTGCTCCAGCTGGTGCTGGAGGCAGGGGTCAGCCTGTGCGAGGGACGCTCCGGAAAGTCCTGGGGGGCGGCCTGTGCCGGGGACGCTGGGGAAAGTTACAGGGGTTGGCCTGCTCCGCGGACGCTCGGGAAAGTCCTGGGGTGCGGCCTGTGCCGGGGACGCTGGGGAAAGTTACAGGGGTTGGCCTGCTCCGCGGACGCTCGGGAAAGTCCTGGGGTGCGGCCTGTGCCGGGGACGCTGGGGAAAGTTACAGGGGTTGGCCTGCTCCGCGGACGCTCGGGAAAGTCCTGGGGTGCGGCCTGTGCCGGGGACGCTCGGGAAAGTCATGGGGGTCGGCCTGTGTGAGGGACGCTCGGAAAAGTCTGTGGAGGGACACCGTGGGGCCAACTGAGCTGCGGAGGCATCACGGTGTGTGCACGAGACAGTGGCCCCAGTGGGAAGGGTGAACCAGGGGGACTGAGACATGAACTGGGTCTTGTAAGAGGTAATCTTGGCAAGTGGGGAGGAAAGACGGATGACGGACACATGCAGGGCTGAGCAGAAGTAGTCGGGAGACGGAGGACGCTCTGAAGAGTGGTGTGAAAATGAACAGGAGCCGAAAGCTTGGTGGTCAACTAAGGAAGCTTCCCTCATGGAGCCGGTTCTTCCTGGACGCCGTGGACTTCTTTCATGACAGTGAAAACCGAGCCGAACGCTCATCTCTCGTTATGGACGTTCGGGTATCGGGCAATCCCCACGAAACAAAGGGCCCTTTCAGCTGAAAAGAAATCAGCAACAGATGTTAGGTGGTCAGAACCTCTCCTGCTCACGCCCTCTCCGAATTACACGTCCAGACTTGGAACCACAGCATGAAAAAATCCTAACTTAGATATAAAATAAGAGTTACACGTGGAAAGGGAATGAAGCCCGGGTCTGGGACTGGCAGTTCAATGACTATGTTTACCGAGCATCAACTATCTGCAGGACACAATGGCTTTTGTGGGTTTTCCTTAGATTTATAAAGCACGTTTTCATGGATCACCTCAGTTTGGGGATTATTATCCCCGTTTGCATGCAGGAACAAGCCTCATAAAGTGCTCTGTTCGGATGTTCCTGTTACTTGAAATTCCTTGTGTCCACTGTCTGGAGCAGAGGCTCTCTCCCGACGCTGGTTCAGGGCCGAGCGAGGCAGAGCCAGCCGGTGACTTGTGGGGGGACGGCGTCTGGAGAGAGTTACATGGAGATGGAGTATATTGTGGAATGAGACGGAAGAACACTGTGAATGTGTGTTTATTCCTTACGTTGCAGGTAGGTTGCTTGGTAATTTTTTCATTATTAGTATTATGAAATCAATTAATCAGTATATTTTTAATCCCAGCCAATACATTATTTAAATTCCAAAATAGAGCTCTTCTTGCAGCAAACGACATAGAAATGGTCACTAGGAATCTGGTAGAAACACAGAGGGAGACAACATTCCTGACGTGGGGTAATATCCCGGCAATCCAACTAAGTAAAAGTTTGATTTGATGAAGGCCCAGAGGGTCTGTGCTTATTTAATCCATATTAGACGCTGGCTGCATGCCTGGTGCTGTCCTGTTTGTGAATATTACTACGACCAGACTCTCTGCTGGGTGGGCAACTCCAGTTTCAATGTAGGGAAAGGGCACTTTGGTCTTCCAACACCTGGCAGCCATGAAAGGCGCCTGGTAGAGTGGGTTCTCCTGCGGGGTGCAGGGTGGTCGGCCTCGCCACGAGAGCTTTGCTGGGAGAATGCACCTGGCCTTGCGTGGCGATGCTTCACCCCAAAAGACAACCAGATAGGAGAGAGAGCTCAGTTTCTTCAGGCTCCAAACACAAGAAGCCCTTCTCTCTAGAACTTTAGAAATAAGCAGGAAGTGCAAGCTGCCATTTTTTCCCTACACAGGACACCCTCGTGAGTGTTTTGTAAGTTCACGGGCAGCCAACCAGGCAGGTGACAGATGCAGGGAGGGCACCTTTGGGCCGTGTGCTCTTGGAAAAGACGAGCTCGCCTCTTCTGAGAAGACTCAGTAAATGCTAGCCGCTCTCGGGGATTTTATTGGGAACCCATCGACCTCAACCAGCTGGGGAGCCTGACCTCACCCCATTCACAGCCCTGCACTCTGACTTTTCCTGCACCTGATGGGAATTGATTCCAAGGGCTCTAAAGTTAACTCCACACGTGGTTACAATCGTTACAGTGTCTCGGTGGTCGCTGCTGTGGCCGGCTGCGTGTCCTGTCATTGCAAAGGCGCGTCCCCACGCGGGCCCTGGAGCCGGAGTTAAGCCTGCCCCCGGGGGTCACCTGAAGAGCTGGCTTCCTGGGGAGTGGAGCTGAGGCCTGGGGCTGCGGGCTGGGGATGGTGGGACAAGGCCACGCGGCTGCGGACGCCTGACACTTGGCGTCACTGAACTCGCGGCGGGCACTGCAGCTAGATGACCTTCCGGCAACAGAAGGTCACCGTTTCCTGGCTGGGCTCAGGAGTGTGAGGCACAGAAACTTTGGGGACACCACGGCTCGGACGCACCAGCGGTCCTGACAGGGCAGGGCTCCCGGCTCCCCCGCCCCGACGCCCCCAACTCGGGGATGCCAAGAACCGGCCACTTGCCATGTTCATCTGTGACAGGCTGTTTCAGATGGTCAAACGCACATCTGTGTTTGTGCAGAGCACTTGCCGTCACTCTCCTAAGGTAGAGTCTACACCGTCCAGCAAGGCCGGGATTATCTGGGAAGCAAACAACAGCAAACCCTGCCTTCCGCTTTGTCTTTGGTAGCGGGGATGGGACGGCTCAACCGTCTTCACTCTGTCTTTCCCTCCAAGCATGTGGGTTGTGGCTCTGCGTGCACCGTTCTGGGCAGGCCGTTACAGTGAAACTGGTTGTTTGAGGGAACTGACCGGCCCGCATGGACAGGGCTACCTCCTTGCTAGAAGAACCGAACGTCCGCAGAAATCTTGAGGCTGTCTTTTGTGTGGAGCCGGAGAGGTCTGAGTTCCACGGAGCTGTTCTACGCTGTGGGCTCTGTCCTCAGCTCAGGCTCTCTCCCTCAGACGCCCGGCCGCGAAGTGTGCAAGCATGAGTGGCCACAGAGCTCTGAGGACTGGCCGCTGGCTGGGAGCCCTGAAGACAGAGCCTGTGTCGCCTGCCCGAAGCCCACTCCCGGCCCCAGAGCCTGGCCCCTGGCAGCCTGCGTCCCCTCGGCCGTCGTGGACTGGGGCCTCGTCCTGCGCTCCTACCTTCTGTCCCCTCCTGCCGCTCAGCTCGTCACCAAGTGACCTAACGGCAGAAGAGACAAGACTTTGTGGAAGGATCCTGGCCATGGCGGTGAACAGGCCTGTGTGGGCACTGGGCAGAGAAAAGTGGCTCGTCAGGTGGAGAGTGGGAAGAGAAAGCATGGGCGTGGCTGCGCTTCTACTCTTCAATTTTCCACGAATACGGTAGAATTTCATGCAATTTTGTGCTTTTGAAACATGTAATTTCTGCCTAAGATATTATGCAAATAGAGATTTCTGTGGCAGTTGACAAGTTTCACGGTCACCCCCCGCCCCGAGTCCCCACCCTGTCTTGTGCTGGTTCTCCTGGGTTTCACCGTGGCCTTGTCTTCCTTCCTCAGCCCCTGCTTCTCCTCCTGCCAGTCCCCTTCCCTCCCCACCTCCTCCCGCTCCCGCTCCCGCCTCCTCCTGGGCCTCCTGCACCTGCTGCCTGGTGTCCGCCTGCCGCTGGGGCCGCGGCGAGGAGAGGCTGAGGAACCGCCACTCTAGATGGTACATACTGCATTTTCCCCTGAACCGCCATGCTTCTTCCTGATGATGCTAAACTTCTAACAAGTGGCTGATCATTGATTCGCTGCGTCTACCATGGCATTGCCCCAAGCACCCATACCACGGGGTCTCTGCCGCGTGAGCTTCCTGTGTCTGCTGTGGCAGAGTCCACCGTGTCCGTGGCTTGTCGCCACGCAAGCTGACTGCCTTATACGTCGATAGTTCAGAGGTCTGCAGTGGGAGCCCCGGGCCACAGTGAGGGTGGCTGGGGGGCTGGTGCCTTCTGGGTGCCCCAGCGCAGATCCGCTCCTCAGCTCCCGGCTCTGGGGGCGCCCCCCCCCCGTCCTCACCGCGTGGCCCTTCCGTCCTCACAGCCAGCAATGGCGGGTCACTTCCTACGCAGCATCTCTCTGACAGAGTCCCTCCTTCCTTCGTCTTCACGCCGAGGGACCTTTGCACTATGTTGGCCACCCACCCCGATAATCCAGGAAAATCTCCCCATTTTAAGGTCACCTGACTAGCACCCGGCCCTAATCCCCCTGGCCCCGTGCAGGTGCAGGGATTACGACCTGGACATCACTGGGGACCAACATCTGAAAGTTGGCTCAAAGCAGACGGGCTTTCTGTGGTGTGACGACAGGGCCTGGTCTTCCGGAGCGTTCTGCTCCAGGGCGTGGCTGGCAGGGGTAGAGGAATGGAGCATTTGTAGTGCTCCAAATTATCGCTTAGATCTTGGTGCTTTATGCACATTTTTTATGGGAGTCACACTCCACAAGGACATTTTCTAAATGTTGCTATGAGAAGAATGGGGTCACTGAGATTAGGGAGTTCGTGTGAGCTCCCCCAACTAGCGGTGGCAAGAATGTGGGTCTCCTACAGCTGCTTCTGACCCCAAAACCTGTGGTCCCCCCAGCACGCAATGAAGAGTAATCGCACCTGAGCAGGGATTAAAGCTGGGGCAGGTGCTGAGAGGATCAATGTGTGAAGGTGGCCCAGGGCTAACTTCCCGCGGGGACTGGCTCGCCTCTCTCTGCCCAGCTGGCTGCCCCCTCGTCTTCGCGCTGAAGGGGACATGGAGGACCCACCATTGAGCTCTCCATGAGCATTCCTTTCCAATTTTCCAGAAGCCGTGTTTTATTTATTTAGTTTTTAATTTTTTTAATGTTTTTTTTTATTATATTATGTTAGTCACCATACAGTACATCCCTGGTTTTTGATGTAAAGTTCGATGATTCATTAGTTGCGTATAACACCCAGTGCACCATGCAATACGTGCCATCCTTACTACCCATCACCAGCCTAGCCCAATTCCCCACCCCCCTCCCCTCTGAAGCCCTCAGTTTGTTTCTCAGAGTCCATAGTCTCTCATGCTTCACTCCCCCTTCAGAAGCCGTGTTTTAAAGTCCAGTTGGAAATTATTTCAAGGGGGGATACTAGCTACCATGACTGAATTCCAGGGGCTTGCTCGGGGCCCCACTTGTAAGAGTTCATTCATTCATTGCTCGCTGCAAATATGCAAGGAAAGGCGTCAGACCCTCTTTGCAGATGAGAAAACTGGGTCAAGGGGGTGAGTGACTTGCCCAAGTGAGTCAGCGACAGAGCAGAATGGACGTCCCCAGAGCCAGGCTCCCATCTGCCTGCTCACCTGTTGAGGGGTCTCCCTGGCAGCATCCCCCCTGCACAGGTGCACACCCCTCGCTGGGCGGCCTGCCGGGGCAGACATGCGTGCAATCTCTCCCCAACACGACCCAACGTCACTGGGTCTAAAAAACGCATGATTTCCAGCAGCCGCTGGAGCTCCTTTTGGAGATGCCTCATGAAAACGACAGTAGAGATCCTATGTCTGGTCAGTAATCTGGACTGTCTATGGCTTTGGAAGCATGAAAATGAAAATCTCAAGAGTACCCCAGACACCCCCTCTGCCACAACAACAATCTTTTCCTTCACACAGTCTTCCCAGGCTTGGCTAGCAAGGCGATGGGGTTCTTCTCCATTCCGTGCTTCTGTCCGCCCTTCACGTAGAATGCTGTTGACAAGTGGGCTGCAGAATGGGGACGGTAGGAATGAGGACGGGCAGAGACAGGCGAGGGGTGAGGTAGTTAACAAATGATATGTGTGGCTCCAAATAACTGAAATTTAGTTTGATATATTTCTATTCCCATTTTATTGTCATGACATCTATTACTGTTTCAGTAAATGCTCAACCATTTTGAAGCAAAAACAGCATTGTAGGTTAATATTGGCTTTTCAAATAGTAAATAGATCTAGTAATTGTTCTTAAGGATGTCACAGTTTTTCTTAGTATATAGTAAGTTGTAGGTCTTGATTTTCCATGTGCAGACTAGAGAAAAAAAGAGCAGAAGCATTAATTTCAAATTCACAATTTGAGTTCATTGCAAAAACTATTGGTTTGTTGAATTTGTTTTGCATAAAATATCCACCACAAGCTATGTTGTGGGAGGCCCACCCACGGGTGAGGCCGGCCAGCGACGTCATGCCAGTAGCCTGGCCCCTGGGCAGGACGACGGTCACAGGGTGTGGGGAGCTGCCTCGCCCATGGTAAACCCACTTCCCTGTCATTGTCTCTCCGGAACACGGACAGCCGGCAAGCTGACTTCATGCACGAACTAGTCATTTATTGGGAAAAAAGTCCCCACTGAGGGGCAGAAGCATTTCAGGGAACAGATTTAAGTTGAACAAAATACAAACTCCCTTTAATCTTCAGCGTGGTCGTCAGACTTTCGTAACTACCGGCCTTGGTGCTCATCAGGGGAAGGTGTGGATGCGGTATTTCGCAGAGGATTGGGCCGATTTCGGGCACAAAAAAGAAGACAGCTGCTTCCCATGCTCTGACTCGTGGCTGCTCCCGCTACTCCAAGTTAGGCTGTCACGTTTTCTGTGCCACGTTTGTGGGAGTCTGCAGACCGCCAGCCTACCACCCGCTTACTCACAGCCATCCCCGACAGGTGGAGGTTCCATGCTCAACGCCACCGAGCTCCGTCTGATGGGGGCAGAAGCTGCTGCGCACACGTCTAGGGGCGAGGAGGACGGGGGGAGACATTATCAGTGCAAAGGATTCTGGACTCAGCAGTGGGCTTGGCAAGGGACTATGACCACCATGAGAAGCCATACATGGAGCAAATGATCCCTAAGGGATTTGCTAAGTATACTCATGGTTGTTAATAAAAGCACAGCTCTCGTGATGGTGAGGGACCCAAAGCAAAATGGAGCAAAACCCTGTTTTGAGTGAGCCTGTTGTCAGCCT
Organism: Ursus arctos; assembly: GCF_023065955.2. Lineage (NCBI taxonomy): Eukaryota > Metazoa > Chordata > Mammalia > Carnivora > Ursidae > Ursus > Ursus arctos. The sequence continues at coordinate 1,369,106 of NW_026622841.1, forward strand.
GTCCTTTCTTTAGCAGGCGACTTCCTCCCGATTGATCAGACCGTTGCCCTCCAGACGCTTCACCCAAGTCGGGACACCGCAGTTCCCAGAAACCACCCCTTAGGGCAGGGCCACGCTGCAGGGACTCTTCCTCACCCGTGTGTCTCTTCCCCGTTATCACTGCACCACTGTGGTCCGACCGTCAGGCAGTGGCGCTACCTTGCTGTTACTCAAACGTCGTACCTGGTCCAGCAGATGTGGTTTGAAAAATCCAAGCTTCGTCACCAAGAACCGAGCCTGGACTGAGTTCCTGGAGTGTTTCCGGTCTGGAGTGAACACTGATGATGCTGACGGCAAAGCTCTTCGAGAAGCCGAAGCTGTTGGAGACTTTGAAACCAGGAAACGTGATGAAAGCAATGCCACGTTGACACAGATACTTGGACATCATGACCTCAGAGGAGGCTGTCCTGTTAACGTGTGGGAGTCGCCACAGCTGAGAAGTGGATGCCAAGTGCCAACGACCTTTAGGGGGATACTGTTCCTTCTGTTCTAGTTCTTGATTTTTCTATCATGAAATATCATCCAGACTACAGCAAAATATACTTTGGAATTTGACATCACTTTACAATAGTATTTTAGTAGTTTTTATTATAATTTTTATGATCACTTAATAATAGTATTTCAGAACTTAATCTCTTACCTTTGATTTTTTTAGAGTGACTTTCTTTCCCTCAGTCCTCTCTAGTGCTTTCCCATGTGAGGGCCTGACTCCAGAGGCTGATGGGTGTCGTCTTTAAGACCCAACCACAAGCAAGGCAGGTGCCGCTTTTGGAACCGGTAAAACTATGAACTTATCTAGCTTTTATTTTCAACAAAAAATAAAAACTGTATGCAAATCACAAGTGTATCAAACATGAAGCAGAAGGGAGACAATTCTTAATAGTCAAATATTAAAAAGTAAGTACGTAAAATTTGGTTCTACCTTACAAAAAAGACTTAATCATGTATTTCAACCTTTATCAACTTTAATTTGACATTTCTTACTTTAACTCACTGCAAATTTTAAACCTAGTCAAAACTCTGCTTTGTGTTTTATAGAAATACACAGTTGTTAGGTTTCATTATGTTAAAATCTTTATGACTCATCCACCAAATGGAATTTTATAATAAAAGCCTATAACACATAGTTATTTAATCAATTATAGCTTAATGATTGTGGTTTTAATTTGCAAACTACGAAAAATGCTCTATTTTGCAAACTTTTAATTTTGAGATAATTGTGCAGTTGTAAGAAATACCAGAGAGATGCCATGTGCCCTGTGCTCAGTCATCCCGAGGACGCATCTCCTGCAATTACAGAGCAGCACGGCGACCTGGAGTGGTCACTGATGCAGTCCGCTAGTTCTCGCCGGATCCCACCCATCCTGCACGCACACGCGTGCATGTGTGCGCGGGCATGTGTGCATGTGTGTGCGTGTTCAGCCCCATGCAATTTTACCAGGTCTGTAGGTGTGTGTGTCACCAGCACCACAACCGAGAACAGAATGACCCCATCCAGAGGACCCTTCCCACTGCAGCTCAGCCCCTGTCCCTCCAGAGCTCCTTGCACAAGACCCGCCCTTAATCTTTTATGCATCTTTACAATCTCCTCATTTCAAAATGGTATATACGGGGAATCATACTGTAGGACTCCTTTGCGATTGGCTTTTTTCCTGTGGCACGATCCCCTTGAGGTGCACCCCCGTTGCGAGGATGCAGAGCAGGTCCGGTTTCTGTGAGGGAGGGTTCCGCGGTCTGGATGGGGGCCATCTACTGAACCACTCACCCTTTCAGGGACATTGGGTTGCTTCCAGCTTTTGGCTTAGGAATGAAGCTGCTGTGAGCACTCGCGAACAGATCTTCGTGTGCATGGAAGTTGTCCTTTGGGGGTACATGCCCAGGAGGGCAATCTAAAACGGGATTTTTGAGAAACTGGCAAATTTACACTCCCACCAGGAATGTTGGAGCGACCCAGTTTCTTCTCATCCTCACTGGTATTGATGTCCCTGGTTCTGTTCGTGGGAGCCGTCCTAGCGCGTGCGCAGTGAGGGTTCCCTGCCGGCCGGCGATGGGGCCCCGCTTCTCACGCGCTCGCTTGCTACCTGCGCCCTCTTCAGTGGGATGTCTTCTCCCGTCTTTTGCTCTTTCTCTAATTGGTCGTTTGGTTTTTTCATTATTATGTTTTGAGAGTATTTTAAATGTTTCAAGCACGGTCATAGTCTGATAAATGGTCTGCGAGTCTTTCCTCCGGGTCTAAAGCTCGTGCGCCTCCTTCCTCATGGCGTCTTGACCGAGCAAGAGTCTGAAGTGTTGATGATGCACCGTTATCACTTCTCCTCTGTTGTGAAGTGCTCGGTGTCAGGCCGAGGCACTCTTGGCCTAGCCGTTGATCCAGAAGACATCCTGTGATTCTACGTCTTATATAGAAGTCTGTTGTCAGTTTTGACTTAACTTTTGCACAAGGTGTGAGATCTACATGGACGGTTCCTTTTGTCCGTGCTGCTCAATGGCTTCTACTAGTTTGTGCCTCCGCAAAAAATCCCCGGGCGTATTTGTACAAACGTCATCTGGCTTCCAAGTCTCTGCGATTCTGCCACGTGCAGGGTGAGGTCGACTCGTTTCTTCTTCCACTTCCTTTTCAAAGTTGTTTTATCTATTCTAGGTTTTATCCCTTTCCATATACATTTTAGAACACACTTGTCTTTTTCTTGTCTGTGTCTAAGAATACCTTTCAGGGATTTTATTGGAAATTACTTTAAATCTAAGATCAATTTCAGGGCAATTCACATCTTTACTATGTTGGCTCTTTCAACCCATGCATCTATTTATCAGGTCTTTGATTTCCTCCATCAACATTTTGTAGATATTAAGATGTAGGTACTTTGCATATTTTGTTAGATATAAATGTATGAATTTCATTTTCTTTAGAGCAATGGAAGTGTATTTCTAACTTCAGCGTCCACATGTTGATTTCTTCTGTACCGAAATAAAACTGATTTTGAGAGCTCATCTTGTTTCTGTACCTTGTGAGCTTGCTGAACTCACTTGTTACTTGTTGGAATTTTCTTGCAGTGTCTTTGAGATTCTTCACGTAACCAATTGTGTCCCTGCTGATAGACAGGTTTAATTCTTTCTTTCCCATTTGTATGCCTTTATTTTTTTTTCTTGCGTTATTACAATAGCGAGGACTTCCAGTGTGATGTTGGAAAGGAGGGGGAGAAGCTGGCATCCTTGCCTGGTTCCCAGTCTGAGAGGGAAAGCATTCGCTCTTCCACTGTTGAGGACGGTGTGAGCTGCCGGGGTTTTTCTAGATGATCTTTATCAATTTGAGAAAGCTCCCCTCTATTCCTAGCATGGTGAGTGTTTTTAACATAAATACATGTTAAATTTTGTCAAATTCCTTGTCAAATGATGTGAGCATACTATTTTTTTTTTCTTTAGACTGTTGGTATGGTGAATTCCTTTGGTGAATTTTCAAATATCAAACAAGCCTGGAATATCTGAAATCAATTCCACTTGATCATGGTGAATGGTTATTTTAATGTTGAAATCCACTTGCTAATATTATAATAAGGATTTTTATGTCTGACATCATGAGATGTATTAGTCTATAGTGTTCCTTTTTAGTATATTTTGCCTGGTCTTGGTTCAGGGTGACTTTGCTTCATAAAATATTTTTAGAAATGTTCCCTCCTCTTCTATTTTCTATAAGAGGTGGTTACAATCAGTGTTAATGCTTTTTTAAACATTTGGTAGAATTCTTCAGTGAAATCATCTGAGTTTTGAGATTTTTGGGGCAGCTTTTAAATTACAAATTCAATCTCTATAATGGTTTATAACTCTTCAGATTATGCCCCCCATCTTGGTTGTTCTTTGGTGCATTTTGGGCTTCAAGGAATTGATTCATTTCTTCTAAGTTGTTGAATTTCTGAACATAAAGTTGCTGATAATATTTGCTTATCATTTTATTGGCTGTGGGTCTTGTAGTGATATCACCGTTTAATTCTGGACGTTGGTGATTTGTCCTCTCCCTTTTTAACATTGTCAATCCTATAGAGGACATTCATTTTTTATTTATTTGAAGAATTAGCTTTTTTATTTCATTGATTATTCTCTATGGCTTTCCTGCTTTCAATTTTGTTTATTTCTGTACTTTTCTTTACTCCTTGCTTTCTTCGGCCTATTTTAGTTTATTTTGCTCTTCTCTTTCTAGTTCTTGAGGTTGGAACTCAGATTATTGATTGGAGACCTCTCCTTTTTTTAATGTGAGAATTTTGGTGCTATAAATTTCCCTCTCAGCACCACTTTAACTGCAATGTATGTATTTTGACAAATGCTTTTATTTTCATTTGGTTGTTTGGAGTGTCCACATTTAGGATGTTGCTTCTTCATGGTGGATGGTGGATCCATCCTTATATCATAATGTAATATCCCATGTTTTTACCCAGAAGTCTAATTTATATAATATTAATTTAGCCAGTCCTATTTTAAAAAAATTAATATTTGCATGGTGTATCTTTTTGCATTCTTCTACTTTAAAACTACCTATGCAATATTTTAGACTATTGTTGGACCATGTTTTTTTTTTTCTTTTTCTTTTTCTTTTAACCTGTTCTGTTAATCTCTGTCCTTTAATTGGTATATTTAGACCATTTGCATTATGGTAAGTATTGATATGGATATTTCTTCCTAAGTTAAGATTTTTTGCCCTTTTGGGTAATTTCTTCAGGGACAATGGCTCCTTTATCTTGTCTGTGGTTAACTTTTAATTTGTCTTTAATGACTACAGGTCATATTTTGACACTAAGTTCTAGAGCCTACCTCCCCAGATGCTTCCTTTTGTAACTAACATTCTCAGCATTTGAAAAGAAAGTGGAAGTTAGATTTCTTCAGGGAAGACTGAGTTTCTTTTATGAACTTAGTTTCCCTCTGCTTTTTGTAGATTTTCAGCCACAGGAAAACTTCACCATCTATTCCTTAGACCAACATCACAATTTCTTCTTAAAAGACAAAATGAAATAGTATTTTTTTTAAGTGGTCTTGATGAAGACCCTCCCCATTGACTCTGAGATGAAGGGATGAGTAATTCCCACTCCTTTACCTGGAAACATGGTTGTTAAAAAGTCCTAACAAAATCCTTTCCAAATCATCAGTTACTAGACCCTTTCATAACCTCCATCTGGGTAAGAGACATGAGTCATGTAACAGAGTCTTGAAAGTTTCCTTTGAAAATTTCTGCCTAGTGGTTTGGTATCTCTCTGGTGTTTCTGCAGATTTTTCCAGTTAGGATCTTGGAACATTGACTTTCTTTTCAGAACATTCTAAAATGTTTTCCCAGCCTCTCTTATTAGTAGATGCAGTAATCTTATCCAGCTCTGGAGTTCTAATCAAATGTACATCTTTATTCTCAACTCTGGACTTAAAAAAGAAAGTTGCTTAACTGGACACCTTTAAACAGAGCTTATACTCTCTCTCAAACTGCCATGTGCTCACACATGCACACTTGCATGCTCACACACACATGCACACAGTCATATTTACATGCATATACGTGTACACATGTGCACACACACATGCACATAATCACCAAACCTGCTTCTCCTCTAGTTTTTCAATCTGGAAGAATGGTGCCTCCATTCACTGTGGGATCAAAGTCAGGAGCCCGTGGTCCTCGACTTACCTCCTTCCGTTACTCCCTACTTGTAACTGATGTATATGTTCTGCTCCTAAATCTCTTCCAGTCTTGTCCCTTCCTCCTCATTCCTTTTTCCTCATCATTGTTATTTTTTACTTACTAAGCCATTATAAGATTATTTACAACTTGTTTCTCTGGCTTTAATTTTCTTACATATGGCTATCAGGCTCATCTTTTGAAAAAGTTAATCTCACAATTCTTTTTCCACCGTACCTTAAAATCAACTGTAGTATTGATAATTATACATATGTTGTACCACAGACTTTTCTTCATTTCAGTGCTAGTTTTCTCATCTTGGTCTTCACGGGATACTTCATTCTACAGAACTTTTGACAATTCTCCAAACTACCTCTTTTCTCGTGTCCCCGTCTTTTGTCCTTATTATTTAGAGTGCTGTTTATTTCCAGATGAATAGCTGTCACTTCATCCAAACTTCAATGTCTCAGCTTGAATCGACCACCCCTTTCTTTTAGCCTACATGGTATCACTCCACTTCATAAGGCATCTATCACATGACATCACTCATCAATTAAATTACTGTCTCCATGGCAAAGCTCTGAGCTCCTCCACAGTGAGAACAGTGTGGTTTCACTATTGAAGAACTAAATTCTGGCCCAATAAACATGTGTGGCTTATGAATGGCTTGGAAGGAAAAGGACAATCACATCAAAAGGAAAAGTCAAAAAGGATTGGACTTGAACAAATGTGCAGCCAGGATCTTAAAAAAAATTGATTATAAAACCCAAATGACAACATGCAACTTATTCCACAAATGTTTGTATTTATAATGGAGACATACATTAATCACATCTGTAAAATATCTGAAATGGGCCAATTACATGCCTCAGGGCAGTCCAGAAGGCACCTGACTCTGGAATCCTGCAGTAACAGTCTGTACCTCAGGAGGATCAGACGGCACCCTGGTCCGCAGGCTGACAGTGGCGCTCAATGCATTGACACTAAAACCAGGAGCACCTCTGTGTGCATCGTCTTACCAAGTCCATACAACAGTACCAGTAGGTGGGCACTATCATATGTCCAGCTGCGTAAACGGAGGCTTGGAAAACCAAGATATCTTGCTAATGGCAGAGTAAGTTTGTAAGAGACACAACTGGATCCAAATCCATGTCAATCTGATTCTGTAAGTGATTTGTTTTTTAATGTCAGTAGCAGGACATGGTCAGTTGAAGAATTGACTCATGTATCTTTTGTGGAAATACCTTTTCTTCCTTCCGTGTAGCCCTGCAGCACTGAGACTGAGCATGGGGGCAGACATTCATTATTCCAATGGGGAAGGTGGTGTAAGCCACAAAATCACTGCTTAGCTTTTTGGATTTCAAAGTAGATTTCAAAATACCATGGAAAGTTCAAAGGCTTGGAAGTTGGGCTTTCAAGAGATAAAAATGATTTTATCAAGAGTCTCAGAACAGAATGATTACAAGCCTTGAGGGCAAACTTGGGAGTAGGCAGAAGGAATTTGGGATGGCATAGAAAAGCTGAGGGAGAGGGGAGAGGAAAGGGGTTGGCTGTTCTTGTGTTGTGCTTCAACTTGGCACATTCCAAGGTGGTCAGATGGGTTTGTGGAAACGTCAAAGTGCCAGCACCAGTGTCCTGCTTACCAGGGCATACCCCGGGAGACTGAGCCACCAAGGGAAGGCTCTCATTCCAGCTGGAGGTGCCCACAGGTGGGCTCCCAGGTCCTGCACATTCTAGAACGATGTTGAATAAGCATCTCAGAGTGTCCACCTCCAGAGATGTGGTGGAAATCCTAACAAGGCTGTGGGGCCGAATGATCTGTGGTTGACTTAAGGAGGCCACAGGGCTCTCACTGCAGAGGCAATGCGAGGTCCATGGTCATCAGCAACCGGTGTTGGCAAAAGAATGCCCTCCGTTGCCCCATAACAGGTGGCACCAGCCTACTTATAGAGGGTCTATGCAGGGCACTTAGGCAGGAACCTGGGGGGACAGGCTACACTGGAGGGGCTGCACTGCCAGTGGGCCAATGTCCCTCGTCCTAGGGATGAGGCACTTCTCCTGGAGGCAATAGGAGGGGAAGTCATCTGGAAAAGGGTGAGGGAGGTCCTTAAAAGTAAAAGGGACTCCGAGAGGCTGGTAAAGAAGACACTCCTTTTGTTGGCAAGGTCAAGAGCTTTCCACTTTCATTGAGAATAGAGACTCAAAGTCAAGATGAACTCATATAGAAAATAATGAAAGTTACTTTTTATTTTTTCCACACAGATTTGTAACAAGGAGATGCAACTATTTTTACTGGTTAAACTATAAATAAATATACTAACCCATCTAAACTAACGTGTGGCCAGTGGACCATGGGAGATTGGACTGACAGTTTACCTGTGAGCTGCTTAATGTGGTCACTGGGCATCCCAAGGCCAGCGGAGGAGGACCCGGCCATGTGCTGGTGCTGTGGGCAGGGCAGGGCCCATTTGGGGGGGACCAGGGAGGTTAGCAAGAGCAGGGTGAGGGGAGGATGGCGAGGGAAGAGAGGGAGGTTAATACTGGTGCACTGCCTCCATTGGCAAACCTCCAGGATGCAGAAAATAATAAAGGAAGAAATTAAAAACAAAGCACAGCTCTCTGGCAGCAGAAAGAGCTGGTGCAAAAGCTCCTGACTTACCTTCGGAAGAACTCACGGGTCTCACTCGGGACCTGTTTACTCTCTTTTTTTTTTTTTTTAAAGATTTAATTTTTTCAGGTGTTCTCTATGCCCAGCTTGCCGCTGGAACTCACACCCCCGAGATCAACAGTCGCAGGCTGTTCTGGCTCAGCCGCCAGGAGCCCCAGGGTGCGGGGGCGTGACGCCTACAGTGTTTTTGTTCTCTGCCTCTCTTGGTGCAGGGAGCAGAAGGTGGTGATGTCCCTGTGGCTTTCCTGGAGCTGCGAGGCTGACATTCCTGGAGTGAAGGGGCACCCTGCCTGCAGCTCTCCTCCCGCAGCCCTGCCCGCAGACCAGCCTGCAGTCCCATGGAAGTCCTGCCCAGGGCCCCTCCCCTGCCCTCAGCCCTCCTCCTGCAGCCCTGCCCAGGGGCCCCTCCACTGCCTACAGCCCTTCTCTGCAGCGCTCCTCCCGCAGCCCTGCTCAGCGCCCCTCCCCTGCCTGTAGCCCTCCTCCTGCAGCCCTGCCCAGTGCCCCTCCCCTCCCCTCAGCCCTGCTCCACAGCCCTCCTCCCGCCGCCCTTTTCCTGCAGCCTCTGAGGACTGACGGCTGCGGCGCCCAGTGCCGGCGTAATGAGCCCCATTCATTTCCTGCCGCTGGCATATGGCATGTCATTGTCCTCGGTCACCCAGGCAGAAGTGATGCAATTTGTTGGCATGTCCTGCCCCGGCACAGACTGTCCACCCCACTGAGTCCCCTAGAAAACAACAGAGGCCGCGAAAGGGCAGCCAAAACTTCACAGCCCCATCACACATGCGCACACGGCGCAGGGAGAGAGCCCCTAGTTCGCAGAGGAGAGGGAGGGGAGGAGGGGGTCCTAGAACTCACCCCTGTGTCTCTCCGTCTCTGTGTCTAACTGCGAAGAACGTCCAAATCATTGACACGAATGGGAACCATTCTCGGGTCATCACTTACGAGTCTCTGGTTTGAATCGGTTCTGTTTCTCCTTTCTGCGCGTCTCAACAGAACAGAACGCAACAAACAAGGGGACAAACAACGGGGATTTCAATGCCTCTCCAGTGACAGGAAACCAAGTCCGCCTGATATGACTCCTACCAGAAAGGATGGAGGCTTGTTGAAGGGTCCGGTTACAGGTGCATCAGAGAAGGCAAAATGTGCGCGCATCCTATCCTACTGGGCGATGGTTTCCACAAAGAGTCAAAACAGAATGCTTCCTTGCGAGGTTTCAGTAAGGTTCACATCCCGTTGGAGTTTGGGTTTTACAGGAAGAGCCATTCTGAGTGTCTGAAGCCAATTTGAGAACAGGCAGAAGTGTTTTGCTCCATATGGTTTGAATTTTCACAACAGTGATAATAACATCCTAAAATCTGAGGCTGATGTGATCTATCCCATAATGGATTTGAGCAGGACCTAATGATTCACGTGTTGTAATGACACAGATTACCCTTGTATGTGCTGTTTTGTTACTGGAGCATATTTATGGGAGAGCTGACTCCCAGCAGAGCCTGTTCCCTCCTTCCCGCAGATGAAGACAAGTGTGTGTAGCAACACATGGCTAAAATTAGTACCGGTGGAAATAAGGGCCACGCTAGTGGATGGAGTGGGACTGCGGACCACTGCCTACCTAGCTGACGAGGGACGTACACAGATCTGTGGCCATCAGAGCCATCTCTCTCATCCCCATTGTCACTTCTCTGAGAACAGGTTGTTTGAGGAGATCCTGCGACTCCTTCTAGCTCCGAAATTCTCTCCGGTGATAACGGGAGGGCTCCTCCTCACTGGTGACGAAGGAAGCCCTGGGTGGCCAGTGCTGTGCACCTGGTGGGCACCGTGGCTCCGTCGGGGAGCATGGGTCGCTTCTGTGGGGCACTAAGTGTGCTGGGCGCTTAGGGGAACAAGGAAACCACGAGCATGGGGAGTGGCCACTGACGTATCTCCTGACTGGAGACATGAACCTGGGATCCGAAATGAGAAACTAAGTCAGGTTTATCTGAGAAGCGACTGTTCCTGCCCTACACCGGCAGCCCCTGGGTCTGGGGATGCCTCGCCCGCCTTTATTAATGTCACGTGATGGAGTCACATGCAGAGAGGTACTTAACAAAGACACTTTGATTAATTTATATAGATATATTTACCTCCAGAGATTAGAGGACAAGGTAAAGAAATTAATTTTTAGCTTATAAGAGTGAGCATTACATTCTGGGAAGATTTTTAAATTCCTGATTAGGAGACAAAAAGAACTGCCCTCCATTTGGTGAAAGACATTCCCTTTACTGTTAAATTCTAACATTCTTATTTTAAAAACAGGGAAGCAAATGGAAAAGGGGAAAGAATGAGCAAGAAGTACACTCTCGGCCTGGGCTGCAGCCTGTGATAACTGTGTGTCTAGGACTTGCCAGGTTCTGCAGACTGGGGTGCGGCCACGAGCGGCCTGCACCAACTCTCCTGCCTCCAGGAGGCTCCTGTCCTACAAGTGACGGAGCCTCGTGCTTCTGAAGACAGAGTAGAGCACCTTTCTCTGTGGACTTTCAGGCCCCCCGAGGAAAGGGGAGCCCCCAGGCATCCCCCAGCAGACAGCTGTAAGGAAGCTCTGAAGTAGAGAAATGGAGGCTGGCTGGCTGGGGACCGGGGACCCGAGGAACAGCACGGTGGGTTTTCCTTTTGCCTCCTGCGTCCCAGATTTGGAGGCAAAGAGCTGGCTACAGGACACACCAGTGGGTATAGACAAACCCCACAAACCGGCAGAAGCTGCTCTCTCGGGCAAAGGACCAGGCAGGGGCAGCTTGGGGGGACAGAAAGCGTTGACTGTAGCTGCTCTGCTCCAGCCAAGCCACGGAAACACGTGTCCTACAGACCCCTGGCCTCCTGCCGGGAGGACCCTCGGTTCCACCCCAAAGACTTAGCAGGGCCGCCCAGCCCCACCTGTGCGGTCTCAGGGAGAGTCCCTCAGCCTCACAGGGCAGTGGGGGCCATGCGGGGAGCAGTGAGGAGCCCCCGCCCTGGAGCCTAGTGGCGTGAGGAGCTCCCTGCCGGTGGTAACGGGGCAGCGTCCTCCCACGTGGCGCTGGTGGAGATCGGGCAGGCGGCGGGACGCGTCACCTCTGCCAGCAGCCACCAGGCCCCTCTGCAGGCTTGGTGAGGCCCCCACCCCCGCCGGCTGGTGCCAGGGAAAGCTGGCTGGAACCGCAGGCTGGAAAGGGTCCAGTGTGTCAGAGCGTGCCGCAGGCCTGTCCAGCTTCAGTGAACACAGGGCCGCACGAACAACCCCGGATACAGCGATGTTCGATCGTCTCCAGCCGACAGACAGCTGAACAGACTGCAGTGCGTCCACACCATGGAACACTACTCACTTGGTGACAGAGAGAAACAAGCTCCTGAGCCAGGCAACGGTCTGGTGGGCCTCCAGGGAACTGCACTGCCTGGAGGAGGTGGCCCAGAGCCTGCACACATAGAAATGTCCCACTTACATTCTCGAGATGGCAGAAACAGGGACGCAGGGCAGGTTGGCGTGGAGGTGGCTCAAGAGGGACGCTGCTGGTGGTGGACACCCTGTGTCTCGACCCAGTTGGAACCCTGGCCGTGACACTGTCCTTGCAGTTGTGCAAGAGGTTACTAGGGGGACGCTGGACAAATGTGCACAGTCTCTCTGTACGATTCCTTACAACTGCGCGTGAATCCATGACAGCCTCCACCTAAGGTGTTCCGGGTGCCATGCAGAACCCTGACGGCGGTCGGGCTACAGAGCACGTGCTGGACCGTGACGGCGGTCGGGCTACAGAGCACGTGCTGGACCGTGACGGCGGTTGGGCTACAGAGCAGGAGTGTGCCGTTTGGTGGGGAGGAGGCTAACACCAAGCCCATGAATGTGCAGCCATAACTTGTGATCTGAGCTGTGGAAATCAGATATTATGAGGAGGAGTGACAGGAGCCTATCCTTTGGGTGAGAGTCCTCAGACACTTGAACAAGAAGGAATAGCAGGGCTGGATGGGCTGGGCTTGGGAAGCAGGTGCAGATGTCCTCAGGTAGAAAGACCTGGGGGTGAGGAGGGGTGGGTCCCAGGGTGGGCAGTAGGGTGGTCATGGTGAGAGGTGTAAGCAGCAGGGGAAACCCTTGCAGGGTTTGAAACTGTGTAGCGATGTGTCTAGATTTACGTGAAAGTAAGTTACTCTAGAGTCTCTCAGGAGGTTGGGTCGAAGACGGGTGAGTTTGGAAGCTAGAAGATTCAGGTAGTCTCCACCACCACACTCAGAGAGAGACAGTGGGGTGCGGACACCATTGGCCACAGCAGAGAGGCACAGATGGGGGAGTTCTCGAGAAGGCGTGTTGGATGCATATGGGGGCAAACAGAACATGAAGGATGGCTTCCAGCTTTGTGGGTTGAGCCACCCAGAAGTTGAAAGTGCCACACGCAGACTTCCCGCAGTGGGTCAGACAGGGGCACCCGCCATTTGTATTTGGACATTAACATGATGTAGAGGGCCAGAGTGTTTTGATAACTTGTATGCTCCTATTTGCCTAAAATTATTCCTAAAACCAGGGAATTCTCATCTGTTTTTCATTTGTGGCTCATGTGATTTGTACATTTACTTTCATCTTTAGGATAGTGTTTGTCCAATTCTAAACAGAATCATTCAAATATATGAAGTTTGTCATTATTATATAATTGTACAAATGTGTATCTTTAGATATATGGTGGAATAATGCTCTCAAGCATTAAACGGCGGGCTTTTGAACTCTTTTACTCCCCGTGAGTGTCTGCTCCCTCCCACATGGACCATGAGACGTGGACCACTCACTTCAGAACCAAGGAAAAGGTCTGGACGCTTCATTCTTCAGGGCAATGGCCATGGTCCCAGTGAAAGATGGACGCACATGGACAAGATCTGTCGAGAGTGTTTTCCCTCCTGCACACCAAGTAAATGATGCTGTTTTTTCCAGAAGGAATAAGATATAAGGGTTAGATCAAGAGCCCTCAGTCTCTAGGGACCACAACTAATAGCCCCACTTTGCCCCCACGGACAGTCCAGCATGCTGGGGGAGACTGTCCCTCCTTCATCTGACACCCTTGTTCAGTAGCCTGGGACCCTTGTAAGCCCCCCACCCCAGGGCTAGAAGTATGGCGATAGGATGATCTTATGTTGTACTTGCCTGAGCAATCCTGCTTTATACTTGCTCTCTGGTGAAATTATGAATAGAGTCCCATTCAGTCTCAAAAGAAAACACTGAATCACCCAGGAAATGTTGAAAGAGAAAAACAAAGCTGGGGGCATCACGTTGCCTGATTTTAAGCTATACTACAAACCTGTGATCACAAAGACAGCATGGTACTGGCACAAAAACAGACACATAGACCAATGGAACAGAATAGTCTCCAGAAATGGACCCTCAGCTCTTTGGGCAACTAATCTTTGACAAATTAAGAAAAAATATCCAATGGAAAAAAGACAGTCTCTTCAATATATGGTGCTGGGAAAATTGGACAGCTATGTACAGAAGAATGAAACTCAACCATTCTCTCACACCATACACAAAGATAAACTCAAAATGAATGAAAGAGCTCAATGTGAGACAGGAATCCATCAAATCCTAGAGGAGAACATAAGCAGTAACCTTTTCGACATTGACCACAGCAACTCCTTTCATGATACATCTCCAAAGACAAGGGAAACAAAAGCAAAAATGAACTTTTGGGACTTCATCGAGATAAAAAACTTCTGCACAGCAAAGGAAACAGTCAACACAACTAAGAGGCAACCCACAGAATGGGAGAAGATATTTGCAAGTGACATTACAGATAAAAGGTTGGTATCCAAGATCTATAAAGAACTTCTTAAACTCAACACCCAAAACACAAATACTCAAGTCAAAAAATGGGCAGAAGACATTAACAGACACTTCTCCAAAGAAGACATACAAATGGCTAGCAGACACATGAAAAAATGTTCAACATTATTAGCCATCAGGGAAATTCAAATCAAAACCACATTGAGATACCATCTAACACCAGTTAGAATGGCAAAAATTAACAAGGCAGGAAACAACAAATGTTGGAAAGGAAGTGGAGAAAGGGGATCCCTCTTACACTGTTGGTGGGAATGCAAACTGGTGCAGCCACTTTGGAAAACAGTGTGGAGGTTCCTCAAAAAGTTAAAAATAGAGCTACCCTATGACCCAGCAATTGCACTACTGGGTATTGACCCCAAATATACAGATGTAGTGAGAAAAAGGGGCACCTGCAGCCCAGTGTTCATAGCAGCAATGTCCACAATAGCCAAACTGTGGAAGGAGGTGAGATGCCCTTCAACAGATGAATGGACAAAGAAGATGTGGTTCATATATACAATGGAATATTACTCAGCCATCAGAGAGGATGAATACCTGCCATTTGCATCGACATGCATGGAACTGGAGGGGATTATGCTAAGAGAAATAAGTCAAGCAGAGAAAGACAATTATCATATGGTTTCACTCATATGTGGAGCATAAGGAATAGCATGGAGGACATTAGGGAAAGGAAGGGAAAACTGGGAAGAAATCAGAGGGGGAGATGAACCATGAGAGACTATGGACTCTGGGAAACAATCTGAGGGTTTTAGAGGGAAGGGAGTGGGGAATTGGGCTAGCCCAGTGATAGGTATTAAGGAGGGCACGTAGTGCATGGAGCACTGGGTGTTATATGCAAACAATGAATCATGGAACATTACATCAAAAACTAGCGATGTACTGTATGGTGACTAACGTAACATAATAAAAAAAATGTCATGATTGGGGTGATAAATTATATGATCATGAGGGGAAAGCTCCTTGCTTTTGACCAAGGTAGAAACTAGATGGGGCCAGCTTCAGATTGCCCGCATGCTGGGACCGTGTGGAGTACTCACACCCCACACCTGGGAGCTTCACAACAATATATAGATAAGTATTTCCTGGAATCGTAAAACTTACTTTGGAGAGAATATACTCCTAACAATTTCTTCTTTGCAATTACCAAATTCGACTTAGGAAGTCAAATTGTTTGCCTATTAGAAAATGCCCACCAGGGGGGTGGGTGGCTCTGTCGGTTGAGCATCTGACTCCTGAAATTTTGGCTCAGGTCATGATCTCAGGGTTGTGAGATCGAGCCCTGCCTTGGGCTCCATGTGCATCAGGGAGTCTGCTTGGGAGTCTCTCCTGCTCACTCTTTCTCTCTGTCTCTGTCTCCCTCTAAATAAATAAATAAATAAATAAATAAATAAATAAATAAAATCTTTAAAAAAAAAGAAAACACCTACAGTATTGCTTATTAAACTGCATGATGAACTGTTAAATCCTGGAAGTGTCTAGCATACATGAGAGCCCATCAAAACCCATCCTTTAAAAGGACACTGAATTCTACTTTTCCAGGCAGCATACCAGGTAGCACAGACAGAGTGCCTGAGACATGCTTCTGATCTCAAAGAACTCGGGGATTATGTAAAAGACAAGCCCAAGTGCAGGCACGACTACCCCCCTCCCCTCGCCCCCGGTGCCATGTGTGAAGTGTGTGTGAGGAGAAAACAGGTTTCGGGATTCACGGAACAGGCAAACTTCTAGTTCATTCCAAAATACAAGTAGGAATTAGCCACACAAAAGTATGGGAAGTGCTGAAGTAGAGCAAGGACCTCCAAGTGGAAGATTACGGTTTGGAAAGACAGAGCCCCTCACCCAAACTGGACAATCTGCTTTCTAAACACTATTATTATTTTTTCTGGGGTTGCTCTGTGTCAGTTGACATGTGAAGTTTGCCCGGGTGCTGTAACAGCATTTCAAATCCCTGCAGTGGATGATTGTGAGGTCCGTGGTTCTCCTGACAGCGGGCAGGGGCTCCTTCCATGTGGGGGAACCTGCATGTGGGCGCAGGGAGTCAGGCTCAGGCACCGCAGGTGTGGCGGGAGCCACGCATCGGGAGTGGGGAGCAGCAGGGTCCTAGAGAGAGGCGAGGGCAGAAAGGACTGTTTTTGTGCAATCCTGAAATGCAGGGACAATCATTAGGGCACAGCATGCAGATGGGGGAAATGGGTGATCCTTTGGGAACCAAGAGAACGCATTCTGGAGCCCCTTGAGTTATGTCCTTGTGGGTGGAGGGTCATACATAGACTAGGGTCAGCTGGAAAGGCTCAGTCACTGAAGTGGTGGTGACTTCTGTCCTACCTGATGGCTGGTGTGGCCTAGGAGGCACAGGGGACATACACATCACACATTCTGAGCTCTGTCTCCTATCCCATCATGGATGGTGACCTGTCCATCTTGGTTCTCTTTCTCTGGGGAGCCCTGGCTGATACAAACCCTGGTTGTTACAAACGTGTCAGTGACCTCTCTGTTCTCACACAGGTGCCAGCGGTGACATGGAGACAACAGTCTAAATTTGAAGTGAGCAATGGTGAGTAATAGAGACGTCCTTCTTTTTCAGGACTGTTCGCAACACATGCTATGGTGTGAGCAGCAACAATGAAGATCCAACAGTCTGGGAAACAGAAGGAGACAGAGCAGGGGAAAGATCAAGGCGTTTGTACTGATCTTGTGTTGTCTGTACTTGACCTTCACTCTGATCAAAGATAAGTTTTCACTCAACATGTCCAGTGGTTAGGAACGCTCTCCTTGGCCAGCTGTCCAGGTCATTGCACAGGCCAGCTGGTCACCTCCTCAGCTGGTGGGAGCAGGGTGGTGCCTTCCTCAGGAGGTAGGAGGACACGCGTTCCGGGTATTGGTACGGTGTTCGTGGTAGGTATCTTGACCCACTGTGTAGGAATGTCCCTCTGCGGCTGTCCGGATAGCAACACTGCTGTCTGTGGGGCAGGCTCTCACCCAGCTGGGCTTGGGGCCTACTAGAGAGCAGCTGCCCATACCCACGTATGGCTCGATTGCCGGCCAGATGCCCACGCTGCTGCTCAAGGAACAAGCTGTTATTGTGTAAAGCCTCCTGGCTTCTGGGAGGCCTTTCCGGTCTGTTCCAGTCTAGGGTTCCACCCTACTGTGTCCAGGAAAGGAGAAGAGAACAAAGCAAATAAGAAGGGAGGAGAAAGAAGTCTAATCAGCCCATCAGCTGGGGCATTTCTGGATTCTTCTGTGTTATTAATTTGGACTTTCAGCTTAAAGACCGAGTTTCCTTTCCTTGGCTGGCGTGCTGGCCACACTGAGGACGGTGACATAGCACTGCCAAGGGTAATTCTGCCCAATTCCCATCTGCGGGTGTCAAGAAGCAAGATAGCAGTGTAAACATCTGAAAACCGTTTGAATTGGTGCCATTCTCTCCTTGAAGGGATTTTTAGCCCTGGCTCTCAGAGGCTGCGAATCTCCTGTTCAGTGACGTGAGAATACACCCTTTCGAAATCATCACCGGCATGAACTAAAAAGCATCTGGCAGAAGTAAGTACAGAACTTCTCCCAGTGTCCTCCTGGTGTTCTAAGATGGGAGTCACAGGAAGCAAAATCTGTACCGTCGGAGTGAATGGGAGCTTACCTGTGTCCCCCACCTGTTCGGTGACTCAGGTGTCTGCTCCTGGGAATTTCATATCTGGCAGGCCTTCTGGAGCAGTCATTGAGAGACTGGAAACCCAATGATCTCAGGAGCTCAAGTGCACCATCTCTGTTCCATAGAGGAGTGAGATGTTGAAGGTTCAGTACGATGAATGAAAAAGTCTTTGATTTCTTCTGGGAAACTGTCCATTTGCCTTTTTTAAAAAAAGATAAAATGGAAGTGGTCTCTATTATATCAAATTGCCTTAATAGCAGTAACTTACCTGAATATGCTTTTTCACTGTAAGGGGAATAATACGAAGCATAGCCCCATTTAAATGCTATCAAATTAGAAAGGAACAGTTTATACTAAAACAATTATAGATTTTAATTATGTTTCATAGACAAGGTGGAATAGCTTGTATAAGATGAATTTTGTTTATTCAAAATACTACATAAGGATGACATTTTGGGAGAAAAACTACGACCTGCTTTCAAATTGTATTTTCTAAACCTTTCACTACATTGTAAACTTAAAACATTGTTAATTGGAATGGAGCTCCTACCTCTGCCAGAGACATCTTCTCATCAGGAAAGACCAACTCCATACGTGAGCAGAGCCTGTGCACCACCCTCAACACCTGACATCAAACATTCTGCTGGAGAAGCTCTACAATTCAACTGTAATGCATTCTAGTATTTATTTTTATTGAAAAAATATTAAAGGCAATTCAAATATGTCATTTATTCCTGGGCTTGCAGTTTAGTCTAAACTGAACTTTATTTTGAGGTAAATTTATGTCTTCCATTTCTCCTTGAGAATTCCTAAGACTTAAATATCAGGCCAGTGAGAAATCGCCAGGTTCAAGGCATAGTTATCGCCCTTTACCTAAAATATATTAAAAATGGTATTTACTGAAAAAATATGAAGTTTCATCATAAAAATTGCTTTCACCTTTACTTTTTAAGTAAAAAAGCAATCAGGTAAGCAGAAGAATCTCAAATCTTCCTATATTTTCACAATTTTCTAGTACTGTATCCATTTCAGTGCTTCAACACAGAATGAGGGTCCAATAATTTTTTCAAATAAACTTTTAGTTTTAGAATAATTTAATATTCACTGAAAAAAAATGCATGTGAAGTTGGTGTAGAGGGTTCCTGCTTTGCCAACACCAGTTCCCCTGTTGTTAGCACCATATGTTAGCAAGGCACGTTTGTCAAAACTAATGAAACAATATTGAAACACAGTTGTTAAAGTCCATTCTTTATTCACATATCCTTAGTTTTTACCTAATGTCCCTTTTCTGTTCCAGGATCTGGTCCAGGACATCATATTACATTTAGTTATCATGTTTTCTCAGGCTCCTCTATGCTGTGACATTTTCCTCAGAATCTTATTTTTGGTGACCTGAAAAGTTTGAGAACAGTGGTCAGGTATTTTGTAGGCTACCCTCAATTTGAGTTTGTGTGGTATCTTTCTCATGATTAGATGGTTATCAGTTTTGAGAGGAAGACCACCAAAGTAAAGTGCCATTCTCATCACATCATATTAATATGACTTATTACTGTTGATGTTGACTTTGATTTATACCTAAGTACTTTTTCTTGGTCCTATTATAAATGCTATTGTTTTTATAGTTTTCATTTCCAGTTGTTCTTTGCAGGTTGATATGAAAGCAATTGATCTTGCATCTTGTGACCTGGTTATTCTTGCTTTTTGTTCTACATGTTTTGTTTTGGTTTTGTGTTCTTTGGGATTTTCTACATAATCATGCATGGCATTTGCAAGGAGTTTCATTTCTTTCTTTCAAATCTGTGATTTTTATTTCTTTTTCTTATCTTATTGCACTATCTAGGACTTCTCCTTGGATGCTAAATAGCAGCTGGGAAGGGGGACATCTTTGTCTTGCCCCAGTCTTATGGAGAAAGAATCCAGGCTTTGGCCACTAAGAATTGTCTTAACTATAGGTTTTCGTACATGTTTTCTGTTAAGTTGAGGAAATTCCCCCCATTCCTAGTTTACTAAGAGTTTTTATTTTTAATGTATGTTTGATTTTGTCAAATGTTTTTTCTGCATCAATTGATAAGATCATGTAAGCTAACTTCATTTTCTAACATAAACCCTCAGCTGTTATCTGACATGCAATGGTGACAGCTTTGATTTCACTTGCCAGTCTATAACCAAGTAGACTTTTCTGAAAGGTTTGGCACCAAATATAATTTAATTTGGATGCTTGGGGTCTATTTAGGCTGGATCTACACTCAAGCTATATTTCTGTTAGCAGCTGGAGTTGTGCCAGCTGGAACTCTACTAACAGGCACTTTCCAAAATACAACCCAATGAAAATTTTGCCTCAGTTACTTTTTTAATGTGCTTATACCAGGAATACCAGATGATTAAATCATATTCAGTAATTTACACTGCTGGTGTTACATCCCTGGTGAGACACAGTTTTACATCTATGGTGCTACACCAGTTATAGAACTTCACATCTATGATGTTACATTATTTTGAAAAATTGTCATCCATTTCATTATGTATAACTCACCATAATTTCTGATTTTTTAATTAATCAAATGAAATTTATTTCCTACAAATAGCAAAGAAAGAAAAAAAATACAGCAGCTTTGTCGGATTGCCAGGTGTTAAATATCTTCTGACCTTTCCTATTTCTCTGGCTTTCTTTGTCCCCTGCAAACAACATCTGTTCACTACGTTTTTGGTGTTTCTCACAAATAGAAATGAATAATTCAGCTTGACAGTACAGTAGTCGAATGACACCTTTAGGCACTATTTACATCTAGTAAATAATTCTTTTGGCAAGATAGGTGGTGTAGACAAGGGTCCAGAAGTGACTTACACGTTTCCTACAAGACTAGCTCCTAGGGCTAAATCTGACACGTGGAAGGGAAAGAGCTTGATTAGTTCTTATAGACCTCTGGTTTTCAGGGAATTCCAACAGTGATCTGATTGTTTCATGAAATATGGATGGATTGGTGACAACCACATGTTTGTTTGATTTTCTTTTTGATTCCTGAGAACATTATAATAGAAAATATTTTGAAATAGTTGCCAGCAGAGAAATCCTTTAGAAATACCACTGGTGTTAAAAGCACGGGACAGTTCTGTAAGGAATGGAAGCGTGTGTGGGCAGCAGTGACATCAGCACCCACAGAACAGACGTTCAGCCCTCGTGCTTCTCCAGTCCCTTCTTCCCTGTGAGCATACGACTCACAGTGGTCAATGACTACTGTTTATTGAGTGGTGACTCATTCTGTGCCTCATTGGAAAGTAAAGCTTTAGGAACACGTCTCCACAAATATCTATGCAATTTCCAAGTGAGTATTTACAGTTTTAATATACTATTGAGAGGCAAATACTGATAACGAATACATAGAAATACTTTCTAATTTTAAGTGAACTCTGATCTTTCTGGCACAATTTACATTTTTTTAAAAGATTTTATTTATTTATTTGACAGAGAGAGAGACAGTGAGAGAGAGAACACAAGCAGGCAGAGTGGGAGAGGGAGAAGCAGGCTCCCTGCTTCTCCCTCCCGATGCGGGGCTCGATCCCAGGACCCTGGGATCATGACCTGAGCCGTAGGTGGACGTTTAATGACTGAGCCACCCAGGCGCCCCAACAATTTACGTTTCTTAAAAGAATAAAGTCAGCTCCCAAAGGTGCGTAAGGATTCTTGTCTATACTCTAAAGTGTTTGGATTTCATGACAAAGTAAAATAAAAAATAAAACACACGTATTGCACAGTGCACTGGGTGTTATATGCAACTAATGAATCATTGAACTTTACATAAAAAACCAGGGATGTACTGTATGGTGACTAACATAATATAATAAAAAATATTATTATAAAAAAATAAAACACAACTGATAGAGATTCTACAACTTTCTAAATATTTTCAATTAAAAACATTGTATATACACTCAAAACAAAATGTGATCTATTATCACTGCCTTTTTGAAAAACAGGCAATATTTAAAAGTTTTTTTCTTATATTTCTTATTTCTCTATAGATCAGAGAAAACTTGGTCACAGACCAGCTGCTGCATCTCAGGACCAACACGTTGAACTCGTTCATCCGTCTCCATAAGCGCAAGGGGAAGAACGCTGGGTGCTGAGCGGCTACTCTGTGGTGTTTGTGTGCACGTGTGCGTGAGTGTTCCCACGGGACCTCCTAGACCTGTCATTTGACAAGAGAGGAAACCAAGTTTCTGGGAAGCTTAGTGACACGACGACGTGTGGCGGGCTTCGGGGCCTCTGCGCACCGTGCTCCTGGTGAAGCCTCGGGTTTTGTGCGCACTGCAGCGGGGCCCAAAGTACAGCAGGACTTGAGGGATTAGAGAACGGCCAGATAGATGGGCTCCGTCAAGTAGAGTGAGCATCAGAAATGAGTATTAGGACTTTGATAGGAACTACAGTTTCCATGTTTGAATTAGAATTGAATTCCAATAGTTTAGGGAAGAAATGGTTAGAAAGAATATATCTATAGATAAATTTTATGAGAAGTTTTCTTCAGGGAGCAAAGGGGAGAATTAGAGTGTATGCTTCAGTAGAGATGGAGAAAGCCTTTAAATTGGAATTTCACAGACCAAGGAAGTAACTTCCTAACTCACTGCTCTCACTGCTCCAATCCATCCTCCTGGGACCACCTGAGATTATTCCAAGATTCAGGGTCATTCTCAATTCATCTTCCAATCTCCCCCTTTCCTGTTGCTCAGAGGACAAGGTCGGAAGGCCCTTACCTGGGGCGCCAGGTCCCAGCCTACCACCCGTCTGCGTGTTCCACTTTCTTCCTGAACTTTTTGCACCAGTGCAGTAGTTGTGCTTGTGGCTTCGCAGCCCACAGTCTCTCTTCCCATTTCCCTCTGCACACGTGTTTCCTTGCGTTCCTTCAGGCAGCTCTCACTCTTCAAATATCGTGCAATTACTCCACATGCAGGACTTGATTTCCAGGCAGACTATGGATCCTTTCTACTCCGCCCCATCACACAGAGTGTTTGCTTCCATCTGTGCAACCCTATTGGACTATAAACTCCCTGAGAGTAATGGCGTCTACATCTTCCCACACCCAGCCAGATGCCGGTGTAAGGAGTTTAAGAGAATTTGTTTGAGGCAACGAGTAATTCTCCCTCTGGAAATGGAGAGAGGAGGACATTTTATTTCCTCTCAAAGGGATGGAAAAGAAGAGCCACTGACTTGAAAGAGAATCATTCCCCACAAGCCTTCTGTAACAAATGTCGTACAAGCCTGCATCTCAGCGACCCCACCATTCCCGGGATAAGAGAAGTGGGATGGTATGTCTGGGTCACAGGCCTGTTTATGACCTCAGAACACACTGCAGTCTTGGTCAAGGACAGCAGCGCTCGAGTCTGGGCGGGGGCTTCCAAAGCCAGAAATGGCATGGGCGTTACTGGCTCATAGCCGAGGGGTGGGGAAAATGATGCTGAATTTCTAGCTGGGGCTTAGGCTGTGTTCAGGGACCAGGAAGGAAGGTCTGGATGAAGCATAGAAAGAAAAGAGGACCATTCAGTGGGAAAAGCCTGGGTCAGAGTCTGATCCGCACCAGGCAGGGCAGGGAGTCCAGGAGGCAGCTGCAAGGTGAGGCGTGAAGACATCCCTCAAATGGTGCTGGTGCTGGGAAGGGGCAGGAGCCACCCCAGGTCCCTGTGAGTGGGGAGCGAGATGTTCACACACCAAGGTGGCATTGGCTGAGCTGGCGTTGGGCTCCAAGTCTCTCTCCTGCAATGCCTGCCGGGCCCACTGTGTTACCGGACTGCCCTACGTCACACTGATTATAGGCACACTGAGGATTTCCCTGTCGTAGTCTCCCCTTGTCCTTATTTCTTCATTTATACACAATCTCTTGGGAGAGCAGTAAACTATCACAGTGATCTGGGCTCCTCTGGTCTAATGCACGGAAACCATAATCAAAGACTGGGTCCCACTGCTGACTCGGACAGGCGGGCTGCCTTAATTCATCATTTCCTGACGTGTATTTGCTCCTGCTTGACTGCAGTGGCACCCGAACCAGAACTCTGATTCCACCTGAAGATGGGGAGCTCAGTCCCGCCCAGCAGCGGTGCACTGGCACTGTGCCCCGAGTTCCCTAACAAGGTTGAAAATATTATCCGGCTACACTTCTCAATCTAGGTCAACTTTCTTCCTCAATGATGGCTGTAAGAAATTAATAGGATTAGAGGATAATCCCCGAATGGGGAAGGATTGACTCTAAAAATAAAGCCAACTTTTATCAATTTTCATAATACTCAAAAATTATCATCTCAAAGGGGAAACTCTGGGCTGCCAGGAGACTTACACAATTTAGAGCAGTGATTTCATCCTTTTTCTAGCTTACTAGCTTTTTCATAAAAAGTCCATACGTTTTAAAATAGAGACTGTAGCTTCATCAACCCTCCCCGCCTATAAATGTTGCTGCTGTTTTCCCTACAATACCCCCCGTTTGGTAAGCTGAATCAGTATAGTCTCACGTTGTTGCTCTTGGCTATTCAAAAATTAGCATTCAGTTGTATAACTGCATTTTTTGATAAAACAAGTATTTCCTAAGCAAGTGGTCAGTGTGAAAAGTAGAGATAATATTTATTAAATGCTTTTTCCTGTTTCCCTCCTCCCCTTTCTCCTCCCTTCAACTCCTGCAGATTTTACCTCCTTTCAGTCCTGAGATTTGGCAGACTGGTTTGGTTCTCCCATTCTGTGGGTGTCTGAAGTAGGGGAAGGGCAGTGGCCATGGCCTCTCAGCTCTCAGCAGGCCTGTCCTCTGGCTCTGTCATTCTGGGGCTGTGGACAGCGGGGGCACTGTGTCCTGCCGTAAGTGCTCCCTGGTATGCAGAAGCAGCGAGATGAGGCACCTGGCTTCCATCCACGGAGTTGGGACAGCTGCACTCACAGGGCTCGGTGGCGCCTAGTCTGGCTCTGGAGCCCTGGCAGCCTCAGCTCTCTGTATTGGCACAGCCAGGTCCAGGGGACATGGACATCACAGCAGGCTGGAGAAGAAAGTAAAAGCAAATCTAATAGGAGACTCCCAGAAGCACACCTGAAAAGTTGGAGAGGAAGGAGGGAAACACTGGAATTATTAACACAAGCAGGGAGACCTAAGGCAGATGCACAGAAGCTTTTTGGACTTTTTAATTGCTTCTTGAGGAAGTTCCTCACATCTCCTAGTCATGAAGTTCCCTCTTAAACTCACCATGCCGGTCACCAGCAATGTGTTTACGTGCAGTTCCATATTCCTGCAAAACCCCGCGAGAGCCAACTAGATCAGTGTGGCGAGTGGTCATCTCCCTCTTGGGGCTGTAGGCCAGGCGCGGACGAGAAAGTGCGTGGACAGCCTCTGGGTGCCGTGCCACCTGCCGAGGTGCTCGGTTCACGTGTGTCCAAGGGAGCGACCGTGGGCCGCCCGAGCCAGAGCATGGTGAGACGACTGCTGTGGAGACTGACAGAGAAACAAACATCCGTATACTTTTCCAACTCTGAAATATGGAAATTGTAGTCTTATTGTAAAAAAAAAAGTGAAAACACAGAAATCTTTCCCAGTAGCCTGTTTTATTTTTGCAATTTGAACTTTTTAGGAGAATAAAACAACACACTAAACCGAGATCTTAAATGAGCATTTGTTGAAACATTTAGACGTGCAAAAAATTCAAATCAAACAACTTTTAATAATACTTTACTGCCAGAGGAAAACAGAATCGGAGCTGCCACTATAAAATAAAAAAGCAATTAGCAACTTTCTGATTGCTATTTCTTTAAGGATCTACCTCAAGAAAGCAAATGACGCAAAGCAGAGGGAAAAAGATCTCGTCTTTCTGAAGGGAAAAAAGTCACCGCCTGTAGTTCCTGAAAGTCATGTCTGGGAATATTTGGCTGAAAAACACAGCTGTGGCCAGCCCTCGGTCACTGCTCTGGGTATAAACCCCGTGTGCAGGGGCCCGGGGAGCCCGGCTGCTGCAACACGGCCTCGTGCTTTGCTCAGTGATGGTGGTTTCATAAGGAGGTGAGGGCATCACCCAGAGACACCGAGAGGCCTTGTTCGTGCAAACTGTTTACTCCTTTTCTCATCAACAGCATTGCAGCTTCCACCAGGCACTACAGTCCTTGAATTCCATCTCCTCAGTACTAGAGAAGAACCAAAGCGCAGGCCTTGCTAAGTGCCTCCTGTTGTCCTTCTAGAATATTCCCTACCCAAGTGGACCTGCGTCCTTAGTCTTTGGGACTTACCACCTGTTCACGCTCACCTGACACTGTGCTGGGCACCATCCATGGCTCAGGCACTCACACAAACAATTTCAGTTCATAGCATTTAGTTCCCTAACTTTGTTGCTTCCACAGGAAAACTCTTGCCCCTCCTTTTCTCTAAACCTCTTCTGAGACCCAACTAGGTACCCGTCTTTGGGACAAGTCAGAATTCATGCTCCACAAGCAGCACCCTTGCGTGGGTGCGTCTGAACGAACACAGGGTTTGCCTCTCCTCCCACGCGGAGGCCGGCAAAGCAGCAGAGACTTTGGGGACCTTGAACGTGCCATCTAGTGAGCTAAATGTCCACCCTGCTGTGCTTTCCCAGAAGGGCATCTTACACAGGAACTAGACAGATACACGGATGTTTGTGCTCTAAACACAGAATTGTACCAGACAGCGTTACATGCTTCGTTGTTTAAAATGGGTGAGAATTAAAAGAAATCCTGAATAGCCAAAAACGGGATTTATGTGAAGAAATTAAGATGTACCATGACACAAGTACTGTGTAACTGTTAAAGTTGAGGCTGATGTGTGTTATGTGTGCAAGAGATATTGTTGAATGGCACAGTTACTGAACAGCAAGTGTAGACAGAATGCCTGGGTGTGTGTTGTCTCTATCTATACCTATCCATCTGTCTAGGTATCATCTATCTATCTGTCTGTCTGTCTATCCATCACCCACCCATCTCTCATCTATCGTCTGTCCACCTATCCATCCATCCATCCATCCATCCATCCATCCAACATCTATCTTTCTCCTACAAAGTACATGAGAAGAGAAGAAAATCTGGAAGAACACACCACAAGAGGCTCAATATGTGAACAATATATATCTCTGGGCACAAAATAATTTTGAAATTACTCTTCTATGTTTTCAGTTTTCATTCTGTTCATTTGTAAATCTCGCAACAAAGACCATTTTCTTCAAAGCCGTTTCCTTTCAACACAGATGTATAATGGTGGTCTTTGTCATAGTCACCTCTTTCTGCCTCAATATTCATCTCGGTGCCCTTCACAGCCAGGGTTCAAAATCCCAGTGCCCGAAGCCTGAGCTTTGCCGGACCCAGCCCGGGGTGCTGGTCCAGAAGTGCTGTGCTTTCTGCCAGAGAAACATAAGTCATCAAAACTGAACTGGTCAGATTTTCCCAGCAAGAACCAGTGATAGAATGAAGGTACAGAAGTTGCATAAGGGACCCATATGTAAAAATGCATGTGCTTCACAAAATTTATGCCACTTAGTTTTAACTCGGCGCGGCATGGTGGCATAATAAATATTATAACATATTGTGATGAGTACATATAGCCATATGGTCGTATTCAGAGAACAATGAGGCATGCTAATCTAAGTGTGCAAGGAACAGCCCCAGCAGAGACATTTCCAGTGTGAACAGCCACACGTGGGAGGCCTGTCTGGACCCTCCATGGCATTCCAGTCCCCACATGAGAATGTGGAGGCCCGGCCCTTGCGAGCGCAACTTCCCCTTCCCCACATATCTTTTCCCCTGAGCCTCACAGGCACTCGCTCTGAAGGAAAGTCAGAATCCCAAGGAACTAAACAGGATAAGAAATTAGCCGTATCTAGTATGCAGTGTCCTAAACCCAAGAGGAGACCGTATTTATTGAAACATGATGTTTGTTTTCCAACATACAGTCTGAAATTTCAGTAAGTTTTCTCTCTCTGGTTCCATGTTTAGAAAGGAGAAGCTTTAGTGCTAAAGACAGGAAAAGGAAGAAGGATGTTGAAAACATTTGTCGTCCAGGCTTCAAAAATCTCCCCTAAGTTGGACTGAGTTGCTAATTCCTTTGCTGTTATGTACCCCCACCCCCGTCCCTCCCTCCCTCCTCTCTCTCTCTCACTTAATTTGGCAGTGCTCCCCAACAAAACCGTTCTTCGCATGGCTCTGCAGGGAACAGAAGGAGAAGCTGCCTGTCGCAAGACCATGATCAGCTCACCCGCCAACTCACCTAGCCTTACTGCACTTGGCCTTTTATCTTCTTAAGACAAGTCCTTTAGATTAGCAGTCACTCAAATGCACAATCATGAACACGCAGTACAGTTTATCAAACCTGGAAAAGCCTGCCACGTGAACAAACTTGTTTTTGTAGAGTCAGACTCAATTTAGAGCAGCACTCCTCACCCCACGGCCTGTGAACTTGGGGTCCTGTGGTGCTGGCTTCTCTCTTGACCCCTAGGAACACACAGTGCTGAGCACTCTGCTCTTGGGACCCCGCCAGCAAGCTGGGCTGTTGGATTGCCTCATCTTTCTAGGTGTTTCTAGGAATGAACTCCTTGAATGATGTAAAACAAAACAACAACCTTGTCCTACAACTTCTGTGCAGTTACTAATCTGAGTAAACCACCATGTCTTGGTCCCTCTGATAATTGCTTCACTGATCTATGAAAAGCTTTGATGGAACATTGGCATTTGTATCAGAAGTACATGAACCAGGTCTGGACTAACCTTTTAGATTTTCCTGCTGTCTGGTGTTAAAAGCCAATTTCTTTCTTTTTTCTTTTTTTTAAAGGATTAACAGTTAACAGTATTATTTCAGAGCTCAATGTCAAATAAGAAAACAAAAAAGACCCTGAGTTCATGCCATGTGGGGTTTCCACTTGGAAGTTAAGTAACCAGTATCTGCACTTGCAGAGAAAAACCCCAGGGTTTATGTTTTGATTTTGGTTTTACACTTTTTCAAACTTCCCTTTACTTGCTTTGAAAGCTGACCACCGTCACCTTTAGCGCATGCAAGGTCAGGGGAACGTGAGACAGCTGGCGAGGCTGTCCTCAGAGAACCGCGCCTGAGTCCGTAGAGACCCAGCACTAATGAAGAAATCCAGTGTGAGAGGCCATCCGAGGGGTCGCGGCGTTTTCACCGATTACAGGGGCAGCGCGCGGCTTTAGAGGTATCCGGAACCCCCCTGCCACATACCCCCTCCCAGAGGAGACTGTGCTGCCAGGCCCGGGGGTGGGCGTGCTGCGTGGAACACCGTCCTACGGAAGACACGATCATGGCTGGTCCATCGTTAAATCCAGCCGGGCCTGCTGACCTTTACGTGCTCCATCTGGCGACCCCAGGCTGCGGACACAGAGCCCGCTCTGGTGGGCCCGGCTCCG
Source organism: Ursus arctos (assembly GCF_023065955.2). Taxonomy (NCBI): domain Eukaryota; kingdom Metazoa; phylum Chordata; class Mammalia; order Carnivora; family Ursidae; genus Ursus; species Ursus arctos. The sequence goes on from NW_026622841.1 coordinate 1,398,322, forward strand.
GGGCTGCGGCGCCGTCGGGGCGGTGTTAGATAACGCTCCGGGCCCCCGGAGACCAGGGCCGTGGCCGCCGCCCTCCCGGAGACCGCCATCCCTCTCGCTCGTGCAGCCCGCAGCAGAGACCCTGGAGCGGCTCCCGAGGGCTCTGCCTTGCAGGAGCTCACGGCAGACGCGGCCCAGGGAGGGCCTTCCGGAGCCAAGCATCTCCTGTGCGCTCCGGGCGGCTGGGCAGCCGGTGGGGACCACCCCCCGCCGCGGACAGGGTCCTAAGCCGGCTTGGCTTCGGGAGGGCGCAGGCGGCAGGAGCGAGGTCGAGGAGCCCCGGAGGGCACGCGGGGCGGGGAGCCAGGGTGCTGCAGAGACGCCCCAGGGGCCCCTGGCCAGCGGGAGGCCGCGCCCTGCGTGCGGCGGGCTCACGTGAGGGGCCGCGCGAGGACAGCGTGCGGCGGCGGCGTCGCCTCGGCCCGAGCCCGGACGCGCTCTCACGCCCACGCTCTCCGTCCGCAGGGAGCGAGGGTTTTACCCACGTGCCGGGGAGCAAGCCCTGGGGGACTCTTCTGTGCGCCTTTCCATAGGTCCGGAAAATCTCCCCGTCCCCCACTGACCTCAGGCAGACAGGCGCAGAGCGGAGCCCAGCGGCGCGGTCTGCGGAAGCCAGGGCCCGGGAGCGGCCCCTGACCCACATGACGTCAGCACGTGGACCCGGATGGACCCGGAAAGGAGCAGCCTCCGCGCCCGACGCCCACCAACTGCTCCTCCGCCCTTGGGTTCAAGGTAGGAGGGTGAGACCAGACCAGGAGTCCCTGGACTCTCCGGACGGAAGTACTCACCCGCCGGGAGTGGGGGGGGGGGGCGCCGGCGTCCGTGGGGGAGGCCATGCCGTCCGTGGTGCAGGCCCCGGCGTCCGTGGGGGAGGCCCTGCCGTCCGTGGTGCAGGTCCCGGCGTCCGTGGGGGAGGCCCCGGCGTCCGTGGTGCAGGCCCCGGCATCTGTGGTGCAGGTCCCGGCGTCCGTGGGGGAGGCCCTGCCGTCCGTGGTGCAGGTCCCGGCGTCCGTGGGGGAGGCTATGCCGTCCGTGGTGCAGGTCCCGGCGTCCGTGGGGGAGGCTATGCCGTCCGTGGTGCAGGTCCCGGCGTCCGTGGGGGAGGCTATGCCGTCCGTGGTGCGGGCCCCGGCGTCCGTGGGGCAAGCTCATGAGGGGCCGCCGTCTGGGCTTCAGCAGGACACCGAAAGCTTGGCCTCTGCTTTGGCAGCCGGCGCTCCTGCCCTGCATCACCACACAGGCTGTCCGCCGCTGCCCGGGTCACTCCCTTGTCCGCAAGGACGCCTTCCCCCTGCGGACGGCCTGCGTTCCCGCGAGTAGGGCTGGACCTTGGCTTTCGCGTCCTGTCGGCACCTGAGTTTCTGCCACGGCTTTTATGCCACAGGAACTTGGGATCCAAGCAACTCGCCCGCTGACCCTTTAACGATCTCCTGACTGGAGGCCTGTGAGGACTGGCTGTAAAGGAGGGACTTGAACTGTTTACTTTGGAATAATCACGCGTTCCCGGAAGGTTGCAAGAGACACCCACAGGAAGGTCTCCCAGAGCCTTCCGTCAGCCTCCGGCCGGCGGCATCTTCCATGACTACAGTGTGAGGACACCCGCAGGATGTCACACAGGCGAGTGTGCATGCACGTGCCTGTCTGTGCACATGTGTGTGGCCACGTGGCCCTGTGACGTGAGCAGCTTCAGCTCTGTGCTCCACGCTCAAGAACGCAGGTGCGGGGTCCTCTGATACGCCTGGTTTTAGTTTTAGTTTTAGTTTTAGTTTTATTTATTTATTTATTTATTTATTTTTTTAAAGATTTTATTTATTTATTCGACAGAGATAGAGACAGCCAGCGAGAGAGGGAACACAAGCAGGGGGAGTGGGAGAGGAAGAAGCAGGCTCACAGTGGAAGAGCCTGATGTGGGGCTCGATCCCAGAATGCCGGGATCACGCCCTGAGCCGAAGGCAGACGCTTAACCGCTGTGCCACCCAGGCGCCCCTAGTTTTAGTTTTAGAAGGGAGTGCTGGACTATTTCCATAGTGGCTACACCATTTTACCTTTCCACCAGCAATGCAGCTGTTCTATTTTTTTTTTTCAAGTTTCAGAGTTTTATTTTTTATTTAAATTCAATTAGCCAAGGTATAGTACATCATTAGTTTTTGATATAATGTTCAGTGATTCGTTAGTTGAGTATAAACCCATTGCTCGTTCCATCACGTGCCTTCCTTAATGCCAGTCACCCCTACCCACACCCACCTCCCCTCCAGCAACCCTGTTTGTTTCCTATGATTAAGAGTCTCTCATAGTTTGTCTCCCTCTCTGATTTCTTCCCATTCAGCTTTCCCTCCCTTCCCCTCTGATCCTCTGCACTATTTCTTATGTTCCACATATGAGTGAAACCATATGTAATTATATTTTTCTGATTGACTTATTTCATTCAGCGTAATATCCTCTAGTTCCATCCACGTCGTTACAAATGGTAAGATTTCATTCTTTTTGATGGCTGAGTAGTATTCCATTGTATATATATATACCACATCTTATTTATCCATTCATCTGTCGGTGGACATCTGGGCTCTTTCCATAATTTGGCTATTGTGGACGTTGCAGTGCAGCTATTCTTATGTGCATATTTTTATGTATAACTTTAATGTCAACTCATCAAGCTCCATAAAAAACCTATTAATATTTTCATTGGAATCATGTTAAATATGTAAATTAATTTAGAGAAGTTCACAGCAAAATTGAGGGGAAGGTACAGATGTTTCCCACAGATCCCCTGACCCACCCATGTATGGCTCCCCATTACCAGCATCTCACCCCCCAGAGCCCTGCGTTTGTTACAACTAGTGAAGCTCACTGACACATCATAGTCACCCACAGTTTACATGAGGGTCACTCTTGGTGGTGTGCATTCGATGAGTTGCACAAATGTATAATGTCATGTGTCCACCATGATGGCATCACACAGAGTAGTTTCACTGTCCTAAAAATCCCATGTGCTCTGCCTGTTCATCCCTCCCCCAACCCAATCTTTTTGAGAAAATTATTTAAAAACGTGTACTGTTTCTTGTAGTAAATATTTTCTAGGGAGATATTTGGTTCATCCTTCCAAAGAATTACTGCAAGAATCAGGAAGTCTTACTCTTTAGACCAGTTATGACTGTACAAAATAGTTACTGCAAGAAACAGGAACACACTTCACAAATTTTACTCATTTCACTTCCCCAAAATATAAAGTAAGCTCAAGCCAGCTTCTTTTCGGATATTCCTGAGCTTGAGTGGCCACTGGAAAAGGGCCCAGGGAAACTAAATAAGATCAGTAGAGTGAAGCAGGCAGAGCGTGAGCACCCAAATGCCGATTCGCTGCATCACTTCACGTAAGGATGTGCCCAGGAGACACTCAACACTAGGAAGCCACAGGTTAGAAGAACCAAGAAATGGTTTCAGTAATGATCTCTGTCCACCAATTAAAAAGCTTTTTAAGTATCAAAAATCATTTTCATACTTTAGCTATTCCTTCTGACTCTGGCCACCAACGGCGAAATCAGCAGAAATTGATTATTCAGGTGGCTCAGAGATAAATTCAAATGCTTGCCTTTTCTCTGTGGTTCTGACTACAACCCAGTTGGGTCCCATGCAGGATGTGGCCGAGAAACACGTAATCAGTTTGCCTTTTTCTGGGAATGAGAAGGCAACTCTGAAAGTCTTGCTTTGGAATACCTGAATTCTGACTCAGATGCATGAAAATCCCCATTATCAGCCAGTCATTAAAGGTCATTTCTGAGTATTTCTGAGGAAGCCTCCTGATCATAGGGATATTGTAGATTCGGACCTGCACTGCCTTGGGACCCCCAAACCCGGGCTCCCTCTGCTGCCCCCAGCCAGGGGGGTCTTGCAGCGCCCTGGCCAGGAGGCCCACACTCAGGGTGGTCAGAGGTGTGGTGCCAGGGTCCACTTTCCACTTCAGCTCCGAACCTATTCCTCCCTCAAATCAGATCAGGCACTCGGTTCACAAAAAAGCCAGACTACTAGATGTCCCCTCTGTGCAAATCTTTCATCCAATTTTACTGGGTCATTAGAGTTCTTGTTTTTGAGCTATGTAAGTACTTTATATATTCTAGACACAAACCCTTTATCTAATATATTGGTTATGAACATTTTCTTCTGCGATTTGTATTTTTACTTTCTTAATGGTGTCATTCAAAGAGCAAAAGTCTTTAAATTTGATCTGGTCTAATTTATCAATTCTTTTTTTCATAATTTAGGCTCTTTGTGTTTTATCTAAGAAATCTAAAATCATCCCAACTTCACCAATATCTTCTTGTAGAAGTTGTATAGTTTTTGGTTCATTTTGAGTTAAATTCTGTATATGTTGAAAGGTAACAGTTAATGTTCATTTTTTTATAGGGAAGTCCAGTTGCTCAAATACCATTTATTGAAAAATTATCAGCTTCCCATTGAATTTTTTTGGCAACTTTATTCAAAGTCAATTGACCATATATGGTTGAACTTACCCATAGACCCTCTATCCTGTACTGTTGATCTGTGTACTTTTCACCAACAATAGCACCAAGACAGTCTACCTCGATTATTGTAGCTTAATTGTAAGTCTTAAAGTAAAGTACAATAAATCCTCCAACTTCTATGTTTATGTTAAAACTGCTCTGATTATTCCAGGCCCCTCACGTTCCCATATAAATTTTGGAATCGGCTGGTCAATTTCTACAACAAAAAGCATGCTAGAATTTTTATTTGGGTTATTTCATCTACATAAAGCTGGGTGTAATGTTTATTTTCTTATAATTCTTTAAAAGCGCTATTCCACTTCTCTGTGGTTTCTGATGAAAACCCATGGTCATTCAAATCATTGTCCCTGGATAATTAGTCTCTTTTCTCCAGCTGTTTCCAAGTTGTTTTTGTGTATCTTAGGCTTTCAGCATTTTGCGTAGGATGTGGCCAAAATGGTTTTCTTTGCTTTTATCATTTTGGGGCTTATTGAACCTCTGGAATCTGTAAATTTATGTTTTCCACCAAGTTTGGCATAATTTCAGGCATTATTTCCTCAAACATTATTTTGTGTCCCAATCTCACTTTTCTGTCCTTGTTGGGCTCCAAAGACAGGCATGTCTGTTCCTACTGGTGTCCCATAGGTTCTGAAGCTCTGTCTGCCTGGGTGACGGATTCTTTCCTCCATTATGTCCATTCTGCTATGACTGTTCTGTGAGTCCTTTTATCTAATATTATATTTTCCAGTTCCAATTTTCCATTTCTTTTTTTATCATCTATATATTTTTTAAAAGATTTTATTTATTCATTTGACAGAGAGAGAGACAGCCAGCGAGAGAGGGAACACAAGCAGGGGGAGTGGGAGAGGAAGAAGCAGGCTCCCAGCGGAGGAGCCTGATGTGGGTCTCGATCCCATAACGCTGGGATCACGCCCTGAGCCGAAGGCAGACGCTTAACCACTGAGCCACCCAGGCGCCCCTATCATCTGTATTTCTGCAGAGAATTTCTTCATTGTCCTTCCTCCTCTCACGGAGCACTGTCACATCCGTGTTGCTTTTAGGTCTCTTTCCGGTGGTTCCAGCGTCTGTATTGGGTGCACTTCGCCTGTGCTCGTTGATTTCCCTTGATAACTGTCTGTTTCCCGGTTATTTTGGTTTGAATCCTGGATGGTATGAATGCCACATGGGCAGACTCTGGGTCCCGTTAAAGTCTCCAGCAGAATGTTCGTGTTTTGTTGGGCAGTCACCCCCCTGGGTCAGACCACCTGCTGTGAGTGCTGCCCAAACCTCAGGTCAGCGCTTCTTGCCTTAGTTTTGTCTTACCTTTTAGTATTTTGGAATTTACATTTTAAACCCAATTTTCTTCTATAATCGTAAAATATTCACATGGCTCGAAAGTAAAGCCAATAGTTCAACATATATACCCACTGCTGTTTCCTCTTCTGTTTTGTGAATCACATGCCTCTCTTCTCAGACAAATAATAATACAGCATATACACTTTTTCCATTTTTGTAGGAACTAAGTCTTGTTTTAATTTTGGCTAAAAATGTGAAACAATTTGCACAATTAATGGTATAATGCTGTTGGAAATATTTAAGTCAATAATGATTTATTGACTTATCTACCTTTTCTTATTCTTAGATGAATACTGACAAATGGGTCGGTAGTTTATCTTATTAAATCCTAACATAACTAAGATCAATATTACACCTTAGCAACAAAATTTTCGTTTAGATTTGCTCTGAAATTGAATTTTCTTTTCATTTAAATTTTGATTTAAAAACTGAAAAAGATTGTTTTGTCAGGTATATCTCCTACTATTAACATGAAAGAGCGACTGTGCTCAGGTTTTAAAGCTACAGGTCCCTATTTCTGTGTTCAATTGTGGCATTTTTTTTCCTTTTCTTTTTCAAGCTCAGCCTATAGGTTAGTAAGTAAATATACAAAGGATGCATGAATCAGTTCATAACGGCAAAGGGACTTGAAGCAGGCAGGTGACAGGTTGTTAATTCACCTCCTGCTATCCTTTGGAAGCTGCCTGGTGAGATGTGTGTCATGATTAAGACTCTGGCGTGCTTGGTGCTCAACAGTAAGGCTCCAGGACCGAGCAGCATTGACTTGCCGGCAGTTGGCTGATCCATCACGAAGGAGAAGAAGAATTTCTGAGACCTTACTGGGGAACATATGGCAGACTCTGATTTCCTTACTAAATCAGATGATATTACTAGAACTGGGTCATTATGCACACATTGTAATCTATCGTTAAGCCCAACAAAGTAATATTTAGCTAGTGCTTTAATTGTGCTACTGGGATTTATCTCTGCTTTTCAAAGAAAAAAAAAAGTCAAGCGGAAGGGAATGGGGAGAAGCAGTGAATTTTCTATTTTAATAAAAGAGATTGTCTGTTTTGACAAACGACACTGTGGAATGAACAGTTATGCATCCCGACAGGCGTGGAATCGTGATCTTATTGGACTGCGGTATGCAGGAATGTACTATTTCGAAGGGGTGGCCTCGTGGCCCTGGCTTGCGGTTTCTGTGTAGCAAGACCACGTAGGGAAGTGTGGCTCCAGTCGACTCAATGAGGTTGCATCCGTATCACCTTTTCTGTTAAAGCAAATACACTAAATACATACTTCAGTCAATTATTCATGTCTTTAGGACTTTTCTACGAGCATGCTTTTCCTCCAATATTTTGTCAACCCTCCATTTCTTTTGAGGTGCTTTTGTTATTTGTAGTCACAAAAAAAAAATCATTAAAAATCTGTGGACTACACAAGGTTTGCTCTGTATGGGCGGCGTCATCTCCAGCTAATGCTCACTCCCACCTGTTTTAGGATTCCTTCCACACGTTGCAAGGCCCGTGGTCTAAAAATAGTAAGCGTCGTAGCCCGAACAGCCCTGTGCTTTCCTTTGGGATCAGTTCATACGGGGCCATGACTCCCTGCTCCCTGGCGTTTCGTGCTGAGTGACCACCCCTGCAGGGCCAGTGGGTAAGTGAGGGGCAGGTATCACCCCGGCGCCAAAATTTCAGGGGCACAGGGAGCTGTTGTGAACCTCATGCTGGCAGACCTGCCAGACACACGTTTTCTTCTCGCAACATGTTAGGAGAAAGACCCAGACAAATTCTGGCTCTGTCTCCAACAGCTGGAGATAAAGAACCTTGTTTTCCTTTCTGTCAGGGTTAATAAAACAAGCAACTTATTAAATAGCATTTTGACAAGCACAGTGGATAATGAATCCGGTTACATAGTTAAAGACTTTTAACAATTAAAAAGATTTATGAGCTGAACCCTCTCACATCAGTGCCTGAGGAGTGGATGGTGCTACCATTCACGCCTGCCCGAGCAGGGGCTGGGGACACGCAGGGCGGTGTCTTTGAGGCGAGGTGGAAGGACGCCAGAGGGGGACAGTGCAAGGCTCACATTTTTGATTCCCAGCTGCACACGACCTTCTCACTGCCGTACTTTCTGCTGCAGGCCCAGAGTTCTGAAGGTCAATCGTATGACCCAGGGACTGTTTTCTGGGACCGATGCTGACCACCCAGGGGAGGCCGGGGGTCCAGGAGCTAATGGCACTGCCTCCTTGCAGGCCCCTCTCCAGACTGACGAAGGAGCAGGGTGTGCCCACAGATAGGTCTCTGCTTGGAACATTCAAAATCATACTTGGAAGAACCTTCACTCAAGAGTGTGTGTGTGTGTGTCTGTATACACACACACACACACACACACAATATATATATATATTTTGAATCATGGTGTGAAAAGAAAATAACAAAAAAGAGGAAACAGCACTGGGAAGAAAAAAAAAAACCCAGCAAAGATTTGCACTTGGCAGATATTAAGTGTGCGAAGAGGGAAAGAAAGCCAGTCCACCACTGTGTTCAGTTTAAGGTGCTGGAGAGAGCAAGACAAAAACACGAGGGCGGCTCCTACGCTAACTTAGACCTGGGATCGCTCCACGTTGAGACGCTCTTAACAGATTGCTAATGGTGACCTCAAGGGGCTGACAAGCCCAGAAGTATTTTCAGGGAAAAGGCTTCTCCATTTTAGCTGGAAAAATACACATCCGTTTCTGATGACAAAGGTTATGAACTGTGTCAAGAATTCTCCAAGCTCTGAGACGGTCTCTCTGCAGCTCGCTTCTGTTTGGAAGGTGTTAGGAACATAAGCCTGATGAAATAAAACCAGTGGCCTCCAGGGTCTGCCTCGCCTTTGTTTTGAGTGTGACACAAATGCACGTCTGACCCTCCGCCTGGGCTCCTGTCTGGTGAGAAGCAGGTGCTGCAGGCCGTTGGCCAACATAGTCACGCGGATTCGTGACTCACAGCGCGCTCTGCTGGGATTGTCTCGGGATTTTTGTCTAGCGCCAAAGCAGATGCACTACAAGTTATATGCCAAGTAGTTCCCTGCCTGGGACAGTTTCTCCAAGGTCCTCAGGTGTCACCTCAATATTTCTTTGATGCCTGAAAGCAACACAGCACGCAAGATACTAGGAGAAGAAGCTTGCTTTCCAGCACACCACACAATTTACCATTTACTGTTTTAAGGAGTTCCCAGATCTCCCAGAACCTGTCACGTTTCTTAATTATTAAGTCGAAGCCACATTAGCTTATATTTGAGGTTCTACGACTTTCGTTTATTGTCACCAGCTATGTGTCAGGTCCTAATCTTGGTGACTTATAGAAGTTATTTCATTCAACCCTGAGAATGGTCCTGAGTGGTAGGTATTAGGTATTGAGATTTTGGTTAGGAATGACTAAGTATTTTTTTTTTTAACTCTGCTACTCCTAGAAATAAATTTGAAATGGACATCTATCTCTATTCATATTTTCATCTTATCTGTTGGAAACTTGACCACTAGTCTTCCTGTCCATTTCAAGAAGATGCATGCTTTATTTATTTATGTATTCCTCAAATTTTCTAATCTCTGTCTTTTCAGTAACAGAAATCTCTTCAAAGAATTCAGTGCTGTGAAAGTCTAAGCATTATCCCTCAAGAAAATAGCTTTTCTTTGCTTTGGGAAGCAGCCAAATTTTGGTTGATTTTTTTTTTTTCCATTGAAACCAAGTTTGAAGACTGTAAAAAAAGGAAAAAAGAAAGAAAAGCTGAAACCATGTCTGGTCTTCATAGCTAACTTCTTATGTATCAAGATGAGCATATTTTCCATAAAATGACTTGCTGATTCTAGTTCGATCTATATTTAATTAAGGGGAATAGATCTCATTTTCTCCTTCAGGGCAATGCAGAACCAACAGGTTACTTTCCAAACTGCACGTGATCCTGCAACTTACAGCTTGAGCACATTCCCAAACTCCGGAGTCATTATGGCGGGTGGATTGTTTGTTAGGGCTACTTGTACTAAATTGCATTCTGCGCTGCTGGGTTGCCTTTGCGCTTGAACAGTTGTGCTGAAAAAAAACACCCACATTTACCAAAGTCATCTCCTCCAAAAGGAAATCTTGCAATGACGTGTTAATAGCACTGTTTTATATGGCACAGCAAATTTAGCCTATCCCTAGAGGCACAGCAAATTTTGATATATTCTGCCTCTCCTTGATGATGCTTATCTGCTTGGTATTTAATTTGCAACTTGTTATCTATTACTCATGCTGTTTGCCAATTTCTCTTCTGTGTTTCATACCATTGTCAAATTAACTTTTTACTGGGATATGCCTGGAAAAGGTAGGTGTAGCTCAAAATAAACTGGTTTATCATTTAAATTTTTCTTTGCCTCTGGTTTCTAGAACTTTGGCATTTTATAGATTATAAGTCAAATCAATGCATAAGAAGATATGTTGCTATAGCTATGAAGCAGTCTACCTACCTATCCATCTGCACCTGTCTATCTGTCATCATGAACTAGCTCAAGATCCATCCATCCATCCATGATATCTTATCTATCATTTATCCATCATCCATTTATCATCTGTCTATGTATCTATCAATATCTACCATCTATCATCTATGTAACCTATGTGTATACATACACATACTCAAACATATGGAGTATTTGATGTACAAGGGAGTGTTCTGTTCTTGAAAGTAATAATTAATTTGCCATTTATCCTTTTATCCTTGCAGGGAATAGGAAGTGGGGGAAGGACAAAGCAGATGTTGTCATGATTCTATTTAATTTTGAACTAGATATTTCAGTTATAAGATGAATAAGTTCTGGAGATCCAATGTACAGCATGGTGACTGTAGTTAATAATATTTTATGTACTTGAAATTTGCTGAGAGTAGATTGTAAATGTTTTATACACACACAAGTGGAAACTATGTGAGGTGGTGGACATGTTAATTAGCTTGATTGTGGTGACTATGTATATCAAAACATCATCTTATTACTTAAATACACATAATTTTTATTTGTCAATCAGACCTCAGTAAAGCTGGAAAAATTTAAGACAACAAAAACCAAATATCTTATTTTATGTGAAACTGTGGTATTTGAAAGTCTCCTTCATTTGCAAAATAAAAATGTGTTGACCTTACCTGCGCGCATTTCTTTATTCAGTGTGACTATAGTTTCAGAATGGGGGCCTCACAGAGATTGCATATTGCTTATAAAAGCTGGTAAGTGTGTGTGTGTGTGTGCCTGTGTGTTTGGAGGGGTGTGTGGCCACGGTAAGGAGGGGATCGCAGGGTGGGAGGGGATTTGTGGTTCACCATAAACTCCCATAGTGTAGTGCGTTGCCGCAGGGCTGTGGTGCTGACAGCAGACACTCTGAACTGGGGGCAGGAGCGTGCACAGCAGGGAACGAGGGCTGATGGCAGGTTGGTGGCCATGAGGGAGGTTGCTGTCGTGCAGACTGGCTGAGCGACACCCGTGCTTGCTTGGTCCCTCACTGGGTGGGAGCGGAGCAGGTCACATGCACCGGCCCCCTCGGTGGAATGGGGAGCTGACACTCCCTGTCTTCTTTCATTCCTCTGTCTCCCTGGGGCTCTCTGAAAGCTTGTGAATAAAAAAGGGGATTCCTGTGAGTTTTTCTAGCTCTTCTTCAAGATGAAAGCATCAGAAGCTGGTTGCATTGCCCCCCCTTGGTTTTGCAGGCTGCTGGTGCTCCGGACGCCAGTCCTTGGACGACTGGGGCTCCCCTTGCTGACAGAAGCTGCCAGGCAAACCCGGAGGAACACCTTCCCATCCTCCCCCTTCCTCACGGGCGTTGAGGGTTGTATGAGAATGCTTTTGGGGGCTTCGGTGTTGCCGATGTAGGAGTATCTGAGGCGATGCAGAGTAGAGGGAAAAGGCAAATAGCTGTGGGCTCAGGTGTCCCCTGGTGATGACTGTGAGGGACAGCCGTTCCCTCTTGGTGGACTTGTTCAAAACTTACGGGTGCCGTTCGAAGTGGCGTAACTGTCTTCTTGACTGCGTACCTCTGTCCACCTCCCACTCACATCTGTCTCTTGTCTGTGTGTACGTCTGCATGTATCCAGCCCTGTGCGCACGGCATGTACACCCATGTCTGCGTGCGCTACGCCCGTCCGTAGGTCTGTCTGTGTGTCTGTGTCATTTACACCTCCCTGAGTCATCGATACCGTGTCCATCTACAGCTCTGCGTGTATCTGATCCACATGTCTGTATTGGTACCTGCATCTCTCTACACCATCTCTCGTTTATATTCAGTCACCCACGTCTGTACCACACCATGACCTGTAACACCAGCGCGTGCTGACCCACGCAACCCAGGTTCTCTTGATTAGCTGCCACCTGAGTGCCCTGGTGTTACACGCCGGCTGCAATTAGGAAACCTATTAATAACCACAGGAGAGTTTTACTGAGGTGCAGAGACAAGTAAATTGAGGGCGAAATTAGATTAGAGGTAACAGGTTATGACAGGTGAGATAGTTCTCTTTTTAACCAAAGAGGAATAAATGAATAATTTAATAAATTAAATTTTTACCGAAGAGGAACATAGAGGCCCAATTCATTCCAGTTTTCAGCCTCCATTTTTCAAGCACCTCGAAGACACCTTGTAAGAAGTCCACCACAGAGTATTTCTCGGGCTTTGGGAGATTGGAAGGCCCTTTGTATGTGTTTTCTTCTCCGTACGAATTGAAATGCCAGACTAACATTGATCATTCTTCATTTGTTTTTTCACTGATTTTGATTTTTTTAATTGGAACCTATCACAACCTGGCTTAGAATGTTAATTGAGGTTTTATGGGACATGTGCTGGCTTCCGAGGTACTTGTGCTTGTGTGGCTCCGCCGTGGTCGTGAGAGTCTGGGTGCTTTCCTGGCCTGGGAGGTGTTGCTCGCTCAGAACACCTGGGTGCCGCTGTGGCTGGCACATGCGGGACTGCGGAGACGCTCAGTGGCTGCCTGGCGGGATGCCTAGTGCTCCCAGGCGCTGTCACCCCAACGCCACCATGCAGTGTCCTAAGTCCCAAGACGGCAGAGCCTGCGGGACATTGTGCCCAACAGAGTGACCGGCCTGACTGTAAACTGTCGCTCATGGAATGCGCGAGTGGCCAGGAACAAGCGCCACAGGGAGGTTTTGGACTGGGGCACAGGACCGCCCGCGTCGGGGTACAGAGTGCGCCAGGAGGGAGCCCCAGGCTGGCGGAGGCGCTCTCTGGCTGGGTCGCGGCAGGTTTGGAGAGTGTAGCGGGAGAGGGAAGATGAGGAGCGGCAGCCGGCTTCACCCTCAGAGAGCGAGGACACTGGCCACGCGGGGGCTCCGGGGGAGTCCGGCCCCCATGGGGCTACGAGGTGCACACATCAGGACCAGGAGGCGGGAGTGATGGAAGCTTAAGGCTCTGGACCTAGTTTGGGTTGGATCCGCCTTTGGGTTCCCAGCTTTTAGCAACTGAAGCCCATGGCTGGCTAGGCATTCTCGCGGAGATTACTATGTGGAATGAACAGAGGGTCCCCGGGTCCCCAGAGGGCACACACGCCCCAGGGCTTGGAGGAAGAAGCAAATCCTTGAGAGACAGAAAGGAAGCTGTTCGTGGGCTGACCTCTGTCTGGGGTCCCGTACTGCTCCACCCCTCCCGCACAGTCCCTCTCGCACCCCTGCCTCTCCGACGCGGGCTGTCCGGTTGGATGGCGAACACCTGCTCCCTTGGACACTGCCCCTCCTCCCTGGGAGGTGACTCCCCGCGTGCCGGCACCTGCACGCGGATGGCTTCCTGTCTCCACTGAGGCTCTGGGCGCTGCGTCCTGTCCCTGAGGACTCTGGCACTGATGGTTTGGAGGCCCCAGCAGCCATTTCATCAGAAGCTCAGTGAACGGCTGCAGAATGAATGAATGTTTTCTATTCAAGCTTTCTGTGTGCAGAACGGTTTCTTCGGAGACAGCAAAGTCCCAGAAAGCAGGTGTAGTGTCCCCCCACGTGCTCCTCACAGACATACCCAAGGAGTGTGCTTACCTGAATGGCCTTCAGTGAGTTCATGGGCACTGGGAGAGTCTGGACCCGGCTCAGGGAGGAGGGGGCTTCCGGCCTGTCCATGCACAGGTCACTTGTGCTGCCTCCAGCAAGTACGCTTCGTAGCAAAATCCCTCACACTCCCCATTATTACAGAGGAAATCTTGGTCTTCGTTCTCCCTTTTTCTCCGACTCAGTCAAAGCTTACATCTGGAATCCTCCTGTATGTAAGAAGCGTTTTGTGTGAGATCTATACCTACCAGTACGCCCAGGTTGAGGATTGGGGGGAACTGTGGGGAGCGGTTGATACGAGCCTACAAGCATCACTGTTTCATCGGTTCAGCCCAACACATGCTTATGCATCAGATGAAATAAAACACGGGACGGTAATTCTCTGAGACTGAGCCATGAGGCTGCTCGAATTGCTTTGTCATCCACACAGTGTCCCACAGATGCAGCTGCTCCCTCCTCGCCTTTGCCTGGCTGGCCTGCGGCTGAGGGGCAGGCCTCTGTGTCCCGTCTCCGGAGGGAGGGATGGAGCTCCCGCAGCGCGGCTGGGGCGTTGCCTACGGCTGTGGCTCAGCGGCAGGGCCTGGAGCTCCCGTTCATGCTGGTTTGCTGCGTCCTGGTACCAGGCGACTGGCTGCGTGTCTCACGTGAGCAGATGGCTGCTATGTTGGCTCGTCCGCTCTGCTGCTGAGGCCTCTCTGAGTCCTGGAGTGCGGCAAGCCCGGAGCCTTGTGAGGAAGGCCATCTTCCTGGAGCTCTGTGCCCATCTTCTCCCTTCTGATAAAAACACTGGTCATAGTGGATTTAGGGCCCAGCCTAGCCTGGGTTGACCTCTTCTTGACTTGATTACATCTGCAAAGACCCTGTTTCAAGGAAGGTCATATTCACGGGATCCAGGGGCAAAGATGTGGACATATATTTTGGGGGGACAGCAAAAGACAAGTGGAATGGGAGATGCAATTGGAGCCATTTCGGGAAGATGCTATCTCCCGGCTGGTCCAGATGAGGCTCCACCGGGGCCGCTGTCCTGCAGCCCCTCCTCTGACCACACTCTGCCCACTCCTCCCAACCCGGGCTTCCGCCACTCTCCCAGTAGGGTTAGAGACACCTTGAACGTCTCTTGCAGTGTGAAGCCTGGATCAGCCACAAACTGTCTGCAGCCTCCAGACACCTGCTTGAACAGATGAGTCCTGGGGCTCGTCCTCCTGTTCCCTTCCTGTCCAGTACTCGGGGTGAGGACAGGAGGTGACAGGAAAGGCTCCTGGGCAGCAGGATCTTCCTGGGCTGGGGTCCCCCATGCTCCGGGTCCAACAGGGCACATCAGGGAGCAGCAGGCTAGAGAGGTGTCATCCTTGGCTTCCCAAGGGCTTTTTAATTTGGTGGAGCCGCTGGGACCCTGAAGGGCTCAGAGCACCACTCCCAGGGCAGAGAGAGGACCTGGGACACTTGCTCACCTGCCACCCCACACAACCGCCCCACTTACTCACCTCAAATGCGCCTGCATTCCTGCGTCTCTGTCCTGGAGAGTCCAAACCCTCCCTCTGCAGCCTGTGACAGCAGCCGTCCCCCCAGGATCCTCGTGAGTGCAACAGTTGTTACTGGTGACTTCATTCCTTCGGCTCCCAGCCCCCTATCCTGAACTAAATGCTAGAGGGTCGATGTTCTGAGGGAGGGAGGTTTCTTACAGAACAGACTACACGATAAACATGTGTTTGTTTTTTAATGGGCGATAAGTGGTCATGGTCTTTGTTTAATGAGACCTAGGACTTGGGATACTCTCCCATTGAACACAAGAGACATGCATTTAAGCTTCGTGTGAGCTTCACAAAGACAAAGCCACGTCACAAAGACTGTTCATCTGACTCCAGGGCTGGGCAGTGAGCGGGGGAGTGTGGCCTATAATCACGTGACTCAGGCTTTCTGTTTCCACCAGGATACAAAGAATGTGGTTCCCCAGGAGGATGTCCTAAATGAACATAAAAGATGGATATTTTGTGGGATCCTGGGGCCTCACACAATCTCATCTGAAGACCGAGCCTTACTCTGTTGATGATGTGTTTGAACCCCAGCCTCAAACTGGAGTTCTCTTATCACATGGCACACACGCTCACACACAGTCTCCGTGCTCTCATCAGATTTACGCTTGTCCTTGCATGTGAGGAGTGGAGTTACACATGTGGAAACAGCCTAACTTTATTTATTTTTATTTTTTTAGAAGATCATTTATTTATTTATTTGACAGAGAGAAACAACAAGAGAGGGAACAGAAGCAGGGGGAGCTGGAGAGGAAGAAGCAGGCTCCCCGCTGAGCAGGGAGCCCCGATGCAGGACTCAATCCCAGGACCCTGAGATCATGACCTGAGCCAAAGGCAGACGCTTAACCACTAAGCCACCCAGGACCCCAAGAAACAGCCAAACTTTAAACGGTGTTGGCGGAAAGATAGGGTTTGCACCTGCAGCTAGAGTCCTGTCTCCAGGGCAGACCTCGAGTTCAGCTCTATCAGGAATGAGGAAAATAATTCTGTGCCCTCTGGTACAAATCCAGCCCACTCCCTCTCTCTTCTGGGAATGCATATGTCCTCAAAATGAAGATTCATCTCACCGCAGAGGCAAAAACAGAAAGCACACATGTTTATAGACATTTTTAAATGGAAAAACTATTTTGCTACAGCACAGATGATACAATCCAGATAAAATTTCCATTTTTCTCTGTTAACCGGGTAATTTACTAAATTCTTCATAAAGGAGCAGGGTCCTCATAGTGGAGAACCATGTCTGCAGGGGTGGGATTGACAACATCACGCTGGGGTGTGATGCCTGCCTGGCCCGTACCAAGTCCGAGTCAGGATGTTTACCTGACACCTGGGCGTCTTGTCGCTTGGGCGTACGCAGTATCCTCATTGGGTTACGGAGGGAAACTTCTTTAACGGGGCTGTGGCTGCACCAGGTGTGTGCAGCTCTGTTTTCCTCAGATCTCTCTTTCATAACCTGTTTTGACTTAATTCACCTCAAACACCAGCGTATTTCTGGTGTGACCTGGGAAGAGAGTTCAGGGCTCACTTGCTTCTGGTCTCTTCCTGTGCACATTTTGGGGGCACGGCCCCCCTTCCACCGCTGAGATTGGTAATTGGTCAGGAGGACCAAGATCTTAGCTTCTGCTGTCTTTTTGTGATGAAGGAAATCACTTCTGCTTCCATCAAGCAGAATCTGCAGTGAATAAAGGAGAAATGTGTGTTCCGAGAGAGGAACAAAGTGGTGACAAGCTATTCTCTCGGGGTGGGGGGTGGTGGTGCCCAGGGGCCAGTGGGGCGCCATGGTCTACACTCAGGGAGCATCTCTTTCTTCCAGCATGGAGATAGGACTGCACCCGCCTGGGGCAGAGCGGCCTTCATTAGAACATTGCTAAGTCCTCCCAAGCTGAGTTCCTTTGAGCCACAGTTTATAAGACATTTTAAGGGATTGCATGTTACCTGCAACACACAAGGTTTCAGACATGACAGCTGATTCATCAAAGCCCATTCCCTGGTTATTTACACTTTAAAATTTATGAAAAAATATTAGAACTTGCAAAGTCAGCTTTTGTGACTTCATCCGTCCCTGGCCCAAAGAGGAATAATTTAGTAAATTAAATTTTTTGGCCTGGAGCCTGCTCGGACGCCCCGAGGAGGTCTGTAGCACGCTCCTGTTGCAGAAGTCTGTGCGGGCCCATCGGGATGCCCGTCCCCCAGCCTCCTGTGGCTCCTCTGTGCCGGCGGCTCCGTCCGTGAGCAGTGTGGTCCCTGTGTTCGGGTCCGGCCCCCAAGATGCACCCTGAAGGCTTCTGTCCTCCGGTACCCTCTCTCCTTGGATCTAGCACACGCTTGTCATTCACTTAACACATTCCCAAGAAGCACTGGGAATGGACGCTCTGGGTAACATCGGGAGAGCAGTGAGTCTGTTACGAGGCAACTACTGGTGACATCTTGACCTGGGGGGGAGGTCGTTGCCTGCAAACGGGAAGACCTCAGTTGGAGCCTGGCTCCAGGAACCCTTGCAGCAGCAGGCCTGGGAGCCCTACTGCACCCCCTCCTCCTGAGCCACAAGTGAGCCTGAGCCAGATTCACTTACGAGAAGACACGTGCTTCCTACATGTGAACATTTCTGCAGCTTTGGCCGCACGGGACGGCCTTGTACTCACTGCTGCTCCCTTCCCGCGTCCTGGCAGGTGGCACCATCCCTCGCCATCTGCCAGTCTCCGCTGCAAGCTCACCACCCGGAAAGAGCCTTCCGGGACCTGGCCCATGGCACACGCCTTGTTGTGTTGTGTTGACACCTGCCTCCCGCCTTCCAGATGTGGGTCGTCCTCTCCTTCACGGGACAAGGTCTCCTACCCGTTCTTAAACACATTTTTCTGGGAGTGGGTAATACGTGGTCAAGTGTAGAAATGTAAAGCCATGACGGTCTTTCCATTCGTGTCCCCCATGTGTCCCTGCTCCTTCCCAAAGTGAAAGGCTACTGAGGTCCTGTGTGTGCTCTCAGAGACTTTCTGTGCCTCCATGGCACAGACCTTGAGTAGCGTGGGTGTCTCCTACCCGTTCTCTGGGTTTCTCCAATCGGCCTCCCTGTGACCGCGACACCACCTCCCCGGCTTGTGCTGATAGCTGCAGGGCTGCGATAGTCTCCCCACATGTCCCGCAGAGTCACATGCAAGCCTGCGTCTGCGGTGTGCACTCCTGGAGCTGGAGATGTGTGCACAAGACCAGGAACCCGCTAACATTCAAACACATCTCGGGGCGCCTGGATGGCTCAGTCAGTGAAGCGGCTGCCTTTGGCTCAGGTCATGATCCCGGGGTCCTGGGATCGAGTCCCGCATCACACTCCCTGTTCAGTGGGAAGGCTGCTTCTCCTTCTGCTGCTCCCCCTGCTTGTGCACTCGCTCTGTCTCTCTCAAATAGAAATAATAAAATCTTGGGGCACCTGGGAAGCGCAGTCATTAAGCGCCTGCCTTCGGCTCAGGGCGTGATCCCAGAGTCCTGGGATCGAGCCCTGCATCAGGCTCCTCCGCTGGGAGCCTGCTTCTTCCTCTCCCACTCCCCCTGCTTCTGTTCCCTCTCTCGCTGGCTGTCTGTCAAATAAATAAATAAAATCTTAAAAAAAAAAAAAAAAGAAAAAGAAATAATAAAATCTTAAAAAAAAAAAAAGATTTGAACACATTTCGGGCCTGATGGCGGTTCCTGCCCCACCTGCACAGGTTGTGTGGATCACCACCTACCGAGTAACGGATGACAGCCCCTTGTCCTCAACCCCGACAATGCATCTGGGCCCATCCGATGAATGAAAAGTTGTGTCCCGATGTGGGTTAATTCTCGTATTCCATATGAGTGAATCTGGGCTTTTCTTTTGCATTTTCGGCTTGATCACACATTTTGTCCATATTGTTCTCGCACCGTTGGCCTTTGTCTTACTGATTTGTGGAAGCCTTTAAATTCAGGAGGCCAGCGTCTTCTGATGTATGTTGTAAAGGTGCTGCCCGTTTGTTACTTTCTTTTTGCGTGTTTGGTGGAGTTTGCAGCTAGAAAACTTGTATTTTTGTAGAGTTGAATTTATCCGTCTACTCTTTGATGACTTCTGGATTTTCGTTTTGTTCGGGGAGGGGATCCTCCTCACTCAGGGATGATGAGTGTGTTCTGGTATTTTCTTCCGGTTCTGCGTTAGTTTGTTGTCGTGGCTGTTTCGTACTTCGAGCTGTACTCACTATGGCATTCATCTCGGTGTCGGCAGTGTATAGGTACCAGCTTTGCTTTTCTCAGGTTGTCCCTTCATGTCCCTGTGGTATTTATTGAACCTTTTTTTTCCCTCAATGATATGAAATGACACCTGTATTATATAGTAAATCCTGGATATAGATATTTGGATCTATTTCTGGACTCCCCATTCTCTTCCATTGATTTATCTGTCCATTCAGTGCGGCAGCTGTGGCACTGACATTACGGTGTGCTCTACCATCTGGTGGGAAGGGGCCCTCCGTATCACTCTTTGCCACAGCAATTTTATGGATATTATTTTATGGTTTTTTCCCTTATGGACGTTTTATCAGGATTGCATGACATTTTTAAATTAATTCAAGTAGAATTGATATCCTCATAATGCGAACTTCCTATCTGAAGGTCAGGTGTGACTTTTCATGCAGAAAATCTTTCTTTTGGAATACTCAGCCGAGTTCTAAAGTGGTCTTCACACATATCCTGTATATATCATTTGACTTTTTTTCCATCATGTTTACTGATAGTTGATTACATGTGGAAAGCAATGATGTTGGTGTCTCACTTTTTACCCAGACACCTTACTGAATTATTTGATAAATCATAACATTTCAGGTGATTGATTTTCCCCAAGTATATGAACTTATCTGCAAATGATGAATGGTACTCAGGTGGTCTTGGCTCCATCCCTGCCCTCCCCACTCCCTCCTGCTCCCTCCACTTGGCTGCCTGGAGAGGCGAGGTTTAGAAAACATCCCTTTTCAACATGCCGACCTTTGATTTAGTATCAAGGACTGTTTATTCCATAAATCTTCTTTCATACCAGACATTTCCTAGGTATTTTGTGTCTAGTCCAGTCCTGAGAAAATCCCTACCCAATACTTTGTGTTATACCTACCTTAGTGTGTCTTAATGATTTGCCTCATAGCAGTGCCCTGCATAGCAGCTAAGCCTCATTTTTTCGAGCAAAGACTATGGGTTGCACCATCTAGCACACTAGTAAGTGCTCAATAAGGGGTTTTGCTACTAAGTGAACACGATATATTGTTTTGCTGTTGGTCTTTGCAAGGCACAACTGACGGGTGAGGACACAGCACGGTGCTATGTCCTCACCTGGAATCCAGTTCTTACATGCTGGTTTTTAGACCTCTACTCCTTCAGAACCATGAACCCTCCGTCTTGGTGGTGGGCATTTTATGTTATGTAACAGCAGTTAATTCTGTGTTCTCAATGTATCTTCAAGGATGTGGCTTCACAACTCACTATGGTTAATCTTGGTTTCTGGAACTCAATGTGGTCTCAGGGGACAGAGATCTCAGGGAGAACCACCCCAGTAATAGTGTAAATGAATACATTCAATTCTACACATAGAAATTGAAAAATTACTATGCCCCAGATACTGTGGTAGGCACTACGGTTATCATGACAGTGACGATAATGAAATTTTCACGTGAGCTTGACCTTATACTAAGTACTTGAAATGTTTTAAATTCTTTAATTCTAAAAGTGACCCCACAAGGTAGATTTTCGTCTTGTATCAGTTTTTGGGTTTGCAGCCTGAGGATGGTGCCGCTGTTGCTGTGATGCCCATGGAGCATCGAGGGGCAGAGCTGGTGGTCAAGGCCTGCCATGTGGCTGCACAACCACGCCCGTGTGCTGTGCACCGCGTGCTTCCGTGGCTGCCACGCGCTGCTCTGACACAGCAGGTCCCTGCCTCACGCAGCTTACGTGGTCCTTGGAAGACGACCTGCCTTGTTATGTGCTCTTGTAATCCCCTGCACGGAAATCCCCTGAAGGTAGATCCCAGAGCTGTCATCTTTATCATTATAGCTCCGTTATCTGCATAAACCCCTGGTATTCATTGTACCGGTGGAAGTCATTTTACTGAACTGGTTTAAATCACAATAAAAACCTGACGGAGGAAACTTAAAATATTTGTCTAAAAATATTAACTACTATCCCATGAGATAAAGATACTTTTTTCTTTTTTGAGTTCTAATCTTGGTAAAAAGTCAGTCACTCATAGCTCTTCGTTGTGGAGTGCTGAGTCTGTGTATTTTGCTTTTTCATTTGTGTGTGTGTGTGTGGGGGGTGTACTGTTTCCTCTTGTGGCAAGAGGTGAAGATTTCTTCTCTGCATAAAAGTCCACCCATCTGTGTGGTGGGCGTGGAATTCCACAGTCCAGGACTTTACTGGAAAATCAATTGGCGGGCAACAGAAATAAATGTAAGGCCTCGACCGAGCCGATGATGGGCCTCAGAACTGTAGAAGGATCCACCCGTGAGTACCTCCAGGCGAAAATTCCACTCCCGGGAGACAGCCTCAGACCAAAGAAAGTACACTGATAAATTTTATCTTCAAGTGTGAGAACTAGATAGTCAAGAAAACAGGTGACCTCAGAGCCCATTGCCTTCGATTATGTTATGTAAATATTTGACAACCACGAGACAACTCTGTTCTTCTGGCCTGAAGGAGGGGGAACAGGACAGCCTTCACACTGACGTCCAAAGTCAGGCTCTTGGAGCTTGCGTTTGTCTGAAGTCAGTGCCTGACAAAGGCTGGATTTTCCTGGGTTTTGTGTGCTGCTGTATCCAAAGGTAAATGATGGTATAGTCAAGGGAATTAACCTTGAGACAAAAAAAGTTTTAGAATGTCCTTTTCAATTCAAGTGCTCCACACTGGCATTAATTCCTGTAGGACTGGAACCTGGAGCTTGTGTCTTGTGGTCTTCCTCTACCTTACGCTGAATTCCAAGGGAACCAGGATTAGGTAACTGTTCTTTGGAAAGCTTGTACCAACTTACGCCAAATGGCAAAAAATTAGAAAAGAAGTGTGTCTAAGAGTATGACTGCTCCCTCCACTGATGAAGCCTCTTTATTTATTACGGCACTGCTAGTCACACTGGAAGATACATTATATGTAGGGCCATGGTGCATCTGTCTGACAATCATGGGCTTCTCTGAGGATTCTAGAAGAAGAATATGGATTCGGGGAAACTTCTCTAAGAAGCACCCATGTTTAAATGATTACTATGTACCCCTGGGTGCAGTCTCTCCTTCAACAGTCGGCATGTTAGCACCTGCTGGGTGCCCTCGGTAGCAGCGTCTGTTAAATAAACAGGCTGTTGTCAGCAGGCTCTCGAAGGTGGACAGGGGGCCGTGTAGCTGTATGCTGGAGAAGGCATCTCTAATCCTGTTGGCCCTCTGCGTTCTTGGCGGCTCTGATCCCTTCCAGACTCTCTCCCTGTGCGTTCTGCACCCTCAATCCAGTCCTGCACAGAGCCAAATTGTTCTGTTCTTTTTCTAAAAAAAAAAAAAAATTAATTGCTCATTTCCTGCTAGAGAAGATGGATTTCAAGCATTAGTTGGTGTTAATATGAATGGAAAAATGATCAAGTGTTGAGAACTCAAAACAAAATGGAGGAGAACATGGTACTTCCACCCACACCTGACTTCAAAGCAGAGATGACTGTAGGGAATGCTTTTTGTGTGACTCGGAGATAGTGGGTTTTCTCTTGACAGTGGGCTTGGGTGAGCTCGGACACGGGCTGCACTGCACTGAAATTTTCTGTGTAGGTGCTGTGAGGGGATGGAAGTGAGACGCTCCTTGGAGTAAAGCAGTTTGTCAAAAAACCCCGGTGATCTTTAGGAGCAAGCATATTTAGTAATCACCCGGAGTGTGCTTGGATCACTGGAATGTGGACCTCTCTCCGTCTGTTTCTGCCAGTCTCTGATAGGGTCTGGCACACGCACAGCTTTGTGAAGGGGGATTTCAGGGCTGGTGTGGTGACTTCTGTTGTGCGGTGTGAAGCAAAGACAGGTGTGATGCGGATCAGCTTGGTGTGGAAAGGGCAGCAAGGGGCTCTGGCTTCAGCCCAGGGATTCAACCTCATCTTTCAAGATGGTGACGGCAGCGCCCAGCTGACACCAGTCTGCACAGGAGCCGCAAAGAGAAGCTGAGCTGGGACCGTGGTCTTGGGCACGTCCCTCCTGCAGGAACTTCAGTTTCCCCCCCTGTAGTCGGAGGGTGAACTCAATGGCCTATCAGCTCCAAGGGATTGCCCGAGACCTGGAGAAGGGTGACTTCAGTGCCCTCACGGACTCAGGCCAGCACTCTGCTCCCGGTGGGGATCTGGCCTGTGAGACCTGCCACCACGGGGAGACGTGGGCCCCCCCTGAGAGGGGAGGGCAGCAAGGTGGGGCCGGGGCATCTGCCAGGAGTGCAGTCAGAGTGCTGCCTTCCACTTCCCGCTGATGGCAGAGCGACTGCGAGAAGATCACGCAGCAGGCCTCTTGCATCTGCAGCCCCAAATGCTTTCTTAAAGGGACCCGACAGGAGGGAGGGAGAAACACAAGGTCCAGGCGTGGGGAGAGCCTGTAGCTCTGTGCCCAGGGCCTGTGCACCCATGAGGGTGTCCTCAGCCCATGAGCCGTGGTGGAAGAACAGTCAACACCCTCCAGCGAAGTGACTTCACGGCTCACCAAGGGAAGGCAGTGGCAGGCCGAACGTCGGTTCCCGTGACACATGTGCATTAAGTGCTGGCGTGCGTCACACAGGAAGACCTGGTCCTGCCCCGAAGGAGTCCGCGGGGCGATGGAAGAGGGCAGTGCTGGACAAGGGGGGGGCAAGGGGTGGATCGGAGGCTCTCCCCAGAGCCTGCTGTGCAGGTGTCTGGGCTCCACATCAAGGGCCACGGTGAAGAGGAAGGCTCAGTCCGCAGGGAACACTCACGGGTTCAGGCAAGGTGGAGACTTGGTGACCTAATTTTAAAAAATGATCTAGGCTTTTCTCAGAGCAGACGGTTCTGCTCCCTCTGCAGGAGCATAATTATGGGATGCCTTGCTTGAGGTTTCCAGAGGAAGATGGTTTGAGAGGCAGAGCTGACTGCATTGCACTTTAAAAAGAAAGAGAGAGAGGAGCCAGATTGCTTCCATGGGGGCTGAGGGACCCGCCTGTCCCAGACTGGCCCTGGACAGTGAAATGTGTGAGAAACCCATACCCGGAAAATTCTCATATGCATATGAAAAATCACGCAATGAAAAGGGAGCAAGGGATTAGGACAAGATAAATTTATACCAGCTTTGCACATTCCATTGACAAATTTGCTGTTTTTGCGTAGTTGCCCCCGACCTCCCGGTTACCGAGGGGATGACATTAAAGTGGAGAAAATGGCTTATTCTGTGTGATAAATTCAAACAGAGATGACGCACTTTGCCCACCAAGTATATCTAAGAAATTGTGGGGAAATGTCAAGCATTTCAAGAGAAAGCTGCTGTAAATTCTGATGCTGGAGACGCTCACAATTTCTGCTGAGCAGAAAGGGCCCTTTGTTTGTGTGGGGCTGACACTCAGCGTGTGGAATATTATGAGCTGGGAGTCTCAGGGAAGGAAGAGAAGAAAAGTGGGGATGTGACAGCTCAGGCTCTGGTGGGCCGGGAGCTGGGAGCAGGGCCCAGGGCAGGGCCTGGGCGGTGGGAGCAGGAGGACACCGGACCCGCTCTGGCCCCAGAGCGCACCCGCCCTGCCCCTGCCCTGCTCTGCACTCCACCCTGTACCCGCCCTGCACCCACCCTGCACCTGGGATGGGAAAACCAGCGCCCGGGGGTCCGGGGTGCAGTGAGGAGGGGGCACCCCTATCCGGAGCCACTGTGGTCCCCCCAGGGGTTGCGGCCCGCACCCACTGTGCCCGTGGGACATGCAGCTCCCGCAACCGGGTGCTGCAGGCGTGTCATTCCGGAAATCCACAAACCAGAGCAGGGAAAGCGCTCCATCCCGCAGACACAGGGATTTGTTGAGGTTTGGATTACATTTCATTTGAGAAAATAAATGAAAAGAGAACACACAAACCCCCCGACACTGAACACAACATAAAGAGCACACTTCTGCTGGTGGCGCTTAGAGGACAAGCAGAGAGTTGAGGGTGTCCCTCATGGAGGTCAGAGGGTGCGGGGTGGACAGAGGGGGTGGGGGCGGGAAGGAGGACAGACATCCCCCACACAGTGTGGCAAAGTGGCCATTTCACAGTGATGTTCATACTTCACAGAGTTTTCTCGTGATGACCTCATGGGTGTCAGAGGCTGACGGGGCAGAAGATCTTCCTCCGCTTGGTCTGCAAGACCCACCCTGTTTCCACTCGCAGGGCCTCTACAGAGATCAGGCCTGGGGGTCCCGCTGCACCACAGAGCACCCCTTTCCTTCCCCCCTCCTACCCCCAGGTCACCCCGTGCTGTGCATACTCCCCGCCCCCCCGTAGCCCCCCCAGCTGCACAGTGTCCTGCACATACCTGTGTCCTGTCTACCTGGTCACACACCTGAGAAGGTGTGCTCTCAGACCTACCAACACCTGTGGAGGGGATGCCAGGTAACGTGCCCACAGGCAGCCCTTGCGGCAAACCCATTACTTTGGTTTGTCTGTAAACCACTGTCCTGATTTCCGCACCCCCTGACTGTTGCAATCTCTTGAACCAGGGTGGAGAGTCTTTCACCTGTCAGAAGAGGTTGTTGATAATCATTGTGAAGTAGGGCACTATTGGCCTTTTTTAATGAGAGGTAAAGATTATCCCGTGTGATGACAGAAAGGCAATGCGTGCGTCCAGCTTCCCTTGGTCAATACCTTATTCTACCGCGCTGGCGTCGTCAGAGTTTCATTATGCAACACTCCACTGCAGGCCTTGAAGGGACCCTAATACCAGCTCATTGATCTCTTCATTTAGAGAGGACGACACTGGGTGCAGTGGGTGCGGGATGCACCGCAGACCCCAGCTCCATGTGTCCACACAGAGCTCCTGAGCCCCTGTTCCCTGAGTGCTGTGCTCAGCTCTGCTCTTACACAGACAGAAACCTCGGTCCTTGCCCATGGCCTGACAGAGATGGAATTATTGGCGGGTGATCTGAATGTAGTGGGTAAATGGGCATGTTGGGGTTGGTTGGCCACAGGGCATCATTGGGAACCCAGAAGTAGAGGGACCGTTCCAACCACTGGGAGTGTTCCAGGAGGCTTCTTGGGACCTTCCAGGATGAAAAAGTTCTCCTGTCTGTAGGCAGCAGGGAAGGGTGTGATTACAGGCGAAGGAAAGCCTATACCCAGGGGTCCAGAGGCCAGAGGAGGTGTGGCATGCAGGCCAGGAGGGGCGGAGGGCTGGGTGAAGGCATGCAGGGGTCAGGCCCCAAGGCCTCCAGCTCCTGCAGGCGGGCTCCCATCTGTATTTCGGAGCCCCGTCTCCAGGCCACGTTCAGTGCACCTGCAGCTACATTTCACTGTAGACGAGAAAACTCAAACGGCAGCTCCTTCTTTTCAAAGAGAGGCTAAAGTTACACTGAAGTGCTTCTTTGCAGGCACGGACGTTATGAGCTTCCGTGGCCACCCAGGCGTCTCAGGTCCGTGATGATATGAGTGCGCCTGAGTCAGACGGGGGCCAGGGGAGGATGGTGGCATGCAGGGAGGGAAGACACTCTGTCACACTATTTCCTTTTCTGGAAGAAGAAGAGAAGAAACAGCTCGCCGGGGAGAGCCGAGCTTCACATCAGGGATGTGAATGGCACCCCAGTGCCCCATCTGAGCCTGTGCACTGGCAGGGGAGCGGGAACCAGTAGGTAAGGTCTCAGTAAGACCAGCTGCTTCCTGTACGCAAGAAGGAGCGTTTACCTAGATCCTGTAAACGCGCTCTCATTTCAGCTCCTAGAGAGGCACCGCACGGCAGATTGCCTGCAACTGCAGCACTCCACTCTGGCGAGAAACTTCCCTGTTAGCCGAAGCACATGGGCCTCACACACCACTCCTCTGAGGCTTTAATGGGAGTTCTAAGTCAATGGAAAATTTGAGCTTCAGAGGAGCGGCGAATTGGGCCCAGAGGTGGTGTGGGCACAGTTAGCATCGGTGGAAACACAGAAGGTGCAGAGGACGGGAAGGCTCAGAACGCAGCCCCGGGTGGAGCAGAAGCAGCCCACGAGAACCATTGAGCTTAATAAGGTGGGGGGCAAATGTGCTCACCTCCGTTTCATGCAAAGTGCATGCGGCTGCTTGTAACGCCTGGCCTTTGTTTGGGGTGGAGGCGGGCTGAATGAGAAAATTAAAAATCCCTCTCTGCTTTGTGCTTCTCGAACTCCTTGCTTGAAACTGCTGTTCATATTAGTCACTGTGTTTGGGGATGATGTCAGGGCCTGGTATCCTCTACTCTACACCTTTCTCAGGACAGAATGGCCAAGGGTGGGGCTCTGCCTTCCAGCCCATGCCTTAGGGCTTGGCATGGAGGCCACCTCGCCAGTGTCCTAGAACTTTGCAGACTCATACCTGCAGGATTCCTTTGCCTCTCCCAAATGCCTCTCTTTAAGGATACCATCATCGCACCAAATGAGGTAAGGTTTTGCACAGTGGGGCTCTTAGATAGTGCCGTTCGATTTCACATTTTCAGTCTCTCTTCCTAATATTGGAGAGCACAGTGGCATTTCCTTTGACCAAGCCCATGGCCTCGTTGGGGTAGTTGTAACTGCTGCCTGTGATTGCCACTCCACAGCCGCATTCGTGGTGGACATGTGTGCTGCCTAGCACGGCTGGCCGAAGTCTCGAAGCCGGGGTGAGACCTTCCAGAAGTCGCATGTTCTTCCTCTTTGGGGTTACTCTCCTGAGTAAATGAGTGTATCCCACTCATTTACAAAGACTTACTCTCCTCCTGCTGTGTCACAGGAAGGGCACAGACACCCTGGTGAAACAGGTGGGCTCTGAGCAAGTGAGGTGACATGGGGAGGTCCTGTCCTGGAGAACTCCACACCAGGAGGAAAAGAGGCTCGCAATGCAGGGGTGCGGCCAGGGTAACCAGGCTGCCCAGCCCAGCTCTGCAGATGTTTGCGGGGCCTCGTCCTGTCACTGGACTCCAGGGTGGAGCCTCATCACGGGTGAGGACGACTCTGAGGACGTGGGAAGGACATGGAAGCTGGGCTTCCCCGACCCTGGGGCCTTTCAGTGGGGAATGGAGGTCACTGGAAAACTGAAGTCCCCAGTGAGTGATGAGATCCAACATCGGGACTTAGGTCCTAATGATGAGATGCTGGGGCTCCCCTGTGTTACCTTTCGGACCAACCCCCCCCCCCCCAACTAGGACTATTTTCTTACATTGCTGTCTGCTCAGCTAAGATGAGGAGACCACGTCTCCACCTCTCTGGACAGGATCCTTCCATTGTGTCCCGTGGCCGCTGTAACAAACCAGCACAAACATGGCTTAAAACAACAAAATGCGTTGTCTCACAGCTTCAAGAGGCTACAGTCTGAAGTCAGGTTCCTGGCTGCAGTCAAGGTGCTGGCCCGGCCTCTGTGCCTCCAGAGGCTCTGGGGGGAATAAGCTTCATCGTGCTTTCAGCTTCTGGGGGCTCCAGGCTCCGGCTCTGTGGTCACAAAGCCCCCCCCCCCCCCGGCCCCGGTCAATCTCCCTCTGCCTCTCCTGCCTGGATGCCTCTGCGGGCGGGAAGACCACCAGATGATCCGAGATAACGTCTCCTTCTGAAGACTCCTTACTAATTCAAATCCACAAGGACCACTTTTTTACAGAAAGCGAGTTTCCAGGTTTCAGGAGTAGGACCCAATACTTGTGGAGACCAGTGTTCAGCTGAACACGGGCCTTCTCTGTCTCCTGCTCCTTTGGGAGCTCCGTTTCCTCTGGTGGACATTCGCCACATTGCACGTCTCTGTGGACCTTCAGTTATCGCTCGCTCTCACCAGCGAACCCTGACCCAGTGCCCATACTTGTGCCGAAGAGCATACACATCCCCTCTTACTCCCCAGTTGGCTTCAGCATGACATTTTTGGCCTCAGCAGGGTTGTTACTGACTTCAGCGAGCTCACAAAGTGAAGTCTGATGCTCGTACAGCAGCTGTCCAGCTCTGTCCATGTTGGTTTGTGCCTCGAATACATTTCTGGAACTTTCTGCGTTTCACCTTCTTCTCCTGTAGAGTGGGTCTGATTATAGAGCCTTCCTTAGGAGGATTTCCTAGGATAGGCATATACTGTCCTTAGCATGGTGCGTGGAGCCCCGTAAACGTTTATTGAGCACAAGCTGTAGCTATCCCATGGATCTCCGGAGTGAAACTCACGATGACAAGATTGTTCTCCAGAAACATGACAGCATGGGCTCCTAGGGATAAATGCATTCTTGCAATACTTCCTTATGGATTCGATACAAATGTAGTATCTGAGTTTCTTGGCAGTCCAAGATTTGGGGCATTTTCCTTAGGCAAAAGGACAATCTGTGACAGAGGTAAGCAAGGAATGGTGTCTCTGGTACCCTCCCCAACAGCTGTACTAGCAGCAGAGTGATATATTTTTTCTATCCTCTTACAGTTCCCACCCCGGAGGACGGCAGCCACATCGGTATTGAACAGCTTGTCCATGTGCACCCTGTCTCACGTTTGTCTGGTTCTACCTTGTGAACTTTAAGTCCCATCTGTTACACCTGTCCTTGTGCAGGTGCTCCTGGGGTGCCAGGCTTGGGAAGAAGAGAGGTGGGACTCTTCATGGAGTGCAGGCATGTGAGGTGAACAGCATAAATAGTGGGGTGAAGGGTGGGCCCCGGGACCCTTGTCATTTCTGGGGGAGATGCAAGTTCTGAGAAGGGCTGTTCCTGACTTCATAGAGCCTGGAGCAGGCCTTGGGGGCATAGTCATGTGCACAGATCTTCATCAAGAACATCTTGGGCCAGTGGCATAGGTCCTTTCTTTCAGATCGCCTATTGTTCCATGTTATTACGGCAAGACCGATAACAGTAAAGAAAGCCTGTTGCAGTCACTGGAGGATCAGAGCCCCGTGGTGATGGCCAGGGTCTGGCCAGGCCTTATAGACACAGCCCCGCAGGGAGAAGGTCATGGCTCCTGGGGCTGGATCCGACAGGAGCTGTGCTCTCAAATGGACCAGTCCTGGGAAGCCCTGCCCGCCCTCTCCGTGGAGCGGGCCCACAGCTGGCCACACCTGCCCTCTCAGCCAAGTGCGCCGTCGCATCGGGGACTGGCTGGAGCAGAGGTTGGGAGCTGAGGCTCTGCTCACTCTGTGCTGCACAATGAAAATGGACTTCCTACTGTCCATGCTGCGCCTGCTCTCTCAACCAAGGATGGAGCAATGTGTAGAATTACGTTGCAGGTCATGTCAAATTGGAGTTGGCTCCTGTCTCAATGTGTTGCGTTAAAGCAAACCAGTTGGTATGGAGACATATGGGGCTGGAGGTAGCATTGTATGGTCTGGTAATTAAACTATAATCATTTGGAATATCTGCCAAAGGTCTAAATCTAAGTTCACCCAAGAGGCAACGAGTCGACGCCCTTTTTACGACATCCCCCAGCACCCATGAATACCATGGCATTTAAACCTCTGACAGCTTGTCTATTCAAACCCCACTTGTGAGGGATTTATAACTCAACCATAAAAATCCACTCTAAGCTTAAGGTTGGCATGTGAGAACTCGGCTCAGGAGTGAATTAATTAATGAATTTGTCCTTTCTTTCATCAATTTGACTGACACCTTCACACATACCCCCTTGAGATGTGATCTCAACAGATCGCATAAAACAAGAAACTTTAGGCTTGGCCACTGCCTCCAATGAATGAATGCTCACAGAAATTACCAACCCCGTAGGGAAACACAGTAATGGAAATCAGATCCCTTTAGGACCCCGAGAGCTGGATGGTGTAGTTGGGTGAACAGGAGCATGAGGAGTGAGACCTGAGCTGAGTCCTCCCCATGGGCAGCCTCCCCCTCCGTGCCTTGCATGGTTCTGTGGTTTATGTGGCACAGAGGAAGCCCTCTGGGCTTTTCCACCATTGACGGGAGTGTCTACTGTCTCTGGAATGTTGGAAAAAGAACTGCTACTCCCTTGGTGTTCTTGTTTTCTCTTTAAATGAGAATAACAATCTTTTTTCTAATGAAATTTACCTTCTGTTAGGGCATACCAAGAGATGATGGCTTTTGCATTTTGTGTTTGGGTAACTAAAGGGAACCCCCAGCCCCACCCAACCCAAACAAAAATGAAAACCAGGGGCGCCTGGGTGGCACAGCGGTTAAGCGTCTGCCTTCGGCTCAGGGCGTGATCCCGGCGTTATGGGATTGAGCCCCACATCAGGCTCCTCTGCTATGAGCCTGCTTCTTCCTCTCCCACTCCCCCTGCTTGTGTTCCCTCTCTCGCTGGCTGCCTCTATCTCTGTCGAATAAATAAAATCTTAAAAAAAAAAAAATGAAAACCAAACAACCAAATAAACAAAAATTTTAAAATAATGCATTCAGGAGGCCAAAAAACCGTGGCTTACAAAGACCCAGAAGTTCATTAGTGGCATATAGTTACCAGGTATGACACTACTCTGTCAATATTCTGTTACTCTTTATTTTTCTTTATTTGTCCCCTGGGTGGGGTGTGCATCATTGGGAATTTTTCTTTTTCATGGTCGGGGAAGTATGTGGGAGTTAATGGTGTAACTCTGAGCTGAATGGAACTTTACTTTCCGGCTTAGGGACTCATCAAGATGCTGGACGCTGTGGATAAGAAAGCAAATGCAGATACCACATACTGGCCATGTGATATCAAAGTTGACTGTGTGACCTTTGGCTCTGGGGCCAGAAATTGCCATTCTTTCTGCTTAGAAAGAAATCTTCCCCACACACCGAGTGGTTCAGCGTGAGGAGGAACACATTTGAAGACTAGAGAGTGGATGTACTCGGACATGTGAGGGGAGAGCCTGGGAATGATGCCTGTTAGGGGAATCCGGCTAGGGGGGGATGCTGCTGACACGGAGAGAGGGATGGCACGCCGTCAGCACTTTTCACAGATTTGGTTGTGTTGGTTCCCACTCGTGTAGGTTCACGCAGCAACGAATCAAATCTGTTTTCAGAAATGAATTTGTTGATGATGCTCTGTTAGTTCAAGTAAGCTGCCTTAACGTGTGTATCTTGCACAGATTGCCAAGGAAATACGTACATTTCCTGTATCAGCCAAAGAAGCCTTCGATAATCACTGGGTATGCTCAAACTTGTTTAACCGTGTGGTGCTGTGTTTCCCTCAACCTGTATCAGTCTTTCCTACTTGATTATTTTGGGTTGAATTGCTGCCCCTGTTCACATGTTGAGTTGTAGCACCTGGTACCTCCAAAATGTGACTATATTTGGGAATAGGGTCACTGCAGATGTAATGAGTTAAGATGAGGTCAGAGTAGCATGGGCGCTGATCCACGATGACGAGCGCATTTAGAAGAAGAGGAGATTTGGGCATAGAGACAGACATGCATGCAGGGAAGACACCATGAAGATGCAAACAAAGGTCAGGGTGGTACTTCTGCGAGCCTGTGGACACTGGAGACTGCCTGAAATCACCGGAAGCTGAGAGAATCATCAAGAAGATGCTTCTCTCACAGTCTCAGGCAGAACCAACCCTGTCAATACCTTGATCTCAGACTTCTGCCCCCAGGACTGTGAGCAAATAAATTTCTGTTTTGTTTTTGTAAGCCACCCAGTTTGTGGTACGGCAGCTCTAGAAAACTAGTATGCCAACAATGCAAATAGAAACCCTTTCTCTATTTTTCTTCTAATGCAGTTACTGAGTAGAGGGAAATGCCATCAATATGCTCAAGACATATTTCTGTTCTTATAAATATCTCAGTTTTATTTCATTCAGAGAATCTGGATCAATCCCCAGTTTGGATCAAAGATAATGGCCTCATGATTTGGCGGGCTCTGTACTGTGCTGTCCATGCTGTATGCTTTGGATGCCCTTAGCCCCATGGTGAGAAAATTAACTTATTGTGTTTTCCTTCAACACTGGTTGCCATGTTTTTTACTCGGAGACTTGTCACCCTAAGAATAATTGATTAGGATGGCAATCAGATCCCGAATCAAGACCTCAGTTCCCATGTTAGCCAATGACAAAGACTGCCCAACAGAGATCCCTGCAGTTGTTCCTGATATTCATCCTCATCAGAAGCAGCCTTCGGGGTATAATCAGAAAACACAAAGAAAGGAACACAGACAATGATGGAAAAGAATCCAAGTGACACGAGAAGACACAAGAGAAGCCACGAGATAAGGAAAACCATGAGTCAACAGGGTCAAATAGTACAGTTGAAAGAGACAGACAAGAAAGAGACAGAGAGACAGAGAAGTACTACATAAGAAATGTATTGTTGATGTGAAGTGTAAACCAGGAGGAAGATGCAAAAGTTTCACACAAGAAATAGAAAATCACAGTCATATTAAAAGAAAGTAGATAGTAAGTACAGATTATGTCACAGCACTTGATAAAATTTGTAACAGCTTCTAGACAAATCCTAAAGAAAAAACAAAACCCAAATAACAGAGCTTCAGATAAAGAGTAGACATAGTCAATAATTATATTTTCCCCATATCGCAACAGATAAAGATCACATCTTAAAAATTGTTTTTTAGTAATTTCTTGTAGCTCACAATCTTTTATCTATGAAATCGTAAGTCCAGACAGCATGGAGGGAAGGTGTGCAGCAACAGTCAGTTTTCATAATTTATAGTTCAGTCGTAGGTTTTCAAACAGTAAGTTTTCCTCATATTTTAGCATTAAGACTGTCTCTAACATGTTTTCATAGCATATCATACATTATTAGATTATATAGAGATAATTTAGATTAGATTAGATAATCTGATCAACTGATGCAAATATTCATATTTGGGGAAATTGTTTTTTGTTTGATGATCAAAACAAGTATTTTTTATGATAAATTATGTTATTGGTCAGGGTTATGTCTCCCCTGAGAAGTGGCTTCTGGTCTTTTTTTGTCAGAGAATGTTACCAGGCCCCTCAAAATGCTGAAAGGAGTAGTATTCCCTCACCTCAGAAGATGTACTATAAAACAGAGGGAAACACTTAAATTATCCATCTGTTTGTTTTTTTGTTAATTCAGCAACTATGTATTGAGTATTCCCTCTGGGCCAGACAAGGGGGGCACAGAGGCTCACAGAGGAGGTAAAATGTGGGCATGACCTGAAAACAGAGACGGGAAGGAAAGGAAGAGGAGGGCATCTGGACAAAAAAGAGATGTGTGCAAGAGCCTCAAGTGTATCCAGGAAGTCCTAGGTGCAGAGTTTATTCTGTGCCAACTGAGTATTTGGCAAAGATGTGACAAGAGACAAGATTACAGAATTCAGTGTATGGGCAGTTTTTGTGACATGTGAAGGAAGACATGCCCATCTGTAGCAGGACGGAGCCAGGGAGGCCTTACAGCAGGAATCTGACTCCAGAAAAGACAAGACAGGAGGGAGCTAGTAGTAGAATGATTGTGTTAGTCTCCAAAGAAGCAGTGATAAGAAGGCAGCGATAATAGTGTCAGGTGGGAGAGACTGTATTTCACAACATAAAGGAACATATAGAGTCACTGAGATTCCATGAAGTTGGGATCAGGGTGTGGTGGAGAAAGGAAAATATCGTATGACTGCATAGCCTTGGTTTTGGTGACTGGGTAGAAAATGTTGGTGTCATTAACTTGGGGAAAGACAGTGCATAGAAAAGTAGATAAGAGAGGGAAGGGAAGGTAGAAGACAGAACATAATCAGTAGAGTCTTAGACACATTGAGTTTAAGAGTTCTGTATGTTTTTGAATAAGAGTAATAGTTTGCACTATAATAGTTCACACTGTGATCATTTACACTAGGATTACACTAAGATACATCATACTTTGATAGTTCACACCATGATAGCTCACACTATCATAGTTTACATGGATAGATCACAGTGAAAGTCATGCTATCATGGATCATGCCCTGAGAGATCATACCATGATCGATCACACTACGGTAGTTCACTCTGATTAACCACATCATGAAAGTTCACACCATGATAGTTCACACGATGATAAGACATACTGATAACCTAGAAAACCTAGATTATGCCATGATAGGTAATACCATGATATGTAATGCCAAGATAGATCACACTATGATAGCTCACACCAGGGACGCTCACACTATGATAGACCACACTACAGTGGTTCACTCTGGCATAGTTCAGTCCGTGATATACACTACGATAGTTCACAGCAGGACAGTTCAACTATGATTAATCACAGTGTGATTGTTCACTATGGGACAGTCACACTATGATGCACGCTATGATAGTTCACACCAGAACAGTTCACATAATGATTGGTCCCAGTGTGATGGTTCCTCTGGGAGAGTTCACACTATCATGTACACTATGAGAGTTCACACCAGGACAGTTCACATGATACTAGACCATACTATGATGGTTCTTCCTAGGGTGGTTCACACAGGGTAGCTCACACTTACAGTTCACACTATAATAATCCAAACTATATGGAGCACCTGTAATGTTTCCACCACTAAGCTGGGATTTTCACATATATCATGTTGATAACAATTAAGTGAGAGGTGTATTACTACCCATCTAAAAAGGAGAAAAATGGCATCTCAGAGGAGTTAGGTGATGGACGTGGTCCAGACACTCAACACCAAACTTGGGGATCTCGCATCCTCTGGCCCTAACTCTTTTCCCTCTTCTGCAGCCTATCAGGGAAAATGGTGAAAAGGGGCAAGCAAAGGTCTAGAATTCGAGCAAAGGGGCAGGGAGACAGAGAGCATGCAGTCAACAGAGGAAGCTTGCAACTCCATCAAATTCAGTCCAGGGCCTTCATGTGCTGGGATGCCAGAACGTAGTTGTAGTAACCATGAACCAGTGTAACTTTCCACCAGAATCATCCTGAGTCCCAGGAAAGCCTCTGCAGGAAAATGGAGCTAGAGCGGGGGTCCGGCTGGGTCTGGCGGGGTCAGAGTTGCCATGGATCTCTGCAGCACACACCTGTCTCCCCCGAAGAGAGCATCCCCCTGCTCTTTGGTCAGTTTCCACGTGGTACTGGTGCTGCCTTCGTTCCTGAAAACAAGCCGTCTAGACTTGGGTACATCTTACAATGACAGGGAGGGATGTGAAGATGTGAGACCTGGGCTTGCCAGTCTTGGCTTGGCTGCCTTTTCTGCCCTTGGACCCTCTCAACCTGGGAAGTGAGGAGGCAGCTCTCTGCCTCCCACCCCAAATGCCCATCTGGAGCTCCATCTCTTCCTACCTTGAGCTACCATTTTCCCCATGAAAGGCTTTTGAGAATCTGGAATCATTTTCCCTCTGCTTTCTTCTGTGCATTTTTGGCTAATGAATTAATGCCAACTGGACTAGATTCCCAAAGGTGGAAAAAAGCAAAGGTGTGAAGAAAATACTGCTTAATATTTGAAAATGTTTTCCTGCCACAAATGTTAACTCTATCCATGGGGGTAGGTGAGATCTTCCATGGAGAATGCAAAGTGAGGTGAAAAGAGAGGCTGGTACCTAACTCTGTAGGGACAGATATTTAAAAGGGAAGTAGGGGAAGCAGAGCAAGGAAAGAAGACAGACAATCAGGAGAGTTGGAAGAGAACCAGAAGAGTGGGTATTCAAGGAATCCAAGGGAAGAGAGAATTTCCAGAAAGAGAGTGCAGATATGTGGTCAGAGAGGGAATCACAAACCACCAAGTGCTTTAAAATCGTCTGACCTTTTCTCAGAACAGCAGCCATCAAAGGCTGTTTCGTGTCCAAGAGCGTGGAACTGGGAGCCAGGATATCTGGTTTGCAGCCATGGGAAACCCTGCCCTTCCAGGTGTGAGTTCTCCCACCTGTCTGATGCTGGAATCAGGTTTCTCAACCTTGGCACCGCCGGCACTTCGGACCGTGGCGGGGGCTGCCCTGCGCATTGCAGGCTGGGTAGCAGCAGTCCAGGCCCCACCCACTAGGTGCTGGAAGCACACCCCTTTAGTATGGCCACTGGACTGTCTCTAGACATGGCCCAAAGCGGTGGATTGTGTACCCCCTCTACACACCCTGAGAGTCAGTGGGGTCTCCGTGTTCCCCGCTGTGCATGGCAACGGCCATACAAGAAACGCAGTCCCACACCCCGTTGTGTTCAGTCCTTCGGCTGTTGTCCCTGTGCCTGGGAGGCTGGAGGGGATGCCTGGACATGGGATCAGAACAGTGCACACACAGGTTTAGAAAGAGTTCTGTCAACTGCAGACAATGCTCACACAACACTGATGATTCATCCCGAAGAGGAGGAGCTCCTGTGTTGCCTTTAGCCAGTGCCTAGGTGCTGTTTAGACACCAGTCAGCGCCAGAGGCTGGGAGCGCCTCCCCCTCCCCTTGCACACCTCATCCGAAGGGCTTTGTTTTCAACCCTCACTTTGTTTTTGCTTTAACCCTCGCAGTTCTGAAGACCTAGGATTAGGTTGGTTTCTGAAGACAGTGGCAGTTGTTTTTACCGTTGATGAAAAGTATCAACGGAAACATGAATCTATGTGTATTCATAGTACTTCCTGTGTGCACGTGAAGATGGCCTTCCAGCGGCTCCTCTCCCTCTGGTGCTCCTACCGGGGGCCTTAGGTAAAGACTCTTCCTCTCCCCTCTTCTCGGCCTGTCTTCCTCTTGCTCCTGACACCTGTCCGGCGCCCCTGTGCTCCGCGGTGCGCCTTCAGGAGTGAGTTAGACACAGATGCGGTGCTAGCAGGACCCGTCCAGGCCGAAGGGCGGCCTTGTTGGCTTCAGTGTCTGCGGGCCCCATCTACACGCTGACACTCCAAAATCGAACACACGGTAGAGCAAACTATCTGTGGGTTGGAGGAACAAATATTGTTGAGAATGAGGAATTATCGTCTAAAATATTTGTGTTTACCACAGTGGGCTGAATGCATCCCTCCCAACTCATACAATGAAGCCCTACCTCCAGGACCTCAGAATCTGGCTGTATTTGGACTAGGGTCTTTAGAGCAGGAAATGAGATTAGCTTTGGCCCTAATCCAATAAGATGGCATCCTTCTACGAAGAGATCAGGACACAGACACACACACCACGTGAGGACACAGGCAGAATGCAGTGCCCATACCCGGGACAGTGGCCTCAGGAGAAGCCTGGATCCCTGACTTCCAACCTCCAGAGCCGTGAGACATAAACGTCTATTGTTCATACCGCCTGGGGTCCAGTGCTTTCGTTCTGCAGCCCTAGCAGACTCATGAAGATGCAGGCAGATAAGACCATGGGTAAAAAGGTTTCCCGGGTCTGGGGTTTCTCATCCTGTGCATACTGTGTATTTTTGAGAGACTGTGAGTCATTCAGTCACTGGCTTAAACCCTGTCCTCATGAGGGTGAAGGTCACAGTGTATGTGACGAAGGAGCTGGTCACCAGGGTGGCCCTTTATGCACCTCCCTTGTGCAGGCCCGTTGGAAGACCACATAACTTGGCCTTCGTGCATGCTCTTTCTCTTTGTTGACCGAATTTCTGCTGTTCTTAGAGGGTGTCGTTTGTTAACAGACCGCGCGCCGCAGGGGGCTCTTTTCCCGCAAGGCCTCCTCCTCTCGGTGTCTGCGCCCGTTCTCCTTTCGTGCCCTTCTCCCACCAGGAGCGCGGCACACCCTTCGGTCTCTTTCCGGTGGGCACTGCCGTGTGTGGCTGGTGCTGCAGGATGTGTGGAATCTAGCAGCCAGCCCACGTTTCCTGTAGAAGTGCAGTGTGGCGTTGGTCTCCCGCACGGGTGACCCCTCGCTCCTTCTGAGCCACTCGGTCACTCGGATGCACTCAGAGCGCCCTCCCATCTTGTTTTCAGAGTCTGTTTGTATTTCTAGTAAACTTTTTCTGAATTATTTCATGAAATCAAAGGAAGCTCTCCCTATAGATATATATCTCTGTGGCTAATTATGAGGGAAATATACCAATAAAATAGAATATTTTAAAAATTGGACAGTTTGGGGAAAAATGAAAATGTGTATATAAATCTCTTTTAACGATTCAACAAAGAAATATAGATATTTCTTTAGAAATATATATCACCGTAATATATTTGGTAAACATTTGCGATCTTTCTTGCCATGTGGATTTATAATCAGTTGAAGTATGTTACAGAAATAAAGTAAAATACACGTCTAGGGATTCCCACCCCTCGCCCTCCCCATAATCCATTAGTCTAAGAAATTGTCTTAAAAGCAGCATGTCATTATTTTGGAGTTAAACAGTTAAGCGTTTTTATACAGGAACATCAAAACCATATATGCTTCAAACACCAAACCTTTTTTTAATGGCTTTCAGATAAAACAATTTATTTATGCAATTAACAACAACATGCAATTTCTAATAA
Source organism: Ursus arctos (assembly GCF_023065955.2). Lineage (NCBI taxonomy): Eukaryota > Metazoa > Chordata > Mammalia > Carnivora > Ursidae > Ursus > Ursus arctos. The sequence continues at coordinate 1,438,133 of NW_026622841.1, forward strand.
TTAGCAGATAATAGTTATCTGCAAAGTACTTTATAAAATTGCCTTTGAACTGCATCCGTTCTGTGGGGAATCACTGAAAATTGGACTATAAAATTACCAGAAAATGTACTGCATTAACAAGAATTTTCTGTATTCGGTTTCTCTTCAAATTTATGGGCTCGAATATTTGTAAACAGTTAGTTTCGTAGACAGAAACCCTGTCCCTCACCTCTCTAAAAGGGGGAAAAACACATTTTAGCACATTTGGTTATTATAGGATTTTTATTTTCTTTATTTTATCTGTGCTTTCTCCTCTTCCTCCACCCACTCCCATAACAAGGACATTATTTTGTTATTATTTCTTCTTTGAGAATTAAAAAAAAATCCCTAATATGCCATTTTTATTGGTATACATCAGTTCTTTCTAATTCCCTCTTATAAACAATATTATACATTCAGTAATTGTAAAACATTTCTATTAAACTGAACTGTCTTTGAAGAAAGAACAATAAAAAACATTAAAGAAAATATGTTGAAGGGACATCAAGAAGACACTGAACGTGAAGAGGGTATTTTCTGCCCCTTCCTCGTTCCTTAGGAGAGATCCCCGTTGTGCCGTCCACAGGCGATTCAGACTCACTCCACAGTGTTGGAAAATCATTATTTAAAGACATATTTTCATCCTGTTTCCGGCAGGACATTCTGTGTTAACGTGTTGCCATAACAGCTCGACACTAACCCTGGCTCGTGTTTGCCAAGACCAGGAGAGAGAGCCAGGAACACTCATGGCCGAGGGTTGTGGCCCGAGTGTGGCCACCGAGAGCCCCAGACCCGACCTGCAAGGTGTGGGCCGCTCCCCGGCCCGGCTGGCGAGCACGCCGCAATCTGGATGCAGTGCCCCACGCTGAGCCTCCAAGAGGTGCCGTTCCGTCTGCCAAGGCAATTTGCTGCCTTCGATCAGGAAAATGACTTCTCCCCGTATGAGATGGAAATGTGGCATTAGGAGGAGGGAAGACATGAACGCAGAGTGGTTCTCAAGCTGGTCCCTCTCTGGGCAATTTGGCGCGCTCGTGCTCGCTGGGAAGGCAGCTCCAAGAGGACGGACGAGGGGAAGTGTTTAGAGACAATAACGATGTCGCACAGAGACAGTCTAAATGAGGAGCCCGTCCCCGTCAGAGCTCAGCAAGTGTCCTCTGCGGGGAGCGGGAAGCAGCCCCGTGGGGTGTGGCCACTGGACTGCGGGCCCTGGCAGAGCCCTCGCTCCTGCAAACCGTCTCCGCCTGGAATGCTGTGTCTGAGTTCCGGATGAGGCCAGGAGATGACCAGAAGCAGCTTGCTCATCTCATGCCACAAACGGTGAGCCTAGAGATGAAAACGAGGAAATCACAGTCAGCAGATAGCCCCAGGAAGCATCGGCAGTGTTTGCAGAGACAGCAGGCACGTGGCTCACCGTCGGGAATGCAGACCGGCACCCTGGGGCTGGGGCCGGGCCGAGGTCCACAGGCGAGTCTGTGCCCTGGCGCCCTCCCTTCCCGCGTGGCTGACCGCCACGTTCTGCTCCCGAGGCTCCTGTCCTGCGTGGCTTCTGATGTGGTTCTACCGTGGGTCCCACGGGCAGAGGCTGGCAGCGGGGCTGGATGGTGTTGGGGATGACCTTCCAGGGTCCTGCCGGCCTGGAGGCCTGGCGGGCTGTTCCTTTGACCCGCCCTTCGGCATAGTGTCCCTCCTTGAACACCTGCATCTACCCTGAACCTCAGACTGTGACCTTGTTTAGAAACAGGGTGTTTGCCATGCCGTTAGCGAACATGAGGTCAGACTGGGTGAGGATGGGCCCCAGTCCCATGGCTGGTGTCTGTGCACAGGGCGGAGCTGTGTGACCACAAGCAGAGGCTGGGAAACTGCATCCGCAGGCTCTGATAGATGCAAATGCCCCCTCTGCCGACGACACTTCCATCATTCTGCTCTTCCTGACTTGTCACACCTGTCCGTCTGATGCCTCTTGAGTCGGTCTTTGTCCGTCCCCGGCCCGTACCCTGGCTCAGGCCTTTGTGAGTTTCCACTGCCACTCACGGGTTTCTCTGCCTTCAGAACATCCTTGTCTCAGCTGATCCTACAAACAGGTGTCTCATTAACTATACAGCAGTGCGTGCCATGGCTTATCTCCCCGACAAGAAACTTTCGTGTAGCTCTTTGCCTGCCATCATGGTCAGAGAGTGAGGATTTCCAAACCCAGACACCCCTGCTTTTCTGCAGCCCTCGTCAGCCAGAACCCCTTGGGCCTGGGCTGGGCTGGTGTGTCTCAGGCCCCAGCCCAGGTATTCCGGGCTTCCCATTGGGCCCCTGGTTAATACTCTAGGGCTGCACAATCTGGACCTCCTGCTTTTTCAGATCTACTTTCTGTCCCTCTCCCTGCTGAGTCCCCTCCTTGAGGTGGAAGGAAAACTGCTAAGAATCCCTCTGCTCACACACAAGGCTGGGGTGCAGGCTGGCTTTGTGGTGGCTCTTCCCACTCCCAGTGCGAGTGGGAAGCCCATCGTCCTGCAGGGTCTGGTCAGGCTGACCTTCGCCCGTGAAGTGGCTGGGTAGTCCTGACTCCGGGCCACTGCCTTCCGCGGTGTTCCCTGACACCATTGGTGGTGTTCTCGATGGGCCCCCAGCTGCCGGCTGTCCTTCTTCACCGACATGCCCAGTTCTTCCAGCTGAGTTCGAGGGTTTCCAAGCGCAAGGACTCTCAAGTCTCGGGCATCTGTGTATTTCTGGAGTTTACGAAGGGGACAGTGGAGAGAGGGTTGGGATGCTCAGGTGGTTTTGCACGGGGACACGTGGGCCTGAAAGTAGCATCTGGGACAGCTGGAAATGGAACAGGGAAAGGCACATAAACACTTTGGTTGCCCAGCCCATCCACCTGGATTCCTGCAGAAGCCCCTTGATTCCTGATCCCAGATTCCGGTCTTCCCCTGAAGGCAGTGGAATGTGGCCCAAGTGGGGCCGGTCCAGACCCCCAGGCCTCTGTGCGACATCACTTCGAGGACAAGATACCAGTCCCCAGGGGCCACCTGGAGGCCTCTTTGCTGACTTCACAATACACCACGTGGTCCACCAGTGGTACGACCCCTCACCATCTCTTGTTACTCATAAGGCACAGAACATGTGGGTTTTGCTGAGGACGCGACATTTAGAGCATGCGGGTATGTGTGGTAATTTACTCAGAATTTTGAGTTTATAAGTAATCAGTTGAATCGAAAGTTCAGGACAAAACCTCCAAGGGAGCCGAGATGGAATAGTGGTGGTGAGCGGCGTCTATGAAGGACCGTGGCTTCCAGCAGACTTGCTGTCTTGCTCTGCTGTGACAGCTGGCCTCGTAACGGTCCCTCCCACGGAGCACGGCTCTGCAAGCCCACCTTCTTCCCGCTCAGTGCAGAGAGACAAATGGGGCATTCCCCGCCTCAGTTTACCTCATTAAGTGTGGGTGGGCAATCGGGCCTTGGGCAGGACAAGATTGAACACTGCCCTAAATCACGTGAGATAGCAGACCACAGATCTGGGGGAATCACATGTCAGGCAGAGGGAAGAAAAAGCAGGGAGAAGTGTGTGCGTGCATATATGTGCTGGGCGTACATGCAGATACCCCGAAACATCTCCGGATTCTCAAGCAGAAATCACAATACCCTGTTCTCTCCCCAGTCCCAAAAATAAATTTCTGAATTAAAAGTAATAAGCAGCAGACTGAATTTAAAATGCCTTGAAGAGGCTAACCTGCATTTTTTTAATTTCTGGTTTCACTTATTTTTTTTAATAATAATATTTTTTTATTATATTATGTTAGTCACCATACAGTACATCCCTGGTTTTTGATGTAAAGTTCCATGATTCATTAGTTGTGTATAACACCCAGTGCACCATGCAATACGTGCCCTCCTTACTACCCATCACCGGTCTATCCCTTCCCCCCTCACCCCCGAAGCCCTCAGTTTGTTTCCCAGAGTCCAGAGTCTCTCGTGGTTCATCCCCCCTTCTGTTTACCCCTACTTCCTTCTTCCCTTTCTTCTCCTACCGATCTTCCTACTTCTTACGTTCCATAAATGAGTGAAACCGTATGATAACTGTCTTTATCTGCTTGACTTATTTCGCTTAGCATTATCTCCTCCAGTCCCGTAACCTGAATTTTTAGAAATAAATTTTTATAAGATCCTTTGTAAAATACTGACACTAAAAATTTCTAATTTTGCAAAAATGGAAGGTATCATTTGGAAGTTTCAGTAGAAGTGAAAATGCCACATATTTTGAAAGTTTTTAATAGCAACGAACTTTGGTGAATAGATCATTTGCCAAATCGGTCAGTCAGCAACAGCTGTTCTGCCAGTTGGCTTTCAGGGATGGGTTTGGATCTAGGAATTGGTTTATCAATGGATTAGTCTTCCCCGAATTGATTTAAGGCAAATTAATCTTTGATAAATTGACCCAAAGTTCAATCTTTCATTAGAATTTTTTAAATTAAACTTTTTATTTTGAGGTCACTGTAGACACACAGGCAGGTGCAAGAAGAGAGGGAACCCGTGTGCCCTTCCCCCAGTTTGCCCGCAGTAGCGTCTTGCAAACCTGCAGCCCAGTCTCACCGCCAGGATGTCAGGTGACACAGGCAGAACCGCCACCACCCCGAGGCCCCCTGCCACCTGCCTCCCTCCCGCCCCACCCCCCCCAACCCCCAGCAACCGCTCACCCGCCCCCTCCCCATCCTTCCATCAACCCAGGAGTGCCCTGTAAATTGAATTATATACTATATACCTTTCACTTTTCGCTTTTCCTTTCAGCAGAAACCCCTGGATGTCTGTGCCAGAGGCTGCAGGTATCAATAGACTCTGTTTTGCTGCTGAGCAGCGTTCCATGAGATCACACACTTGGTTTATCCATTCACCTGTTGAAGGACATCTGGGCATTTAGCTGTTATGTTTCTAGAAACATTCATGTACAGATTTTGTTTTTTTGCTTGCACATAAGTTTCCATTTCTTTAGGATAAATGCCCAAGAGTGAAATCGCCGGGTGTGCAGCAGCTTCACATTTAGTGTCTAAGAACCCGCCTAACCGTTTTGCAGAGTAGCTGAGCAGTTTCCTGATCCCGCCGGCGTGTGTGAGATCCACTGCTCTGCCCCTCACCAGCACTCGGTGTGTCCGGGTTTTTGTTTTAGACATTTTGATATGTGTGTAGTGACGTTTCACAGTGATTTTAATTTGTGTTTCTCTAATGGATAATGTTGAAAATCTTTTCATGAGCTTATTTGCCATCTGTGAATCTTCTTCAGCAAAATGTCTCCTTGACTCTTGCCCATTTGCCGCTTCTCTTGTTCCTTTCTCATGGTGAGTTTTTAGAGTTCTTTATATATTCTAGATACTAGTCCTCTGACATCTGTGAGGTTTGCAGATGTTTATCCCAATCTATAACTTGTATTTTCATACTTTTAATAGGGTCTTTCACAGAGAAACTTTAAAAAAATGTTGAAGAGATCCAGTTTATAATTTTTTCCTTCTACGGGTCATACTGTTGGTGTCAAGTCTATGAACTCTTTGCTTAGTTCCTAATCCCGAAAGTTTCCTTTGATTTTCTTTGCTAAGAGTTTTATAGTTTTATATTTGAGTCCCATGATCTGTTTTGAGTTAAATTTGTACAAAGTGTGAGGTTAAGGCTGAGGTTTATTTTTTTGTTCAGTTTCTTCAATACCATATGATAAAAAGGCTGTCTGTCTTCTACCAAGTTGCTTTTTCACCTTTGTCAGTAATTAATTGGGCATATGTGTGTGGGTCTCTTTGTTTGTTATCAGTTCTGTTTCATTGATCTAATGTGTCTATCCCAATACCCCGATCCCAGCCCCACAACTCACATCACAGTCACACTTATTCCTGCTATAGAGGAGCCTTAACGTCAAGTTGAATGACCCAACCTCGTTATTCCTCTTTATAAAGATTTTCCCTCTCTTCTAGGGCCTGGGCCTTTCCAAACAAATTTTAGAATAAGCTTATCTGTGTCTACAAAAATCTTGCTCGGATTTTTTTTAAAGATTTATTTATTTATTTATTTGAGAGAGAGAGAGAGAGAGAGAGAGAGAGGGAGCAGGGGTAGGTAGGGCAGAGGGAGAGAAATAGACTCCCTGCTGAGCACAGAGCCTGATGTGAGGCTTGATCCCAGGATCCTGAGATCATGACCTGAGCTGAAATCAAGAGTCAGAAGCTTAACTGACTGAGCCACCCAGGCGCCCCAACTTCATTCAGTTTTTAGTAGGAACTGTATTAAAGCTATAGATCAATTTGTGGAAGATTAACATCTTTATTATGTCAGTTCTTCCATATGTCTCTCCATTTATTTAGATCTTTGATTTATTTAGATCTTTGATTTATTTAATAAGGATATTGAATTTTTAGCTTGCAGATCCTGTACATCTCTCGTTGGGTTTTTATCTAAGTCTTTAATTTTCCTTGGGAGTGATTATAAATGGCATTACATTTTCAATTCCAATTTCTATATATTCATTGTTAGTGTTTTGATGCTTGTGTGTTGACCTTACATCCTGCAACCTGATAACCCCACTTATTAATTCTATATTTTTTTTCTTTAAAGATTCCTTGGGAATTTCTACATGGACAGCTATGTTATCTGCAAATGAGCAATGTTTTATTTCTTCCTTTCAGTTTATACTTTTTATTTCTCTTTCTCTCCTAACTGCATTGGCTAGTATTTCCAGTATTATATTGAACAGAAGGGGTAAAAACACATGTTTTTGGCTTGTTCCCAGTCTTAAAGAGCAAACGTTCAATTGTTCACCAACAAATGTGCTGTTAGTTTTAGGGTTTGTTTATTTGTTTCTTAGATGTTCTTTTTCAAGTTTGGTTAGTTCCCCTATAGTCCTAAATTCCTGAAAGTTTTTTCATCATGAATGATTATTAGATTTTGTCAAATGCTTTTTCTGCATCCATTAATATGATCAGTCATTTTTTTCTTTAGTCTGTTGATGTGCTGCATTACATGGATTGATTTTCAAATATTGAATACCTAGAATACAGCTCATGTGGTCATGGTATGTAGTTCTTTTTACTCATTGTTGGATCTGATGTGGTAATACTGTGTGGCGGATTTTTGTGCCTACATTCATGAGTAATATGGGTCTGTAGTTTTCTTTCTTATGTGTGATTTTTCTGTCTAGCTTTGGTATCAGACTTTTGCGGAGCATGAGTCTTCAGTGTGTTGGGGAGTATATTTTTCACTTCTAATTTCTTTTTTTTTTAATTAATGATTTTTTATTATATTATGTTAGTCACCATACAGTACATCCCCGGTTTCCGATGTAAAGCTCGATGATTCATTAGTTGCGTATAACACCCAGTGCACCATGCAATATGTGCCCTCCTTACTACCCATCACCAGCCTATCCCATTCCCCCACCGCCCTCCCCTCTGAGGCCCTCAGTTTATTTCTCATAGTCCATAGTCTCTCATGTTTCATTCCCCCTTCTGATTACCCCCCCTTTCTTTATCCCTTTCTTCCCCAACCGATCTTCCTAGTTCTTATGTTCCAGTAGATGAGAGAGATCATATGATAGTTGTCTTTCTCTGCTTGACTTATTTCACTTAGCATTATCTCCTCCAGTGCCATCCATGTTGCAGCAAATGTTGAGAATTCGTTCTTTCTGATAGCTGAGTAATATTCCATTGTATATATGGACCACAACTTCTTAATCCAGTCATCTGTTGAAGGGCATCTCGGCTCCTTCCACGATTTAGCTATTGTGGACAATGCTGCTATGAACATTGGGGTGCATATGGCCCTTCTCTTCACTACGTCTGTATCTTTGGGGTAAACACCCAGTAGTGCAATGGCTGGATCATAGGGTAGCTCAATTTTTAACTTTTTAAGGGACCTCCACACTGTTTTCCAGAGTGGCTGTACCAACTTGCATTCCCACCAACAATGTAGGAGGGATCCCCTTTCTCCACATCCTCTCCAACAATTGTTGTCTCTTGCCTTGTCTATTTTTGCCATTCTAACTGGCATAAGGTGGTATCTCAGTGTGGTTTTGATTTGAATTTCCCTGATGGTTAATGATTTTGAACATTTTTTCATGTGTCTGTTAGCCATTTGTATGTCTTCATTGGAAAAATGTCTGTTCATATCTTCTGCCCATTTTTTGATTTGTTTATTTGCTTCTCGTATATTGAGTTTGAGAAGTTCTTTGTAGATCTTGGATACCAGTCCTTTATCTGTAGTGTTATTTGCAAATATATTCTCCCATTCTGTGGGCTGCCTCTTAGTTTTTGACTGTTTCCTTGGCTGTGCAGAAGCTTTTTATCTTGATGAAGTCCCATAAGTTCATTTTATCTTTTGTTTCTCTTGCCTTTGGGGATGTGTCATGAAAAAGTTTGCTTTGGCCGATGTCGTAGAGGTTGCTGCCTATGTTCTCCTCTAGAATTTTGATGGATTCCTGTCTCACATCGAGGTCTTTCATCCATTTGGAGTTTATTTTTGTGTATGGTGTGAGATAGTGGTCAAGTTTCATTCTTTTGCATGTAGCTGTCCAATTTTCCCAGCACCATTTATTGAAGAGACCGTCTTTTTCCCACCAGATGTTTTTTCCTGCTTTGTCAAAGATTAGGTGCCCAAAGAGCTGAGGGTCCATTTCTGGGTTCTCTATTCTGTTCCATTGGTCTATGTGTCTGTTTTTGTGCCAGTACCATGCTATCTTTGTGATCACAGCTTTGTAGTATAGCTCGAAATCCGGCATTGTGATGCCCCCAGCTTTGTTTTTCCTTTTCAACAGTTCCTTGGAGATTCGGGGCCTTTTCTGTTTCCATACAAATTTAAGGACTATTTGTTCCAGTTCTTTGAAAAATGTCCTCGGTATTTTGATCGGGATAGCATTGAAAGTGTAGATTGCTCTGGATAGCATGGACATTTTAACTATGTTAATTCTTCCGATCCATGAGCATTGAATATTTTTCCATCTTTTTATGTCTTCCTCAATGTCTTCAAGAGTGATTTATAGTTTCTAGAATATAGGTCCTTTACATCTCTGGTTAAGTTAATTCCAAGGTAACATATGGTTTTTGGTGCTATTGTAAATGGGATGGATTCCCTAATTTCTCTTTCTTCAGTCTCGTTATTCGTGTATAGAAATGCAGCTGATTTCTGAGTATTGATTTTGTATCCTGCCACATTACTGAATTGCTCTATAACTTCTAATAGTTTGGGAGTGGATTCTTTTGGGTTTTCCATATAGAGTATCATGTCATCTGCGAAGAGAGACATTTTGACTTCTTCTCTGCCGATTTGGATACCTTTGATCCCTTTTTGTTGTCTGATTGCTGTTGCAAGGACTTCTAGTACTATGTTGAATAATAGTGGCGAGAGTGGGTATCCTTGTCGTGTTCCTGATCTTAAGGGAAAGGCTTCCAGCTTTTCCCCATTGAGAATAATATTTGCTGTAGGCTTTTCATAGATGGCTTTTATGAGATTGAGAAATGTACCCTCTATTCCTACACTCTGAAGGGTTTTAATCAGGAAAGGATGCTGTATTTTGTCAAATGCTTTTTTGGCATCGTTTGAGAGGATCATATGGTTCCTGAGTCTTTTCTTGTCGATATGATGTATCACGCTGATCGATTTGCGAATGTTGAACCACGCTTGCATCCCAGGTATGAATCCCACTTGGTCATGATGGATAATCCTTTTAATGTACTGTTGGATTCTATTAGCAAGGATCTTGTTGAGGATTTTGGCGTCCATATTCATTAGGGAAATCGGTCTGTAATTCTCCTTTTTGATGGGGTCTTTGCCTGGTTTGGGGATCAAGATAATATTGGCCTCATAGAATGAGTTTGGTAGCTTTCCTTCTGTTTCTATTTTTTGAAATAGCTTTAGGAGAATAGGTATTATTTCTTCTTTGAATGTTTGGTAGAATTCCCCAGGAAAACCATCCGGGTCTGGAGTTTTGTTATTTGGATGGTTGTTTATCACTGACTCAATCTCTTCATAATTAATTGGCCTGTTTAAGAAATCAGTTTCTTCCTGTTTCAGTCTTGGTAGTTTGTAGGTTTCCAGGAAGGCCTCCATCTCTTGCAGATTGCTTAGTTTTTTGGCATATATCTGTTGATAATAGTTTCTAATAATCCTTCCAATTTCATTGGTGTTGGTCATGACCTCTCCTTTTTCATTCATAATTTTAATAATTTGGGTCCTTTCTCTTTTCTCTTGGATAAGTCTTGCCAGTGGTCTGTCAATTTTATTGATTCTCTCAAAGAACCAGCTTCTAGTCCTGTTGATTTGCTCTACTGTGCTTCTGGTTTCTAATTCATTGATTTTTTCTCTCATCTTGGTCAACTGCTTCCTCGTGAGTGGATTAGGCCTGTCCCTCTGTTGCTGTTCCAGCTTCTTGAGGTGAGAATATAAAAACTGCATTTTAGATTTTTCTATTCTTTTGAGTGAGGCTTGGATGGCTATGTATTTCTCCCTTAGGACTGCCTTTGCAGTATCCCATAGGTTTTGGACCGTTGTGTTTTCATTCTCGTTGGTTTCCATAAATTGTTTAAGTTGATTTTTGATTTCCTGGTTTATCAAGTCATTCCTGAGCAGGATGGTTCTTAGTCTCCAAGTGTTTGAGTTTCTTCCAAATTTTTCCTTGTGGTTGAGTTCCAATTTCAGAGTGTTGTGGTCTGAGAATATGCAGGGGATAATTCAATCTTTTGGTATTGGTTGAGACCTGTTTTGTGTCCCAGAACATGGTCTATTCTTGAGAATGTTCCATGGGCATTAGAATAGAATGAGTATTCTTTACTTCTGGGGTGTAGTGTTCTATTTATATCTATGAGGTCCAACTCGTCGAGTATGGCATTCAAAGCTTTTGATTCTTTGCTTAGTCTTGGCCAGGGTGTTCTGTCTATTTCTGATAGTGGAGTGTTGAGGTCCCCTACTATTAATGTATTTTTATCTATATGTCTCTTTATTGTGGTTAAGAGTTGGCTTGTGTATCTTGCTGCTCCCCTGTTGGGGGCATATATATTTATAATTGTCATATCCACTTGTTGAATACTTCCCTTAAGAATAATATAGTGCCCTTCTGCGTCTCTAACTATAGTCTCTAATTTAAAATCCAATCTATCTGATATGAGAATTGCTACCACAGCTTTCTTTTGAGGTCCATTTGCGTGAAAGATGGTACTCCATCCCCTTACTCTCAGTCTGAATGCATCTTTGGGTTCGAAATGAGTCTCTTGTAGACAGCAAATGGATGGGTCATTTCTTTTTATCCAATCTGCAACCCTGTGGCATTTATGGGAGCGTTTAAACCATTTACATTGACACTAAGAACTGAGAGATAGAATTTTAATGATGCCATGTTGCCAGTAAAGTCTTTGTTTGTATCGGTTGTGACTTTCTGTTCTGTATCACTCTTGGGGCCTTTTTACCTTTATAGAACCCCCCCTTAGTATCTCCTGTAGGGCTGGTTTCGTGGTTACAAAATTGGTTAGTGACTGGCGATTCTGGAATGTCTTTATTTCTCCATCAATTCTGAATGACAGCCTTGATGGATAAACGATCCTTGGCTGCATGTTTTTCTCTGAAAGAGCTTTAAAAATGCCCCCCCCCCAACCCTTTCTCTCATTCCAGGTCTGTGTGGACAGGTCTGATGTAATTCTGATGCCTTTGCCTTGGTACGTGAGAAATTTCTTTGCCCTGGCCGCTTTCAATACTGTATCCTTGGATCTAATATTTGCGAATTGCACTATGACATGACGTGGCGTAGGTTTGTCGTGGTTGAGCTTGGGAGGGGTCCTCTCTGCCTCTTGGACACGAATGTTTGTTTCCCTTGCTAGATTAGGGAAGTTTTCAGCTACAATTTGTTCAAATATCTCTTCTAGACCTCTGTTTTTCTCCGCCCCCTCGGGGATGCCGATGATTCTGACATTGGATCATTTCATTGAGTCAGTAATCTCCCATAACCTACATTCGTGGGCGTGGATTTTTTTAAGACCAGCTTCTATTTTCGTTTTTTCCTCTATTAACCCATCCTCCAATTCACTAACACGTTCCTCTGCTTCGGTGACCCTGGCCGTCAGAGCCTCTAGTTTTGCCTGCATTTGGCTCATAGAATTTTTAATTTCTGTCAGATTCACTCTCATTTCTGTCCTTAGGGATTCTATATTCTCAGTAACCTTTTCGTTAATAGTTTTTTCAATTCTACTCATCATTTTGACCATCGTTACTCTGAATTCCATTTCTGATAATTTGGTTACATCCATATCCATTATTTCTGTGGCCGAGGCCACAGACTCACTGTCTTTTCTTTGCTGGGGGGGGGGGGGGGCTTCTCCTTCTTGTCATTCTGATGAGGAGAGGTTGCAGGGTTGTCCAGAGCCCAAATTATTGACTGGGTCCCAGGCCGTGCCCCTTGTTTTATAGGGATCTTAGGGATGTGGGCTTCTTCTTTAAAGATTTTATTTATTTATGTGGCAGAGAGCCAACCAGCGAGAGAGGGAACACAAGCAGGGGAGTGGGAGAGGAAGAAGCAGGCTCCCAGCGGAGGAGCCCGATGAGGGACTCCTTTCCGGAACGCTGGGATCACGCCCTAAGCCGAAGACAGGCGCTCAATGACTGCACCACCCAAGCGCCCTGGGTTGTGGGCTTCTTGATTTTTCAGCCTGCCTTCTGTGTTCTGGGGGAGGGGCCTGCCGCGCCGATACTCAGGCAACCCTGTTTGGGTAGAGTCTCCGTGTCCCCTGCGAGGGGGGATGGGGATGGGCACGCTGTGAGCCGGTATTTCCAGGCTTTTGTTCTTTGGCGGTTTTCCCTGGCGGTTTGCTGTGCCTCTTCTGAGAGTCAGAGCAGCAGCGGCCGAATCTCAGCCTCTGTCACAGAACAGAGGGATTGCGGCCCGTTCTCCACGAATGTTCTGGCCACTTTAACTCTGTTACTGTTGGTGTTGCTCAACCCAGCAACGTCCGGGGATGTGCGCCCCACACCCGGCGTCCCTGCCCTCACTTCCAGGGCCGGCACGTCTCTGTCCTTTGTGTTTCTAACGCCGCCAGCCGCCCCTGCGTGCTCCTGGAAGCTCCCGGTCTCGGTCTGGATCCAGTGAGTGCACCGGGATTCTGGTGTTCCGCGAGATGCCTGGTGGCGCGCGCACCCGGCTCACGGTCTCAGTCTGCTGTTTTGCGGGTGCCGTCCGCGAGCCCACCCGCTTCCCCGTGCAGGTGGCTACCGCTTCCCGGCGCCCGAACACGGTGGCTCCTTCCCCCTTCTGTTTATCTTCCAATATCTGTGCGCGGTTTCACGGCTCCCCGCTTCGTACCTCAATACTCAGCGCTGGAGATGTTCATTTGTAGAGATCCAGATGTATCTTCCTGCGTCTCAGGCTGGTTCCGTGGTTGTTTAGGCTGGTCTGGTACCTATCCTGCTCGACTCGGGGGACCGGCTGAAAAAGGTGTCTCCTACTCCTCCGCCATCTTAACTCCTCCTGTCACGTCGGCCGAAGTAAAATTTCACTTTCGACTCAACAAAATATGACCCCAGATTCGACAGCTTGCAGTAAGTCCCCTTCAGCGACAATTAGACACCCCGCAAACCAAAACACGTACACTACCGGGATTCTCTCCAGCTGGCGGGGCCGGGCTTCGACCTTCTGAAAGCCATTGTGTAAACTTGTTAATTATTTTTAAACATGGTTGGTGGTATTCTTCAATAAAACCATTCACCCTAGAGATTTATTTTTGGGGGAGGTTTTAAATTATGAATTCAATTCTGTAATGTTTGTCAGGTTACTGATAAGACATAGAACCTATGTCTTATCTTGAATTTCGTAGCTTGCATATTTGAAGAAATAAGTCTCTTTCATGTAAGTCGATGAATTCATGAATCTGAAGTGCTTGTAATATTTCTTTTTTGTTCTTTTAATGTCTTCAGGACCTGCAGTGATAATCTCTGTTTCATTCCTGATATTGCTGATTTGTGTCTTCTCTCCTGTATTCTCATCAGTCTTGTTAGAGCCTTATGAGTTTTATTGATCTTTTTTTTATTTTTATTTTTTTAAAGATTTTATTTATTTATTCAACAGAGATAGAGACAGCCAGCGAGAGAGGGAACACAAGCAGGGGGAGTGGGAGAGGAAGAAGCAGGCTCACAGCAGAAGAGCCTGATGTGGGACTCGATCCCAGAACACCGGGATCACGCCCTGAGCCGAAGGCAGACGCTCAACCGCTGTGCCACCCAGGCGCCCCTGATCTTTTTTTTAAATCATCAACTTTTTGGCTGATTGTCTCTGTTGTTTTTCTGTTTTGAATTTTATTGGTTTCTGTTCTTTATTTTTTCCTTACTTCTGCTTGTTCAGAGTTTATTTTATTCAACGTTTGTTATAGGTTTTTTTGAGGTGGAACTTTTTTTTTTTAAAGATTTTATTTATTTATTCGACAGAGATAGAGACAGCCAGCAAGAGAGGGAACACAAGCAGAGGCAGTGGGAGAGGAAGAAGCAGACTCCCAGCGGAGGAGCCTGATGTGGGACTCAATCCCAGAATGCCAGGATCACGCCCTGAGCTGAAGGCAGATGCTTAACCGCTGTGCCACCCAGGCGCCCCTGAGGTGGAACTTTTTGACTTGAGGGTGATAGTGCTATAAATTTCCCTCTCAGCACTGCTTTACCTGCATTCCATCTATTTTGATACATTTTATTTTAATCTTTATGAGTTCTATATATTTTTTAATTTACTTCAACACATCTTCTGAGATCCATTGATTACTTAGAGGTATATTATTGATTTTCAAGTGTTTGAGACTTTCCTGTGATCTTATTGTTATTGGTTTTTTAACTTGATTCCATTATGGTCAGAAAAATGAGTATGGTATCCATTTCTCTCACGTTGGCCAGTGTATGGTCGATTTTGGTGAGTATTCCAGGAGTGCTTGAAAAAGGTGCACTCTGCCGCTGCTGCTGTGGGATGTGTTATTGCATGGTTAGACTGCTGGCTAGTCGTGCCGCGTGGCTCTTCTGTGTTCTTACTGGTTTTACGTCTAATAGTTCTGTCAGTTGCTGGTGGAAAGTGGCGGCATTGAAGTCCCCAAATACAACTGTGGATTTGCCTTTTCCCATTCCGGGTCTATCACGTTTGTTTCCAGGATATTGAGTGTGTTTGTTGTGGATGGTCTTTTGTGTTGATCTGGGTACAGGTCTGGATACATCTGGGATCATTATGTCTTCCTGGTGGGCTGATTCGTTTTTCATTGTGTACTGTATTTGTTTCTAGTAATTTTTTCCCCCTCTGGAGACCACTTTATTTTGATATTAATATTAATTATTTGATTTTTTTTTTGTTAATGTTTGTGTGGTTTTCTTTTTCCATGGTTTCACTTTCAACATAGCAGTAATGATGAATTTGAAGTGAGTTTTTGGAAATAGCACACAGTTGGGGTATGTTATTTTATTTATTTATTTATTTTAGCAGTTGCAAACTTATTTATTTTTATTTTTAATTTAATTTAAATTAGCCAATATATTAGTTTCAGATGTGGCGTTCAGTAATTTATCAGTTGCTTATGACACCCAGTGCTCATCACGTCAGGGTATGTTATTTGAATCTACACTTCCAATCTCTGCATTTCAATTAGTGTATTTAGAGCACTTACATTTGAGATAATAATTGGTATGTAAGGGTTCATCTATGATTTTATTATTTTAGACTTTTCATGTTTCTTGTTTCTCTTTTTGAGAATGGTCACTTGACACTTTTTCAGGATTTCATTCTTATTTATTTGTAGTTTTTGGTACTATTACGTTGTCCGTTTTCTTACTGGTTTCTCTGTCACTACAGTGTACATATGTGACTTATCATACCACCTAATGTCCAGTGAAGTGTAGTAGCCTTGCCTCCACTTGGTTCCACTTACCTTTCCCATCCTCAAACACAGTGGGGGAGTCCCTGGCTTTTCAAGGGCTTCAGTATAATGGAGTGTGGATGTGCAAGACAAGGGGTCAGAATTTGGGTGGAAGGAGACTCATGGGCCAGACCATGCATCTACCTGTATGACCAAGGAAGTCAAATGTTTGTACCAAGTTTTATGATCTCTTGCTTTGTTCATTAGTTTTATCAAGGAGTGAGGCAGGAAAGATGAATTGGAGTGTGATTAGCAAGTTATAGAAAGAAAATATGCAAGAAATAATGAGAAATAGTGATTCTGGATCTCTGAACTGAATTGTGGACTTTTCATTCACGGCCAATTGTATAACTTCATATAAGTGCAAGACGTTTCAAGGTCCTACTTGGTGTTAAATGCACTGAGAAAGCATGTTGAAAAAAACATCAATTCACCCAAAGATAGCAAACAGTCCCAAGAAACAAAAACTACGTTTATACCGCATCAGTCACTTAAACTGGGGTACAAGTCACTCCCTCTCCATGTGGCTGGAGGAGTACGCCTTTGCTCTGAAGCATCACATACACCCTCCACCACCCGTATGAGCTGATGGTTGTCTGGCCTGATGCACCTGCCTCCTTTCCCGCCGTCTCCTGAATGTTTCTCCTACGTAACCAGGAAGGCAGGCCTTGGGCCTTGGGTGCTGGTGGGAAGAATCTGACACCCAAGAGACCTAAACGGGTTGTGCTGTTTCCCACCATCGCCTTTTCTTATAGTAGCACAAGGAGCTGCTGAAAAGTGATTTGAATGCTGTACATATTTCCAACAAGAGAACTTAAAAAGCCGCAGAAATGGAGAAACAGAGGGCATGCGGATGGAGAAGAGGATGTGGAGCAGTGACGACAGAGGATTTCCCGAAAACGTGACGGGTACCACGTCTGAGACTGACCTACGGGTTCACGTACTTTGTTAACTGCTTGGTATGCGTCCCATGCTGGGGCTAGCGTGAGGAGGCCTAACAGATACACAGCGCGGACTGGCGCTCGGGGCCGCAGCCGCCGCGCCCAGACCTGGGGAGAGTCGGGGCGGAGGTGCGGGTGTGGCAGCCCCACCTTCACGCCGCACGGTTTGACTCTCAATGTGTTGTATAACCTCTCCGAGCTCCTCTTCCTCATCTTTAAAACTTGCGCTGCCCAGGTCACAGAATCGCACACTTTATGTCTAAGCTACGTGCATCTGCCTCGACATATCTCTGCATATGTTATATTTAAAATGCAACATTGCATGTAGATGTGAATAGTAATGTCATCCTTAAACATCACATAACAATAAAATAACACAGGATTAAGTACCAACATGAGAACGACACATTTTGGGAGTAATAATGAGCTGGATTGTCAAAAGCTTGAGTAAATCTGGACCAGTTTTGTGATCTTAAGCAAATAACAAAACCACCCTGAACCATCAATTTCCTTGTTTGTAATATGAAGGGTTTGGATTATATGTTCCTTTCACTCCAATGACTCTTTGAGTGGTAAAGGCTGTAAGTGGCACAGGAGTTTAAAGAAAAAGAAATCAATAACGCGGGAATAATATGAGGAAAAAGAGAATACAAAATGCAGTGAGGATAATAGGAAAAAGAAAGGAATGAAATGCATTAGAACACAAAGAAGGGCCAAATTAGTCTGAAACACAGGCTATCTTCCGGTGAGAATGGTGATGGTTGGCCCCTGTGCAGCTTTCCATTTGAATGCTGATGACAGCCGCAGCCAGAGTGCAGATTCTCCCTGCCAGGGGAGCGCAGAGCGGTTGGCAGTCAGCAACGGGCTGGGCGTGAGGGCCTTCACCAACTGGAGCAGCGAGGGGCTCTGAGCCCAACATGAGGTCCAGGCAGAAAGCGAGGAGGAGGAGGATTTCCAGCTGTTGTGCCTTTCCCTGCACTGCAGCGTCCTCTCAGAGTACACCGCTAGGCAGGCGCTGGTGGTGCCTCCTCCTCTGGGTCCCTAGCACCTGCCCCAGCACCTGCCCCAGCACCTGCTCTGGAACCTGCCCCCGCACCTGCCCCAGCACCTGCTCTGGAACCGGCCCCAACACCTGCCCCCTGCACCTGCCCCAGCACTTGCCCCAGCACTTGCCCCAGCACCTGCCCCCGCACCTGCCCCAGCACCTGCCCCCAGCACCTGCCCCAACACCTGCCCCCTGCACCTGCCCCCTGCACCTGCCCCAGCACTTGCCCCAGCACTTGCCCCAGCACCTGCCCCAGCACTTGCCCCAGCACCTGCTGCACTCACTCTGCTCATCATCTTCCGGCACATCACAGACCCCACCCAAGCACCGATGCCTGGCTGGCTTGGCGTTGGCCAGCTAAGATACTTCACCCTGGAATATATATTGGACTTTGATTCAGGCAATTATTTAAAATTTTCAAGAAACACATCTTTCCCTTCCTATTTTTTCGGGGAAGAAAAAATCACACTCTTTTCTTTGTCCTAATTCATTATATAAAGCCAACATTTGGACTGCTAAATCTGAAAACACACAAGTAAAAGGACTCCATAGGCCAGGTTTATTCACAGACACTGCAAAGACTAAACAGGAGAAAATACAAATCCAGTAGTAGATTAAGTAAAAAATACACTAAGACCCATTTTTATTTCAGGAGCACAAGGGTTTTTCACATCAAAAGTTGGGGGATCCAAAAACCCTGTAACCATGTGCATATAAGTTAATAAAACTCAACACCTGGATTCTTGGTAAACAAGGGGCAGGATGATATGGAGGAATAGACGGATGCTAGAGAGAGAAGGAATAAATTTTAAAAGGCCTAAGTGGTCCTTAATGGTGAAATATTGACAGGCGTTTATGCAGTGGTGGAGGTGGTGAAGACCACATTCCTGCAGAACAGGGATTTTCAGCCCTGGCACCTGACCTTTGGGTTGGGTCATCTGTTGTACTTCGGGGCCGTCCAGTGTATTGCAGGCGTTGAGCACCCCAGTTGCGACCACGAAAACACCTCCAGACATTGGCACGTGTCCCCCGGGGGCGACATTGCCCCGTGAGAATTTGCCCTGCAGGGTGACTTGAATGAAACCTTAACAAAGTCTAGAACATCTGTAACAGACAGGAATCCTGAGCGCGAAATGCAACCAGTGGGACTGGGCGCTCAAGTTCAGCATTATTTAATTTTAATTAATTTAGATTTAAAAGACCACAGGTAGCTAATGATCATGCTATTGGAAAACTCAGGCTTATGACATTTGACCCAGTTCCTGCTTCAGAGGTTTGTCCCAAGGTGTGTGTCGATGGCGCTGTAATTTTTATTAATAAAAAAATAAAAGTACTGCCAGTACAGCCACAGGACCCGGCACGGTTTTCGTTGAGGTGTTGCTGCAGATACGTTCATTTGAGGGTTTGCTGGGGGCAGAGGCCCTTGTGAGCTACGATGCCTGACCCGATTCTCTTCAACTCCTCAGGTACAAGGAACCCCTCCAGGCAGGGTCCACTGTGTGGGAAAAGTTATGATGGACTTTTCTTGGTATTACCTGTCTATCCTGGCTTTAAAGACTTCCCCCTACTACACCCCTTTGCCCCAAATGTCAAAGCATCCAATGTATAAATGCCCTTGTGTCTTTTTAAATGCTCCTGAGAAGGTAAGGTACTTCCCCTTATTCCAAATGATCCAGAGCGACTGAGGCTTGGCTGGGAGAACAGTGGTGAAGACGGAAGGAGAGAGGACCACCTCCTGGGAAGCACCCCTGTCCTTCTACCAACACACGTAATTGAGAATGGCTCACGTGTGACAGATGACTTACTCCTCAGGAGAGAGTTTTTCTGGGAGTGCTCACGAGGTTTGTGCAGTGTGGGGGACACCCGGATTCTGAGACTCTTCTCTAGCCTGCATTTCCCAACCGGCACGATCTGCTCTGGGACCAGTCTATCTCCTGTAAGAACGAGTGTGGGACACAGGCCTCCAAGAGGCTTTGGTCAAAGAAGATGAGACCTGCATCCCGTCCTCTGTGTCCACTGGCCAGAGTCCCATGAGCCCTGCCCAAGGGACGCAGTGTCCTCCAAAGCCTGTGACGCTTGAGGTCCCTCTTGTCGGCCCCCAGTTTCTCTTACGTTTGAATGTGCCCGACTAACCTTTAATAGCAACTTCAATGTGTGCTTTTCTTTGTTGAGACTTTTCTTGTCTCTTTCTCAATGGATGAAGTGGTCTGCTGCCCGCCCGGTGGCCACGGCTGCTCACGGCGCTCCCCACACCCTCCCCTGAGCATTTCTGCCTTTTCCTTTTCACGGCCTTGTTTTGCAGTGGTTTTTTTTAGAGCTTTTTTTGAGCCCTCTTTCATATTTATTTTTGCTTTTGCTTAGAGAACCATATAACTTTTTTCTTGGTTTTCTATTTGGACGTTTGCTGCCTTTTATAAAAAAAGATGTCTGAATGTACAGTGGAGTAAGTAGAGCACCTCTGCTGAACACTGACAGCCCCTGTGAGGCGCCTGATGGCACGTCACTGGTCTTACTGGTGGGAAGACGATGAGCTCCGAGTGAGGAGGGGCACAGGGACAGGAAACAAGACGGCCTCTCACCAGCAAAAGGCGACCCTGGACCAGAGTAAATCATCTGTTGTTATTCATTTATTCAACAGATGTGCTCCATGTGAGGAGAAGGGAAGGGGTTGGCTTCCTCGTGGGCCCCACACTGGCCACTCACATGGAAAGTGATTGATCTTACCTCCAAAAAATCAGGGTGGCTATTCCAGCCATTGAAATATGGAAACCAAATCCTGTTCTTACATCATCTGGGTAGCTCAAAACTTGTATCTCACTCACTCACCCAGGTAGAAAGTATTTTTTAAAGTCGGTTTTTAGACATATTTGAGAAAAATGAATTATTTGGGATAAAAAGGAAATTATTTAGTTTGCAATATCTTTAGGAGATGGAAGAAAACTGAACAATACATCCTCAGTGGTTGAATCCTATTGCTTAATGATCTTAAAAAGGCCCGGATCCTACATTGCAGGTCTGGTGAAAATACAGGTGTACGGGGTTTTGGGCTTGTGTGTTTTTACTTTTGTCATTTCGTACTCCTGACTACCTGAACTAATTCAGTGTTTCACCTTACCTGGAAACAGAGTATTCTTCTGTCCTAGTTATGGGGACGTTCTCTGAGGGAGTGTTCGTGTCACTTTTGTATTTAGCGCGTACTAATACACATCAGAATTCACGATTAGACTGATGTTTTGTGTCATGTTCATGCACAAACAGCATTGCAGAGAAAGGCAAAGGTGCCCGTCATGGGAGACAGACCACAAATGGAGCTCGAGTGGCTGCCGATTCACACGGTAGTTTCCCGTGCGGTGGTTCCTTTTCTCCGAACAATGATCTTGCAGTGTGCATGTAGCAAATATGAGTGTTATCTCTACTGTATGTGTGAAGAAGCTGAAATCAGGGAGTTTAAATGATTTGTTGTTACCAAAGAGATTCAAAGAACAAGGAGCAATTCAAGAGAAAGAGCAAAAGGAAGAAGACATTTCTTGAAGGTGAGCTATTGGGTATTCCGTGTGCTCCCTGGTGGGCGCCTGACAAGGTGGGTATGATCACCCCCCATTTTGCAGTCGAGTCCTTGAGGCCTAGCCTGCGGGTGAAGCAGTGTGTCAGGGGACCACCGCCCCTGGGCTGGGGGGTGCTGTTTAACCTGCTAGCCTCACACATTTTCTGCTTCCCCATCATGACGGAGTGTTTCTGGTGTAAATTTCGTGATTATTCTCAGCACCGCTATTTCCTGTGGTCTTGAAATCTATAGTTTTCCAAAATAAGGGCATGTGCTCAGAAAACATAAGTCCATTGTATGTGCTAACGGGCAGAAGCTCAGATGAAGACTCCCTGTCACACTGGCTAGTCATGAACTGGAGAAGATGCACACAGAATCGCACGGTCAGGGCGCCTGGGTAGCGCAGTCGTTAAGCGGCTGCCTTCGGCTCAGGGCGTGATCCCGGCGTTCCGGGATCGAGTCCCACATCGGGCTCCTCCGCTGGGAGCCTGCTTCTTCCTCTCCCTCTCCTCTGCTGTGTTCCCTCTCTCACTGGCTGTCTCTCTGTCACATAAATAAATAAAATCTTTAAAAAAAAAAAAAAAAAAAGAATCGCATGGTCGTCACAGAAGACCTACGAAAGCGAATGGGAGAGTAGTGATTTTGTTTTCTTCACCATTCTAGTCCTTGATCTGTGGAGGTAATCACTCAACACAGTTAAGACAGCTAAATCACATTACCAACCTGCTCAGATTCGCCTGGCATATTAAGTGCCTCTGCGGCTTGCGTGCTCTGTGCGGCACTGGCTCCTCTCTGCAGGGTTATTGACATGTGTTCTTAAGATTGTGGGATGTTTTATTGACTTCATAATTATTCTGTGTGTGTGGTTAGTTTACTTTATATCTATGTGTAAGCTTATTTTATGCTCTTTAAAATGTAATAAAACTAAATTATATATGATTCTCCAAGAGTAAGGAAGATCTTGGGGAGGAGAGAAGAATTCTGACTTTCACTGTCTCGAGTCATTCACTTTAAGATGGTGCGTCCCTTGTGCGTTGCTGCACCACGTAGGGGACTAAAGACGTCACAGAAAACCGCACCTTCAGAGAAGTTTCTGGTTTGCTAGGGGTGAGAGGAGCACCCACCAGCTGTCTGTGACTGGGAACAGGACTGGAAGCCATTACAGAAAGAATAGCACACGGCATCAGGGGCCACGGCATTATTTTCTGGTCCCAGATTCAGAGAGTTCTTATGAAGGCAATATTTCACTAGATTTTGAAGGATATACAATTCTGAGAAGCAGAGAAAGAGGGAGAATATTCCCGGGGAAGAGGAAAAATGGAGAAAGGAACTTTTTGAGGAGAAATGGCGCTATGTGCATGCGTAAATTACGTTCCGAAGCTGGAGACCAGGACGGACGAAGGTCGAGAAACCTGCATGCATGGTCAGTGCTCCTCGGCAGGCATGGTGAAGCCCGGCTTACCACTCTTGGAGCAGAAAAACCTGGTTTGCATGCTTATTCTGCTGTGTGTTGACTGGGAAACCTCCATCCCTAAGGAAACCTCATTTTCTTGGTCCTGAAGATGGGGCTCAGAAGAGCCAGAACAGCTCCCCTGTCTCCGCGGACTTCCAGTGTCCGGCAGGCAGTCACCGTGGATGAGGGGTGTTTTATTAAGGATGGAAACACTGCAGAATAGACAGTTGTTGAGGCTGCTGAGGGTAGGTGTAGAGAGAAAGAAACCGGGCGCACACAATGCAGTAGAGACGAGGGAACACAGAGCGGCTCCCTTGCGGACGGGGAAGACCAGGGCAGTGCGGCACTTTCAGGGGAGGACGCAGAGAAGTTCCAGGGCGTCACTCAGGGGCCCAAATTGCTGCGGAGCCATGGGCACGGGTGTGCGCTGGGAAATCCAGGTAGACCTGGCATTTAGAAATGGCTTTTCTGAAGGTCGTTTCCACAGAAATAAGAGGAGGAAAGCAAATTCTAGAAGTTAAGTGGTGAGTCGGTGGAGGGGAAGTGACGTTCAAGAGACGCATGCCTGAGAGCTTTGCTAAGTGAGTAGTGCAGAAACTGCGCGGTGTGACCGTCGTGGCAGCTAGTGCCAACAAGGCAGGAGGGGACAACAGGCAGATCAGAGGGAAGAATCGCACTGAAGTCTACGGCCAGGCAGAGAAGAAGGACACGTAAGAAGGGGGGCAGAATGGCGGGGAGAGGAGTCGCAGGCAGAGGGTAACTGGAAGGACACTCCCCGGTGGACCTGCCCCGATGGAGGTCAGGACATTGGGTGTCATCTGGAGACTCACCTGTCTTCCCAGCCTCGGACGCAGCTTTCTGCCTTAGACACACTGTTCTCTCTGGGCTTAAATGCCATCGAAGACCTTTTCATGTTAACACATATTTCTCTGTGGATGGCCTTTCTTTGCCTGGAACTCTGGCTGAGACAAGGACTTTTTACACCAGCATAGTTTTGAATTTTATGTAATGATGCCACTTAATCAGCATGACTCTGATTTGAAGGGATGGAGGTGTGTGTTTCAGAATTTATGACTCAGGTTTTCAAATTAAGCTGCTATTTAAAATTCAAAATAATATTACAGAAGGTAGCGCAATGGCTGGCATCGACTTCTTGACCTTTCCCTGATCTCTCCCCTGGGATGGGCTTCTCCTGGATGACACTGATGTCTGCAGATGCTGGGGGTGCCTTCCACCTCGGGGCCGCCTGCAGAGCCGCTCAGCCGCCCCACGCCACCCTCCAAGGTGGGGCCCCTGGGGGAGGGCATCCAGCATATGGGCTGGCAGGACGGGTGCCATTGGTGTATCTGGAAGAGGGCGTCCATCTGGTGAGACTCCATCTCTGTTGGTCGCACCCACTTTGCAACAAGACCAAAATGCTGTTGCTGGAGTGGCCCCTGAGGAGGGGTGTGGCCGGGGCAGGGGGGCTGTCCCAGGTGGGACCGCGGCAGGACCAGCCCTTCTGGTTCACCAGGACAGCGAATGCTCAAGGAGTAACGATTCTGTTTGTGGGAGAGAGTGCTGCACCATCGGCTGTGGCACGGGGCTTGTTTGTGCCTTCAGAAAGTCCCTATGACAACACACTTCATTAGGGAGAATTTGAGGGTCTGTACAGTAGAAAGAATGAGCAATTCTAGGAAAACATGCCAACTGTTGACATCCCTACTGTATATTCCTCCAGCATTTCTGAGCATGAGGTTTTGGAGCGTTTATGTAATTATAATCCTACCCCATTAATACTTTAATCTCCCTGCTTGTACCTAACAGATGCACCATGTCCTGCACTATTACGAGCAGATTTACTGCCGGGGATGACCTTTTATCACGAACGAAGAAAGTCTTTCCTCCCTTGGCTGAAGCCCGGGCTGTGCAGCAGAAAGGGCTGGGAGCCAAGTGTATGAGCTGAGGGCTCAGTTATTGTCATAAACTTCCAACACAGACCTGACAGTTGGCAGACTGAAATTGGCTCTTGTACATTCGATGAAGCTCAATTAAAAATGAGGTGATCCAAAAAATGGGAAAGTGCCTAAGAGTCAAGAGCAACTTTACTTGGGTTTAAATTTGGATTGTGCAGAAGTAGGTGGACCGGCAGAAAAGCCACTGCAAAAATCAAATGGAGAGTCAAGCCAGTGCTGGCGTTTGGACACATCAGTTGTTAGGGGAGTAGGGCGGATCTGAACACTCAGCTAATGAAATTGACCGGTCTTAACAACGGAATTGACATCTGTATGGAACAGCAAACCAAAGGCTGAAATTCGTTACTGAACCCACCGGAGACTCTCTGGGTGCTCCTGCCGGAACTAGGCTCAGTCAGAATATTGTCTTCCCATAGCGTCGCACTAGTGTGTACGTAGAATGAGTATCGCATGTGCAGGGGATAAGAGCATCTTTTTGGGCTGCCCAAATACGGTACCTGTGAGGAATGATGATTCTCAGGGGAGAATCACCTACGGAGCCTGCCCAGGGGGTCTGTCCAGGGGAGCTGCCCTGGGGGCCTGTTGAGGGGAGCTGCCCAGGGGGCCTGTCAAGGGGATCTGTTCAGGGCGTCTGTCTGGGGGTCTGCCCAGGGGAGCTGCCTACACATGGCACATGGATGCTGCTCCAAGCTTCCCCTGGGCGTGTGCCCAAGGAGGCTAAGGGCACCACCCACTGGACCACCGGGTTTGCCCCCACTCCAGACAAAGCCTCTCTAGGGGTCCTGGATGGCAACACTCGACACTGGGGGCTCCCATGGGTTTCCTCAGGTTTAGCAATTCTCCAAAAGGACTCACATTGCTCAGGACAGAGCTATGCATACAATGCCAGTTTCACTGCAGCAAAAGGATGCACACAGGACCGGCCATCGAGAGAGACCCTGGGGCAGCTCTGGGACTGGGAGGCTTTCATCATCCCCAGAGACAAGCTACCCTCCCGGCGCCACGCATGGCTATGTCCTCAGAGTCACCAACCCAGGAAGCCGGCCAGCCTGCCCCCCAGAGTCTTTACTGGGGTTTCGATAGGTAGCCGTGACTGATCGGATTGTCGTCGGCCTGCTTTGACTGGTCTCCAGCCCTCTCCCTCTGCCGAGGTGGGGCTGCCATCACCGGGCTTGAAAGCCCCACGCTCCTCTTACGGCTGTACTTGCTGGTGGAACCCGCCCCTTGTGGGTCATCTCATTAGCATCAAGCCAGGTGTGATCTGAGGGTCCACCGTGAATTACCAACCTTTCCTATTACTCAGGACACTCCCAGAGTATAGAGGTTCCCGGCCAGGAGCCACCGCAATGGCTAGAGCTCTCTTTGGTAAAGTTAATTCACTACACAGTTGTGAGCTCCGTTTGGCACCCACTGAATCTAAGAACAGGTGATATATTTAAAGAGGGGCTTTTACCAGAATCATCCCGCTGCTAAAGAGAGGCACCTGTTGTGCTTGGACTACAAGCACTTCAAGCAAATGTGAGCCCCACAAATACTAAAAGAAGGCACAGAGGGAGAAGCACGGGGCCCCCTGCATGTGGCACTATGTCCCCCGCACACAGTGGGCCTGGAGCTCCAGCCAGCATCCACGTTCACCCAGACATCTCCAGGCACAGCTCTACTCCTGGTGGGCTGACCTTCCCAACGGGCAGCAAGATCCTGCCGAGGCAGTAGCCACCAGGCCTCCCTTAGCTCTGAGCACGTCTCCTCGTTCCAAGTCACCCCGCGAGTCTGATGGAGTCTCACTCCCCATGCCTGACAGACAAAACACCCGAATATCCCGTACCTTTGATTAAACGGCTCACAATCCAAATGCTGGAACCTCTAACATGGTAACTGCTGAGAACTTTCTTTATACTGTATTTTGTGCCAGTTGCCACTTTTCTCTGGAACAGTCACGGTGGCCTCCATCCCTGCTCCCATTGCCCCATCCTCTTCACACAGTCGTGGTGTCCACTTTCTGGCCATGGTCGGACACCAAGATGTCCTGTTGCAGACTGCGGTCTGGCCTCAGCAAACTCTTGAGCCTGGCTGGGTTCCCCAAGTGTCTTTCCATGGCTGGGCAGTTTAGGCTCACTAAAAACGTTTGCTGTCTTTGAAATGAAGTAGTTTATTCCTCTGGGGTACATTTCATGCTATTATTTGGACTTTGGAATGATGTTAGCGACGTTGCTGCATCAGTGAGAACGATGTTCTCATAGATCCAGACATCTCTGTAATTTACAGTAGTGTAGGACTCTCAGCCTGAGTATTTCACTGTGAGTTAACCAAATACATAATCATTGTAGCACAAATGAAGACTATCTCAAGGATTTGGGGAGCTATGAGAGCATAAGCTGAGGCTCATGTGATCTTTATCCTCATTTTACATTAACACAGCCAAGAAAACAGTACCCATAAAAGCATATCTGTGAACATCTATAAAGCCCCCAGAATGGACCCTGTACCACCACAGACCCCAGGCAGAGAATCCTTTGTCCCACTGAGAAGCTGCCTGGTGGCCGAGGCACGTCTCCAGACTGCAGTGTAGGGCCACGTGGGCAAGTGCAGCATCCACTCGGGGGCAAAGCCGAAGGGGCTCCAAAAAGTTCAGACATGAAAATAAGTAACTTTTAAATGCAATTAAAAAAATCAAAATTTACGTCAAAAAATCAATGACAGGAAACTATCACCATGGTGAATAAAGACAGGCTCAGTAGCAATGTCCTGCAGAACCATCTTGGCTGAAGGTCAGATCAGTAATAGTGATCACGTCTTTTGATATTCAGTTGATGGATTTTTTTACTCTAATTCTTATTTATTAAGAAGCGTTGCATTGAGTCTTTATTTAGCTTGAGTGCTGAGATTTCCAACATCCCTTAAGTGCTGTGCCTGAGGGGAGCGCCTGCCTCCCACCCAACTCTGCTGGAGAGAGAACAACAGGGGGAGGTCCTGCCCGCCTCCTGCCTCAGAATTCATAAATCCACTCCGGAGACAGACGGCGAGGGAGTGTGCAGGTCGACGCAGGTCTATATCCTCAAGTCATTCATTCAGGGATGTTTACTGAGCACCCACTGTGAGTCAGTTTCTAACCCCCTCCCGGAGTTTGCGGTCTAGCGGGTGATGAGGATGGCGGGGCTGGCGATGCAGCAGCCTTGGGGCCGCTGGTGGGGAAGCGCTCATTGAGGGGAACAGAGGGACCCCACATGGTTCGCGCTCGCTGCCTCCACAGCAAACGCTGAGATCCGGAGGCTGTGGGAGGCAGTGGGAGTATGGGAGGGAGGAGGGGAGAGTTGCCAGAGGGGGACCCGGGTCTCGACTGGAGCTGACGATGAACCTGGCCCCGGCCGATGTGGCCCAGATGAGACACGTGGAGGGCCAGGCAGCTGCCTTCTGTCCGCGTCTCAGAACTGAGCGCTGGGAGAACAGGCTCCAGCTGGGCCCCGACGTCCTGTGAGTTCATAGAATACATGAGCTTAACGCAGCGGAGAGATTTGGAAAGGAGTAAATAACCCTGGTGGGCGGGGTTGGCCCGAATGTGTGTTTGAACCGGAAGATACACACAACAAGGAGCGGGTTCAGTGGTGCACAGATCGTCGAATAAAGCAGGGGACCGTGCAGACGGGGCACCCCGAGGGTCAGCTGGTGGGGCTCACGTAAACTCGGGGCCGGTATTACGTGGGGTGAGGTTGTCAGCTTTTCCTCCCAGTCTGAGCATTTTGGGCACAGCTGCCCCTTCCTGCCAGCGTTCTTTCCATGCTGTTCCTCCAAGGGGCGTGGAATCCCCGTTGCCAGAGAGCCGGGGCATCGCCAGGGCATCGCCAGGGCACCACGGTGGGCACACATCTCCTGCCCCTCCTGAGCCCATGCCGGTTCCAGAGCCTGACAAGGGCCTCTGGCCCGTCGCACGTGATGTCACGGTTGTATTTAGAGCCCACCAGGGACATGTACTAGCGTGACTGTAGCAGGCACGTTTGGTCTGTGGGACAGTCACAGAAAAAAAACTCACACGATATGGTCTTTCATGATATGAAATAATCTTTCCTCTCTTCTCTTTCTACTTTTTCTTACTCGCTGTCTTTTATGTCTAGTCCCCATTTCTTCATTCCTTCTCTTCAGGGTTTGTGTTGGTTGACACCTTCGATCAGTACACCCTAAGTAAAGGAGCTTTCCCCTGCTAGTGGGGTGGACCTCATCTAATCAGGTGAATCCTTAAGAGCAAAGACAGGTTTTCTGGAAGAGAAGGAGTCTCCTCGAGGCTGTACCGTCAGCTCCTGTCTGAGTTTCCAGCTGGCTGGCCTGCCTTGCCGATTCCGGACTTGTGGGTTCCCACTTCCACATGAGCCATTTTCCTACATGCGTATACGCCTTTGTCTGTGTATCTCCCATATGGTCGGTGTGCTCCAGACAAACAGAAGCAATCGATTATACACGTATGTATATACACCGGCAGTGTGGATACACACGGACTCTTCTGCCCCAGACTTCTTACAGGATAACTCAGCATGTTTGCCGGAAGGTAGGGTGTTGCCGGAAAACATACTTAAGAGCAGGAAGTGTATGTGGCACTGAACAGTGGGAGGAGGCTGGGAGGCTTTGGAGGCCATAATACAAAAAGCCTTAATGTGTTGAGCAGACAAACAGCAGAGAATGAGAACTGCAAGCCTCATAGGTTGTTCGCAGAAACCTGGACAGGAGGACACTGTCAGGGAGGGCGGGGCGACACCAGGGGTGCTCACTGCAAAGCAGAGGAGGGGAGACGGGTGTTGGACAGGACCACACCCGAGTGGGGCTGTGTCTGCAGTGACGTGACAGGAACGACGTGCAAGCTGTGAAAATGGACATCGAGCAAAGGGTTGAGGCAGTAACGTGGTTTCTGCTTGCTGCTCGCAGGCAAATGCATGAGGAGAAAATAAATTGGGAGAAGGACCGTTAAATAAAAGGAACTAAGTCTTGATTATTTGGGAGATTCTCAGCCTGTCCAGATTGCAAAATACACCAAAAGTAAGAGATTTGCTACAGGTGGTGTGCTCCCGAGGAGAAGCTGAGGTGTGGCTGTCCCGTCTCTCACTAGCAGCTCCGACGGGTCGGGAGGTCAGAGGAATCAGTCACGCACAAGGCTCTTGAGGAGATGAGGGTGGTGGTGGAGAGAGGCCTCAGTCCAGCCAGAGAGCATCCCCGACTCGTTGGCCAGGCCCCCACAGCTCTGAGCAAGAGCCTGGGGGCCACCTGCTCTCTGGAGGAGCGGGGCCCCGCGGCAGACAGGATGAGTCCCCACGGTTCTCCAGGACTTCAGATCCGCAAAGCACTGCCAGCCTTGTCCAAAAGGCAAGAAGAGATCACAAAGTGAAAGAAGGCTGTCAGATCCCCAAGATTCAACTGGCAAGAAACAGACTAATAAAGCCACTCAGCAGAAAATGAATGTTATCTTTCAAGAGAAAAGAAAAATGATTCCGGGATGGAGACACGAGTGATGGAGGGCTGACCCCACACCTGGAAACCCAATGAGCTTCCACATTTTGAAATTGCTTGGGACCAGTGACTCCTTTTTCCTCCCATTTCCTCCCTTTTGAACCAAAATGTCTATAAGGCCGGTGATGGGTATTAAGGAGGGCACGTATTGCATGGTGCACTGGGTGTTATGCGCAAGTAATGAATCATGGAACTTTACATCAAAATCTAGGGATGGACTGTATGGTGACTAACAATATAATAAAAAATTATTATTAAAAAAAAGTCTGTAATTGGTACCCAATACTCATCACATCACTGTATTTTGAGGGCAGATAACTGGGTTTCTTGTTGCACAGGTCCATGGATGAGGAGATATCTGCCCTGGGAGGGATCATTCTCAGATTCCCACCCACACCTGATTGGGTGATGAGTGACGAAATCTCATACAGTTTTTAGGAAAAGATTATACAACATATGGTCAAGAACTGGCGTTTTTGTTCAATAGACATTCAGCAGACTTTGTTGCATGCCTGTTTATTCAAAACATTGTACTTACACGCACAGCTATGTTATTTATTTATAGGTAGCGGTTGCCACTATGACCTTTAAAGGCCAATATAAATGCAAATCCAGCATGACACTCTTAATGAAGTTTCATTTTCGTTTCAGAATAAAAATGAGGTTCATGATAATTCTTCCCATAAAAGATTGTATCATAATCCCACATTTTACTAAATTATTCTTATCACCAATTAGCAGAAAGTCATTTACATATAAATTTTAGACGAGTGTAGTCTCACAGGAGCTTTGAGAAGTACCATGAATCTAGCAATATTATCCCATTTCATAGAAAAGAAAATACTCAGCAGAGACGAGTCTGCCTGAGGAAACACTGCAGGGCAGTGGCTGGCGTGGGAGCAGGACACACATTGGCCGCGTCTGAGTCTTGCCTTGAGGATCAGCTGTTGCCAGGTTTTCCACCCATAACCTTGAGTGACCTTGTGACGGGTCCCCACCCTCAAGGGACTGGTGTGGACCTGCTGGAAATCTTCCATGATGCAGAACATCTCCACGAGGTACTGAAACAATCAAACTCCAGAGTTATTATATTATACTGTATCCACAAATGGTATAATTACAAACCAATCCCTAATTCGAGAATTCCAGAGAGTTCAAAGAGGTCAAATGTTTAATTGAAATGGAATAAATAAGCTGAATTGCTAGCACACACTTCAATATTATTGAAGTACTAATAAATACATTAAAAGACTGTTAACAAAAGTGCTTCCTGCTGAAGAATGATCATCCCAAGAATAACATCAGCTCACTTTGTAATATACAGAGAGTGTTGTTTCAAGCTAATTAAATGCCACCCATTTTTGATAGCACTTAACAATATGTGGTTAATTATTATTATGCAGGATTTGTTCTATAGCATTAATTATGATGAACTCATTTGGCTTTTATAAGAACAGGAAATGTGTGGGTTTGGGGAGGTACAGTGCTTATGGTGTTTAATTGTCATTTAGATTTAAATTAATAAACTTTGGAACTTTACACGAAAAACAGAGTTTTCTAAATAAGTTCTAACATTAAGACAAAAAATATAGTTGAGGGAAGAATCTTTTAGGTTTGATATCTTTCTAAAATAATTTCTTGCTCTACATTAAAAAGCACCATCTTCATGCAAATCAGTGTAAGAGATGCAACAAGGAATTAATTCGCAGGACCTGGAGTCAGGCATCCTGTTCTCAGGGTAACCTGGAGAACTTCTTCTCCCTTAACTATGCTCCTGGGAATCATTTACCCTTGTACCTCCTGTTGGTGCCGCTCTTGGAGCCAACTCAGAACTTTCTCCCCATCAGGACGGTTCTCCAGTGGGGGTCAAACTTGAATCCCCTGGAGAGGTGGACACACGGCATCTGGACCTGTCCCCAACCATCCCTACTTGGGGGGTCTGCAGTGGGGTTTGGACAACTGTATTTTGCAAAGTGGTCGAGTGCCTTGGCGGAGGTTGAGGCTTCAGATGGGTACCAGGTCTCTTTTGGGGATGAGGAGAATGTGACGGTGAACGTACACCTCTATAAATGGACTAAAAATCACGGAAATGTACATGTAAAATGATCGCATGCGATGGTGTGTGAGTTGCCAGTCAACACGGGTTTCAAGGAGAAGCGGGTGGAGAAGCCTTCCTCACCAGTCTGCCTCCTTCCCAGGCTCCCTGGCGCAGCCTCACACACAGGGTTGCTAAGGGCGTGCGGTGCAAGCGCTCCAGGCAGCGCACCTGTGCTGGTGATACCCTGTTGTCGTTGGGACGGCCATGTGACTCGACCCCATCCTTGTTTACACATCTTTCAGTAAGACATCTTTTGTTCATACAGTGTGTGTGTGTAATCAAAGGTTAGCGATTTCCTGCAATGTACAGTGTTATAAACTTTTCATCTAAATGCGGCTTAGGATTTGAACAGGGACAGTCTTTCAGGAGCACTGGACTGGGGCGAGCTGGTGCTGGTGTTGAGCCAGCGTGAACCGAGGACCAACACAAGGCTGTATTTGACATCAGCACAGCCGTAGGTATGAAAGGGGTCATATCTCTGATGGGCACACCTCCTTATTTAGAGTTCTGTGTCTTTTTTTTTTCTTTTTTTAAGTGATTTTTTTATTATATTATGTTAGGCACCATACAGTACATCCCCGGTTTCTGAAGTAAAGCTCGATGATTCATTAGTTGCGTATAACACCCAGTGCACCATGCAATACGTGCCCTCTTTACTACCCATCACCGGTCTATCCCATTCCGCCACCCCCCTCCCCTCTGAGGCCCTCAGTTTGTTTCTCATAGTCCATAGTCTCTCATGTTTCATTCCCCCTTCTGATTACCCCCCCTTTCTTTATCCCTTTCTTCCCCAACCGATCATCCTAGTTCTTATGTTCCATAGATGAGAGAAATCATATGATAGTTGTCTTTCTCTGCTTGACTTATTTCACTTAGCATTATCTCCTCCAGTGCCCTCCATGTTGCAGCAAATGTTGAGAACTCGTTGTTTCTGATAGCTGAGTAATATTCCATTGTATATATGGACCACAACTTCTTAATCCAGTCATCTGTTGAAGGGCATCTCGGCTCCTTCCACGATTTAGCTATTGTGGACAATGCTGCTATGAACATTGGGGTGCATATGGCCCTTCTCTTCACTACGTCTGTATCTTTGGGGTAAACACCCAGTAGTGCAATGGCTGGATCATAGGGTAGCTCAATTTTTAACTTTTTAAGGGACCTCCACACTGTTTTCCAGAGTGGCTGTACCAACTTGCATTCCCACCAACAATGTAGGAGGGATCCCCTTTCTCCACATCCTCTCCAATGTTTGTTGTTTCTTGCCTTGTCTATTTTTGCCATTCTAACTGGCATAAGGTGGTATCTTAGTGTGGTTTTGATTTGAATTTCCCTGATGGCTAATGATTTTGAACATTTTTTCATGTGTCTGTTAGCCATTTGCATGTCTTCATTGGAAAAGTGTCTGTTCATATCTTCTGCCCATTTTATGATTTGTTTATTTGTTTCTCGTGTATTGAGTTTGAGAAGTTCTTTGTAGATCTTGGATACCAGTCCTTTAGTGTCATTTGCAAATATCTTCTCCCATTCCATGGGCTGCCTCTTAGTTTTTTTGACTGTTTCCTTGGCTGTGCAGAAGCTTTTTATCTTGATGAAGTCCCATAAGTTCATTTTATCTTTTGTTTCTCTTGCCTTTGGGGATGTGTCATGAAAAAGTTTGCTTTGGCCGATGTCGTAGAGGTTGCTGCCTATGTTCTCCTCTAGAATTTTGATGGATTCCTGTCTCACATCGAGGTCTTTCATCCATTTGGAGTTTATGTTTGTGTATGGTGTGAGAGAGTGGTCAAGTTTCATTCTTCTGCATGTAGTCCTTAAATTTGTATGGAAACAGAAAAGTCCCCGAATCTCCAAGCAACTGTTGAAAAGGAAAAACAAATCTGGGGGCATCACAATGCCGGATTTTGAGCTGTACTACAAAGCTGTGATCACAAAGACAGCATGGTACTGGCATAAAAACAGACACATAGACCAATGGAACAGAATAGAGAACCCAGAAATGGACCCTCGGCTCTTTGGGCAACTAATATTTGATAAAGCAGGAAAAAACAAGCAGTGGAAAAAAGACAGTCTCTTCGATAAATGGTGCTGGGAAAATTAGAGTTCTGTGTCTTAATAGCTTACAGAATGCCAGTGTTCCGTGCTTTTGTTTCCCAGGGCGTCCTGGGTCCCAGGAAAGGTAACCTGCTCACGCCCATTCTAGCCTGAGGGTTTTGGGACTGCTGGGCAGCCTTGTGGCAAAAGAGACTTGTGTGGCAAAGATGGGGAGCTTAAGGTCCAAAGGTCATTTTTTAATGCCGTAACTAGTAAAATGATTTTAATTATGTTGGTGAAAGTAT
Source organism: Ursus arctos (assembly GCF_023065955.2). NCBI lineage: Eukaryota > Metazoa > Chordata > Mammalia > Carnivora > Ursidae > Ursus > Ursus arctos. The sequence goes on from NW_026622841.1 coordinate 1,472,881, forward strand.
TCCATATCGTCAAATCATGGGAGGGTATTTAATTAGGAGGAGGTTTGTTTTAACTAAAAAAAAAAAAATTAAAATAACATCTTGTGTGGATGTTGGTGTGTGGCTGTCTGCCGGCTGAGGCCCCTGTGGGAATGGGCTCCCGCCGCCGGGGCCGCCTGGGCCTGGAGCCCCTGCCCTGCTGGACCTGCACGTGCCAGATGGGAAGTAAGTCTGGAGCAGGTCTCAGGACAGCAGTGGTGAACCCACCTGTGTTTTGTGCTCATTTCCTCTTCCCCAGTTCTTGTCCCTTGCTCTCTGAGAGTTTCCGGACAAGTATATTTTGCTCCGTTTTACTCATCAAGTACAACTCTGGGGGGTGCAGTGGGTGTTTGGTGACAGGTGGCAGGATTCGTCTAAGGGCAGCAGCTGGGCTAGAGACCGGGGCCAGGCAAGAAGAGAGGTGTCTGGCGGGGATGGCTCACACTCTCCTTCATGTTGCAGATGAACAGAGCGGAGACCTGAAGACGTTTCCAGTTCCTGCATCATGCTCTTTATACATTCCAGCTTGCCACCATTAAGTTCTCAGAAATCCTCAGTGTTACTTATTTCCGTGTTCTTTCCAGGAAGATTCAGTGAAGGAGAGAGGAAGATAATAGGGAAGGGTGCAGAGGACTGCCATCAAGAGACAATTGTCAGCCTTTGGGTCCATTCACCTAGACACACCCCTGAGTCTGCCAGTTACTAGTCATGTGACCTTGCAAAGTCCCCAGCCTTTCTGAGCTTCTGTTTGTGCATCTGGGATGTGGGTTCGTTATTGTCACGTTGAGTTGGAGTGAGGGCTAAATATGGTTAAATGTAAAATGCTTGGCAAGTGTTCAATATGCAAAGGGGGAGGAAGGAGCTGCTCTGAGCCCCCCGCCGTGTGCCAGGCGCCTTGTAGGTGCTGTACGTGCCCACCTGCCTTGATCCCATTCCTGTATTCCTCGAAGCACATGCTCCGAGAAGAACAGTACGTCCTGGTTGACTTGGTTGACATAGCCGTGAGGCAGGGGCTCTACGAGCTGCATAAATTGTTCTTGCTTTGCGCTCGGTCCCCACATCGAGGCGGTGGTGCCGTGGTTAAATGTGTGGGGTGCAGTAAAGGATCGTATGTGAGCATAGACTGTTGCCTGATGGCTCAGGGATGTCATGGAAGCGCTCTCTCTGCACCCCTTACGGTTAGAAGAAATTAACAGTGTTAGACAACAGTGCAGGTATACAGCACTGTGCAGCATAAATGAACATCAGCTGGGAAACACAATTGTTCAATAGTCTGACACAGTTGGAAGCTTCCATTCATTGATAAGTTCTTAACATAAGCGGAAGAATCAGGTTTTTACTGTCTGGTAATGTGTTGTTTCTAAAATTCAGGTTTACTTCTAAACTATTAATAGTTAACTCAGACCCATCCCCTCTAGTGCTAATTACCAGCAGAGAAAGGAGGAGAAAAAACTAATTTAGACTAGTACATTAGTCTTCTGGAATACATTAGTAGAATAAAGGCATCTATGGGAAACACTGTGAGATGTCGACTGCTCTTCTTGGCTCTATCTGCTGTGTAGATGCTGATTGAGAAAGAGAACAAAATACAAATATTTTTTTAAATATTCAAAATTATAATGATTATAGATGTAATTTTACACTAGAGCTAGAATGGCAATTAAGTACTATTCTTTTTAAATGTTTTTTTTTAAATCACACCAGTTACAGTGTAATTGTTTTCATAGAGAGGGTGATCTAAGATATTAATTAAGATAAAGCCACAAGTACCAGTTGAGATTTGAGGTTTCCGTTTGAGATCTAAGTGTGAGCGCTACAAAAGCTCCAAGGGTTTTGTTTGACGACTGTCTCGGGGCGACGACTCCTCCCACGGCTTCTCTCTCTCCCAGGGTGTACCAGCCGAAAGCGGCTTTCTGACCGCAGCCTGAAAACAGGCAAATGTGCATTCGGAAACTGATCGGTGTATTTATCAGCTTTGAGCAAAACTTGCTGACACACACAAACCATTTCTTACCCCTTGGCTTTTAAATAAAGAACATAGGCCGTCACAGAGCCATTTATAGTCTTGGTTTTTATTGCTTGGATATAGTAATCCACAAAACCTCCTGGTGGGCTTGAGGACGAGGCATGTGCAGAAGACCCCACAACGGTGATCGTGGGAAGCCTTCTTCCACGTCCCTTGATGTCATCTGTGCGAGGAACCCACGGCCCCTCATGATGAACTGGTGGCTCCTGGCAGGAATGCACGCGGACATTTATATCCCACTCGGTGCTGATGATCGACCGCCGCGGGGAACGGGAGAGTCGAGTCGAAGCTTGGGGCTTGGGGTGAGAGAAGGTGCGCGATCCTGATGAGGCTGTGCTGCTGACTTCAGCCCAGGCCAGTGCCCCGGGAGCCCCTCCCAAGGGTCCTCTGCCCACGGCCAGATGGCCACCGAACCGATCCACGTGTCACATGTCCGTCAGAGCTCTCTCCAGTAGCACAAAGGATGTGGTCCCTGGTACACCGACTTCGCCTGTCTCAGAGGCTCTGTGAGAGCGGCAGAATCACATGAACTAATCCAGGAAGACAGTAGATAGCGTCTGACGTCAGGGCATCGTCATCACCAGAACGGTCAGCGTCCGGACGTAACAGAGCTACGCGAGTGCTCCGGCCGGCCTTAGAAAGTTGCCTTTTTTCTCCATCCAAAGGATCACTGAAGTTCATTGCATTTTTCATCATTAATTCTTCGGAGACCCTAACATATACCCAGTAAAAAGCCAGTTGTTTTTGGAGATGTAGCCTGTGAGAAAAAGGCCCACTAATGACATTTTCTCATCGAGGGTGAGAGGAAATCCAGGCTGAGAGGTCGGGAAGGGCTTTTCGCTGTGCCGCTGTGGGTGTCAGGGAGCAGTCCTTCCTGAACAAAATGCGAGAAATAGAGGTGAAATTTTGAGCTGACAAGCTTGCTTCCGTGGAGAAGACTGATTGGCAGAGGCTAATGGCAGACGGAGCCGGACACAGCCCTCAGCTCAGGGGGAACCAGCTCATAACTGGGCGTCACCCCAGACTCCTCTGGACTTTTGGATCAAAGCCCGTCGGTCCTTCAGAGACTGTGATTCTTGCTTCATTGTGCCTCAAATTCAACTGCGCACAGAAGCCGAGAACCATGTCGTGTGCTCGAAAAGAAGAGGTCAGCCCCGCACATGCATCTGGGCAGCTCTGTCCTCACTGGTTCGCAGCATCTCCTCCGCAGAGGGCCACACCTGCGGCTGGAGAGCAGGACCTGCTGTCCACGTGTCCAGGATTGGTCATGCTCAGGTGCTGCTTGCAGAAGGTGTGAGCCTTGGCGTGCAGCCGCTTCTCTCTGACCTCAGATGCTCCCCTCTTTGAGTCTCTTGTGCTCTGGTAAGGACACTGATCCTATTGGGTAGGGGCCCACCCTCCCATCTTCGCTAGCTACATCTTGCGATGACCTCACTTCCAAATAAGGCCACATTCTGAGGTTCTGGGAGTTAGAGCTTCAAGGTTTCCTCTTGGGGGACACAATTTAACCCATGCTAAGTGGGAAAAGTGGAAATGAGCTCTGAAAAATGCCTCCCACATTTGGCAAAGCGAAGCCTTCCCCCCCCCCCCCAATATTTTTTCTACAATGCCATAGCTAAGAGTCTGGACTGGAAAACCATGGCTTAGCAAATGCAGTTAGAGAAAAGAGTCATACACCCTTTTCCAGGGAAAGCAGACAGAATAAAGAGAGGTAGATTTGGGATGGGTTTGTGTTTGAAAAGCAGGAATGACGTATGAGGAATGTTTTGGAAAATAAAAAAATGCTCCCTTTAGGAAGAGAAGATGTGGGGAGAGTGAGGGGCGTGGGGATGGGAGCGGAGTGCGAGCCCTTGCAAGGGTGGGCTACGTGGGAAGGTCAGGTGCACCCGGCTCAGTTCCGCCATCTTCACTGTCCTAGTGGTGTTGAGCAAGGGGTCCTGTTTCCCCCGGGGCCCCAGTTCTGTGTTCAGTCCTGGGGTTGCTTAACTTCCTGCAAGTGGGCCCCATGCCCGGGAGGTTGTTGGTGAACTTAAATATCCGCCTTGGGGGTGAGGCTCGGGCATGGTCCACAATCATTGGGCGCTGGTGTGGGTTTCTCCACAGGGCTGTGGGAGGCGGCTTCCCTCCCGTCAGCGGAGACCACGGGCCCAACCCTGGACATCTGCGCCTGGCGACACGCGGCTCTGTGGGCGACTGCAGGCTCGCCTCCACCCCCCCCCGGCCGCCACCGCGTCCCGGCCTCTATGATTCTGTGTGGTCCCTTTAGGGGTATGTTTTGTTTTCTTCCTGAGAAGGATCTTCACAAATCTATAAATCAGGGGCTCCTGGGGGGCTCAGTTGGGTAAGCTTCTGACCCTTGGTTTCGGCCCAGGTCATGATCTCAGGGTCGTGAGTTTGAGCCCTGCGTTGGCTCCGTGCTGGGTGTGGAACCTGCTTGAGATTCCCTCTCTCCTCCCACTGTCCCCCCCAAATATATAAATCAGACTGTTCTGTTCTTATTAGCCAATTATGAAAAATCTTGTGTGACGTTTGCTTTGGCAGCACAAAAGAATTTTCCCCGAGTATCAGGGCATTATTTCTTCTTACCATACACTCCTTCACATGTAATCCGAAGATTTCCTTTTAATGGTCAGAAGGAAAATATGAATGATATTACTCCCTTGTATCTGCCAGCACAACAGAAGACAAAAGGGTTACTTTCTTCCCTCTTAGGAAATCGCAAGTGTCTGTAGATTATCTTTTAGGAGATGTTTGGATTGTTTTCATGGCTCCTTAATTTTCATACGTTGAAAAGCGCCCTCACCTATACACACACACACACACACACACACACACACACACACACACGTGACTGTTTATAGGTAGACACTTGGAGCTGTATCTACAATTGCAATCATTAGTATCAGGCACTTCATAAATATCCCTTTAAGATGCTATTTGATACCTTCCATAGTCTTGAAGGAAACAGACTGGATACTCCTGTTTCCAAAGCAGCTAAATGTATTACAATAAATTTGCTTTCTCTCTGCTGTGGAATTGGAAACCTATAAGATGTTGAATAAGAAAACTGATACCACTGCTTATCTGTCCAAAAGCCAGTGGTGTTAGGAAGCCCAGTAATTGAAAAATGGATAGCATTGATATTTGAACCTTTTTATATAACCTTTGAAGTGTAAGCCTTTTGGGGAATAAATTGCTTTTTGTAACAAGAACAATGTCAGATCCCATATTTAGAAACCGTGCACTTAATTCATTTTCAGGCGGAGAAACTCATGTTGTCTTGTTGGGAAAAACATTGCAAAATGGATTAAGCTTCACCCTGGAGAGATGATAACCTAATATAAATAACTGCAGGCTGATCTTTATTAGTTACGGAGCAAATATTGCCAAATAGGACAGGCGACCTTCAATGGTGATTGATCTAGGATAAGTCATCGGCAACATTGTCTTTGGAGAATAACTTTGGGGCATTTTGGGATCTTTAGTCTGGTCTTATTTAAGGGGATGCAATGAAGCTAATGTTCAGGAACAGTAAGTTCATCTTATTTAATGGTAAGAATTAGAGCTCACAGCGTGCAGGAGAACGACATCCGATTCCAGGGTCGGCAGACGGCTCGATGTTTGTTGGACTGATCACAACTGTGGGAGCCAGGTACTCGGCTGAAAACCTACACCTGACAAAGCCTCTCAGGTTTCAGGTAGCCCACCTGAGCTCTGTGTTTCCCCAGTTCTGCATTAATGAATAATTCAGTCCATGTGACGTGGGGGAGCTGGACTGTCGCCGGACGGGGCTTGTACTGTAGCTCAGGACAAGAAAGAGGTGGGGAAGATGTCAGTCAAGTCTACGCTATACATACAGAAACAGTCCATCCGTTTGAAGAGGAAGGAAAGTGAGTCAGGGACTGTTTGTTATTTAAAAAAAATTTAGAAAGAAACACTTGAGTGTTTTCCTCAGATGAGGGTCTCATGCAAAGACCAGCTACATTGTTCTGTTTTCTGTTCAATCTTCTTCTTTTGAACTTTTGTTTAACATGTACATTTCTACATTTCAAGAGCTTTGGTAATGACTTCCTGTGCCTCAGTCTTATTCACCCAAAACAACTGGACAAAAGTGACACATTGCTGTGGTTACTGGTGCCCATCCTTTGTTGTGTGCTGCAGGGATGAATGTCTATCCTCCTAAAACTCTTCCCTCTTGTGCTTTTTTCATCAGACGACCCCATGGTGGAGAGACAGCTGGGCTCCAGTCTTGGTCCATCCACCCCTATGGTGGGCGGGTGGGGTTGGCCAATCTGGAGCGTGCTCTCTCTTGTTTGGAAAGAAGCAGGGTTCTTCAGGGGCTCCCTGGGGCACCACCTTCCCAGTCTCCCCCCGAGCCAAACCGGGCAGCAGAGGCAGGCTTACAGAGGGAATGGCCCTGCATGGTGTGTGCAGGAAGGAGCCTACTGGCTCTTGTAAGGGACGTAGGCAGGTGTGAGTCCGTATTTCGGATACCTAAGCAGGTAGTTTTCAGGTAAATTAATAAGTGGTAAATGTATCTCTTTCTCTATTATTAATGAAAACCGTGAGTCATCATGGAGCATCGGTTGCTTTAGGGGGAAGTTCAGTAATTAAGTTTCTAAAAGTAGACTTCTTATTTTAGAATATTTTTAGATTTACAGAAAAATTGCAAAGGTAGCACAAAGTTCCCTGTTGTTAACATCTTGTATTAGTATGGCTTACCTGCTGGGGTTAGTGACCAATACGAATGCGTTATGACTAAAGTCCATGCTTGAGTCAGACTTCCATAGTTTTTATCTGAGACCTTTTCTCCTGTCCCAGGATCCCACCCGGGGCCCCACCTTACGTCTGGTTGTCGTGTCTCCTTGGGCTCCTCTGGGCTGAGGCAGTTTCTCACACTTGCCGTGTCCTCGATGACCTTGGTGGTATTGAGGAGGACCGGCCAGGCAGTCTCTAGGATGGCCCTCTGTTGGGATTTGCCTGCGCTTTTCTCGGCTCAGCCTGGAGGAGGACCTCAGAGGTAAGGGGCCATCTCCAACACAGCGTATCGCACGCTGCCAACACGACTTCCCAGCGCTGATGCTGACTTTCCTCTGCTGGCTGAGCCGTGTCTGCCAGGCTTGTCCTCCGTGAACTCACCCCGAGTCTCCCCACCCCTTTCCACACTGTATTCCTTGGAAGGAAGTCATGTGCAGCCCACACTTACAGACCGAGGACATCATTCTCCACCTCCTTGAGGACAGAGTAGCCACATAAGTTACTTGGAATTCTGCACAGACTTGTCCGTTCCTTCCGTTCCTTTCCTTATTCGATTATTTATGTCTGTGTGGACTCGGGGATGTTTATGAGACACTTTGGGCTATAATCCCCTGCTTCTTATTTATTTGGTCACTCAGATTATAAAAGCTCCTTCTTTGGCTACTCTGACCCTTTGACATACCCCCCGAAATACATATATATATATCTCAACACTTTCCTACTTTCTGACGCTACAAGATACTCCCAGCCCTACAATCAGCCGTTTCTCCAAGAACCCTTGGTTCCTTTCGCTGCAGAACACTCTTAGAAACCGAGATTTGTATGCCAGGTGAATAATTATGTTTTAATAAAACAAATAAGAACAGACATCTAAATGCAAGCAGTTGGCAGTGGGCTCAGCTCTGAGTGCGAATAATGGTGTTGCAGTCACTCAGCAGCTGGGAGGGTGGGCAAGTTGGTTGCTTTGAGACTTAGCTTCCTTGTCTTTAAATGGACATAAAAGTAGCACCCAGCTCATGGGGCTGCTCTGAGGTTTGACTGACTTAAAGCCTGGGTAGCACTCGGAGCGTGGCTGGCACACAGCAGTGCTCAGCAAATGCAAGTTTACTCACCTGCCCCGCTCAGCCCCTTCCCGCCCTCAGGTACCCGCTTTCCATGGACGGACACTGGACATCAGCGGACTGCATCACCTGGACGTTGCCAGCTGGCTTCTCGTTAGGATCTGCCAGTAGGAGACACGGGTGGGACGTGGAAAGGCAGGAAGGGGGGAGGCTTCTTGCTTGCTGCCACCAGTGGGCAGGTGTTGGCAGTGGCCGTGGCCGTGGCTGACCAGGGCTGGTGGAAATCCAGAGGCTGCAGTGAGGTGGGGGTTGCAGCACCTTTTTGCTGGCTCAGTGGTTGAAAGTTGTCCCTCTTCTGGTGACAAGGAACCAAATGTGGCAGTGGTTCCTGTAGCAGGTGCATGTGGGAGCCCCGTGTAGGGTGCCAGCCTTCCTGTCCCTGAGCACTCTTTGTGCTTCCCTGTCCCCACTTCTCCCTTTTTCTCTCACAGATATTTTTTTTATAAATAATATTTTTTATTATGTTATCTTAGTCACCATACAGTACATCCCTAGTTTTTGACGTAAAGTTCTGTGATTCATTGTTTGCATATAACACCCCGTGCACCATGCAATACGTGCCCTCCTTACTACCCATCACCGGTCTATCCCATTCCCCCACCCCCCTCCCCTCTGAAGCCCTCAGTTTGTTTCTCAGAGTCCATAGTCTCTCATGGTTCATTCCCCCTTCTGTTTACCCCCCTTCTTCCCTTTCTTCCCCTACCGATCATCCTACTTCTTATGTTCCATAGATGAGAGAAATCATATGATAGTTGTCGTTCTCTGCTTGACTTATTTCACTTAGCATTATCTCCTCCAGTGCCGTCCATGTTGCAGCAAATGTTGAGAACTCGTTCTTTCTGATAGCTGAGTAATATTCCATTGTATATATGGACCACATCTTCTTAATCCAGTCATCTGTTGAAGGGATCTCGGCTCCTTCCACGATTTAGCTATTGTGGACATTGCTGCTATGAACATTGGGGTGCATATGGCCCTTCTCTTCACTACGTCTGTATCTTTGGGGTAAATACCCAGTAGTGCAATTGCTGGATAATAGGGTAGCTCAATTTTTAACTTTTTAAGGGACCTCCACACTGTTTGCCAAAGTGGCTGTACCTACTTGCATTCCCACCAACAGTGTAAGAGGGATCCCCTTTCTCCACATCCTCTCCAATGTTTGTTGTTTCTTGCCTTATCAATTTTTGCCATTCTGACTGGCGTAAGGTGGTATCTCAATGTGGTTTTGATTTGAATTTCCCTGATGGCTAATGATTTTGAACATTTTTTCATGTGTCTTTAGCCATTTGCATGTCTTCATTGGAAAAGTGTCTGTTCATTTCTTCTGCCCATTTTTTGATTTGTTTATTTGTTTCTTGGGTATTGAGTTTGAGTTCTTTGTAGATCTTGGATACCAGTCTTTTATCTGTAGTGTCATTTGCAAATATCTTCTCCCATTCCGTGGGCTGCCTCTTAGTTTTTTTGACTGTTTCCTTGGCTGTGCAGAAGCTTTTTATCTTGATGAAGTCCCACAAGTTCATTTTTTCTTTTGTTTCTCTTGCCTTTGGAGATGTGTCATGAAAAAAGTTGCTATGGCCAATGTCAAAGAGGTTGCAGCTTATGTTCTCCTCTAGGATTTTGATGGATTCCTGTCTCACATCGAGGTCTTTCGTCCATTTGGAGTTTATCTTTGTGTATGGTGTGAGAGAGTGGTCAAGTTTCATTCTTTTGCATGTAGCTGTCCAATTTTCCCAGTACCATTTATTGAAGAGACTGTCTTTTTTCCACCGGATGTTTTTTCCTGCTTTATCAAAGATTAGTTGCCCAAAGAGCTGAGGGTCCATTTCTGGGTTCTCTATTCTGTTCCATTGGTCTATGTGTCTGTTTTTGTGCTGGTACCATGCTGTCTTTGTGATCACAGCTTTGTAGGATAGCTTGAAATCAGGCAACGTGACTCTCGCCATTATTATTCAACATAGTACTAGAAGTCCTTGCAACAGCAATCAGACAACAAAAAGGGATAAAAGGTATCCAAATTGGCAAAGAAGAAGTCAAACTGTCTCTCTTCTCAGATGACATGATACTCTATATGGAAAACCCAAAAGAATCCACTCCCAAATTACTAGAAGTTATAGAGCAATTCAGTAACGTGGCAGGATACAAAATCAATGCTCAGAAATCAGTTGCAGTTCTATTCACGAACATGAGACTGAAGAAAGAGAAATTAGGGAATCCATTCCATTTACAATAGCACCAAAAATCATACGTTATCTTGGAATTAACTTAACCAGAGACGTAAAGGATCTATATTCTAGAAACTACAAATCAGTCTTGAAAGACATTGAAGAAGACACAAAAAGATGGAAAAATATTCCATGCTCATGGATCGGAAGAATTAACATAGTTAAAATGTCTATGCTACCCAGAGCAATCTACACTTTCAATGCCATCCCGATCAAAATACCGAGGACATTTTTCAAAGAACTGGAACAAACAGCCCTTAAATTTGTGTGGAACCAGAAAAGGCCCCGAATCACCAAGGAGTTGTTGAAAAGGAAGAAGAAGTTGGGGGCATCACAGATATCTTAGCGCCATGACAAGCCGCTCGTGTCTGTCCCCGGTCTTCCCGCAGCTGTAGGCGCGCCTGTCCCCGGCTATCCTGGCTCTTGAGGAAGCAGCACAACCCTCACCTTCACCTACCACCAGCACCAGGAAGCAATTAAAGGAGAGAAGCCGTTTCTGCCTCTGCCCATCCGTGTTGCCTACCATCTACCTGCGTCACCCGCCTTGTGGACGGTGACCATGGCTGTCTCCAGGGGGAGACGGGATCTCGGAATATTGAGGCTGTCCCAAGATTAGAAGTCACCCAGCACGATGTAAATGACAGGGACACGGAAAGGGGCAGATTGATTGCCCTTTTCATGAGAATTAAGAGTTACACGCCGGTTTTCTTATAACGCCGTAGGATCTGCTCTTTATGGCATGAGGGAGACCAGCTGCCTGCCACTGTCTCTGCCTTTGAAGGCTGCAGTGGGGTGACTGGCATGCACCCCACATTGTGAGTTAGCCTCTTGGCTGGCACAGTTTTTGCTGGGAAACGTTCTTGCTTGCAAGCAGGAAGAGACTTTGCCCAGCAGCTGTTTCCAGGGTTGTCTGGTAAATGCTACTTGAAGGTCCTACAAGAATAAAGAATGTGTCCTGATGCCGAGGAAGACGCGCAGTGGGGGAGTCACTAGGAATGCAAAGCTCATCTTTTTGAGTTTGGCAAAGATCCATTATGTTCCTTATATCTTTTTATAACTCTGAAATAAATCTCACTGAGGTCTTCCAGATGGTGCAGGGGATAAATTCTACGTGAACACTTTTCTGTGTGTCTTCCAGGCTATATCGACATCGTGATCACAACCAGTTAAAACTTGAGTCAGTTTTTTATTAGACTGTACAGTGTCAAAAATGTTTGATTTTTAACTTAGTCGGCCATTTGTTGAACAGTTCAATTAATCCATTATTTTATTCTCAATTCACAGTATTTGCTCCTCAAAATCCATCGTAGGGTTTTATTTTCATAAGAAGAGGAGGAGAGCCCTGTTGTGGTGTGAGCGGACTGGGGATGAGGGCCCCTGTCCGAGCCCCCGTTCTTGCACCTGCAGAGACCTGTGGGCTCTATGAGTCTTCATCTGCAAATGGAGGAGGAAAGCAGTGTCCAGAGGCCCAAACTGGTCCCAGATCTGGAGACGCCACAGCGCCCGGGAGGAAGGACCTGGACGCGGGAGCTCTACCTGGAAAGCCTCACCTCACTGCCTGTGAGGACGACTTAATATTTGAGGGTGCAAAAGTTCATAGGAACTGGAGAGTGGAGGAAGAATGCAATTGGGAAAAAGAAATTCCCAGTAATTAAAAGAAAGGAAAATACAAAACAAAACAGGAAAAAATACTTGCTTCTTAGCAATGCAGTGAGGTCCACTCTGCTGTCTGGTCCTTGACCCACCTCCCCTCCCTCTCCTCTCCCTCCCTTTCTCTGATTTCTCCTTCCCCTCCCCCCTTCCTTCTTCTTATTAGGAACTGTTTGAAGCTTGTAGAAAACTGTAGTAAATGATACAAGACACTTATGGAACCAACTTCAGCTTTATCAGATCTTGATGTTTTGCATAATTTTTCAAAGATTTCTCTTTCCTTCTTTCTTTGCCATTTAAAAATAATAAAGCAGGTATGTTCCTAGCCCCTTGTGCTGCCTTCATAATTTTATTCTCTTCCTTCCAGAGTCACCTCTCTTGAAAGGGGGAGGTTCTCAGTCCCAAGCACAGTATCAATTTATGCTGTTTATTATTTTCATAAGTGATATAATAAGTGTGTTTCTAAGTTTTTATAAATGTGGTTGTTCCATGCCTTTTCAGCAAACTTGGTTTTATCATTCTATATTTAATTTTTTATATTTACCAGGTTGATACGTGTAGGTCTGGAACTCGTTAATTTTCTACCAGAATTTTTCCATTCTGCTCTTGATAAAAATTTATGTCATTCTCTTTATTTAAAATTAGCTGCAGAGGGGCGCGGGGGTGGCTCAGTCAGTGAAGCATCGGTCTTCAGCTCAGGTCATGATCTCAGGGTCCTGGGATCGAGCCCACATCAGGCTTCCTGCTCAGTGAGGAGCCTGCTTCTCCTTCGACCTCCGCTTCTCCCCCTGCTTGTGCTCTCTCTCAAATAAATAAATAAAATCTTTAAAATAAAAGTAGCTGCATATAATGCTCTTATGAGTGATTTTGTATGGGTGTCTTTTGCTCGTGGGAGAGACGTCTCTCGGATATACAGGTAGCAGTCACATCCCTGTTACGCCAGGGACACAATGGGGTCGCGGGAAATAATGTCGGACGTCTTTTCAGAGGCTCTCGCTCATATATGTGCATCACCGTGAATAAACATCACATACTCTTCATTTGTTTGGATATTATAGTATTTCAAATACCATTTTATTAAGAAATCTCTTTCATATCCTGCCTTGGATTTATTCCTAGATACTTTATAATTTGGGATGTTACCATAAATCAGATTTTTCAAGTTGTTTTCTTTCATTGCGTGCAGTTGACGTACAGAGCGGCCAATGTTGAAGTGCCTGCCTGTTTCTAATAATACATTTGTAGACTCTTTTTTTTTTAAAGATTTATTTATTTATTTATTTATTTATTTGACAGAGATAGAGACAGTCAGCGAGAGAGGGAACACAAGCAGGGGGAGTGGGAGAGGAAGAAGCAGGCTCCCAGCGGAGGAGCCTGATGTGGGGCTTGATCCCATAACGCCGGGATCACGCCCTGAGCCGAAGGCAGACGCTTAACCGCTGTGCCACCCAGGCGCCCCCATTTGTAGACTCTTGACCCCAAATGTCGTATCATCTCAAAATAACATATTTTTTTTCACTTTTTCCAATTCATAGACCTTTGCTTTGCTCTCCCAGTCAGCAGATAGCGTCATGAGAGTGTGCTCCATGGTAATCACGGGCAAGCTCTTTCTCTGGTTGTAAAGGGAATGCTTGGAATGCTTCACAATTAAGAATCCCCTTTGCTATAGGGATTTGGTAATTCACATTTGTCAGACTAAGAACTCTCCACTAGTTTGCTAAGTTTTCTTAATTTTTAACCACCAATTCATTGAATAAAAAGTTAAATTTTGTTGAATGTTTATTGACACCTTAGCGGGTAATTTTACATTTTTCCTCCTTTATCTGTTAAAGTGGTAAAGTTTCTAAATCGATGCTTTCATGTTGAGCCACGCTTGCGTCGAGACCTAACTTGATCGTCATGTAACTTTTTAGCAGAGTGGACTTGTTGGTGCTTTAGTTCAGTTGTCTGCGTCTCCGTCCCGTGCCCGAGGTTGGCGTATGACTTTGCTCTCTCCTTCTGCTTCCGTCTGAGTTTGGTAGGAAGGTCACACTTACTGTGTAACAGGAGTGAGGACCACCGATTGCGCTTCTCCGGAGGGGACAGAAGTCACACAATCCGTCTCTGGAACGCTTGCTGGCACTTTTTTGTAAAACTGTCAGAGTCCGTGGTTGGTTTTGGCTCTCCTCTTTGCTGTGTGTGTTTTGTTCTGTGTGGGGGTTTTGTTGTTGTTTTGGTGGTGGGTTTTTAATAGGAAATGCTATTTTTGTACTTACTTTAAATCTAGTCAGATTTTCTAATTGCTTTCAAACGCCGTGTGGTAAGTTATATTTTTTCTTGGATGTTACCTATTTCATCTAGACTTTCGGATTTGTTTCAGGTACTTACTTTATTCCTGTGGAATGGATTGGTTCTCTGTGATCAGGACACGTGGCTCCTTTCCACCCCTTCCTGCTCTGTTGGGCTTTCTTTCCTTCCCTGATTAATTGTGTCGCGAGTGTGGCTATGTAATGATCCATGAGCTAAGTTCATTATTCTTGATTCCTCTTACTTGTTTTTATTTCATTAAATTTCACTCTTCACCGTGTGATTTCTTACTTTCTCCTTTCTTTGCCTTTCCTCTTTTTCTTGTGATGATGTTATTTGTGACTTATGTTGGGCGCTTGGCTTCCTCTGCTAACATAGTCCGTGACGATACATTTCCCTGAGAGCTGCTTCTGACACACATCAGAAGTTGTGATACTGTATTCACTGTCATTCCTTTCTAGATGTTTTCCAGATTCTATCACAGGTTTTTGTCTTACAAATTATTTAGAAGAGAATTTCTAAACTACGAAGTAAATGACATTATTTTTTATTATCTTTAATTTTTTAGATGTGTTGATAGGACACAGTGTGTTATTTACCAATTCTACGGTAGGTTTGAGATTCTTTTGTTTTGGTCAATTGCACGATCAATGTTATGAATATCCTACATGTGCCTGAAAACAATGTGTATCTTCTCCATTGCTGAGCCAGTGCTGTAGACATGTCTGCAATTTGTCTGATGTATGTGTTGTCTTTTTTATCATTTATTGTCATAGCATTGTGTTGGCTATTACACCTATTAGCTATCAACAAAAAAGTATTGAATTATAACACTGCGATTACAAATTTTTCGAAGTTTTCCTGGAATTCTGTTTTCTTTGTATATTTGAAACCATTACCAGGTCATTGAAACTTTGGAATCATGATACCTCCCTAGTGACCCCCTGTCATTGAACAGTGGCCATGGTTCATACTGATATCTGTTGTCTGACATTAATGTAGCCCACAAGCTCTTTTTAAAATTAGAATTTCTCCCCTAGTACACCTTTCCCATTATTATCTTTCCAACATAATGTAGTTCTGCATTACATGTCTGTTTGTGCTTACCGTGTTTGAAAAACATTCCTGATGACACCAACTCTAAATATAAGCGATATCCCCTCCTTCCATTCACATGAATCTTAGAATTATTTAACTCTGACCTTCCCTCTGGTGCTCAGTCTCATTATTCTTTAGTGTTTCAGTTCTCACCTCTCAGACTAGTCGTCGCTATTGTTACTATGGTTTCACGCGGTCAGACCTTGCTGAGATGGACCGGTACGTCCAGAAATGTTTACTCCTCATTCTACTCTTGATCTCCCTGTTTCATTTCTCTGGAATCAATTTCCTTCTCCATAAAACAGACTCTTGGATAGTTTTCTTCTTTGAGGGTGTGTTAGTAGGAGACTATTTTAGTCCTACGAGATATAGGAACTTTGGAAAACGACCTCAGGCTTTTGAACTTCAGCGTTGCCTCTATCTATCAAGGGGAGATACGAATGGTACTCTCCTCATGGGGTTCTGGGGAGGGTTAACCTAGTTGGCTGTGGGAACTCTCAGGACAGTGTCAGCATAGGCACGGGCCACTGTCCGTCCGTGCCTAAGAATGAGAACTTGGCAGGGTGGATACCATGCCAGGTGCATGGTAAATGGTTTCTCAGCAGTTTGCAAATATTGTTAACCTGTTTTCTGCTTTGCTGTTGCTATTGAGAACACAGCTATCTGTCACATCAAAGCATCTGTTCTTTCCCAGTGTTTTAGGATCTTCTCTTGGTCTTTGGTGTTCTGTGGCATCCGTGTGACTTGTCTAAGTGTAGCTTTATTTTTATTTATTCTGTGGTGAAGCAAGGATTTGCTGGCTTTCATCATTTCAAAGGAATTTTAACCCTTCATCTCCTTCAGTAATGTCTTCTTCCTCTCTAGAAATCATGTAATTTATTTACTGGACCCTCTCATTCTATCTTCCATGTTCCTTAATGCTTCATTTAAAATGCCATTTACCCCCTGAATCTTGGCCCGGGACCCACTCTACGTTCCACTCTGGAGAATGCAAGGTGCTCCCTGCACTGTGGTCCCAGCAGCTGCCCCCTCCCCAGGTCCTTGCAGCTTACCAGAACCAGCCACGGGGATGGCAGTGGCTGCGGGCAGGACCACATTCCCTCCAGGTCTGAGCAGTGGCTCAGGGTCCCTCCACCCCTCGTAGCTCCGATAACGGGATAACGGCCTCTCGCCTTCAGTGCCAGCCCTGAGGTTTTTCTTTCGTCCGTGCTAACCCTCCCACACCTGCGTAGCCACGTATCAAATTCCCCTGTTGGAATACTTGCTTCCGCCAGCTCTTTCCTTAATGTCTGCCCTTCTTCTCTGTAGTTCTTTCTCATTTCTACCAGATGGTCCAGGTTTCTGCGGTGCTTGGGGAGGAAGGTTTAATTCTCCCCCTTGCTGAGACTCCTGCTTCCACTGTCTGTTCATGCCTTCGTCAGCGGCCCCCTCTTCAGCCAGGTGTCACCTGTGGGGCATGAGTGTGGCTTGGGTTCAGAGAACGTCCCTCCAAATTCCCAGTTAGCATAGCTGGTTTGGCATCATGACTGATATAAATGTGTTAGCTTGGGGCAGACTCTGTGTGGCATGAATTCGTTCCCCAAGGACTATGTGGCTCAGACTGTGGTTGCAAATTCCAAAAAATAATAGTTCTCCTGATGCTGAGTGGATGGATTTGTGCACATTTGTATTGAGGAATTAGCCCTTTGGAGCCCGGTTCCTACTCCTCAACTGATGAGTGCTCAGGTTAATGTCTCCTACCTGTAGACGTTGCATCGGCCCTCCTCCCCCACTCCACTGGTGGCAGGTACAGGACTCACCACGTGCTTACTGAGCAGGGTTTCAACGGCTCTTTATTTCTTGACCCCGCCCCATTTTGTGCAAGTGGATCATTTGTTCAAGAGCATGCTGACTATATTTTACCCAGCATGCTAAATGTTTGTGGCGGGAGTATCTTCACATTATCTTGTGTTCATTTCGTGGGAAGTTCAGTCCTCATCTGAGATGAAGGTAGTGTACTGAAAATCTCAGTCAAAGTCACCCAAAGACATAAAAGGATGATCTTTTTTTGAAATCAAGATTTGCCTCTGATGCAATAAACATCCCCCAAGTAGTTAATTATTTTTTAGGCAGTGAAACGTATGCATTTCTGTGTTTCCTGAGAAGTCACAACAAAGCAAACTGTGCAAGCAGATTCTTTTTAGGATGAATCAGTAGCTTAATGTTGTAGGGAAACTATGAGGGCACAATATAAATCTGACAAGGCTAATACACTTCAAAATAAGGCATCACTCGAGGTGCAAGCACATGGTCATTGCAGCAAGTGACAGTGTGGGGGGCAGGGGGCACTGCTGGCCGCGTGAGGTCATTACGGCTTAATTAGTACCATCCAGAGAAGAACGTGGACATGGCCCATCAATGGAATGCTCACCTTAACTCAGATTATGTGAAATCTTCAGTACTCAACAGTGTGAAAATATGGTTTGTGACTTTCTTTGCTCTGCAAATAATAATAATAATAATAATAATAATAATAATAATAATAAAATTACATTAAAATTAAATATGTGTACATAGATGTGAATCCAAGGAAAATATACTATCTTGCCCACAAGCACAGGACGTTTTCTCATGGGGATGTAACCCTTTATACACTCTTCAAACACTGCCAAATGAACGTGAAGAGATGGAGTAAAGTTTGCTCTGATGACACAAAGGCCACGGCAAGACAAAACCACAACGCGAATCCTAAAAAGGCTTTTACCAAAACGTGCTGTCTTTCCAGGGCATCGACAGAATTAGCCAATACGAAGGCCATTAACTTCAAAGTAGTGTTGTGTGTGATATTTGTATTAAGGTGTAATATCCAGATTGCCAATCTCGGGGTAATTTGCAACATCCAGGCCTGGTAAATCTAGTATTGAGGTTTTCATATCAAAGTTGGTCAGTTTTCTCAAAGAATGAAAGTGATGTGAATATTTCAAATAAAGGAAAACATTACACAGATTTTGTCCTGATTCATGTATTTGCTTGAAAACCACCTTGGGTGCTCACTACAGACAGGGCCGTGGAGATGGAGCAAACCAAGCAGATGCCAGACAGAGGCACCGTTCAGAGGGTGTCTAGTGAGCTCCCTTTGGCAAAGTGGTTTCCATGTTTTCAGTTGTAGACGAAGTGTTAAGAATGAAATTATAACCATGATTTCAGATGCAACATGTGGAATGTGTTTCAGTCACATGGGTGGATATGTCATGATTCACAAGACACACTGGGAGAAGTTTACGCTCCAAACGCTAGGTCGAACAGCACCTGCTACAACCCGGCGTGGCGGGAGGTCTCGGAGCGTAAGTTCCAGCAAGCTCGTCTCCCCAGATTTAGAACTTTGAATCAGAGTGATCTGAGATTATAAACCAAATTGGCAAAAACACAACAACATACTTGTGGCGCTTGCACGTACTTCTTGTTACGGACTTTAGTTTGTTTTTCTTACTGCTTTTGTGTCTGTTCGGTGAAGACAAAATCCTACAGGTCTGAGGAAGACACCTGTCTACAGGCTCAGATTCAAATTTTATATATATCAAAACAGACACATTTCTTTTCATAAGAAATATACCAAAATAATTATAAAATCACAAAATAACATAAAATAAAAACTAAAGAAAATAAAATATAAACTATGACTCACTTGGAAAGTTCATTCTCTGCTTTAAGAAAGGCAAAGTACGGCGTGCGTGGGTGGCTCAGCCAGCTGAGCGTCTGACTCTTGGTTTCAGCTCAGGTCGTGATCTCGGGGTCGTGAGATAGAGCCCTGCACCAGGATCTGCACTCAGTGCGGAGTCTGCTTGAGAGTCTTTCCCTCTGGCCACCCCCCATCTTGCACTGTCTCTCTTTCTCTCAAATAAATAAATAAATCTTAAAAAAAGTAAGAAAGGTGAAGATTCCTTTAACTCTCTGTGCCAAGCTTGTCCAGACCAGGACAACAGGAGCGGGAGTATCATGCTCTGGAGGTCTGAATTCACGTATGTTGACTTTAGAAGTGACGGGTTCGATTCCCCTCTTCTAAAGAAATACATACTAGTCCCTGAGTCTGGAACGTCTTGGCAGTTTTTCTAATAGTCATTGAATTTTCAGATATTTCAGGGATCTCACATTATGCATACATAGTACATGTGACCACAAAGTCATGAACGTGTTCAGGTGGTAATTACAGAAGTAGCATGTTGGCTGGCTGGCAATGGTTAAAATACTGGCTTAGGAGGTCTGGGGGTGAAGCTGTGATCATGACTTTTCACACATTTTTGTGTCTGGAGCCATGTGGACATGCACGTGCCATCGGCGTTAGACACACTGTAAAGAAATGTCAGAGCCTGGTGAGCGTGGGATTCCGTTTTGCTAACACGGTCCTCATGTGATTCAGGAAGAGCACAGCTTAGTGATTGCTCATTCACCAACAGCTGAGCACAACACGGAGATGAGAAGGCTGTGTCTTCTGTGTGTGCACACGTGTGTGCACACGTGTGTGCCCGTGTGTGTGCATGTGTGTGTGTGAAGGAAGTGTGGGAGCTTGGTAGGGTGAGGGTGTGAGGGCCATAAATCCACTTGTGAAGAATGGATAAACAATGTGGCTGACAATATTTTGGGGGCTGTCTAATTATAGAAAGAATGAAAAATCACTAGTTTTTCAAGGCGCTATCACCCCCGTCTCTAACATGGCCGCCAACCCACGACAACACCAAGTTTTCCAGATCCCATTTGAGAAACAGACTGCAATTCATCTTCAAGAATGGACTCATTTCACGGTTTCTTCAAGACCAGTATTTCCTTGCGTGTTTTTTAGGGGGTTGATGCTACAGGAAAAGGTCAGGGTGATTATTTAGTGGGAAAAATTGTATTTGCTAGGACTTTATTGGTTCTCTCTCAGAAATCTGACTTATTTATGACATAAGTCATTTTAGGGCAGTTGATAGAAGTTATTTCTCTTTTATGACACTTCTTCCTTTGTGTAAAATTGTGCCATAAATGATAGTGACAGTGTCATACAGTACTACTGTATTTTTTGTATGTTGTAAAACTTTGCTACTTTATGGTCAAGCAAACTAAAGTTGTGACTGTCAGCTTCTCAGGAAAAAAGCGTGAGGACATTTCAAGTTTTGAAGAAAGCATTTAAGAGAGTAATATATGGAGGAGAAAATCCCATAAAAAGAAGGGTAACCCGAGCTTTTACTTTTATGTTTCCTTCTAGATGCAGAATTAGTTTTGGGTTGTGTTCCGCGTTAGAGACAATAAACATCCGGGGTCATCACGGGTTTCTTCTCCCGCTCCGTTCTGCTTTACGGACGTCCATACTCTGACTGTTTCACACCTTGTCTTTGGTGAGAGGTCTGAGTTAATGAGTTTCTCAATCTGTTTGGACACTCAGATATATGATGGCCCTCAGCTCGACAGAGGCTGCAAGAAAACCCTGCTGACTTCTGATTCAAGGAGGAGAAAGAGCTTTTCAAGTCCCCTGGGATTTCTCCCATTAATACTTTTAGATTGGGTCACTCGAAGGTCAAGAATACCTCAGGATCTTGCTCGTGTTGACCTGGGGGGACCAGTGGGGCTAAAGGGGCCTTTCAGTTCCATCTGCTTATCCACCCAAGTAGTTCCTTTCCTTAAAAATGATTTTGTCTGTTAGTGTATTCCCACATGGTGCCCAACAGGAACCAGGGTCGTGAGAAGCAATCCTTGCAAACAAGAGTATCTGGTATTCGTGGCAGAGTCGTTTTCATAGGGGGTTCCTATAACTGTGTATATATTGACATCTTCACAGACTTGAGAAGGACACGGGGAGATTTTAGTGGAAGGAACAGCCTCACAGAGGTTGCAGGATTTCCTCAGAGTCACTCAGCGAGAGGCCAGCAGGGCAGTGACTGGGGGTGTTGGTCTGCCAGAAGCCATGATCTGAACCCGAAAGATCACAGACCCCAAACCGCAGCCCGCTGACTCCGGAGCCTCCCAAGGGTGCGCGCTCGGGGTGGAGCCACCCGAGGGCTCGGCCGTCGCGAGCTTGCAGGGCGGGCCGACTCGAAGCGGTGCTGGCAGGTGGGAAGACGCTCGCTTTCCTGTGTCTTCGGAATCACCAGGGCAGGGCTGGGGCTTCTGAGCCAGTGACAAGTGCCGCCTGCCTCCTAAGCTCTAAGGGTGATTCGGGAAGCCCAGTCATCGCTGAGAGCTGTCACCTCGGAGGCGCCCTGCTGCCGGGCTCGTGACAGCCCCGCCGCCCTGCCACCGTAGAGACACCCGTTTTGCAGCAGAAGACGCTGAGATGCAGAGAGGCCCGGAACGCGCCCCGGGGGCCGTGACGTGTGTTCGGGGAGCACAGAGCCGAGCTGACGGGTCTTGGCGCTCCGACTTCAGAGCGGCTGTGCTGTTTGAGGAGGTATTGGCCGCAGGGCCTGGAACCGGAATTCCAGCCTGGCTGACGTCCCTACAAATCCGTGAGTGCCTTGTGGCTGTGCTGGTATCGCGGCTGCCTCTGGGCTCTTGGACGCGCTGCTCTCCCCGGGAGGAGCGCGCCCGCGGGTGCAGGACCGCGGTCTGCCCGGCCCCGCTGCTTTGTGCTCACGGCTCTGGCAGCAGCGTCGCTCTGGGGGGACGGCTTGCCGAGCCCGCCGGCCAGCCAGGCCTTCCTTGGGCCCAGCCGTGGCTCTCGTGGGTCGGCTCCGCGCCGCCCCAGCGGCTGTCCTCTGACGGTGCCTGGCGATGCCGACGGGCGCACGGATACCTCGCACTGAAACCACGAGGAACGGAAGCTCACGTCGTCGGCTTGGAGAGCGCCCGGGGAGGCCAGCGTCGTGGCCTGGCTGTCCCCTCCCGCTGGTGGTAAGATGGCCCTGGCCGCTCCACCTCTGCGCCTGACAGAATGGGGAGACTGTGCGGCATGTAAATGCGTAAATGCAGTAGTTTGGTAGACAGAAGCCTGCAAACATGAAAACATGAGTGAGTTGCAGAGTTGGAACCCACTAACTTTCAAAATTCGTTGAATACATGCGGTCAGAATTCAAACAAATTTTCTTGCAGAAGGAATTTATTCGGAATGGCATGCCACGCTTTCTACCTGGAAGGACCTGGGGTGGGCACGGGGGGGTGGGTGCTGCTTCTGAAGCTGCCTTCCACGTGAGGCGTGTGCTCTGGTGGCTGGTGTGAGAATGGATGCAGACGTGTGTCTGTCCAGGCTCTGCCCCGGCACCGGGAGGGGCCTAGGCCTGTGGCACCCGCGGGCCTGGTACCACCCCAGCGACCGGCCAGTTAGGGCAACTGACTTGTACTCGGAACCCCAGCTCTGCCACCTCGGGCTACATAGTTTCCCTTCTGTGTCTTCTTGTCCACATGAGTTTTATAAAGATATGTGACTTGCACGGTTCTCATGAAGAAATGTGGATTTGAAATCTGTGGTAGTGAGTAATCCCGGAAGGCTCCCTGTGTGGGAAGACACAGTCATGGCAGAGGCATGGACTTGGGGTCACCGTGAGCCTTCCCTGCCTGGGGAAGTTCCAGGACACACATGTGGCTCTGCATACATGGGGCCTGAGGACGCCGGCATCCCCAGGTCGGGTCGAGGCCCAGGAGCGATCTCAGCGGTGCTGGGAATGGCGGGGCGGCTACTGTTCTCGGAAACCAATGGGCAATCATTAAACCATGAATTGAGAGTTCCTACGATTTATAGTAAGTCTGCCCTGGCAAGGAATGGTATAAATTTTTTTCTATGAATTTTTGTAGGATCAGCTTTTCCACTTCTCCTTCATCATCCATTTATTAAATTCCACAAGAAAATCGCGTGCCAGGCACAGGTGTGCAGAACGTGAACCGTGAGAGGAGGGACAAAGGGAGAAACGCAAAACTGCACGAAGGCTGTGGCCGTGCTCGGCGGACACCTTGTATCCGGAGTCAGGCTGCGCGGGTCCTCGGCGGCCGTGGGTGTGTGGCAGGGGCTCGCGGGAGCCCTCAGCCTGCTGCCCGAGCCCCGCGCAGCGACTCCTGCTGCCGTCCCCGCTCGGAAGCGAGGCTTTCCAGGAGCCAGGCCACTGCCCACATCCGACTGTGGCTCCCGGCCTGATTTGTTTTCCTCCCAGACGATCGATGCTCTAAGGAGCCGATGCTCACGGAGCCCGTGTTCGGACGCCTCCTCCAGGCCTGTCTTTGGCCCCCCGGCCCCGCACGGCACAGGGAAGGCTGACGTTCTTCCAGAAGCCTGCACACATGCTCATTCTGGTTTTTCATTGCCTGTGTTCACTGCATTTTTAAATGCTGAACTCAGCTTTTTAAATCAAATAGCATTTCCAATTTTTAAAAGTTGTATGTGGGGTTAGAGAAGATTTTGTAAGACAAAATGTCCAGGTTTCTTCTTTTTTAACTATGAAAAATAAAGCAGTTGCTTGGAGTTTCTGCAGGCCTCTTGTTTGTTAATAATATTTAAATGAACATCATTATCTAAATTTACTATGTAACAATTAAGCTCTTTTCCAATGTCCTCAGGTGTTTAATTCAGTGTGGTTCGGGGTATAGGCTGCGTGATGCAGGCTCAGGGCACAAGGACACCAGGGCTGTCGGTTGGGCCTCAGTTCTGTTGCTCAGCACAGGGCGGGGAAATCAGGTTGGCAGGAGTATTTTCACCAGAAGGCGATGACAGAGAGCACGGTATGGGCAGCCGTAGTCCACTGAACACTGTTCCTCCCAGACCTGGAGAGTGGTGCTGATTGACTTCTCCTCCACGGGAGTTGTGCGTGTTTGCGTGCACGTCTGTGCCTGTGCGTGTGCATGCGTGTGCATGCCTGCGTGTGCGTGTGTATGCATGCCTGTGTGTACAGGTGTGTGCGTGCCTGTGCAAGGCCTGTGCACGTACACATGTGCTTGTCTGTGGACACATGCGTATGCATGCATGTATGTACATGTATGTATGTCTGCGTGCATACGTGTGCCTCTGTGCTTGTGTACGCAAGTGTGCACATGTGTGCAGCTGCTCATGTGCATGTGCACGTGTGTGCCTGTGTGTGTACACGCCTGTATGTACATGTGTGCATGAATGTGTGTGCCTGTGTGCATGTGTGTACGTGTGTGCACATGAGTGCGTGTGTACATGTGTGCACATGTGTCTTTGTGCATGTGTGCGTGTGCACGTCTCGGTGTCCACATGTGCATGTGTGCGCATGTGTGTACATGTGTGCACACGTGTGTGTGTGTGTGCACATACCTAGGGAGGCGATGGGGGGAGGCAGGGTCCCTCTGACAGAAGGAAGAAGGGGGACGGGAGGAGGAGGAAAGGCGGGGGACAGAGACATGGAGAGAGAGACAGGGACAGAAGGACGCGGAGACAGAGGGAGAGGACGGCAGCCAGCTGTGCCCCTCTCCGAGTGCCACACGCCGCTCCCTCGCCGCGGGGCCGGGGGGAGGACGGTGTGCGGGCACCACTGTCACCAAGGCCGCGCCGAGCCGAGTGCCAGGCTGGCAGCCCGAGAGCCAGCAGAGGCGCCGCCTCCTAATGGCTGCCGTTCGCGGCGGAGCTCCCCGAGAGCCCCAGTGGCAGATTGTAGACTCAATTACTCTCGTGTCAGGTGATTATCCTAGGTCTTAATGTAATCTTCCATTCACACATACCATATTTCAATTACGGCAGCTATGAAGCAAGCTGTGTATTCAAATCGCCAATCACCTCATCACCGCTGAGCAATGTCAGCTGTAAGGAACACCAGCTGAAGGCAATTACACATGTGCTCAGAGCCGATTATGATGACTCTCCGTGGTATTCGCGATGAGCTGGGGAACGTTCTGAAAATTTAATTTAATGACAATATGCTTGCTGTACAATCCATAATACCGCCGGAATCCAGCACGGGGCTATTAAAGCTGATAGGAGCATATTACCGCCGAAAGGCTGGGCCGGGCGGCTGCCGGATGCCTCTACGGGGACCGAGGTAATTTCTCCGCACATTTCTAACGGCACAGGCACACGGCTTCCCGCTCCAGCTGCACTCGGAAGGTGGGCCCTCTCCATGCGGACGGAAGGTGTTTTCTGTGCGCCGTGGCTCCAGGGCTGGGGGACTCGGGCCCCAGCCACCTCCTGCAGGGCTGGACCACCGGCGAGGTGTGCCCACAGCCTTCCTGGAAAGCAAGCCATCAGCGGGCACTGCTGGGCCCCACACGCCCCCTTCCTTCCCAGTCACACCAGTGTGTCCCCGTCGGCCAGTGTCTGCCCCATCTCAGAAATCCTGTAGAGCTGAGGTTCCTGAAGAAGCCTGACAGTGGGTGGCCAGGAAGAGTCCAAGCACGTTCAGATGGCCTATGGAATGACCCAGTCGAGGATGTGAAAGGAGGGCAAGGTCACAGCCCCATGGCCCCCCGTGGCCAGCTGGAGTTTGCTCCCTGCTCAGACAAGGCACTCAGCACAGTGGATTCAGACCCAGGGATGTCTGTGCCGTTGGGTGGAGGAGTCAGGCAGGTGTGGACAGGGGACAACAAGGACGGGGAATGGGGCCCCAGAGGCCAGGTGACCTGCATGGCGAGGGGTGCCCAGGTGAGCTGGCAAAGCCCCACGGCCTGTTCCAGAGTCATCTCGCACAGAAGGAGCAAGGCTTGGGTGCGTGTCCAAAGCCATGTTCTGCTCCTATCCTGAGCAGCAGTGACCCAACTCATTTAAGAAGAATGTAACCATCACACCTTCGTTAGTTCGTTAACTGAAGCTAAGGACCATGTCATCATTACTGAAAGAGCGAAGGAGTTTCTCTTGAGGAATTCCGTGATAGAGATGAGAGCTGATTGCGGGCGATGAGAGCATCGTTCAGTCGTGATTTATTTGAAGTTACAGATTTTGGTGACGTGAACTTGAAGATGCTTTGAAAGTGAGCTTATCAATGGAAGAATGTGGGGTCTGGGTCTCCGCTGTGCCTCCAAATTCACTCGTCAGAACAATTTCAGTTGCTTGTTTTGATAAATGGCAGCTTATTTTGGACGTATCTCTTAATACCGTCTGTTTCTTTGGGAGAATGTATTTCTTAAAATTAAAGTGTCCAAGTATTCAGTTCCTTTAATGGAAACCTCATTATGACAACACCATGCGTAATCGCAGGCTCTCCTGTTTAAGACGTCTCTGCCGCGGTATCACCAGATCGCGTTGTGAGTATGCTGCTTAGAGATCGTGTTTATTATTTCTCTCTCTTTCCAGAATTTAAGCAGCATGAAGACAGGCATTTTGGTCTGTTTTTTCATTACTGACATGGAGACATCCACTCAGTGTTTGCAGAATGGACGTGGGAATCTTCAAATTTGAGTGCCTGTTGTTTACCTAACATGGTCTTCATATTCTGGTTCATGCAATGCAGATTTTGTTTGGTATGAGATTTTTCACTTGCTAAATAATCCCCCGAATTATTCCTACTGAAGTGCCGTGAAAACAGATACAGAATTTTTAAAGCTTGAGGGGAGAGGAGTAACTGGTACTTCTAGTTCTCTCCTGAGGTTACCCGTAGAATCAGAGGGCAGAGAGGTTGGGGTGTTAGGCCACAGGTGCTTAACGATCCCCCTGAATTTATGGTTGGGACGCTGAGGCCAGGGAGGCCCAGCAGTGGGTGCCGGGGGTCAGCCCAGAGGCAGCTTGGGGTCTGGAGCTTTCAGCCCCTCGCACTGACTGATGAATGAGTTCACCGCAAAGCGCTTGCAGCCCTCTGCCTCCATCCTGGAGCCCTGACCCCAGCCCCGGCCTCGGCCCGGTTAGAAAAGGGGGCGACGCTGTCCGGGATGGGACACAGGCCAGTGGTGCAAGGCGGGTGGTCTGCTGGGGCTTTTCTTGGACTTCGGGGCTACAGGGACCTGTGGCCCAGTCGGTGCACCCACTTCTGCCAGGACACCTCCACGGTCAGTGATGGAACGGAGTGTGCTTCCTCCTGACTTTATATGACAGAAGCTCCTCCGTTACTGGGGACACGGCGAGGCAGGGAGGAAGAAGCCGCAGACGTGGGCTCCCTCTCCAGCATCCCCGGCACCTTCCTGGGAGCTGTCCTCACTGCCCCGGGGTCGGGGACGAGGTTCATCCCACGGCTACTCCGCACAGCAGAGTTCCCCGGGAGGACTCTGCCCACAACACTGGGCAGCAGCCAGAGAGAGTTCTGGGTGTCACGCTGGGGGTGGGGCCATGCTTGTGGCACCGGGGGCGGGGGGAAAGTCAGGGGTGCTGCCGGACACCCTGCAGTCGGTGGAGCCTTGCTGGTGAGCAAGGCAAACCTGGTTCTCAGAGGAGAACGCTGCTTATGTCCATCTCCCTTTCGGCTATATTGGGACAGACCCTCAAAGTCGTTACAATAGTCTTTCACAGTCACTATTTTTTATACTTTTCCTGCAGTGAATTCTATTTTCTGATCTGTTACATGTTTTTTTTTCTCTGCTGCTGCTTGTCTTATCAATGCGTGTGCATTTTCGCGTGCGGAGGGCGTGTGTGTGACCCTCTCCGGCATCTGCTCCCCAGAGGGCTCTCTGGTGGGGACGGTGAGGGCCGACCGCAGGAGGGACGCTGATCGTGGTGTGTCCCCATGTGCCCGAACTGACCAAAAAGTGCAGCCTCCTGGACGATCGTGAAGCCTCAGGTCAGCGCTGCTGAGCCACACCTTCCACAGGGAGCGCCGTGGGGACGGGCGGGGGGCTCCCACCACCAGTCACGGGGACACATGGCTGATGGCTGCGGAATACACCCCCAAACTCAGACTCACGGTGTGTGTCAAGGTGAGAATAATGTGCATACCACAGGCCACGGGCCTTTCTCAGTGTCAAATAGTTAAGTCGTGTTTATGTTTAAACGTATGTATTAATGGATGTTGCCCCGGCCCGCTGGCCTGAACAGAGTGTTATAGTTTACAGAAATATTCTCGAGAACACTTTGAGATTAAAAGCAAGAAGAACCGGACAGATCCAAGAAAGTGGCCTTCTCGGTCGCTAGGCGTTCCGTTCCCTTCGCCTGCAAAGCTTACAGGGAACAAGTATTGCATAACATAAACATGCCATAAGCAATCACCTGACCTCGGCATCGTTTGAATTTGCAGATGTTATTGTTTTCAAAATTTTGTCGCGAGTAATCCTATACTGGTACTTATCATCTATCATATTTTACAAATAAAGAGAAAAAACATGCCGTCTTCACATCTATGTACAGCTTAGCTATTAACCTTTTAAAATAAAATATATAAAATGTGCAAATTAAAGGATGGAGTGCAATAATTGTACTTATTTGCATGTCTTTTAATCACACGAAGAAAACAGGCATTTGCACTTAAATATGATTATATTTTCAAAGACAAGCAGTTGAACCACAAATCAGTGAGGGACCTTTTCAGCAGCCCGGATTGCTGGCTGTTTTTCTTCATTTATAATCCTCACTCAGAAAAAAAATGCTATCTGATTACAAATTATGTACCTATTCTTACTTCTTTTGCCCAAGGCAGCAGTTAATTTTTGCCATAGGTCATAGAGGATAAAGCCCCAAAGATCAGGAGCTTCTTAATTGCATCGCATACAACTAGCTGTCACCAGACATCTCAAAGGAATTATTGCACCTTGCAGATAATGCCCTTTCCCTGCAAGCCATGAAATAGATTCTTCCTCTATTGCTATATTAATTAGACTTCAAGGATGTTAGAAAAATTATAGCTTAAGCTTCTGTTCAAAAATTTAGGCAATATTATAGGAGAAATCTTGCCAGAACTTACAGGGAAATGAATTAACCTTGAGGCTTTCTTGTTTTGGAAAGAGGAGGAGGAAGGAGGCCCCGACAACTCCCGGCCCCCATCTCCGGCAACAATGTATAAGTTTTGATAGAATTCCAGGTTAAGTTTGTCAATTCTGATGTTGTAAAAACGGGAATGAACTGGCACGACCTGTGGAAGTCTCGGGGAGTGCTAGAAGTCCGCGGTGCCGGCCCTATATCACGCATACAGTGAGGGAAGGGGAAGCAGAAACGAAGGGCAAAAGGCGAAATGGTCTGTGTCCATTTAAGAAAAAATCAATAATAGCATAAAATTGATTTAGTGCTTGTCATAAAACATAAGTAAGTGCTGGAAAATAGAGAAAATTGAGTCTCAATTTAATCTGCACAAAAGCCGCACTGTACTGATGAAGTGTCTGGGGGAGGGGCATGCCGTAAAACCTAAAGACAGATACGTAATTGTCATATTAAGGACTCTTTTCGGGCTGCAGCAGTCGAGGGGTAGGACCCATTAATCATGTGGATAAGGGGCATTGAAATCAAATCTCAATTAAAATCTGTTCAATAATGTCTCTAATATGTTTTTCAAGCATTAATTTTTTCCCATCGATTCCACACCCCATAAATCAGATATGTTGCTGTGCATGTAGTAGTTTATGGAAGAGAGGATCATGGCTTTATGAAGTTAATGCCGCAGAACCATGTAATTTACACAGGCTAAAGTTTTATGTCTGTTGTTCATTTCCATTAGTTTCTTCAGCTAAAAATTATTTGGGCTGTAAAACTAAAACCCAAGTTCATTTTTTTCCCAAACGTCTGTATACTTAGCAACCCGATTCCAGATTCCTTTCTCCAAATTTAGCTGGGAAATGACGCTTGGAAGCTCAGAGCTGAATTCTCCGTGCAGAGGGGGATCGTGCAGGGCAGTCTGTGCCGTAGCTACAGGGCTTCAGACAGATTTAAGAGAAACTCCGGAGACACCGGCCCCTCCAGCCCGGCTTCTGAACGTTTCAGGCACCGTGGAAGGGTGTGTGCTTTCTGAATCTGCAGCTGTGTTTTCCTCCACTGCGGTGCTACTGGTGGGCTGTTGAAATGAAGGTATTTGTTTTTAAACCAATTACATCGATTTCTTCTCACCAACAAATACACAGAGCCCTTCCAAACAGAGGTGAAATTTCCCAATTTCCTGTAACACTAGTGCTCCCTTAAAACCCCTTTCCAAATTGCAAGTTGTTAAGGAAAGATGGTGAAGCAAGCAAAGGTTTCCGAGACGCTGGCTCACACAGCACGGAGGAGGGAGGGCCAGAGCAGCGCCGTCGCGCCCCCCCCCCCCCCCCGCCGCCCCGGGCCATGCGGGCATTCAGCCACCTGCTGACCCAGTCTCCTTCCCTGCGTAGTAGGGTTCGACCCAGCGATCTCTGCGGGCTCCTAGCTCTGTGAGCCCATCACCAGCTGTGTTGAGGAAATGGCTTCCGTGATTTCCTTGGCTTTGAAATTCTTACAATGGTCTTCTTGAGGATATTCAAAAATTTATTCGAATGCTTGAATTTCTGCTTGATGAATTCATCTCCTTGTGGCTCTCCCACTATGAGTTTGAATTTAAGTTATACTGTCATAAACTGGGATACAAATATACCCGAATGGGTTTCTTCTAAATCATCCTTCAGACCGTCAGTGGAGGTTACCATCTGAGGCGGGTAGGGCTTCAGCCCTGTGCACTGCGAGCCCCTGACCCAGGCTGGTGCCCATTTGCCCATTCAAGGCCGGATGGCACCCTCCATCCACCTGTGCCCCAAACCACCCTGCACCCCATTGCCAAGGCCTCCCGCTGGGTCATGTGTGTGCAGTCACCCTAAGCCTCTCTCCTTAGTATATGAGGCCCTCTGTGTGTCCCACAGCTAACTTTAACAAACAAACAAACAAACACCCTTTATTTTTAGAATAGTTCTAGTTTGGCAGGAACATTATGAACTTCAGAGAGCTGCGGTAGATTCCACACCCAGTCTCAGCTGTTACTAACCTCTTAGGTCAGTATCTGCATCTGTTCCAATCACTGCATCCATACTGATGCGTTAGTATGAATTGAAGTGCATACATCACTCACATCTCCTCATGTCCTACCCGACGTCCTTTTCTGCTCCCGGTTCCTGCCCAGGGCCCCACATTACATCCGGTTGTCTCGTCGTCTTAGGCTCTGCTGCTCTGGGACCGTGTCTCAGATCTCCTTAGTTCGCATGTTATCCGTTTTGAGTAGTACTGCTCCGGAAGTTTGTCTAGGATTCCTCTGCTGGGATTTGCCTGGTGTTTGTCTATGATGAGTGTGGGGACATGCATTTTGAGGTAGAAGACCACAGAGGTAAGGTGTCATTCACACGGCGTCACATCAGGGTCCATCCATCACCCTGACTTTGTTGCTGCTGACTTTCGCTGCCTGGCGGCGGTGGCATCCGTCAGGCCTCCGCTGTCCGTGCGGTGCCCGCTGGAAGAAGCCCATAGTGAGCAAACATGCGTCGCCACAGGCGGGTTACGCTCTACTTCTCGAGGACAGAGTATCTACTTAAATTATTTGGAGTTCTTCTGCATGGTAGATTTGTCTCTTCTCTTCCATTTATTGGCTTACTCAATCATTTGTTTTCATCAGTATGACTCATGCAAATTTATTCACTGAGTGGTAATCCAACCGTGTTTTATTTATTTCCTTGCTAAAATCGCTGCAGCTTTGGCCATCGGGAGCTCTTTCAGCTGGTTCCCATGTGCCTCTGATACCTTACTTTTGGGCACTTCCTTACTTTCTAGCACTGCCAGATGCTCCTGGTGCCTCTCGGGTGTTCCCCGCCCAGTTCGCGAATGAGTCATTTCTCCAAGGATCGCTGGGTCCTTTTGTTGGAAAATTGTATCCAAAACCAAGATCTGGGCACCAGGTACGCTCCTTGCTGCGAGACCCTCTGAGCTGACCTACGATGAAATGCACGTGTGTATACTAACGCCCGTCTATGCCAGCACCCTATTTCTACATGGATGGGTCTGTAGCCATACTGGCTGGTACATGAGTTTCCACCTTGATCCACCCACACACGGGTCATGTGCAACCTCCCCCTCCAACAGGGAAGTCTGGCTCCCACCACCCGCCGTCCCACACACGTGCAGCAGATCACAGCCATTAACACAGACGCCCACCCTGCTGGCTTTCAAGCTCTTCACTTTGACCCCACACGGTAAGACTCGCTCTCACCTTTCCTGCCTTTGAAAGCCATGCCTGGCTTGAGCCGGGCCCGTGAATTTCGTGCCTCTCAGAGCGGCTGGCATTGTTCAGCCTCGTTCAGCCTCACAGGCTGTGCACAGGGCTACCCCTAGAGCCCCCTGGATGTGTGCAGTGAGTGATCAAAGGCTCTTTCTCTCTGGCTTGTATAGCTTTTCCCAGAATAGGTGATTGCCGTCATCTCCGCATTAAATATTTAAATTAACTTCTTAAAGGTTTTTAATGCTTAATTTTAAGAAGAGTTTCAAAATAACATTCATGTAATATTATCTACCGCTGTCCTAATTGCTGGGCCAAACTGTTTGGTGGACAAGGACAGGTGGGTTTGGTGGTGCTCAGTCTGGTGTGCCCACGTGGCAGGTGCAGGGCAGAGTGAAAGCCACGGGCAGATACGTCTCTGGAGCTCGAGGTGCCTGGAGGAACTGGGCACAGAGTGAGGGGCCAAGGCTGGGATTCAAGGCAGAAAATGATCCCAGGCCAGCCTGGGGCTAAGACAACGAACCCAAAATCCCACTGATAGGACTCAGGGCATCGCTCACTTGGAGTTCTGCGCTCCCTAAAATTAGTGAAGAAATAGGAATTCACGTCAGTGCTCTGAGCCAGTATTGCCGGGTTCTGGCTTCTTGGGCCTGTCACACCCGGAGTGATGGAGGCAGCTTCCCTCGCCAGCACCGGGCCACCGTGGGGCCTGCCCCAAAGCCCCCGGCTCTGGCTCGGAACCGGCCGCCACACAGAGCACACAGACCACAGCCCACAGCCCACTTCTTCGTGCTTCCCATCCATAAAGCCTCGCCTCCCCGGCATTTGCCGCGATAAAACCAATCACAATGGAATCGTTTGATATGTATGTGACTCAAATATCGCTCCCCAAGCCACTGTTCTAAATTAGTAGTAGTTAAGCACCCATTGATGGAAGCTTAAAATAAAGTGTTACCCAACGGGCCCCACTTCAGCCCCACGGTCCCCAGGAAGCAGAGAGACTTTCAGAGGCGCTGACATAAACTGCATGCACTTGGAGCTGAGCCAGAAATATTTGGGGGATCTATTCACTCTTTCCCTTCCTGCAATGATATAATGATGTCTGTCACAAGGGCATTTTTATGCCAACAAATCCTGATGTCACACACGGGCCTTACAGAAGCGGGAGGGTTTTTTCTTCTCCTTTCTTTTCTTCTTTGAGTCTTTTCAGACTAGAACACTGAAGTCTGAATTAGATGCAAACGGATTCTTTCAGACCTTCTCTGTGACAATGCGAGCTTGAAAGGAACATATTTGAAAGCTCAAACTGCTCCAGTTTTCTTGCAAAAAGGCTTAGGTCCCCTGAGTAGGCCAATTATAAATCATAGTGTAGGTGAGCGCTTTCTCTCCCATTCACTAGAGCTGATTCTGTGCCATTAATGTTACTATGCTGATACCTTGCAAGTAGAGAAAAGGCTTTTCATATCTCATTAACATTACAGAGAATGAAATGAATTATGTGATGGATGAGTGCTACGTAGGTACAGCTAATCCGGCTCCTACATTTTAATAAGCACCGCGCCAGACCGCTCCTGTTCCAGAGAGCCTTCTGGTCCTCCCTGGTGCTTTGCACTGACCTCATTGGCACAAAGATGCCATTGCCCGGGATTCCAGCGCCGAGACACGTAGGTCAGCTGGTGTGGAATTCTAGCGGTGCGCTCCGTGCCAAAGCCGGGCTTCAGTGCCCTCACCCTTTCCTCACCGAGCTCTGGGGTGCCACAGAGACTGGAAGAGGGGCCCCAACTAGGAAGCTCCTGGCAGGACCCCCGAGATCTTCAGAGGAAAACACGTACGTTTACACCAACATGAGGTCAAACCAATTTTTCTAACTTCTTTCCAAAAACGTATAATAATAAAAACAAACAAACCAAAACAACACCCACTCATCTTGAAGAATATTTACTTCCACGAGTTTAGAAAGTCTTCGGTCACCCACAGGCATCTCCTCCTTGGGCTGGTGAGACCTACATTGTCACGATTAGAAAAGAGGTCAGGCTACCTTTGAGGTTGACTTTGAAGGGTTAAGGATGCACCGCCTTTACCGTGAGAATGCCATTGCCATGAGTTTATGTTTTAGCCAGTGCTTATCCCGATGAGGCAAAGTCAGCTAGCACACGCGCTTGCCTTCGGTGTGGCCAGTTACTCATCATTGGCCGTAAGTGAGTAGAAGGAGTGTTGCGAATCAAAAATGAGGATGTTCATGGCTTAAATTCAAATTTAAACTTTCTTTTACCAAAATATCCACAAGTAATAACAATTCAGAGAATTAAATAAGAAAGTAGCAAAGA
This sequence comes from Ursus arctos, assembly GCF_023065955.2. NCBI lineage: Eukaryota > Metazoa > Chordata > Mammalia > Carnivora > Ursidae > Ursus > Ursus arctos. The sequence goes on from NW_026622841.1 coordinate 1,507,330, forward strand.
AACAAACAAACAAAAAACAAACCAAGAAAGCTCACAACTATTATTAAGCGATAGTCATATTTTCTGAATCCATGGTACTTAAAAATGTAATTGTTTACTTCATGTAATTAATTCTAAGACGCCATCCCTCAGAAACCAGCAGGGTAAACACCTGACTAAAATCTCCCTGCAACTGTCATATTAGGGTAGGAGAATGGCCTCGTCATGGCTGTGCCCACAAATAGCAGATTGTTCCCCTCTGTTGAGGCTTGATTAATTAAATTAATGTAGAGACGAGGTCCCTTTACATTAAAATTAGCCTGTCACATTAGAGATTTCTCTTCCATCCCCTGCCTCCGCGGTCCTGCCACCGTCCACTGCTTCAGTTAGACCGCCCCCTGCAGTCCGCACACCAGCCTCCCTGCTTCCCCAGGTGACGCCCTCAGGCACAGAGATACTGTCACCAATGCAACTGTGTTTCCTCCCTCGGGGCTGTAGAACCATCACTGCCCATTGTGTCTGGGGCATGACTTCCAAACATGGACACATGTTTTTAATCCATAGGTAATTCTGTCTCCTAGAATCTGCACAGACTGATTTCTGCCCTCTGGAAGCTTACATCTAAGGAAAGCAACTGTTTTCAGCGTTCCCTTTATTTTCTGTGTATGCATGGGAGTCATTGGAAACTTCGTAGCCAACACTGTGCTCTCCGTGCAGGGGAGGATTAACGGTGTCGTGAAGCCATCCAACTCCCCAAATACATTTCACGGTAGGCAGTTCCCCAAGAATGGTGAGTTTTTAAAAATGTTCTAATAAAAGCTAAAATTAAAATAAAGTCTTACAGAAAACCAGGGAGGCATCAACAAATAAATGCTTTATGCTTTATTTCCTTAGCACCTCAGCTGTGTCCTCACTGTTGGGATCAGTAGGGTCAAGACTATCGTCAGCCAGACTGGGGAGGGAGGTTGGGGAAAGAAGGGACGTTCTGCCACAAAAGCTCACTTTAATGGTAATGGTCAAGGATGGAGTCAATGAAGGGTTGGCAGTGGTAAACCTGCCACATTATAGCTCAACATGCTAGCTAGGAGACTTTAAAAACATTTTAAAATGCATTGTTGAAGGACCAGAAGAGGGAATTCCTTGGAGGCCACAAATTATAAGAAAGGAGAAATCCAGGGGTGAACAATCTTCTCATAGTGGCTGTGGATCCTGCACAGAGGCCACGGGGAGAAAAAGTCCACTTCTGAGACAAACGGACCACACACATTTGCATCTGGGAAAAAAATTTCACACTGACTTTGTGGTCTAAACTTCAAGCTACACTTGTCCTTTGTAATTGTCTGGTGCTCTCATGAGAAGAAAATGGGGAATAAATTTGGACCTGGGGTTCAAGACCTTCGCATGGAGCAGTTCTGAGAAACAGGAATTCAAAGTCACCAAATGTGTGACAGAGCTACTGACCGTGAGCCACAGCCAGCAGGGCCTCATACACCCAGACTCACAGCAGTGCAGGTGTTGGAACTATCGGGGACAGAATATACAGTGAGTGCATTTCCTGTTTCAAAGGAAAAATCGGGGATAAAAAGCTACCAAAATGGACCCGGTAAGTTAGAAAAAAATCACACAAAGCTTAGAGAGTAGAATTTAAACTACAAACCTCTTCATGGATCAATCATCAGCTAAAGCTGAAGATGGAATGAGCCAGAAGGAGGAGCCGATGCCACAGAAGGGGAAAAGATTAGACACTATGAGAGATGGATTTGAAAACACGGACAACAGAGCAGGGAAGACCAGCAGGTGCCTGATCAGGGCTCCAGGCAGAGGTGCTCAGAACTGAGAGGGAGGCTAGCCTGTAACACAGAGCTAAAAATCTGAATGACACAGGCACCAGGACTCAGATCTGGGAGGTTCTGTGGATTCTGAGCAGGATGTCAGAAGTCCGTACTTAACCATATTCTCTTCAAACCAAGGTGCTGCAGTTTTGAAGAAAAGCTTTAAAAAGTAGACCCAGGGAATGGGAAGTTTGCCCACCTAGAAGCAAAGGCCTTATACCCAGCTGCTGGGTCATGGCAAGAAGAGCTGAATGCTGCCAGTGACATTCAGGTGGGAGAGAAACATCCTGCATCTGTCTCTCAAGATCGAGGGTGGAGTGATTGTTCAGAAAGGCAAAAACTGAAATCCTTTGTCCTATCTGGTGCTCACAAAAGCAAATGCTAATGGATGAGCCCAGGAGACAGAAAATAACTTCAGGAGGAGGATCTGAGTGGAAGATGACCTTGTTAGGAAAGAAAGTGTCCATGTGTCTCTATATCCAGGGATGCATGCCTGCGTGGAATCCTCACAAAATTGAACCCATGGATCAGAAAATGAAGTGGTGTGAAAAATGCCAGCAGCATCTGATGGGGATAGCTGAAGGGAGCTCCCCCTGCCTGCCCACTCCTGGGCTGTGCACCCGTCGCTGAAGGACGTTCTGTGCCACCCTGTGGGACAGTAGGTGAGCAGAGGGGCATGTCCCCGTGCTGGGATTGTCTGCTGTCCAGCAGTGATGCCCACATGGCTCCCTAGGGTGTGGGCAGAAATTGGGACTTGAAAACCTCCAGTGTATAGAGGAGCTTTTCTCAGCCTCCAAGTCCCTCCCACCCTGCAGCCCCTTCCGCACTGCAGCAGGACAGGAAGACACTTTTGTGTGCACATACACAAGCACATGCATGCACACACATGTATGTATAAAACATAGGCACACAAACAGGCAATGCTAACCATTGTTGGGGAAGGGTTTGGAGAGGAAGGACAGAGTGCTCAGAAGCTAGCCTGGGGAATCCCTACGTAGATTTAGGTGCAGGCAGCAGCGTCAGGATGGACACAGAAGAGCCTGGGGGGAGGGCAGAGTAGGAGAGGAGGGGGATGTACAATCACCCAAAGCAGGAGGAGGTTTGCAAATGAGGATGCTTCATGTGCTGCTGGCAGGTCAGAGAAGACAGGACCTGGAAAGTGTCCATTGCATGTAGCAACATGGCCATTCCTGCTGATCTTGGCTGAAGCAGTTTCAAAAGTGAGTGGGTTCAAAAAAAAAAAAAAGGTAATACATGATGACCAAGTGAGGGAACAAGAAGGCAAGGCTGGCTCAACCCTTGGAAACAAATTAGCACCATTCACTCTGTAAACAAGCTAAATAGATTAACTGTGATTATCTAAAAATAATAGGAAAATCATCTGATTAAATTCAACACCTGTTTGGAATAAAAAGTTCCCACATACTAGGAATGAGATGTAGCTTTCTGAGGAAAATGGCATCCTAAAATACTGTAGCTAACATACACTAAATTGTTCCTCTCTGAGAATGAGAAAATGCCCATGATGCACATTCTCTCCACTTCAAGGAAACATCATGCCAGATGCTGTGGCCAGAACAATAGGGCGAGCAGAAGTAAAAGGGCTCCTACTGCAGATCCCGGGATAGAACCATCTTTATTTGAAGATGACATGAGAGTCTGTAGAAAATCCTAAGGAATTAAAAAGCCATCAGGGCTAATAAATTCAGCAAGTTTTCAGAATATGAGGTCAATGTACCAAAGTTACCTGTATTTCTATATATTAGTATTAAACAGTCAGAAATTGAACTTAAAATATTATTTATAGTAGCATCAAAAAGTATAAGATACTATTGAGTAAATGTAACAAAATATGTGTAAGACCGATATGCTGAAAACTATTAAGTATTGCTCAGAGAAATTAAGGAAACCCTAAATAAATGGAGAAGGTGTAATTGAGATGACTCAATGTCAGTAAGATGTCCATTCTTCCCCAGCTGATCTGTAGACTCATTGCAATCTCAATCGCCATGTACTGTTTCTTTCTTTTGTAAAAATTGAAAAGCTGATTGTTCCATTTATGTGAAAATACAGAGGACTGAGGCTAGCCAAAGCAAACTTTAAAAAGAAGAACAAAGTTGGAGGACTTTGATAATACCCGATTTCAAGACTTAGGAAACAAACTGAGGGCTTCAGAGGGGTGGGGGGTGAGGGACTGGGATAGGCCAGTGATGGGTAGTAAGGAGGGCACATATTGCATGGTGCACTGGGCGTTATACGCAACTAATGAATCATCAAACTTTACATAAAAAACCAGGGATGCACTGTATGGTGACTAACATAATATAATAAAAAAACATTTTAAAAAAAAAGACTTAGGATAAAGCTACCATCGTCAAGACAGAATGATACAGAATGGAGATGGAAATATAGATCCATGAACAGCAGAGTCTAGAAAAGCTGACGTACAGGACCAACTGATCTTTGGCAAAGGTACAGAGAGAATTCAATGAGAGAAGGATAATCTTTTTGAAATGGTACTGCGTCAATGGATATCTTTCTAGAAATATATAGTAATATGTATAAATACATTATATATTATATACATGCAATATATAATTTATGTATGTTATATAGTTGATCCTTACCTCATTATGCAAAAGTACACACAAAATGTTCAAAATGGATTATGAACCTAGTATAAAAGCTAAAACTAAATTTGCAAAAAAAAAAAAATAGGTCAAAATCTTTAAAAAAAGATTAGGCTAAAATTTCTCAAATAAGACACAAAATTCACAAACTATAAAAGAAGAAGTGATAAATTTCATCAGAATTAAAAACTTTTCCAAAGACACAGTTGAGAAAATTAAAAGATAATTTGAAGCCCACGAGAAAATATTTACAAAACATATAGCTGAAAAAACACTTGTATCTAGAATTATAAAAGAATTCTTCGATCCTCTGATGTATGGTCAGAAGGCCAGTAGTAGCTTAACATCACAATGCCTGTGTCATTCACCTCACTTCATCTCGTCACAGAGGCATTTTACCATCTCATATCACCACAAGAAGGCCATGATGTTCAAAGTCCTTTGTGAAAGACTTTCCATTTCTGGTAAAGAAACTGGCCATCTAAAACAACCAATGGGGAGACAAAGATTAAAATGAAAGTATTGTGGTTAAAAACCAGAACAAAATACAGTTGACCATGAACAACGTAGAGGTTGAAGGCACCAATATCCTTCTCTCCACCCTGGACAGTTAAAAATCCATATATAATCTATAATCTGTATAACTTTGACTTCCACAAAACTTAACAATTAATAACTTATTGTGTTGACCAGAAGCCTGACTGATAACGTAGTTGGTTATATGTTAGACGTATATATACTGTATTTTACAATAAAGTAAGTTAGAGAAAAGAAAAAAAAAGAATTCTTATCACCCAATTATAGCAAAAACCAAAATCCAATAAAAACACAGGTGGATGATTTAACAGATACGCGCCAACATGATAAAGGCACGAGAGAAGGCGTCTGGTGTCGTCACACACCAGGGAAATGCAAGCCAAGTGCGCCGTCACCACCACACCGCATCCTCCGCAAGGAGGAGAGAAGAGCCCCCACACCAAGTGCTGGTGAGGATGGGGAGCAGGCGGCAGGCACACCCCGACAGCGATAACAGCGCAGCCATTCGGGAAAACGGCTGGGAAGCTTGTTATTACTTGAGACATAGATTTCCATTTGATGCAGAAATTTACCCAAGAGAAGTGAGCACATTTGGCAACAAAGCCCAGCTGTCAACAAAGCAAGTGTTTGCCGACTAGGGGGTGGACACAGAGATGTGGGCCCAACAGAGCAACAGACTAGGATTTGGAAATAAAGTGAAACCAAACCCTGATCGGTGCAGAACTGTGCATCATGTGAGGTGAACGAAGCCAGCGAGACTGCATGCCCTGGAATCCCAGGGGAGACAACGTCGCCGTAGCAGCAGGAAGCTAGGGCCCAGAGGGCAGAGGGGCTCCACAGGCCGTGGACGAGGGAATAGGCTCTGTCAAGACCGTGTGGTGGTGACAGCTACTTACATTTGCTAAACCTTACCAGATTTTATCCCTTAAGTTAGTGAATTTTATTGTGTGTGGATTGTACTTCCACACAGCTGGCCCCAGGAAGGTGCACTCGCATGCGGAGAGATGTGTGCAAGCAAGCAGAGGAGAGGACATGTAGGGTATCCCCTCCATCGTCTGAGTAAAGGTGGGAACAGAGGGGCAGCCCTGGGGACATGCGTGGCATAGGAGGTGAGCCTGCTCCTCTCTGCGGTGAAAGATGTCAGTGCACGTGGTCGTGAAGGGAGAGGCCCATGACCAATCACGGGGTATCTCCACCCAGCAAGGGAAATACATGCTTTGCCGGCCAGGGGCTTCTGGGGGTCCTCCCCTGGGCCGTGTCCACTCAGTGTGTCCTTGTGCCCTTGTAACCTCTGTTCCACCACCTGATTTCTGGTTCCTTCCCCTCCACCCCACCTGCACACCACAGCCCACAAGGTCTCCAGGAGCGTTGTGTCCATCCCCAAATCTCCCACTAAAAGCCTTTGTGGTTTTCACTGCCGCGGGCTCTGAGCTCCTGGTCTGTGTTCCAAGGCCCCTGCCCTCTGCTCTCTGCTTTATCTCCCTCCTGCTCACTTTGTTCATCCCCACACAACACTATTCTGTCACCGAAAGTCCTGTCCACATCTGAGCTCACAAATCCCATGTTCCTAAATTGCTGCACATTTCTGTCATCATCTAGGTCACCATGCAAGGTTTACCACCCCCAGGGATCTATGCAAATCTTGGTTGCTTCCAAACCAGTAGCCTCTAAATATACTCATTAGCCACTTACTATGCATAAAAGCCCATGATGTAAGATGTAATGCATTGCTGTGTACATGACTTCCCACAAAATCTCTTCTCCAATTACCAGGTAATTCTTTAAGATTAGGGACCAGCATACATCAAAGGAGATGTGGTAAATTAGGTGCTCAAGAAACATTTGCTGATCTAGTTATTAGAGTAAGTCATGCTACTGTCATGATCTTTCAAGGTGAATAGGGGAGGGGGGAGTGCCATGAAATGGGGGTAAGGAGACATCATAAATGTGCATCATCTGAGGCCCTGGTGGACTGAACCTCATTCCTTTTTGAGCACAGGATGCACACAGATGCTGAGGGTTCTGGGGTGAGGCTGACTCTGGACTGTGCTGTTGATGTCCCACATGTGCTCATGGAAAACTGGAGGGTCTGGGCATTGGAGAGTGTGTAGATGTCAGACCACTGTGTCCTAAGGTGGCTGGAGTCACAGGACTCGTCTTCCCCTGAGCGTTGGCGAGGAATTTCTCATTATTGGCCAGCTGGGAACACATGATCCTCACATGGAGGAGGCCTCAGAGGACACCCTCAGGAAGGGGAGACTCTACCTCCCTGGACTGGATGGACCTCGTCTCTGGAGAGGGGGACAGGCGAGCTGTTCTCTGACAGAGTAGGACAGCTTCTCCTATAAGATGGCGGCAGGTGGGGTACCAGGCAGGCGGATGGAAAAACTTCGCCACTTGGAGAATGACCTGAGTGCAGGCTGGGATCTGTGTCATTGGCAAGCAGCAAGGCCTCCCACCCAGTGTCAGGTTCTCCACTGTGTGCCTCTCATCAGCTGTCCCCCAGCCTTGAGTTAGACGCCACACGTGAGCTGCAGTCTGGAGCCATCCGTGCCGTGGGACATTGGAGACAGGGTCCGTTCCTTCTGAATGCAGCAGAGAGGAAAGGACAGCATCCACGCTCCGAGCCTGAGTGAGGTGGCAGCTGACATCCCATGCCAGCAGAGGACAGTGGTGCCCAGCAGAGAGCCACTAACACCAGGGCCGTGGGCATCGGAGGACACAGTGTGAGGCTGTCCCCTCGAGTTCAGCAGGAAACGGCCAGTGTCGTGGCGAGGTGGGCTAATCTCTAGTCCCGAAGATGGCAGGGTGGGAAATGGACCCGAACCATCAACATGTGGGCACTTAAATGCCACCTCCCTCAAGTGTCACGAGTTGGGGAGAATGGGGATCTTTGGGAAGCACACCAGGGAGGCAGGGGCCAACGTTACCGGGAAGCATGCTGAAGACTGGAGTCCAGTCTCAATTATTTGACCACATTCTGAATAAAGCACGGTTAGGTGGATAAACATGAGACTGCAGGGAGGCTCGTGCCCAGCCAAGGACCGCAAAACTTACTCTGTGAGCACGGAAAACAGTCTCCGAAAATTAAAGCTTTGGGATTAGAAGAGCTTCTTTTCAGAAGCCAGATCCTAGATTCAAGACTGACAGAAAGACCGATTCAGGGGCCACTGAAAAGTCCAGGTAGAACGATCCAGAAAGGGTAGATATTCTGCATACCATGTGCACTCAAAGAACACCAAACAGCTTCCACGCTGTTGATACCATTTTGCAGATTCACGATTCAAGTTCAAGTTTCAACAAAGGGTAAAATAAATCCTTCAAGGCTTAATGCTGCGTGCTTCCTCGCTAAGCAGACCAGTGCGCGGACGCCTGCCAGACCGCTGATCCCAAAGGTGGATCCCGTTATAAAGAGAGCACACAGAGAGCGAGCTCCCACCACGGCACCCGCACCCAAGCCACGCACACACCGGGCATCGGGCAGCTGTCCTGGGTCAACCACACAGGGACTCCATCTCGTCTGGCAGGGACGTTCAAAGGGGGGTTTGGGCCCAGCTTGTGGGAAGGACCCACGTGCCTCTCTGCCAGCCGTCATGGGAGCTCTTCCAGAAATTTGGATTTATAAATCCTGTGTGATGACAAAAATAAAGACCCGTCATTCCGCTGGGAAGACTATTTGTGGACACGGGGCTGAGAGCTCCCATCAGGGCAATTCACTCCTAAATTATTATTTTCTGTAAGCTTTAGTGTTCCAGAAAGATTTTATCATAATGTAAAGTGCCTGATTCTGCAGTCGTCAGGAAGGCAATAACTTTTCATTAACTTCATTTTTCATTTTTATCTTTCTTTGAGTGTTGCAGAACATAGCATATGATTTTGAATGTCATGTAATAACAACTCTCTAAAATTATCTGTCCTTCCTTCCATTTGACACTAATATTTGATATGTTAAGTTAAGCAGATCTACAAATGTGGGTCCACATCACTGTGCCTTGGGTGATAATAAGAGCTGTCAGTTTTACATTTCCTCATTGAATTCATGTCGATAATGACTACCGATTTTTTCTTATTAAAAAAATATATGTAGTGCGTGTGTATGTCGAGAGACACACACAGACAGAGACACAGAGACAGAGGCACAGAGGGAGAAATGAGAGAATGAATTTCAAAAAGAAAAAAACCCAGCATTTCCTATTTTTGATTTGTTTAAATGATTTAGATTTTGCAGAAAGGATTCAAAGTGGCTTCCAAATTAAAACAAAAGTGACTTACTTTCACTTCAAAAATGAATGTGGACCACGGAGAAGTTTCACGCATTGACAAAAGTTGTGTGTTTTATCCTTTCACAGCTAGTGTACCCCCAGGACTCATCACTGCTCCCACTCCTCCCCACACCCAGCCTGCTCCCAAGGGAACCGGACCTAATTTTAGTGTTTTCATATATGACCCAAGTGCTGACATGCTGACCCCGGTGGGCTCCCGTGAGGGTGGGCCCGCCTCTGCAGGTGCTCCCATGACAGCACCGCGCCCCTGCAGGTGCTCAGGGCACCTCCTTCGTCACTCTGAGGGATGCATTGGTTTCCTGCTTTATCAGTTACAGACGTTTCTTAGCTTCCTGCTGTAAGAGCGTCTCAGAGCCTGCAATATAATGATTTATGAGCTGTACGTATTTGGTCGTTCGGAGATCAAAATATACCTCAGATGTATTTGGTCTTCATCCACTTCCTAGAAATGCTTATAAGCCAGAAAGGTGACATGGATGCCTTCATGAAGGTGACCTTGGGACCCCACCCCCGGGCAGGGCTGACTGCCAGGAGGACCAACCTTGTGATCAGAGGTTGGACGTTTCAGCCCCACCCCCGACCTCTGGGGAGAGGCTGGCGATGGACTCAGCCAAATGCCAACGATTTCATCAATCCTGGCTATGCCGTGAAGCCTCCATAAAAACCCAAGAGGTCAGCTTTTCGGTCCTTTCTGGAGACCTTCCATGCTTAGGGAAGCGGCACTCTTCCACGACGAGCCGGCCCCAAGCTCCATGAGGACAGAAACTCAGTTGTCTGGCACGTCCCTCTCGGTGTCCTTTATCATATCCTTTGAGGAACTGGGAAGCACAAGGCAGTGTCCCCTGAGTTCTGTGAGCTACTCTAGCGAGTTGGAGAACCTAGGAAGGAGGTGGTTGGAAACTCCAGTCTGCCAGTGGGTCAGAAGCACAGGGAGCAGCCTGGTGCCTGTGACTAGTGTCGGCAGGTGGGGACGGGACAGTCTTAGAGGACTCCGCCCTCAACCTGTGGGACTTCCAGGTGTAGACCATCCCGGACTGCCCAGTGGGGTCCCTGGGGCCCTGACAGAGGAGGGGAACCCGCAAGGCCAGTGGAGGAGACAGGAGGGGGCCCGACTCGGAGCAGGGCTTACGGCTGTGGCTGGCTCTCGAGACCACGGGGCTGTGCCAGGTGCGCAGGTGGTGACAGCCCCCAGCCAGCAGCCAGCAGGGGGCAGGACCCCAGCCCCACACCACACAAGACAAACGCAGCCATGACGGCGTCAGCCTGAAGCCGGCTAACCCCAGGGCCTCCAGCAGGCCTGGCCTGAAGCCCTGGATTGGGGCCTGTGGGGCCCGAGACACACCGCAGGCCAGGGACTCGGCACCTGCAGACCGTGCCCCAGGCCGGCACAGTTGTGCGCAGCTGAGTCTGTGCAGAGCAGTTGATACGGATGTGCCGGACGATGGTACCCGAGAGGCCAGAGGACAGTTACACCCTCTACACCCTCACACACCTGGTCTTCCTGGAGACCAGGCCTCTCTGGAATTGGGAGGCCTGCTGTGCTGCTGCAGACGCCCGCTGTCCCTGACCGCAGCCCCCCCGTCCTGCCCGGCCAGCGCCCTCCGTGCACACCCGCCTGCTGACTCGTTGCAGCGACTGCTGGGCCCTCGGTGTCCCCGTCCTCCCCCTGCCTGCTGGTAAACGCACCTTCCTGTGCTTCCTGCCAGGGCAGCAGAGAGCTCAGGAGGGAGCGGGGATGACTTGCTTGCCCTGCCATCTCGAACCCAAAGTCCAAATGGCATATTTTAGCATTTTAGCGGTGAGGCTAAGGATTCTGGATTGGAATAATCCTGTTTCCTCAAAACTGACAGAGTGAAATGTGGAATTGGTGTATTTAGAAATAGTGAATTCGACATCTGGCAGAGGGGATTTGGTCTTCAGCTGGGGGGTTGGGGGGCTGATTTCCTCACCTGCACAGCAGGGGCACCTGCGGGAACAGGGGATCCAGGCCCCGTGTCTGCTGACAGGTGAGCAGACCCTGCAGAAAGGAGCGTTTTGCACTCCAAGCGTCTACCCGGTGCAGTAGGGCTTCTCGCTGTCACGTTCTGCTGTGGGGGACGCCGGGCCAGGAGCTCACGCAGATTAGCGTTCCCTTGGCTGGATCACTTCTTGGGAGCATACAACATCACAGAGTCCCAACTCGTTCCCCAGCCGGGCGGAGTTTGAGCTGAGCTGTCCACAAATAATGGAGAGAGAGACACTCTCGTCTCTCCTCCGAGAGCAAGCTCTTTGATAAGATCACCATGTGTCGCCACAGGCTCCCTACTTATCCCCACGGTCCGGGGATGGGGTGAAGGGAGGAAAGTCGGGTGAGCTGATCGGTGAATATGGGAGGCCTGCCACACCTCCACGTATCCCGGTGGTAAACTGTATCTGCCTGTCCGTCTGTCTCTGCCCCACTCTGGGTCTCTCTCAGGCCCACGAAATGCATCCCCCCTCATGAAAATGCCCAGGGTCCCAGTCCTTCCTGGGTCGCAGGAACAGAAATTTGGCACAGGTCGGAGTATAAATCGCCTTCTCTGTTATGGAGGGAACCCTGTTTGGAAAGCCTGATACAGTGCTCATGGGGGTGGGTGTTAACATCACCTGTGGACTGACTGGAAGGTGATGGTGGCCAATACCCTCGCCAGGAAAAGCTGGAGCGGAGATTCGCACCCAGGCCTGCTGCCCCATGCCCCGGGGCTGTGCGCATCCCCGTAGCCAGGCTATGTCACACCTGCACCCCGTGACCTGCAACAGCATCCTCACCCTCCGGGAGCCTCGGACTCTTCACGGTTAGAGGAGGGTAACAACCCCCACAGTGCGATGTAGCCAGCCGTCAGTAACCACCAGTCCGTCCCCGCCGCTCCACCTGCCGCAGGAAAGATACTCTGTGCTCTACCTGATGAGGCAGGGCCCACCGCAGGCCTCCCGCGGGCCCTCATGCCTGGTGCTCACCTGCTCCCCTTTCTCATCACTGGAGGACACGTGGGCTGCAGAGAATGTGGGTACTCCTCAGAGTCACCCTGTTGACACGGACAGAGGTGGGAGGAAGTCTGTTTAACGTTTGGGACTTCAAATCCATGCAGACAGTGGTGACCATAATCAGCCCCAGGGGGGCATACACGGAGCGCGGAGAGGAGACGTAGAGCATACATCTGTGTGTGTGTGCATGTGTGCACGTGCAAGGATGTGTAGTGCCTGTGTGTGCATGTCTGAGTGTGTACACATGTGCACGCATGTGTGAGCACGTATGAGTATGCATGAGTGTGTGCATGTGTGTGTTCGTGTGAGCACTCGTGTGCATGTGTGTGCATGTGTGCACGTGCAAGTGTATGTAGTGCCTGTAAGCATGTGCACGTCTGAGTGTGTACACGTGCACGCATGTGTGCATGTATGAGTGTGTTCGTGTGAGCACTCGTGTGCATGTGCAAGGATGTGTGGTGTGTGTAAGCGTGTGCATGTGTGTGCACCTGTGCATGCATGTGAGCATGTGTGAGTGTGTGGGTGTGAACACTTGTGTGCAAGTGTGTGCATTGTGCATATGCAAGTGTGTGTAGTGCCTGTGAGTGTGTGCACGTGTGTGAGTGTATGTGTGTGCATGTGTGTGTAGTTCCTCTATTTCAGCTGTGGTTTTTTCTCTGTATAGATTTTGAGGTTTTCGTTTTAGTGCAGAGAAATGCACTAGGCATGATAAACCCCTTTCACAAGCAGAAAGAAATAAATACTTCCCACAAAGCGAATCATGAAGTATATTTTTTCCAAGGAGCTCCATTATTTTAAAAACAGTTGCCTTTTTTTTTTTTTTTTCATTTTTATTTTAAGGGCCAGGCCAGCCGAGCTCCTGCGCGGGGTCTCGGCCTGCGTGTGACGGCCGTCCCCGGCCATCACTCATTTTCAGTGGGCGAGGGGGAGCACTTGGGCGCATCAAAGCCTCATCAAGCCAACCAGCCCTGACACTCTTTAAAGAGGAGACGGATGGTCAGCTGGCTCCCGCGGAAAATATTCTCGCAGCAAGTTCCCTGGATACCAGACTGTTTCTCTTTCTCGTTTGAATGGGAGCCGTGTGACCACCTCATATTCTTGAGGGTCACCATCTGGGGGTGGGTATCGCGGGGGGGCCCGGGGCAAGGCAGAGGACCCTCGTGCGGGACGTGAGCCCGCGGGAGTGCACGCTGCCACCCCTCCTGAACTCGCCCCAGGCCGGAGCGCAGAGCGGCTTCACCCACGGCACTGAGCGAAAGGAAAGCCTGAGCCCGTCTCCTGCTCACGCTGGTCTCATTATTGGTAAATCTCTGGAGACAGATGCAATGAGAAAGGGCACTGCCATCCTCTCTGCTTCTGTGAAATGGGCGCAGCGACTTCCTAAACAGAAGACAGAGGACCCCAAACCCCTGCCAAGGTAGCAGAGGGGGACGCTCGCCTGCCGTGTGTCTTGCCGGGACATCTGTAATAAGGTAGCGCAAACCGGGGGCTTTCAACGATACTTATCCTCTCACAGTCCTGGAGGCCAGGAGTCCGAAATCAACGGGGCCTCTGAGGTTTCCGGGGAAGAGTCCTCCTGCCTCTTCCGCTGCTGGTGGCTCTGGGCTGACAGTGGCTGCCTCCCTCTGATGGCTTCATCATCCCTGGTGTCCGCGTGCTCCTGCCCCCAAGCTTCCTGCTCCTCGTAAGGACACCAGGCATCGGATTCAGGCCCACGGGAACCCAGAACCATCTCATCTCAAGTCCATCGTTTGCAAAAACCACGTTCCCAAGTAAGCTCGCGGTCACAGGAGCTGGGCACGTCTTGGGAGACGCTGTTCAGCCACCACCCCTCCCCCCCGAGCGCACACGAGGGTTTGTCTCCCCTTGCGGTTTCCTGTGCTGACTCGTGCACACACACCCATTCTTCCAGCCACGCTAAGCGTCATGACTACACTCACCAACCTAAATGTCCGAAAGCGGGGGCGATATTCTGAGTTGCCTGTGATGCTCGGACTTGAGGGTGAGTTGCGGTGGCTGAGAGAGCCTGGCAACGGGCCTCCTGGGTCCACTCGGATCAGGAGCAGTTCTGTCTCCCTGAGGCTGAGAAATGCCTTCTCCTCTTGGCATCGCTCCTAGTTCCTTGTCCCCTCCTGTCTGATCAGATGCCTTTAAAACAGGTACCTTAATACCTTTTAGGTACCTAAGCTCAGACCTTGGCGCTGCGTTGCTTGGGAAACCCACCACTTCACACCAGCCTGACTCTAAGGAACTGTGTTAGTCTTCCGTTGTGGGAGGCCTTAACCCAAACCCAAGGTTGGCGTGCACCTGTTTCAGTGACACCGGGGCTCTGTGAGGGCGAGTCAGCCCGCGGAGGGTCACCAGTCCCCGTGTCCTTCCCAGAGCTGCCACAGCGTCTCCTGAGCGCGAAGAAAACCCCCAGGGAGACGAGCGGGCGGGCGAGGAGGAAAACTGCATTTATCAGACACAAGAACACAAGTCCGAGATAAAATCCGTCGCTTATTCTTCTCTCCAGTCTTACCCGAAATTGACTGATCCCGATTCAGATTTGTTTAGGCTGAGGCAGCGGCAGCGTCTTCTTAAAGCTCCTTCCCCGCGACCACACTCGCCGCCGTCCCCGCCAGCACGAGGCCGGAGCCAGGCTTCCACCAACACCCCCTTCACTTACCAGGTCTTGGCCGGTGCGAAGACCGCGGTGGGCCCTGCGCACACGTCCTCGAGCCCCGGCGGCGCCCGGCAGGAGTGCTCCTCACAGTCGGGCAGCGCGTTCCTTCCAGTGTGTCGGCATCAGGGACGCTGCTTCCATTTTCGATGGTTGCCTGGGGTCCGGCGCGATCCGCTCAGGCAACAGTTGGTCCCCGGTCACTGGTGGCGGCTCGGTTTTGTCTCAGCAGCCACGAGGGTCTGTCTGATGCGCCAGCGGGCGTAGGAGGTGTGGATGCGCCATCGCGCCTGGCGCCGTGCCACCCCGGTAACGCCACCAGCTGGGGCGCTGCAGAGCCAGGTCCCCTCCTTGAGATTTATGCTTTCCGTGAGACTGTAATGATTTTGATAAGTTTCATGAGACTAAAGCTATGTGAAGGGAGCAGGAAAAGACCCCCGAGGCCCCCACCCAGCAGGCCTTGTACCCTGGGCTCTGCACAGGTCTCCCCAATCTTCCTTCCAAATGACCCAAGGTTGGGGATGGGGGCTCAGCAAAGGCTGTTCCCTGCTCACGGGAGAAGTGATGGAGGGACCGCGGTCTGTTTCCATGTGTTAACATACTGGAGTTAGTTTGGAGTGCCAGCTCAGGGAGCTTAGTTCCATTTTGTATTTTAATTAGTAGTGGGGAGGTTATGCTTGATTTGGGGAAAAGGTTACAATTGTCTCATAGTATTTGGATTTCAGTTTGTCATAAACAACTACTTGTGAACAAAGTACACGTTTTTTCCCGTTTACCAAACTTGGCGCATCACGTAGGGGGATTTTGCATTTATTTTTCAGTGGTGGTGGAAGGCGTGTCTCCTCTAGGATGTGGGGGTGCCACCATGGTTGCCCTGAGCCTTGTGGGCTTTCCATGCGCAGAGGGATAAGGTGTTTCCCTGGTGAAGGTGACTAGTGTACCCAGGGACTGCGGGGGCCCTTCGAGGTCCACAGTGACGGGCAGGAGGCATACAGTAAAAATAGCAGCCATACGAAACAGGGGTTACTCTTTAGAAGTGGATAGTCTAAGGGTTCTCCGTGACGTGTGATGTCCAGAGTTTGCCGAGGGTACCGGAGGGCATGATGTGGTTGCCAGTTTGTCTCATGACATTCATTTACGGATATCAAGGTTTTCAAGTTCATACCTGTGCTCATTAATTAATGTACTTTGGGGTTTGCTTTTCAAACATAGTCCTTGAGGCCAAATACAGATGTCTGCGCCATCCTTCAAATGGGACACATCCCTGCATTGTTGGGGTAGCACTGGAGACCAAGCCCAGAGTGGAGCCAGTGGGACCGGAGGCCAGACGAGACTCTGAGCCGGGTTCTATCCTGGTGATGACATTTGTCCTGGGAACCAAGCCTATTGATAGAATTTCTCTGCCAAACAGCATATGCTAAATAATCATCTACTTTATTAGAACGAGTGTACAAATATTTAACAGGATAGGAGTGTATGCGTAAATGTGTGCATTGCCCATCTGCCGAGCAACCTGAAATCACCCCCGCAGGGCAGCCCCATTGCTTGAGTTCTGACGTTTTCTCTTCCCTTTTTCCCTTCCATCACTTGCCACTCGGGATCCATGGGGCCACGCAAGGTAGGTGTCTCTGCAGGGTGGAGGGGTGAGCAGTGGCAGCCTAGCTCAGGGCTCAGCTCGGGGTGTTTTGGGGTGTAGCAGGCGGAGGAAAAGAGGGCCTCATAGTTGCTTCGACTCAGCAAAAGCACGTTTTACTCATGGAAAGGCCGCTGCAAATCCGCACGGCTGTTGACGTCACCTGTCGTCCACGTGGCACTCAGGATCAAGGCTCACCTCAACATGCAGAATCCTGCCCTGACGTTTCAGGCCTCTGCCTGCTGGTGGCACGTGTCAGTTCTGCCCACACGTCTTCAGCCAAAGCAAGTCGTGCAGGTGTTCTCACCTCCAGGGGCCAGAGCCGTAGGTACCCTGTGCCCCCAGAAGGAGAAAAGAACCAGAGAAACTGACGGACCCGCAGGACCCACCATGACCTCCAGAGCGTGCAGGAGCAGATGACGGACATACTCGTTTCACAGAGGAAGGAGATCCAGGTTCCGATGCAGGCAGCTGCAATCCAATGGGCTTGATCACATAACTAGGACATTGCAGATCCAGGACCCAAACCCATTTTTTTTGGCCTCCAGGTCAGCATTGCTTTCATGAACAATATAGCCTCTGACCACAGTTCACGTTGCTTTGGTAAACGGCAGCCTCACAATGCGGAGAAGAACCCTGGAGACCCGACAACGAGCAAGGTCGGCGAGCGGAGCAGGGCGAGGACGCGTGCCTGGCTGCAGGAAGCGGTCAGTGAGTGGACACAGTGGGGATGGCGGCTTGTTCAGGAAGAGTCGGCAGAGTGAAGGGAGGAGACTAAATAGAGGGGATGTGAGGTTGCAGGAGATTTCGCTTTACCAGGTTTTGTTACTTTTTTAAGATGGCAGAAAATCGAAGTTGTTTCCATTAAGGATAACTGATACCCTGGGTTTCTGAAGTCCTTTTAACTCTAAAGAACAATAATGAGGAAAAGTGATGAGTTATGTTTAATAACCCAGGAAGCGTGGGTCCTCATCAGCTCTGTCAGCTTTTGTCTTTGGGCGATGGCAGAGAAACTGCTGTCCTGGGGGAGTTAGACAAGTACCCTGAGCTGGAAAGCTCTAAATGTGATTCCAGGACAAGCAGCATGTCCTTGGGACACTGGTGCCTGGCCATCAGCAAGGGGACAGATGCCAGCTCTGCCGTGGTGCAGAAACCACATCCAGGCAAAGGGGGAAAGCTGCCATAACACGTGAGAGCCCGAGCAGCCCGTGGAGGTGCCTGCAGGGTCGGGGATGGGGACCGCCAGCTCCCAGCCAACGCCAGCTTTGCGGCTGTGTGCGCCATCTCGGAAACGGACGTCCCAGCATCCGCTGATGCTCGGGCAGAGGAGACCATCCGAGCCCGGCCAAACCGCAGAATCATGAACAAATTTACGATTGTTATGGTTCCTCCGCCACTAAGGGTTGAAGCGATCTGAAACCTGCAGCGTAAAGTAACCGAAACAAACCTTATTCATTTAGTCTTTCCTAAAAAAACAACCACTGAGTAATTCCTCTGGCAAATCGAGATCGTGGGTATTAGGGATTGGCATTATATGGCACAGTCCCTTCTCCTGCAGACCTCTGATGCGGCTGTGGGTGCAGGGAGGAGACAGAGCTAATGCAAGTAATAACGGATGCCATCATGCTTGATGAAGACGGTGCCTGGGCTCTCATGCCAATCCCTGTGGGTCTCCGGTCACCCCTGGTCGTCTGTCTCCGGGACCCCCAGGACTTCCATACACCATGCTGCACTGCAGTCCGACGTCAGTGGCTCACACCACACATGCTTGTGGCCCCACAAGGGATCTTCACATCGGACAAAGCCTCTGGTAAGGAAGGTGCCGAATGATCGCTACAGGTAGCTTTCCTGGCTCAGCCTGAGCACCCCCTGCTCCTTCCCTGCGCCTCCCTCTGGCCGCTGTGCGTCTGTCGGGAACGGCGCCCAAATGCACACACTGCTCCGGGGGCACACTCACCGGGAAGCCTCAGGCATCTCCAGTGGACTGACCACAGCTTCAGCTCTTGACTTCTGGCCTTGACTCCCTGCAAGACCGTCTTCCTGTCCTGCCACCGCCCACGACAGCTGTGGACACCCCGCCCACCCGAGGGTCAGCCTGGCGTGCCCCGCAGCCTCCCACCTTCTCTCCCTGCCTGCCCTCAGGTGTCTCAACGGGTCCTGCCGGTTCTGCACCCAGAGCCGGCTCTGCACCCCCGTCCCTGCCCACGTCCGCTGCCGCCGCCCATGTCCACCCATCTGTGCTTCCTGACCTGTGGCGCCCTGGGACCTGGCCTCCCTGCCATCAGCACCCCATGCGGCAGCCAGTGACATTTTTATTTCTGAACATAAATCAGACCATGGACTCACCCATGGGGAATGTTCTGGCAGCCTCCTTTGTCTGCACGCTGGTGCCCACAGCCCTGCCTGTGGTCCACGGGCTGCACTGCGTGGCCAGCCTGTCCAGTCGAGCCTGCCAGGCTCCTTCTCACTCCCCGCCAGCCACTCTCTTCACGGTGTCCTTGTGAGTCCTTGTTGACCTTCACCGTGCATCTGTTTGACGTGCTGGGGACTCAATGATGAATGTTGGTCCTCATGGGATGTGTATCCTCGTGGGTCCCCGGGAAGGGTTCCCGCTCTCTCACCCACACTTACTTGGAAAAGAGCAGAAGTGTTTATATGCTTGCCCCTTGTGATGTTGTAACACCAGAGTCCACGCTGTCAAATTGTTTCGTTGTGACGTGACATACTCCACGCACAGCCTACTCCCCTCAGGGTGTCTGCATTGCAAAGGGGTCTAAGGGCAAATGACAAAGAACGATCATCCAAGGTCAGAAATGGGCACTGGGTGGGAGTGGGTGTGGGGGCGGGGCCGTGTGCTCCTATTGCCCGATAGGGGACTCCTGCCTCACGTGCAGGGCTGTCAGAGACCACCTGTGCCACTTAGGTCAAGTCCCTTAACATCTGTGTGAGCCTCAGTTTCCCAACACGGCACAGGCACGGCTGTATCTTCCTCGTTGGTGTGCGTCTGGACATGCACGTGTGTGAAGAGTGAATGAGATAAACGTGGTTGGCGGTCAGGAGCTTATAGCCATTTTCCAAAACATGTTTTCCTGCTCCTCCCAAAACTCTTGAGCGGAGTGCAAAGGTGTCTTTCTCACAAACACCCATCAGGGAACCAGGACACATGGCGTCTGCTGGAACCCAGTTACGCCTGTTCTGTGAACAAGATACAAATGCATTTAAAGCAATTCCTGCTCTTCTATCCGGGGTCCTTGCTCGTGCAGGAGGCTCCTTTATTCGGGGCTCCACGGGCTGGATTCAAAGGCATCTTTTACTTTTCTTACAAAGAAAGAGTTTTTGGCCCAGCAGCCTGCCCATGACATTGCACTACTAAATTCGCATGACAGTCATGAAACGCTCCCATAATCAGTGACACGGGATGATTTTCCGCTCCTGACAAGCCCTTGTATTGAGTATGATAACAGTCACTCTGTCTTCATCCACCGCCGGAGTATAATATCAATCCATTTGATGACCCAGCCAACGAAGCCCAACACTTCTGTATCAATCTTCATAGTGCTGCCTGTTGTCTAACAAAAAGCCTGAAATGAGATCATTCAATCACTTTCTGCCGGCCGGGCTGCTCTCCTGAAGGAGCTCCAGCCCCTGTCACTTTCCCACCTTTACACAGTGAGGGCAGGGAAGCTAATTGCAATAGAAATACCTAAATGCCGTCAGCATGGAGCTAACGTACGGACCGCGTATGGGAACAAAGGAGAAACAGATTCCTTAGCACTCGCTGGTTAAAAATATAAAGAATCGTGGGGGGTGTGAGAAGGAGGTTAGCTTCCACTCCCCAACATCCTGCAAAAGCGCTGAGCTGGGGAGCTCTGGTGCTGGGGCTGGAAAATGGATGCGTATTGTCGTGCAGCGTTTTTCAGAAATGTTTAAATAGGGAATCCGTTTTTGGGCAGGACGAGCAACTACCCCCTGACTATCTTCTTGAGTCCTCCCTAAATGTAAAAATACAGATGCTTTCTAAACCTAAAATAAAACAAGACGAAATACATCTTATCTAAAATATGCAATGTTGATATTGGAGAGGCAGATTGCATCAAATATTCTGTAATAATCATAACGATGGGAAGAGAAAAAAACCAGCCAGTGTCCACTCATTCCCTCCATTCCTAGTCCATTGTGAAAAGTTTTACATCCTGGGAGTTTCTCTGTGTCTTTGAGGAAGACGGGACATGGACGGTGTGTAATGCACCTTGAACCTTTTCCCCGTAACACTGGGGGTGGTGGTGCTGTGCTCAGGGCGTGCAGACCGATTTCAGGACCAGGACGGCCCTCAGTCTGTAATGAAAGTATCTGAGGTATGTCTACGTCTGTATTTCAAAACCGAAATCTTTCCAGCTTTTCAAATTAATTGAAAAACTTCCATTTCTTATCAGTGCAACAGCTTACAGTTGGTTTTTTTTTAATGTTTTTTTTTTATTATATTATTTTTAAGAACTAAACAAAGGCCGGGTCTTCGTTAGCTTATGAGCAGAACACCCCAGCGACCCTCGGCGCCCTTGACTAAGGTTACCCCACGCCCACACCTGTGAAATCTCCTTGCCATTTTCATGCGCGCATCCTATCTCCACCTTGTGCGAGGAAGGACATATTATTACGGCCATTCTTCTGAATTACTCCAGGAATCAGTCACGATGACATGGGATATTAAAAGAGTTTGTCATTTTCAGGTGATGGCTTGTCCCTGCTGGCCAGGTGCCAAGGAGCATGTTAATTATTTCCCTTAATACCAAACCTTTATGCTTTAAATACAGTCTCTCAGAAACCCAGGAAACAGCTGTGCGGCAGTATAATACACACGGAGAGCCCGATCTGATAGTATTTAGGTGGGCCGGTGGGAATACAGGGTGTCAGTTGTGCATAATAGGGCTTTTTTGAACATCTGTAGCTTAGGGTCTGACCCCTATTTGGCTTTTTATGCGTTTGTTTTCCTCCTACTTGTAAGCAGCACAGGAAAAACAATGTTCCAAATTGTTTCTTCCTGATTTAACTTGGCTGCAGTTTCTACACACACACACACACACACACACACACACACACAGTTCTTGGTGCACTATTGAGAAGACACTAAGTGATATTAAAACACAGAATTCATAGTGTATAGGTATGAATGAAACATGAGAAAGTGCATGGATCCTTTTCCTCTTTCTAAGAAAAATTTGCCTTTCTGATGACCTTAGAACCAATGCACATATCAATCCATTAGGTTTTGCAAAGGTAGGAGACAATGAGCAGATTGACACATTAACAAGGGATTCACAGAGCATCGCTGCCTTCTGTAAAAGGTCTGTGAGCAGAATGTGTGCCTCTCCTAAAGCACGCTATCCCCTCAGGTCCGCATCGAGTGAGTCCTCCGAAAATCTAATGGTCAGTTTTGCAATGTCACCAATTTTTTTTCCAATCATACAAATGCCACCAATTCAATTAAGCTCACAAGGTCCCTCCGCCTGGCTCTCCTGGGTAAGCGCTTGCCTACGAGAGCGCGCGGGTGAGCCGGTGCTGTCCCTGTGAGATATGGTTCAATCAACAGCCAAAGTTTTACTTGTCAGTTTTGATATATCCGATAATAGCTGTGGGTTGTTTTGCAATGTCCAATGTTCTGTGAAGATGGGCTTTTCATATTCTTTATTGTTTTTTACTGACAAAATGTTGCCCGGACTTTTGCAGTTTTGTGAAATGAAACAACAGTAAAAACAATATATAATTTAACCCTCATACACCTAAGCGGACCCCCCCATCCTCGTGGCGAGTTTGGTCGGGGTATAATGAGCTCCTGCTCATTGATCTGTCATAAGCAGGCTTGGTGATTGAACATGACCCCACAACCAAAACACTACAACTCATTCGGGTCCCCTCGGCCCCACGTGAGTCCGGACGCGACATCAGGGGCAGCGTGGCCATCCATAATTATATCTCACTGCCTCTCGGAGTCGGGGCTGACAGCAAAAGAATAAAAATGGGTCTTTCCAAAATGTGCAAAGGCCGCTGTGGGTTTTACTTATCTGGTGGGACTGTACATTTATACTGCAGGTGACTTGTTTCTTCCCTGGGGACCCGAATCCGATCCTTTTCCATTCTTCTCTTTTCTTTTTTTTTTTTTCCTCTTCTGTCTTAGGTGAAGACACAATCGTCACAGGAGGTATTGGCACACTAGTCAGCCAATCCCGGTACTTGTGAAACCAGTCCTTGCCACCCCTCCCCAGGGGCATGCGTTTAGGGGTGCACACAGACCGACACACAGACACACGCATGTGCACACAGTGGTGCATACACACGCTCCTATGGAGGCAGCGTGAGTGCTGATACGCATACCTCTGTGTGCATAATCGTGCGCTCACCACGCTTACACACACAGTGTCTCGTCTTGGCTCTCGGTGAACCACACGGCTGCGTAGCTGTGACAATTATTTAAGACAGAAGCTTCCTCCAATATGCTTCCATGGCTACAATCAATGGATAAACGGTTTCTTCCCTGTGCAAGTCCATCGGAGCGGCCGCACTAAGCTCTCTGTCTGCCATCTTCCCCGCAGCGGCTAACAGGTGCGAATTGGTGTGTGTTAGCGTAAGCGTCCCGCGGCGCACGCTCCCTTCGTTTAGACCCTCGTCCTCTTCATCAGATCAGATTGAGCCCCTTACCTCCGTGCATACTGAATGTCTGGTGACATAAAGGGCACTTCTGGTGAAATGGATTATGTACAAATACAGTCCACAGATTTCTAGGTAGGAACTCACATGATTCTTCAAAGTTAGAGAGCTGTTCTTAGAGACCCCACTCCCTTTTATTGTGGGGAGAAATAAAAGATAACAAAAAGAAGGAGTTTATGCAAACGCTGTCTCTGTCTTGGGACGGGAAAGGTGGGTGGCCGATGGCCATGAGGACAACCAGCGTCCCGGGAACGAGACCTCCAGCTGATACTGTGCCTGGATCACACCGGCCCCCAAGAGGGACGCCCGCGTCCCAGAGGAAGCAGTGGAGCTGCGAGGGGTGAGGGCCTGAGCTTGGGGCTCCCAGGCACTAAAACAGCACCAGGGACTCTGCGAGCCCAAGTAGATGTTAACACGTGTGTTTTCCCTTGGAATCACCCCTCCAAGGGCTCTGCACGCCACAATGCTAGGGCACCGTTTCGGGATCTGTGTCATGTGAAAAACGTTTCTGACATTTATCTTTTGCTCTCGCACCGTGTGGACATTACTATCTGATTAATAACAGTGTGGTTAAGGGCATTTAACCCTGTCTGTCGTCTGGGGGCCAAGCAGTGGGATTAGGAGGTCTGGGGTTGCTGCCGTAGGACAGATGGGGTGTTCAAGCACGAGAGCAGCCCACACGTGTAACGCGGGAGGAGATTCAAACGGAAGAGCACTACTATTCACCTCAAGAAGTGATTTCCCCCAAAAATGCATGAGAAAAGCATAGGACAGGTGTCCTTCTGCTCGTCCGTTCCCCGGAGCAGCAAGTCATAGCTACGCATGTCCGTGCTCTGGGATGTAAGGACGAGGGCTTGGAGCTGGCACATCGCGGGCTTCCCTGTGTCACCTCACTCACCGCAACCGTGCCGTTTTGCTTGCGTTGCTCTCCTGCACCTGCTCGGCAGACCCCCCACAGATCCCGGCACGTGGGACACAGTCATGGACAGTCTGGGTGCCCCCACCCCTGCGCCTCGAGTCACGTCTGCCTATTCTCGCTCTGCGGCTCTGCCTCACGAGAAGCTTCTATCTTACAGGAAACGATCTAACAACCTTTTCGCTGCTTTCAACATGTGCCTGATGCGTCTCATCCCAGAGTGACCTGCCTGTTGCCAGCTGGTAAAATGATAAATGTTGGGACCCCATTGTGCCCAAGTTGCAGACATGAGCACTGAGGCCGGGGGGAATCGAACGACTTCCCAGGATCACAGAGCCTCTAAATGGCAGCATCCGGTGCACGCCGAGCGCTGGCTCCAAGGCCCCGCGTGGAGAGTGGTCGTGCTTCAGAAGGAGGCACAGTCCCGTGGGCTCCGCCAGGACGGAGGCGGCAGTGGGGGGTCTGCAGCACCCGAGTCCCGAGGCAGGCCGGGCGGAGGGCCCCGCTCGGTGCCGGACACACCGTCCTCAGGGCTGAGGGGGAGGAGGCCGGGCTGGGGCTTGAGCGCGAGTGTGCACGGGCGTCTCTGCCACACCTTCGCGCTGATGGGCCAGTCCTCAGGACACGGCGGCACACGGAAGATCTAACCACATCTTCACGCAAGTGAATCCTCCGTGCTTTTCTGACATGACTTCTGAGCCCTCAGGAGAGGCTCCTGCCATAACATAGAGTAGAAAAGGGGAAAGTGGCGAGCAGCGTGGGGTGGGGGATGGGGAGAGGAAGGACCATGAATGTTTTGGGGGGTGGGGAGGGAGCCATGGAGGAGGGTGGAGGGTGAAGCCTAGACTTGGGAATGGGGTCAATGCCAGCAGGGCCCGTGGGGGAGGAAGGCCAGGGACAGCCTGTCGGGGAGAAGTCTCTGTGGGGGGCGGAGGAAGGGGACAAAGCAGGTGGAGGGATAGGAGGAGGGAAGGGAGGACGAAGGACTCACTCCCACGCAGGTCTGCTCTCCTTTCCTTAGATGCTTTCCATCCAGGAATGCATCCATTTCCTGACTGTTACTTCCAAGCACTGCTGCATGGTCACTGGTGGTGCTCCTGTTGTCTAGAACGTTCTCCCCTGAGCCTCCTCACAGCCCCCCCGCCTGGGGCTCAGCCCTCTCCTCCATCAGGCACCTGTGACATCTGCGCTGTGGGTTCAGGTCCGTCGACCTCTTGTCCTGCATCCCCGTCATTCGTGTGAGCTCCGCTGTTCGCCCCAGTTCAGCTGCATTGCCTCGATTTCGGGAACTCACGGCACTTGGCAAATCTACGTTCGAGGAAGAGACTTAGGCTATATTCCGGATGAATGCCGGAGTGAGTGGATGGATGACATCACATAGACGGAGGTGCTCGGGAGCGGGGAAGGAGGGGCTTGCCTTCAGCCCTGAACCCCCGCATGTGGGGTCCGTGCACGAAACCGCTGTGTGTGGATGATGGTGGTGAGAGGCACAGAACTGCCGTCCCTGAGGGAACCGGCCGTGTCTGCCTGGAGGCTTTCGGAGCCTCAGCACAGGGAAGGGAAACTGCTCGGAGCTGAGACCTAAGGTCAGGGGACTGAGGACTGTGGGGTGTGCAGTGGCCGAGGTCTGGGGAAGCCAGAGCTCTGCGGACAAGAAATCTGTGTCCTCCTCTGTCCCGCGTGTGCGCTGAAGTCCGTGAGGCCCGGCTGGTTCGCCCAGGGCCAGAGAAACCCCGGGTTTAACCAGCACAGTAGAAGCTACTTGTTAATCACCTAAGACATTCAGTAAACACCCAAGAGAGGTCACACCTTAGCATTAACACTAAGCAGTGGCCAGAGCAAACGATACTCCAGTAAATCCGCAAGGAACTAATTGCCTAAGTAGAAACAAACTTGGCTGTTCTTTAAAGCAAGGATTGGAAAACTACAGTCCCTAGATTTAGGGCTAAATCTGGCCCATCTTCTGGTTTTGTAAACAAGGCTTTATCGACATGCGGCAATGCCCACGTGTGTGCCCAGGGTCTGCGGCTGCTCTTGGGCCACAGACACCAAAGTATTTACCACCTGACCTTTTATAGGAGGTGTCAGCTTTAAAGGAAGAAAACAAGCCCCAGACATTCAAAAACAAAATATCCACAATGTCCAGGATCCAGACAAATCATCAACTATGTAAGGAATCAGGAAATGTGATTTATAATCAGTAGGAAAAAAGCAATCCATGGAAAAAGAGTCAAAATGAGAGAAATGATGGAATCGGCTCATAGAACAATGAATACAAATATTGTCAATATGTTCAAGGTTTTCAGGTAAAACATGGACAAAATCTAGAGAGAAAAATATACACGAAAAGGAACAAATAGAATTTTTAGAGCTGGAAAGTGTAATATCGAAATGAAAAATTTATTGCAGATTGCAGGGGAATCGGTATTAGGGAAGGCGAGCCTGACGCGCTGGAAGATGCAGGAAGAGGAGGCATCCACGCCGACATCCGTCAGACACGCTAGTGAGGCACACGTGAACAGACATCCAGTGACCGGGGGACACTGGAAACGCACTAAGCCGGGTGCACCTGGAACCTCAGTGGACCAGGAGAGAGAGAAGGACAGAAAGCTCACCGCAGGAAATCATGGCTAACAGTCTCCAAATTTAATGACATGCATGACATACTCAGAAGATTCAGAAAACCTGAAGAGCCCTGTATTGGTTAAAGAAATTACATTTTTAACTTAAAAATATCATGTAAAGAATGATGAAGTCCACAGTGCTTCATGGAGAATCTGTCAAATATTTAAGGAAGAAATGATAACGTGCAAACTCCATCGAAAGCTGCATTAGGAGGGCACACTGTGCAGCGCATTCTCTGAGGAAGCCTTTACCCCAATACAAGCTAAGACAGCTCAAGAGAAGAAAGCTACAGAAATGCGCCCGATGGACAGATGCACCATCTCCAGCAAAATATAGGAAATCAACTTTCAGAGTGTAGGAAGGTAACATATCATGAGAAAGTGGGGTTTATCATGGGAGTGTAAGACTGTTTTAACATTTAAATCAGACACTGTAATTCACCATATTAACAGAATAAAGGAGAAAAAACATATGGTTATCTCAGTAGATGCAGAAAAAGCATTTGATAAAATTCAACATGCCTTCATCATGAAAACTCTCACTGGTCTAAGGACAGAAGAGAACTGCCTTAACTTGACAGAGGACGTCTATGAAAACCCTACAATTAGCATCATATTTAATGGGTTACGACTGAATGCTTGCCCCTGACCTCAGGAACCATGCAGTGATCTCTGTTTTCACTACTTACTGTTCAGCTCTGCACTGAAGGTTCTAGCTAATACAATAAAGCAAAAATAAATAAAATACAATATACTGTGAAAAAAATCAAATTTGTCTTTGCACGGAAGTGATCATTTACGAAGAAATTTCCAAGGAACCTACAAAAAAACCCTAAAACCTAATAGAACTGATAAGCCAGTTTAGCAGGGTGCAAAATACAAGGTCAATATGCAAAATCAATTATATCTATAGACCAGCAACAAAAATTTGGAGATTAGAATTAAAAATATTGTTGTCTATAACACAAGCTTCTTAGAGATGATTCCAGAAATTGTGTTCAGGACCTACCCACTAACAACTATCAGACAAAGTGAGCCCTAAGCACTGAGTAAATAGAGAGATAGACCAGGCCTCTAAGAATCGTAAATTCTCCCCCACTGATCTGGAGATGCCATGACATGTCCTCCCAAATCCCAGCAGACGCTTCTGTAGAAGTTGATGTGTTAACGCTAACATGTATGTGGAAATGCAGAGAATATATAGAAGAGTCTTGAAGCCAAAGAGAAGGTTTGAAGGCTCACACTACCCACCTTCAAGACTTACTGCAAAGTTATAATAATCAAGACACTGAAGTACCGGGTTAGGGATAAACCATGTATTGACGGAACAGAGTCCAGGAGTGGATTCACACATACGTGATCCACTGATTTTTCTGAAAATTTGCTAAGTAAGACAATAGGAAAATGATCATCTTTCCACATATGGTGCTGCTTATTCATACGAGTAGAAAAATAATGTTGAGGGGCGCCTGGGTGGCACAGCGGTTAAGCGTCTGCCTTCAGCTCAGGGCGTGATCCCGGCGTTATGGGATCGAGCCCCACATCAGGCTCCTCTGCTATGAGCCTGCTTCTTCCTCTCCCACTCCCCCTGCTAGTGTTCCCTCTCTCGCTGGCTGTCTCTCTCTCTGTCAAATAAATAAATAAATAAATAAATAAAATCTTTTAAAAAAATAATGTTGAATGTTGTCTCGTAGCATGGGATCTCAAGAATTAAATCAAAATCGATCAGACATCTAAACATAAAATTTCTGACTGCAGAACATCTAGAAGAAAATGCAGGAGGTAATCTTGAATCTTCAAGGAGGCAGAAGTTTCTACAGAGAACATGAAGCACAAACCATAAAAGAAAAATCTCAGTACGTTGGACCCAATATTTAAAGTTCTGTTCTTTGAGAGATACTCTTAAGAAAATAAAAATGCAAGCTACACGTTCAGAGAAGTATTTTAAAAACATATCCGACAAATGCTTTGTATCCAGAATACTTACAGAGCTCCCTCAACTCAAAATATTTTTATCAAAGAATCCTGTAAATAATGTAACCTTGGAAGTATATGCGACAGGGGGCAAATAGTGGGGGTCAATCAGCTCGCAAACATCGGCCACGGCTCCCACGTCAGTCATAGTCGGGCTGGGATTTGAAGGAAGCGTGTTCAGGAGAAGCAGGTGCTCACTGGTCCCAGAAACAAAGGACACTGGACACCGAGGTCGGGGCAGAAGCTGTAGCAAGGCAGTCAGCACTGGGCCGTCGGGGCCACAGACCTCGTGAGACCTCGCTTGGTGGCCTTGGTCGGTACGAGATGACACGGGTTACACCTTCAGCAGAAGTTAGCCACTTGGGCACGTGGCATGAGCCCATTTGTGTTCTAGAAGGTGCAGTGTTGTTCTGTGCCAGGAACCGATGTGAAGGGTAAGGGGCCGAGCAAGGGTGAGGAGTTACGTCACAGATGATCCCTTGGCCTAGAAGGGAATAGTTTGGACCAGAGTAGACCCAGTGGAGGAGCAGAGGAGGAGAATTCATGAATGATCTGGAGATAAGATGGACAGCAGAGGTAATGCGCTGATAAAGAAGTGAACTGTGAATAGCTGGAATGCACGGTTTGGGAGCAGAGAAGAGAGGAAATCAGTCTGGACGTCCACACACACGTCTGAACGTCTGTTGAGCTTATGGAGCCAGGGGTAGGGTTCAGGGGCTGGGGGAGGTGGTGCAGCTCTCACCTCTGCTTGGACAGGGCTTGAAATCGTATCATTGGCCAGGGAGACAGTGGATGAGGGTCGAGAATGGAAGCTGGTAAAGCACAAGCCCTGAACGGCTGGGAAGGGAAAGACGTGCACCTCTAAATAAGGAAAGAAAGAGGTGTTGGGAAAGCTGAGAGGAGGCCTGGGCAGGTCTGAAACGGCAGCCAAGAGACAAGAGCATTTCCAGACGGAGGGGGAACCACCAAAATGACCACAGAAATATGCTCCTGGATTTTGGCACGTGGAGGGTCTTCCTGGCCTTACAAGAAGTGCTTCAGCGGAGAAGCAGTTCCTCAGGTTGGGTCCAGGGAGGCTAGAGGTCCCAAGACCTTCCCGGGGTCCATCACACAGCCAAGACGCCGCTGACCCGGCCTCTCTGCTCTCTCACAGGCGTGCGTGACAGTTCAGTGGCATATTTTTGTGATGAGACTGGGGTGATATTAATGGTTGTAATGTGTTTATACCGAATGGGGTCAACTTTGGACAACAACCCAAAATCGTACGTGGACGACCCATTCCAAGTGCAAGAGACACCAGTGGGTTTTCGCGTGTGAGACATTGATTACGATGCTTTTAGATTCCACATCCCAATCTCTAGGAGACGAGCGTTTATTGAGTTTTGGTGTGTTATCAAAGAACAGTATGCACAATTATCAGAAAAACTATTAAAATACTCCTCTCCTTCCAACTGCTTGTCTGAGTGAGTCTGCACTTTCTCCATAGACGCCAGCCGAGTAACACGGAGATCAGGAGACAAGATAAATGAAATCGTGTGGTTTCCTTCTGGTGGGAAATGTTAGGATGATGCCCTTTCTAAGTTCACTTTTCCTCAGTTGTCAAAACAGCGCTTTCTCATTATTGGAAATAGAGAAGCTCCATAAAAGTTAAAAGAATCCGAAAAAATATCTATGACTATGTTATATTGACAAACCCACTGCTACCATTTGAAAATTTTCCTTGTAGATTTTCCTATGCAAAGTTATCTTTACTCCTTCTCTGCTCTCTTCAAGTGGTGTCAGATAATAAGCATTGTCCTAGGCCATTAAGAACTGTTATAAACATGTCCCCAATGGTTTATAGTAACTTTTCATGAGAATATATACAATTTATGTTATTACCACTGAAATGTTGCAATTTCTGTTTCGTTTTGTTTCTGTTTTTTTTACAATTACCAGTCATATTGAAGTGAATGTCCACCGTGCATCCATCATTTACCATCTCCATATGAATCACTGGTTCACACATCATTGTTTAAAAGCTCCCGAACCCGGGTGCCTGGGTGGCTCAGTCAGTTAAGCTTCTGCCTTCGGCTCAGGTCGGGACCCTGGAATCCCAGGATCAAGTCCCAGGATGGGGCTCCTTGCTCAGCGGGGAGTCTGCTTCTCCCTCTGTCCCTCACTTGGCTCTCCTGCTCTCTCTCTCTCTCAAATAAATAAATAAAATCTTAAAATAAAAAAAGCTCCCAACCCCTAGATAGCCTGTTTTTGTAAACCTCCTTTTAGCTATCATTTCTTTCATTATTCGTGAGAATGAGAAGTTTTCAGATATTTTACTTGCTGTTATTTTTTACTTTAATTATCTGTTTATCCTTAAAATTACTGATTTTAAGTGTTTTTATTGGTCTTTTGTCATATTGTAATAAATACATTCTTTAGTTTCTTTTCTTTCCTTTTTTTTTTTTTTTTTTTGGCCTATACATGTTTTATAATCTATTTAGTAGATTAGTTATTACAAGTCCTAAAAGAAGGAGAGGGTAGTCTGGGTCTATCTGAAAAAGTGATTGTAGCCGTACTTGTGTTTTTTATGACGTTTTGAAACTTCTGGCCAAGTGGAATTTATTGGAACAAATGACTACCGTGCTAGAAACGTACTTTCAATCTACCAAAGTTGTTCTGAGGAAATACTGCAAACTCACGAGGGGTCTCCGGGATTGTGTTAACCGCCCCCGGGGACAGGTGCGTCAGGGACTGGCAGTGCAGGGCGTGTCAGCAGCAGCATCAGGTGAAACATTTCGGATATGCAGCGGTCCCGCGCAGCAAGGCCAGCGATGCTACAGCAAGCAGCAGTTGCAGCGAGGATCACGTCCACGCACCTGCACTGTCATTACTCACGCACGCGGAGTGTGCGTTATAGGAGTGAGGACAGGAGGGAAGCACGAGGACTCGGAGTTGGGGATTTTCCAGGGTCCTGAGATACAGGCATCTTTTTTTCTAATTTCATTATTAATGTTCCAAATGTTTGCCTAATAAAATCTAAAATTAAAAAAAAAAACCGCTAAAAAACCCATAAAAGAAGTGAAAACTGATATTAAGATTGTTTTGGAAAAGATTTTTCAAGTTAACAAAAGTTAGTTTCGAGCTGTGTTTGTCAGAGCGCGTGGGCCATCTCGCTGTCACACAAATCGGCACTTGGTTCCTATTCCAGAATATGCTGATCCTGGCCAGATCTGAGTATTTTTCCCAGGGTCATTTCATTTTCGTTGGATCAACACCAGTTAGTTCATACTACACACACACACACACACGCACAGACACACACACACACACAGACACACACACACACACACACGCACAGACACACACACACACACACGCACGCACAGACACACAGTGAATTAAAGGAAAATCCCTACTTTCAAGGAGCTTACTACTTAGAGGTAAAGCTGTAAGAAATAAATGTGCTCATAATAAAAGTATTCATCCATATCTCCCACAGTAGCTGAAGTTTCTAATTAGACCTTTTAAACATACAGTCAATGCAACCAGGATGTGAAATGTGTGCCAGTTAATGTTACAATTAGAACATTGGCATTTGCATTTACTGACTTTTTTGTGCTTAAATTTGTAATCTTAACTTTGCTTTAACAAGTTTTTATGTTTAATTTCTTCTCCATTTTTTTGAAATAACAGAAAGAAGCAGGCAGTGCTGCTAGCGTTTGCATTTAAATGGCCGTGTGTGGGCTGGGAGTTACCACCTCATTGACTTGACTAGATTGAGGGGGGAAGTTCCCACTTTTGTTTGTCTTGCCTCCTTACAGCTGGAGATAGTTTCCTGCCAGGCTACCTTCCCAGCAGCAGACTGGATTTTGTTCTGTTGTCTGAAAATTTGCAACTGAAAAAACAAGGAAACTAAATTTCTAAAAAGTTTTGGATTTGACAGAAAGGGACAAGAACTCAAACACTGGAGTGGAAATATTAAAACAGTATTTCTTCCCTCAGTCAAAACCTATTTCTCAAAAGGGGGGAGGATTAGTTTGTTAAGCTCCTGGCAGAGACAGAATTGGGTCGGAGCCAGCTGTGTGCCCACCGTGCACCTTGTATGGTTAGGATTTCAGCAGCAGCGGTCGACCAACCAGCCGTGTGGAAACCCAGTGGACGAGGTCGGGCTGGGTCCAGGGTCAGGCTGCTCTGTTCTCTGTATGTATTCCTGAGCCTAGGGGTGCGGAGTGCCGTGCACGCCAGGCCGGGCAGGGACAGGGGTGCTTCTGGATCAAGCCCGCCCTGGAGGAGTGTGGATAGCTGGGCAGGCGTGCTGCCTCTGTTTACTCTCTTGTTGGGTGAGGGGCTCCTTTTCATGACTGATGCTCCTTTCCTGTCCCGCGGCCTGTCATCTCTTCTCCAGCTAACCCTGCCTTCTCCCTCGCATTCCAGAGCCTAGGGGAAGAGGGAGGAGAGCCCATCCCAGTGTGGACCCTACCCCTCTAGGTCAGCCCCCGACAGAGCCACTGTGTCAGCCACCACTCACAGCACTGGCCACGCTCCGGCTCCTGCTGACCTGACCGCCCACCCTGGGGGACACCACTCACCATAGGCTCCGCTGGCCGACCCCAGGACTCGGAGTCATGATGGGGCTGAGAGGGAACCGAGGCAGGAAGATGGAGGAGCGAGGCCGTGGGAGTAGCTTGGGGTGGTCACTGAGCTTGGAGCAGAGCGTGGCCGCCCCAGGCAGAGCTCTAGTCAACTGTGCCACGTTCTCAGAAACGGCTGCTAGTTCTGAGCATGTGAAACTCCCGTTTCTGCCGGGGTCCGGTCCCTGGGAAGGATGACGCTGGCTCCCACGCCGCACAGGGGCTCTCGTGGTGAGTCTCATTACCGTGGGCTTCCTCCCTCCACCACTTTGTCCACACTATTCTGAAGGGAGCCTCCGTGGCTGTTTCCACTTCGTGCTCTCCGGGGACACTGGCCGAGTCCTCCGTGATCGGTGGAAAGGGCACTGGCCCTGCCGCCTCAGGCCCACGCTCTCCCTGGCTTTCTGTGGCCCCTGAGCGCTGGGCTTGGAGGAGTTCGCGGCACCTTCGCTGGGGAGGTGATGACTGCTTCCCCTTATGGAGCCTCTGGAGAGACGTGATGCAGAAGGGGCCTAATAGACCACCTCCCGTCACGGGTCCGTGCTGTTCATGCCACCAGCTACACAGAAGCTCGCGTGGCTGAGTCGGGCCCTGGGGCGGGAGCTCTGGGCACGCCCAGACTGGTTCCATGGGAGCCAGTGGGCAGGGCTGGGGCTCAGACCCAGGCCGTCCGCCCTCCGCACCCTGCCCACACCCCCTCTGCTTCAGGCCCTTCTCCTCTCTCACGTGCAGATAAGACAGCAGAGGCTGTCTCCAGGGCGAGGGGCTGTGTACCGTGAGCACTGTGCTCCCAACCAAGGAAAAGCAGGCTTTTGAGAGGAGTGGAGGCTTGGGTAGATTTCCTTATTGCAGGGTAAGCTTAAATATTATTAGATTTCAGATTAGATACGAAGGTCCAAGCTCCGTCAAAGTGTCATCCATGTACGTACATAGGTTACATCTCTGTGTGTGAATACACTCGATCATGTTCCCAAGTTTTAGTGTTTTAATACGCAATTTCTGTGCATAGTTACAATGTCAGCACTATGCTTACACATAGAGTTTGATATTACTTGTTAAATTAGTGTTACAGAGTCATTTTCCATATCACTACATGGTCTTTATAACCATTGTCTTTAAGATTAAATGCCATTTAATAGCTCTATCTTTGCCAATTTTTGGACATTTAAGGTGACTGGCACTTGGAGCCATGTAGTAATATGACATCAATCATATATTCACACCTCCCATGACTTCTTATATTTTACGTTGCACTTGAAAAACGAACTTGTAAGTGTGTTAGACTTTGTGAATAACACTAAGAATTTAGAAATCCAACCTAAGGGATGATGTTAAGTACCCAGGTGTTCAGCTGGGATGATCTCACCCTCTTCATTGGTAGAACAGAGTTACAAGTTTTAGGACTTGTCCTAAATTACTCCGTGTTTACCTTGGACTTGAATTTCCCATTTGGAAAGAGAAGGCACATGAGGAAACAGGACATAACGTCTCTCAGATGTCCGTGTCAGGCTGGGGACTTTGTACATGTTTTCTTCTTTGATGCTTGGACTATTTCACAGGTGAGAGAAACAGTGAAGGGAAGAAAACCTACAGCACTTTTCCGGGAAGCCGTGTGCTGGGCTGGACCCGACCCCGCTCCCCCACTGACCGCCCCCATGGAAGGGGAGCCAGACACAGTTCCTCCCCGGTGTGGGACATTAACGCATCCTAGTCACAGTTAAATTAGTGCACTCTACTATGGAATTACTTTAATATACTGTTAATATAGATCTTACAGAAAAATCCACCCTTCTTGTTAAAAATATTTTTTTCCTAGGTTTTTGTTTCAATTAAGAAAATGTCCACATGGCCCAAGGCCAGCTCTAGGGGAAAGGGGGTCACCTCCTGCCTGGGGCCAGGTGCTCATCAGGTGTCCTTACTGCACGTCGAGGGGAGGGGCTCTCGCCTCCTCAGTGCTGCGGGGAAAGAGGTGTGGCCAGGAAGCCTCTGGTGGCCTGGCCAGGCGTGGGCGGAGCTCTGCCATGGAGCCGGACGCTGTCCACCCCAATGGCAAGACCTCTTACCACCAAGAGGTGACTGATGGCTTTGAAGAGCCGGTGTTTGTGAGGACTTGGAAAGTGCCTTGGTGGTATGTGATCAGAGGAGTTTCAGAAATCTTCATCCAGGTTAGAACAGGTCGGCCTCAAATGTTGATACTCATTTCTTCTTCTTCTTCTTTTTAATCCACTTAACACAGATTCTGAGACAGGAGTCCCATGCAGTCACCGCAGTAACCAGAAGGCACAGCACCGTCCACGCACTCGCCGCAACTGTGTGTCCAGGCATCACGTCCTCCCGTGAGCACCGCCATCGGTCCTGGCCGCCCCTCGATTCTGCAAGCTCCTGTTGCCATAGGAAAATGTTAAAATCTGATTTATTCATTTTCTTCTGGGATCCTCAGTTGGTACTTAATGTAAAATAATGTGACTGGCATGTGAAGACACCTTACCCACTGTGGCAGATCTCCAGTTAAATTATCCGTGGTATTGGGAACTCGCAGGTCGTTGACTATCCCAATTTAATTTGGGCAGTACAGGACATTTCTAATAATTAATACTGTAATAACACTTAATGATCTGCACTCATGCAATCTGAAAATCCAGCTAATGGTGCAGTTTTTAGTGATTGCACAAACAGCAAGTTTTAAATGTGTCAAATGCTGCTATTTCAGCATCCTGGTGCCATGCAGGAGACCCTGCCCGTGGGGCTCTCACTGACCCTGACCTGGAGCCTAGACATGGGCATGACAAGTGATGGGCTTGGTCTCCGGGGAGGGGCTGCCTGTTTGGAATTGCATCTAAAGCAGGAGAACTGGAGAGAGCATGGCGCTTCTTCCAGATGGGAGGGACATTTAAGAGCTGTGATGATAGTCACTAGAGAGGGAGCCAAGAAATTAGAAATAAGGAACACGATTGTAGAGACTCTTCGACAAACTCCATTAGAAAGGAATTAATATTTTGGAGGCCTGCCCAGCAGATAGCGATGTATTCATTAACCTTCCTCTCTGCCGATCTTCCCCTTCTATTCGCACAACACAACCCCGCTCTGGAAGCTCTTTACAGACGCGGACGCTCAGGCCTTTTCTGGAAACGCTAACGTTCGTCACTCTGTATTCCGTTGACGGCCATGGTGTTGTTTTGTTTTCATTTTCTCTCTCTCTCTTTCTTTTTAATGGGGAAGACATTCAATTCTATGCCATCCATTACTTCCAGAAGAACAGAAAATGGTCAAACTGAGTGTTTAAAAATGCGCTGACATTGCCCGCGTAGCTACCGGCAGTGTGACTGCTTGATGTTGGGTTTCCAGCGTGCACACCTCAGCAGCGCCCGCGTCCAGGGCTCCACCCACCGATCATCACTGAAAACATACGCAAGGGACACATAGAGGAAAGTCGGAGGGAAGGCCTCGGTCTAACTCCAGGCCGTTCCCAGACTCCCCGTCCTTCCCTTGGCAGCGCCCGGGAGGCGAGTGATCCGATCCCTCCCGCAGGCCTCCTGCTGGTGAAGCGTGACCCCGCGTGTCCACCACTGGCCGCTGGTGTGGGCTGGGGCACAGATCCGCTCGCTCATTCATGTTGTACAGCCTCGAGCGCCTAAGATACTCTTCCACCAATATCGCTAATGCAAAACTGCGTTGGGAGGGTTTTAGAGTTCATTGCAGTCCATGTGCTGCTTTGACACAAAAGCAGCGATGCGATCTTTGTAGGAGGTGATCTGCAGTTTTCATTATTATTGCAAATTATTGGATTTCACTTCCCTACGTTTATTCCAAAATACTTATGCCGTCTTGTTGTTGTTGGAATCGGATAAAGTTCCTGGAAGGGGCGCTTCTGCTCGCTGACGGGCATGAGCAGAGCCCATCCAAGCAGCCTGAGGATCTCCAAGGAGCAGGGCAACCCGGACGGGGTCTTTCTGACTCGCCCGTGAAATGAGCAGCCGGTGCACTGACGCTCTGACGCGGATGTTCCTGGTGGAGCAAGTTCTAAGTCTTCCGGAAGGTTCTGTTCCTCCATCAGAAGCCCCCTTTCTACCTCTCGGCCTGCACACGCCACTTGCATAAGAGGCAGGATCCCATTACCAACGAGAATCAAATGAACTGCTTAAAAAAAGGCAACTCCGTTAAAGTAACACTAATGGTGCTTCAGTACACACGAGCCTGGAAAGTCAGCACGAGGGCTAGACACTGCGCCAAAACTTGCCTTCAGGTCATCAGACTTGGCCTTCAAAGTGCTATCCATCTACGGTGGGCTTTCCAAAACAATAACAAGAACATCAGCTACAGGAATCTGCACGACCCTCCTGTGAGTCCGTGAGATGAACCCACGTGACGGGGTTAAACAAGCCCACGGGGACGATTAAGTGCTTGTGCAGACCATGGATGCGGTTGTGGCCCCAGGGCCGTCCTGCCCACTGGCCCGCGTTCATGCCCCGCCTGGGGACAGAGGACATTTCAGGGTCACACGTGGTTCCAGGAGTGTGATGCAGCATCCAGGGCATTTTGACAAGGGCCAGGCATTTGGACCCCTACCTTCTGCGTAGAGCATTACCCTGGTTCGTGTAGGTGATAAATGTGTGTTCAGGGTTCAGTGCGTGGACGTCTGTGTCAGGGTGCAGGGCAGTGTGACCCCCGAGCTTCATCACGGAGAGGGTAAGACGACACTGCCCTGCAGTACATTTTCCTTGCAAGGACCACGTGGAGAGGTCATCGTACGGCCGTGGTGGTTTCCTGTCTTTTAGAATTGCGCCTTTCCCAATGCTTACATGTACGTGAGAGGAGACAGGATAGAATAGGCCCAAAGTTCAACCCTCTGTGGTATACATGGATTAACCTTAATTAATTCAGCAAGTGTGATGAACACACATGTGCA
This sequence comes from Ursus arctos, assembly GCF_023065955.2. Lineage (NCBI taxonomy): Eukaryota > Metazoa > Chordata > Mammalia > Carnivora > Ursidae > Ursus > Ursus arctos. The sequence goes on from NW_026622841.1 coordinate 1,545,621, forward strand.
AGGACTCCTCACGGTCCTGAGGAAGACGTGAAGGTGAGCGGAGCGTCCTGCTTTCTTAAGGCCCTGGGAGGTTTTATCTATTTATCTGTTTTATTTATTTATTTATTTATAAAAGATGTATTTATTTATTCTATGAGAGAGAGAGCGAGCACAAAGCGGGGGAGGAGTCGAGGGAGAGGGACAATCAGGTTCCGCCTCTGATGCGGGCTTGATCCCACAATCCTGGGCTCATGACCTGAGCCGAAATCAAGAGTCGAACACCTAACTGTCTGAGCCACCCAAGCCCCTGGATGTTAGTTTTAAGTGGAAACACTAGATAATTTTAAATTAACTTGAAAATGTTGACTTGGAACTAAGTAACTGAGTTGCCGCCTATGCACAGGGGTTCCAGCACCAATACATGTGCCAGAAATTCACGCACTTGCCCTTATAGCTTTCTCTGGCCCAGACTTTCCAGCTGCAGGAAGGGAGAAGGACCCCCTTCCACCCAGTCTGGGTCCCGTCATGACCGTCCTACCATCAGTGGTAGCTTCAGCAGCCCACTCTCAGTTCATGAATATTCCTGAAGATTGCATCTCAGCTTTTCTAGCTCCGAGAGCGCAGGGTGCCCTGGGGCATGGGAAGAAGCCTCATCCCTGCTTCTGTCTCCAGTTTCCAACCACAGCAGCTGTCCATGAGCTGCATTTCCACAAATATGTATCTTCCCTCAATTTGCAGACTAAGAATTGGGCTATGTGGTAGTTTTTGTAAGGGGTAGATGAACGCTGGACATCACAGCTTTATGCTGGTTGTCCTAGAGTATTTAAAACCTCTGAATTGTTGAGTGACATTCTGTTCTGCTGAATCATGACTGGACGATCTGGCATCAGACAGAATTCAAACAGAGTTCAGATTTCAAGGTAACTACACCACAAAAAGGTTATTATTACCTATTATTACCTACCTATTATAAAGTAGGTCCTGGCTTTTAGTTCATTTTAAATAAAAACAAAATTAAAGTACGGAAACATGCTTCTGTGTAGTGAGAGAATACATGATAGGCTTTAAACTTATAGGACAATACATTGAATACATTTATAGCATTTCAAAATATCAGTAGATACTGTTTCTGTTTTGCTCTTAAAAATACAAAGATAATATTTGAAATATTTGTATTCATTATAAATCACAGACTTAGGCCTCTGAAAAAAATAAGCTCTTTTTCTTTGAACAAACATAACATTTTTAAATCCCAGAAAACTCACAGAAATCATAATGCATTTCTGTTAGAGGTATATTATAATAGATGATATCTTTTCATATTTAAATTTTGCAAATATAGATTCTAACCATTTATATATAACTATGTTTTATACAATTGCTTATATTCAGAAGTACATTGATTAGTGTTAACATTTCTGTAATTTATTGATATGTTTTGAATTCTTCTCTTTAATGCGGATCTGTGCCTGAGAGACGTTTGTGCATGAACTGACGATGTCATGCCTGCTGTCCTCACACATTAGCCCTCAAACAGCTGTATGAAAAACATGAGTTCCTGCTATGCTAGCTAGGCCATTTTCTTCTCTTCTTAAGGGTGATTTATCCATGGTTTTATTAGAAGAGAGCACAAAATCCTCAGTAACTATAAAATTTGAGGTCTGATATCAAAGGAATAATTGTCATCAGAAGCAACGTGGCCAGGGCGGATTCTTTTTGATTTTTTTTCCTTTTCTAAAAAATTGCTTTTTGTATCTTACTTCTTTCAAACATGCATTTGAGATTCTGAATACCAACGGTATATTCATCAATTTAAATATAAATGGAATATAAGAATCCTCAAAGGCCAATAAAGCCAATGTACTAGCTGGCTGGCTGGTCAATATGGCTTCTAAGGATAAGCAATATTTACTTCTATAGGATAAATTATTGATACAGGCATGAATTTAATTGAGTATTATTTGGATTAAAAGATGCGACTTGTCAACCTATTGATTTTACAGGTGTTAATAATATGTTCCCACTTTATCTTAACATTAAAATAAAAAAAGTTTCAAATAGTTGCTGATTTGGGAGAAATCTGTTTGGAAGTCCTCATGCACAGATGAGAAAGGCTCAAGAAACCTCCAGCTTTCCCACTAGGATCCACTTACAATGACTTCCTTCATGTAAGTTTATTTTTGAGCAACATTTTCAGCATTTTTAACACACTCAGTCCTGGTTGAATTACGCTGCCTGTGGGAGCAACCCTGATCGAGAAAGTTAGCTTTGAAAGACGGACAAACCTCGTCGTGGAACTTTGGAGAATAACACCTCTTTTCTTAAAAGGGCTTCAGTTCACATCAGGCCCCTTTTCTCTTCAGATTTCTTTCAAGGTTATGCAGGAAAATTAGTAATTACAGCTAAAACTAAGACAGGAAGTGTCAGTTTCTGTAAATAAGACTCTTGCAAGTGGGTGACTTCAGAGCGCCTTTGTAGCAAAGACTAAAGGGCAGTGGTGTTCTCCCCAGTGTTTACCAGCTAAAAATAATGCCTTGAGAACAAATGAAAGACTCATAACATCAATATAATGAACATAAATGTAGTCAAGGGACACAAATTGTAGAAAGCTGATGACGTCCACTGATCCTTTAGACCATGTATTTGCTTTCTTTCCCATAAATCTAGACATCTTACCCCACATTCTTTACAAATAAACTTTCTTTTTTTGTTGTTGTTTACCAAAAAGATGCAAACATTTCATATTATGATTTTGGTACACGTACAACGTAGAATTTATGTAAACATACATTGGGGCCATAACTTAGCTGGGAAAGGCAGCCATGAGTCGTATTTTACTGATTGTAGTTAATTCTGGGCTCAGGCTGAGTTGCTAACTTACCACGGGTCAGTACTTCTTGCCTGGTACGTTTTCAAGCTTTGACACGTAAGAGGCCAGCCGCACACGTGAGCTGATTCGCATCTGTCAGTGAGCCGTATGTGTTAACCGCTGTGGAACAGGTCAGGTGCGTTGCACTGGCCACCCTGACTTGACACGAGGGGCAGGCAAAAGCATGTGGAGCTCTCCATCTGTCATGATGGGGCCTGGTCTGCCTTCCCTTGCCCACCGGGCCTCCTCCCTTCCTCATCTGCAGACAGGAGCAGCAATGGGGCCGTGTGAGCTGTACGGGAGATGGTGTGCCCTGCACTTGGCACGTCCACGTCCAAGGCTCCCACATGTCCAGTGACCAATCACACGGCCATTCTTTAGCCAGGTGGTCGACCATATTGGGTGGGGTCCTCTTCTCCGGGCTTCTGGCCCTGGGGAAGAATGGGCACAGCAGCATGGTGGGGTTCGAGTGCATCTTGGGCTCAGGAGTTTGAGCCAAATGAAACCTTGCTTGTCTGTCTCAGTCCAATGGCTGTGGAGTCCACTCATAACTTCAGAACCCTGCCTCCATTTTATATGAGAGAGAAGTTGAAATACCCCAATGAACGATAGACTAGAAAGAGAGATCTGTCTGGATTCCTGCTTCAGTCTCCAGAAGCACTTTGCCTGTGGAAGGTACGTCTTGTATCCCCGCTTCTAAAGCTGACTAATCCAGACCGTCATTAAGCCAGCTCACTTTACTGATGAGGACATTGAGGTCCTCACAGGCCACTTAGCATCAGAGCAAAGAGCAGAGTCCGAGTTCCTTGACTTACTACAGGGTCTGTGACTGGGTCACGGTGGATTTTCAGGCACTAAACAGTCCCACCTGTGGTGCGGGGAGGCATGAGCTCCTCACGCTTCTCTTCGGACGGCCACTCTGCTGTTTCCTCATCGTGACAGAGCAGATATGATCTTTTGTTTTACCTGGCAGCCTTGGTCTGACATCATAACTGGAACATTTCTTAGGAAGATTCTGCCACCGTGTGTGTCAGATGTAAGACAGCTTCTACAGAATGTGTGTCACGGGCAACACTCGGTTGGAACGCCTCTGACCCAGCCCACTGCCACGGATTCCCGCCCCACGGGCAGGAAGGGCTCAGCGGTGAACCCAAGGTGGCCTAGACCCACGGCGAGAGCCAGGCGGCCAGGAGCACCAGGCCGAGGGGAGCTCGTCCCTCTTCACGACCCGTTAGCTACTTATTTCATACGGTGTAAGACCTGTGCCGTGATTCATCTTCCCTTTGAACTGGGCAGCTCTCAAAAGTGACATTCCCAGCAGGTCTGTTCTGCAGGCTTCCTGGAGACACTAATGAATTTAAGGTTGGTTATCATATTCCTGGTTTTCCACAATCACCACGCAGCTCGGGCGTGCCGGGCCGCTCAGAACCTCGACACGCTCGGGTTTAGCTTCGTGGAGTCAGGTCATTTTTCATAACCCTGTTCCGCCGTCAGCATGTCATAGCCAGTAAGGAGCTGCTCGATACGCACACGTACATAAATCTTCTCTCAGCCTCAGCTCCCCGCGATTTAATGCCACTTTGCTTGGCCGCCGTGCTCACGAGCCTCAAACACCTTCTGCTGGAAGAAACGCGTACTTATTGTTATTATGGAGGAGCGCGTGAGATTTCCCCCAGCACAGGCTGACGGGCTGCCTGCACATTGTCATTTATCATTGTACACTGCATCTGTCACTAGAGAAACAATTTCAATAAAAAATTTCTGCATGAAATTACTTCGCTTGGGAGCAAACGGCTCCTGCCTTTTGTGTGTGCGTTCTGTGTCTCTGTGCTGTTTCTGCTTTTTTCCTTCTTCTTCTTCTTCTTTTTTTTTTAATTTTGGCTGTGAAAGGTACTTAATGTACCAAAAACAATTTGTACAGACATTATTTTACCAATTGAAAGTGTGTACGCCTTGCTGAGGTCCCGCTCGTCTAACTGTTGCTAATCCATTCTCATGCTGTGCTCTCGCGGCTTCATTTTACAGTTGAGGAGATCACCCACTCCATGCTGTGCTGGAAATGGGACCCTCGTCACTCGGGTCCGCAGAGTGCAGTTAGCATGTGAACAAGCAGCCGCACAAAGTTGAGGCATTAAAGCATCTTCATTGCCGTTAATACTTCTTGCGCAAACTCGGCTGGGTTCCTCTGCGCGGTCTCCAGGAAGAGAGCGCGGCGCCCTGAGCCGCAGAGTCCCGCGCGTGCCAGCGATGTCAGGACACCCGCCTGGCCGCCGCGGACGGGCAGGCCTCCCGGTGGGGGCGTCCGGAGAGCCACGGTCCCTCAGGTACGGGTCCGCTCTACAGAGGCGGCGGGAACGCGTCTGGGTCGGCCGAGAAGCCTCGCTGTCCTCGAATGTGTGCGGTGTCTCGCGTGGGCCCGAGGCGGGGAGCGCCTGCACGGCCCGCAGTCACGAAAGCCGCCGGGACAGTAATTGCTGTGAAATCCTGTCCAGACGGCTGAGAGGCAAGGCCCAGCCGCGAAGGCCCTTGTTTTCCGCCCCGTCGGGTCTTTACCCAGCTATGGATTTGTTGTCATCGGCTCCTGATGGTTCTGCTGACACTCCTGTCAGAAAATGAATTTTTCACTCCCCACTTGGTTGACTCCATTCCTAGGCTGTAACTCTGTCAGAAAATGCCACTGTCAAGCTTGCTCACTCCCGGCTGTGCCTCGCGGACCTGCGGAGCCGGCCTCCCTCGCTCGCTCCCAGCCTCAGGAGGGGCCTCACGCGGCGCCAGCTCCGAAGGGGTGGCCCACCTGCACTTGTAATCCGCTGGTGTTAAAGACCACCACCCGCCCCGCTGGCGTCGGAATCGTGCCTGATGTACTGGCGTCAAAGGACAGCTGCGGCTTGATCACAGGGTGGTGTTGGGTGTGAAGCGTATTTCTTGAGTACCCGGAATGGCCCTCGAGTAAGTACACCGGCCTCACCTATAGTGTCTAACTGACTCCTCGTGCAAAAAACCCAAAAATCTTGAGGCCAAGGAGTGGGGCCAAGTCACAACCAGCCCATGGGGAAGGATACAAGTCCCCAGGATACGAGTCCCCAGACATTGGTTGGCTGGACTTATGCCTTCTACGCCATAACGAGAATCTTCATCTCTAATCGCTATGTGCTACGGAGACGTGAAGGAAACCCGTCATCCAACAGACGTCGTCGAGCAAGCAGGACTTGCTGAGTGTGAGTTATGTGCCGGTCACAGGTAGACTCGCCAGCACACCCACGCGTCAGAGCGGCCCCGCGTGAAGGCGACGCTGGCGGAAGGGCCTGGTAGGCACACGCACAGAAATGGGGATCCCTGCTTCGGGGAGCACCAGGCCTCTATCTGCGTGTGCCTCTGTTATGTCACGTCGCCCCAGCCCCCTGCATCCCTGTGGGTAGGAACGAGGATTGTCACATTGTGTACGTGAGTGTAGTGGGGTGAACGGTGCCCCCCAATCCCCATACCAGAGCTTCAGAACGCGACCTTATTTGGAAATAAGGTTGTTGCTGATGTCATCAGTTAGGTTAGAATGAGGTCATAGTGGACTGGAGTGGGTCCTGATTCAATGGTGTCTCTGGGAGAGGAAAAGACACGGGGACACACAGAGAAGATGGCCGTGTGAAGACAGACACAGAGCTCGCAGGGATTCATCCGTGGGCCATGGGGCGCGGAGGGATGCTGGGGGCCCCCGGAGGCCAGAAGCAGGAGGACATTCCCCTGGGCCTCCAGATGCCACGCGGCCCTGCCCTGCCTGGATTCCAGGCTGTGGCTCCGGGCTGGTCCACGCCCTCCACTCTGCTGTACTTCTGTGTCACGGCCGATGCGGGAACCACTCCAAGGGCTGAGGGGCAGCTCCTTGCCCAGAATCACCAGGGAGCTGGGTGGACGGGCCAGGGTTCACCAGCCTGTCTGTCTGTGTTGAACATGGAGCCATGTGGGAGGACATCAGTGGACGCTCAAGCCAGTCAGCCGCAAGGGGTGCAGAGCTATGTTTAGAATGCTCAGGAACACCAGGGCTGTGCATTTGCACTGAAGATCCCCACAGAAGGGCCCCTATGTCCAGGTGCTCTTGGGGACAGAAACTGAGAAGCCAACAGGATGCAGTCCCTACAGCCCCAGGGCTGGATAGCCACTGCCAGCCTGGTGCCTAGACCAGTGTTTCTCCAGGGTTAACGCCTGTAGGTCATCCGGACGCGTTCAACCGCGGGTCTGACTCGGGAAGTCTGCGGTCCGGACCTAGACTCTGCATGTCTCAACAATCTTCCAGGTGATGCTGATGTCTCCTCTCCATGAGCCCCGTCTAAAGTGGCAAGATTTTAGGCACTGCCATTCCCAAAATTGGTGTTCTGTGTTCAGTAGTCTGGTTGGGCTCTAATTAGACATCTTACTTGTAAACATCATCGAATGGCCAGGAATTTAAAAATCAGATGACATGAAATGGAGACAATTCTGTCCCTCCTCTCTCACCTTCTTTCTCTCCAGAGCCACTTATGACAGCCCAGCATCCCACAGCTGTTGTCACAGATGATCTCCAAGTGTTAACTGTTTCCTTCATTGACTCATCATGCCTTCAGTGACACGACAACCCCTCATGGCCCTGCACGGGTGCTGTGCGAGATTCTGATCGCATGGCACGTGACGATATCTAAAATAGGATTGACCGATAAGTAAAATAGAGCCCTCATACTGTGAACAAATACAACATAATTTTAGAAAAATTAAATAGTGGCAAACACCATGAACTAGAGCGTGTGCCGAGAGTGTAGGACAGAAGGTCTCCATCTGGTCTCGGGAAGGCACCCTAGAAGAAGTGACACTGGGATGTTCTCCTGCAGATCTTCCCAAGACCAGCTCCTTCCTGTTGTTCTTACTGGTTCTTCACAGGGACTCTGTCTGCAGCTACACGTGGAGCCCCGTGACAGCTGAAGTCTAGCCCACAGCCCACACACAGAGAAACCAGGCCCTCGGCACCATCCTGGCAGGTCTGGTCTGTGTGCCCCCGCAGCTCACGGCTCTGGAAATGGGTCAGCTTTCCAGTTATCCCTGGGAATCATGCTAACAAGGCTTGAGGCTGTTCAAGCACCGAGCTCCCTGAGAATGATGTTTCTGATGCAGCAGGTGGGTCCAAATCCAACACAGGAGTCCAAGAACAATGCCAAGTCCGAGTGCAAAAACTCAGCGCAGAAGCCGAGCTGCTGAACTTGACAACCTGAATCTGCCATGGCAACTGGTTGATGGCCACGTCCAGTAGTGAGCGGGCGGTTGTCCACCCGCAGGGATCCCAGAGCTGGAGGTGGACGCTGCCCACACTGACTGTGTGGCCACGTCCAGTAGTGAGCGGGCAGTTGTCCACCCGCGGGGATCCCAGAGCTGGAGGTGGACGCTGCCCACACTGACTGTGTGGCCACGTCCAGTAGTGAGCGGGCAGGTGTCCACCCGCGGGGATCCCAGAGCTGGAGGTGGACGCTGCCCACACTGAAGCTGACTGTCTTTGCCTCTTTGTGGAGCAAACCCAGATCCTGGGTGGAATTAGAGCCCCAAACCATGTTTTATGTATCCAGTGTTTGGCACGGTGCATAACCAGTTTTGTGAGATGAACGAGAATGATGAGTCAAAAACCCCAGATTAAAACATCTGGGCTTCGAATTAGATGTAGGCAGGAAGATAGAGTTTAATAATGAGCCAACTTTTGTAAGGAAGCTCCCTTTACTGTTATTTCTCTGATCAGAATTGGTCTCAGAATCTAGAAGGTTCTAACATGTAAATTGACTCAGTAGTACCCACATGAGCTGGACATTATAGGCACAAGGGTTCAGCTCTCTCTGCTGGCTTTTCTGACCTCTGCCAACCCATTTTTCAAATAACATTTACCAACGCAGAATAATATATTTAAAGGACTTAGAGGGTCTGCTGGCCTGAAAAGTCAATAGGTTTTCTTTTATAATTTTTTCATTAAAATTTGTGAAAAAAATGCAGAAAAATGTAAATAACAAGAAGGAAGAATTATTTTCTAGTCCCCACCATCCAGAGCTGCTGTTTACATATCTATATTTATTTATATATTCACCTCCAGTCTTGTTTTTTCAAGAAAAATCACCCTATTGTTTTATAGAAATTATGCATGCATGCAGTTATAAACAATTGAAATAAGGCATAACAGCATATTATACGGTGCATAAAATTATAATCGGAAGTAACCTTCATAACCATTAGTGAATATTATTCCGGATATCTTTACGGTTATTCACAGGTAGAAAGATGGCTGGTGATACTTCCATGAAAATAAGAGACTACTATAGATATTGTAATGAAAGATAGTAGTTAATTTTGTTTGAATTTAAGTAAATGGAAAACAAATAAAGGATATAGTGGAAATTCAAATAAAATCTTCTTTCTTACAAGAAAGGATTCCAGGAAATTAAAAACACAGACCATGAAATACCGTTACACATAATAGAAGGAAACGCGGGCGGCTTTGTTAAGAAAGTAAAGATGTAGCCACCCCGCGAGACTTCCCATTCAGCTTCGCCCTGGGTTGGACTCTAGCTGGTTACATCGTATTACATTATGCAACATCCCGTGTTCTGTTAGGGTACCTTACATTCGGTGACGTGATGCAGGTTACGTTCCCGTTTCCTCCTGTAATCGTAGCATTCCCTGCGTTGTTTGGTGTTAGTTCTTTTTTTTTGAATTAATTAATTTATTTGACAGAGAGACAGCACGAGCAGGGGGGGCAGTAGGCAGAGGGAGAGGGAGAAGCAGGCTCCCCACTGAGCAGGGAGCCCGATGCGGGACTCGATCCCAGGACCCCGGGATCATGACCTGAGCTGAAGGCAGATGCTTCACCGACTGAGCCACCCAGGTGACCCTAGTGTTAGCTCTTGAGGTAAATTGAGTCAGGGTTATTCTCAGTCCTTTCCACAGGCCTTTGCAGTCTTAATTATCCTGAGTGTTGAATTTGACTCTTGTTGCTGGACTGACCCACTGCACCTGCGCTCCAGCATATTCTCAGGCTCCTGCTCCTACCCGGGCGTCGAGTGTCCGAGCTGGACCAGCATCATGGCCTGGGGTGCCATGGGTGCTCAGTCTTTTCCCAGAACTTGGAAACCTCTGAGCCGCATGCCCGACATTGCCCAGAAGCCGGCGGTTTGTGGTTGTCTCATTGGGGGCTTGTGGTGCTGAGTGTCCCTGACCTTCAGTGGCTTAACTAAGGTATATCCACTGACTGCAGATTGGTTTCATCTTTTCTTAGAACATGGTGTGCTCTCTTAATCCAAAATATTTTTTCCCCCTTCAGTTCAGGAAAAGAAAAATGTCTTATATCAATTAAATTTTTAAAAAATTAAATTTATATATTATTTGTTGTACAAGAAATACATATACATGTTATTAAATGTCTGACAGTTTTAAAGACTGATAAAATAATAAAAAAATTTCAAAAAAATAGCAGCTCCCAGGCCTGCCCATCCCCCATCCCCGTCCACCTGGTCACAGCTATCAAGGGGGTGGGTTGGCAGACGGTCTTGTGGGCCATGTTGGCACCGCTGCATTGTTCTTTGTAAATAAAGTTTTATAGAACCACGGCCATGGACATTCTTTCCGGTATCAGCGATGGCTGCTTTCATGCTCTAATGCCAGAAGTGGCTATTTGCACAAAGTCTAAAATATGTACTGTTTTCCTCTTCACAGAAAAGATTTGCCCACTCTGATCTGGAGGAAATCACTTCCAAATATAGTGGCTGTTCCATCTGTATTTACCTCTTTATATGTAGATAATATTCTTATGCTGGCGTGTGTTCTTAGTTCCAATATTATCAACTGACATCCTACGAAGGAAGAAAACCCAGTTCTCTTAAATCTCTCCATAAACACGAAAGCCAGTACTTCTCTTCATTCTCTAAGCACATTTCTTTCTTTCTTTCTTTTTTAAGATTTTATTTATTTATTTGACAGAGAGAGAGAGACAGCCAGAGGGATGGAACACAAGCAGGGGGAGTGGGAGAGGAAGAAGCAGGCTCCCAGTGGAGGAACCTGATGTGGGGCTTGATGCCAGAACGCCGGGACCACGCCCTGAGCCGAAGGCAGACGCTCAATGACTGAGCCACCCAGGCGCCCCAACCCAAGCACATTTTTGTGATAGCTGTTGTTAAATAAAAATTGATATAAACACAATGTGGTTTTCTGTGTTTGTCCACTGTTGAGACACCTGGTACTGCTCCTTTTCTGTACAAATATCTCATATTCTTAGAATTAATAGTTGTCTTTTTGTCAGCTTGCTTTTCTATGTCCTCAACAATAAATTCAGCCCTAACACCCTGATGACACCATGTATCTTAATGTGGTCAAAAGCATGGCATTTGATCATTAATAAAAATATTTTAAAACATTTGGGGGAGTATTTTTTCTTCAGAAGACCTCTGACCTCCTGTACCTGGACTGTTGTGCTGCAGGCCTGGTGCACTGCTGGCCTCCAAATTCTGGAACTTTCTTGCAGGTTTTGTTGAAAATTCTCTATGCCTCTTTCCTTGGTTAAGAATCCTACTTCTTGGCTCTCATGTCTCTTCCTTCTGTGGTCTACTCCAAATGTGCGTAGGAGTTAAGTTTCTTAAACCCTTACCCTATATTCATACCTGAGCTGGGTATAAAATTCTAAGCTATAAATCTTTTTCTTTTTTTTTTTTTTTTTTGACAATTTTGTAGGATTGATCCACATTCTTTTAGCTTCTGCTCTTCCTTTGGAGAAAATTGATGCCCTTCTAACGCCTCATCCTTCCTCTCTAGATGTTTTTGGGATTCTCTCATTATCCCTGGATGATGAGACACTTTGTGATGACATTCTTGGTTCAGCACCACTTACAATCAATTTTTCTGGGTAGCTGATGTGCCCATGTGATTCCTTCCATTCTAGGAGATTTTTTAAATTTCTTCGCTAATTTCCAGTATTTATTTGTTCTCTCTTGATTTTAATAATTACAACTTTTGCATTTTTAAAAAAGATTTTATTTATTTAAGAGAGAGAGAGAGAGCGCGCGCACAAGTAGGGGAAGCAGCAGAGGGAGAAGGAGAAGTAGGCTCCCCACCGAGAAAGGAGCCTGATTTGAGGCTTGGTCCTGAGACTCCAGGACCATGACCTGAGCCGAAGACAGACGTTTAACCAACGGAGCCACCCAGGCGCCCCTAACTTTTGCATTATCAAGAAACACACAAGCTGTGACTTTTATCATACTCTTTTAGGACATTGGGTGGGAGGTTGCTTGATGACACAGGTGGGGCGCATGTGGTCTTGGGGTAGCACATGCTTCCCCAAGCTTCCAGTGCTCAAATATCATTGCAAATCCCCCTCATTCAGATATTTTGACTGACTTGACTCAAGGTGGCTCCTTACAGCACAGCACCTGGGGGTTTTCTCCACTCCTGGTGCCCTGACCTGGGTTCCAGGCCCTGACTTCCTGCTGAAATCCTGTTTCCAGCCATTGGCTGGGCATGTTCATAATAAAAATGGGACCAGAAGAGTGAAAGACATGCGCAGCTGGCATGGGCCCAAGGGAAGCAGTCCCATGGAGGAAATGACTATTTTTCTAATTACTATAAAAATATTCAATCTAGAGCAACACAATTTCCTTAAAAACTCGAGATGAACATAGTATGTTCTGTGTTATTTTATTTTCAAAAGACATTTTTATTTCTATTTTCCTAACTTAAACTTCAAAGCAACTGTGAGATGACATTCATCATAAATAAAAAACAGAGCTGAATGAAACTAGTTTACAAGTCTTCAAGAAACTAGTGTTTTAATTATGTTGTTTAAATTCAACTACACTGTTTTTTTGCTTTCAGTAATAAATGAATGAAGTTTCATTTCTTTTTCCTTTTATCATTAAATGCATCTGTATTTAGAGAGACGGAAGATGAAATGGAGAAAGGGAGGGAGACCCTCTTCTGGCTGGACAGACCCCTGTATATTATCCTTGTCTTATCCTTAGTTGGCTGTATTGAAAGGTGGGTCCCTGCTGGTTAAACCACCATGCCCAAGGTATATTAATTTGTAGTGTTGGGTAATTTAGAAGGAAGATTCTAATTTTGTCCCATTGAGCTCTATTCTCAGCTCCGACTTGCTAAATATTTATATAAACGTATAAATGTACTTTGTACTGTGAGATCAACAAAATGAATGTTTCCTTATTCTACGCTGTGTAAGACTGGCCGTTCTGCCTGGAATCATATGCAGATAATACCCTATCAATATAGTGGGCTAAGAAGTAAAAGGAAAAGTGTTACCAGAATGTTTTGACGTGGAGAGCACACTTCCTATTTGAGGGTTCACCCAAAAGGTGGTCGTGAAGAATGAGCGGATGTGTGAAGGGACATGAGTTCAGGGGCAGGAGAGGCACCGCCTGGAAGAGCGAGTCCACACCTGGGGAGCATTCAGACGATGGCTCGTTGTCCTGAATCAGGGGCCCGGCTCATGAGAGGAGACATTTAGGAATGGAACAAGATCGGGAGAGTTTTCTCCTAACCACTTACTGAGGTGTAATTCACACACCACACAATCTACTCGTTTGAAGCTCACAGTTTAGTTGCATGTGCATGGAAGCATGCCCTGTATGTCCCGTGTGTACGGTTCCACGTATATAGTTATGGGTTCCTTCCTTGGCACGGTTATTTTGAGACTCATCTACAGGGCACGTCTGTGAAGAGATCATTTATTTCAGGGCTGAGTTGTCTTCCATGACATGGCTCTACCATAGTTGGTTCATTCGGTCACCTGTTGACGTGTCCAGCTGGGAGCTGCTATGAGCATGAATGTGCCACTCTCTCCAAGGACATATGCTTTCCTCCCTCTAAGTTAACACCTAAAAGTGGAATGGCAATATATGGTAAATAAATGTTAAGCTTATAAGAAAATGCCAAACTTTTTTTTTTACATGTTAATATACTTTATTTTTTTAGAAAAACTTTAGGTTTACAGAAAAATTGAGCAGAAATTATAGAAAATTCCCATCTACTCCTTCCCTTCCCCCACAGTTTTCTGTGTTATTTAACATCATGAGTTGCATATTTGTTATAGTTGGTGAATCAATATAGATAATTATTATTTACTAAAATTCATGGTTTAAATTGGAGTTTACTTTTTGTGTTGTATAACGTATGGGTTTTGACAAAACTATGGCATGTATCCATTTGAGGGTTATTATACAGAATAGTTTCACTGCCTTAAAGATACCCTATCCTTCCCCTCTTCATCTCCCCATCCCCCAAGCCCCGGACAACACTGATCTTTTTATTTTAATTTCTTAAATCTTTTGTTTATTTACTCATTTAAGTGATCTCCACACCCAGTGTGGGACTCAAACTCACGACCCCAAGATCAAGAGTCACGTGTTCCTCCTACTGAACCAGCCAAGCACCCCATCAGGGCATCGTTTTGCTTTTCCAGAATGTCATCTGGCAGAATTATACAGGTAGCCTCTTCAGATTGATTCCTTTCTCGTAGCAACGTGTGTGGGTTTCCTCCGTGTCTCTTCCTGGCTTGATAGCGCCCTTCTGTTCAGCGCCGGGGGACAGTCCCTCATCTGATGTGCAGCAGGGCACGCATCCGGTCACCTGTTGAAGGACGTCCCAGCCGTTTTGCGAGGTGATGGCACCACTCTGCACTCTCTCCTGCGGCATACGGAGGTCCAGTTGCTCTACTTCTTTGCCAAAACTTGGCGTGGTCGGGGTCTGAATCTCAGGCAATCTGCTTTAATAGCATCTCATCGCGGTTCTAATGTGCACTTTCCCGACAACTCAGCACTGGGAACAACTTACTGCACATTTGCTCTTCACAGGTCTTCTCTGGTAAAGCGCGTGCTCACAATTTTGCCGGTTGTTTGATTAGGTGGTTTTTCTTCCTATCGTTGAACTGTGACAGTTCCTCATACGTTACATGCTCAGATACGTGGCGTGCACGTGTGTCTCCAAGGCTGCGTTTTGCTCCTAGCTTTTATAAGTGTCTTTTGAAATTAAATAGTTTAAAATTTTTAGGAAGCCTGAGGTTCACTTTTTAAATTTTAAACTTGGTGATTTTTGTGTTGTTAAGAATGCTCTTTAAAAACTTGGAGTTACTCAAATTACCTCCTCTATTTTCTTAAATAAGTGTTATCCTATTAGCTCATATGTTCAGGTATATACCCATTCTTCAACTGAACGTTGTCCCCGGCGTGGGCGCGGGCGCGGGCTGAGGTTGGCCGTGATGCACGTGGATGTCCGCTTGTTACGGAGCCGTTGGGTGTAAAGCTTATTATAGTCTATTGATTGGCTCTGGCACCTTTGTCAATAACAGATTGACTGTACTTGCATTGGTTCATTTCTACTCTGATATTACTAAAATATCTTTCAAAATGAAGATGAAGTAAATGTTCCCAGAATGAGAAAAGCTGAAATAATTTATCATCAGCTCAGCAGCACAGCCAAAATGTTGAAGGAAGTCTGCAAACAGAAATACACCGTCCCCAGGGGCACAGATCTGCATCTGAAAATGCAGACAGCATCCAAAACGGTGGATACGTGGTAAATATAGAAGATTTTTCCTCATATCTTTAAAAATCTCCTTTAGAGTAAATAGAATATTGAAAGCTGAAAAATAAAAATATACGTACATAGAAGTACACGTATGACAACCAGCACAAAAGCCAAAAGGGAGACAACTGCAGTATCTGCCAGAAACTCTTACACTGGATGTGATGTGTTAGAAAATACACGTAAATCCCGAGACAACCATTACAGAAGAGGCATGGCAAAAAGGCCAATGAGAGAAATAACAGAAATTATGAAAAAATGCACAATAAATTCGTAAGAAAGCAAGAACACCAAGGAGAAGGAAACAGAAGTCGTCTTTCAGGTGGAGGGCGCTGTGCTGGGGGCGCGAGCTCCTGGACGCGGGGCTTCTGTGTGAGTCAGAGGATGTATGGAGATGCTGGGGAAAAAATGCACAGAAAATTCAGGAAAGAGCCAGAGGATTCATTTCCTTCAGAGCAAGACTGTTTCACGGTTTCCACTGAAAATGGATACAATGAACTCTCAGAGAATATGTAAGTAATTCTTATAGTCTAAGGTAAATGTAGCTCTCTGGTATGCTGCACAGGCTTCATGGCTTCAATGGACGAGTTTCAAAGCATCTGTAAACTTTCTGAAATTATACACAAAATGTTGCATACTTGGCCCAAAATGCAGTTTTCCCAGTTTGAGGCTTTAGAGATTTGTATTATATTCTTATAAGGGCTCTTGACCCCGTGGTGTTAAACACCCACCTTCCATGCTTATGCATTTTCCCTGCTGCTCTGAATATCAGTTCCCTTCCAGAAGATGCTAACCCGTGATTCTGGATCATACCACCATTTACAGTGATGATTTCTAACACCTCCTTTCTCAGCGTAGATTTATGCATAATTTCCCTTCTAAACCACACACGACTAATTTCAAAAAGGAAAACAATCATAAAAAATATGTTTCTTTAGGGCTGGAAACTTCACTCTTATCCTCAAATATTGAGTCACGTCTGCTGGGCTATTATCATCGTTAAGTGCAAATATTGTCTCAGCCCATAGAAGTCTGTGGTGCTTCATTAGCCCAGAAAAATGTACCAGAAACAGACATTTAAGGGATAAGGGAGCATCCCATGCATTGGAAATAGAGTATTTAATATGAACAATCTCTGTGTCATTACATGCATCTGCTAGGACAGGAACCATTGTGATCATCTGTGTTACCAGCCTTCTCTGAGATTATCTTCTGGAGGGTTCTATAGAAAAGACGGTTTCCGAGAAATCTGGTTCAACAATTAATATGCGGCGTAAGTTGTGATTAGAGAAGTTGAATTGGAAGTAATGAAGGTTTAAAAATAGAAAACAGATGTAATATTTTAAATGACATTTTCTGGGTACTGTATGTATTCCCCCCTTTCAGTAATTAGCAAAATGTTTTCAGTTTTTTAAAACAGCTTATTACTGTGAACACAATAAACCCATATGTGTAAAAAACAAATAAAAAAATTATGAGAAACAGATGATCACATACTTTGGGCTGTGTAGATAAGGAGAAATAGTAAAACAAATAAATGACCGTGAAAATATAGGGCCCCAAATATAAATAATTAAAATAATTCAAACAAAAATAACCAGCATTCAAGCAATTCTGTGAATCTGTTATTTAATGGAACATAAATAATTTATGTTATAGAGAGGAAGATTATAAATCAGTAAATAAATTCTAGGGAATTTGAAAAATTCTCCAATTAAAGACTGAACCAATTCCACTACTTTCTTGTCCGTATCTGCCATGTTGGCTTTCCTTAAAGAGACCAGGATGACTGGCTGGAAATTCTAAGTCAGCAAAGACAGTTTGCTTGGCACCATCCCGAACCACTGAATGTAGGAGTCTCTGTCTTTGTCCCTTGGTGTGTCCCTGATTGCTGGATTCTGACTTGAGACACTAAGAGGGTCACGTGGTGGCCAGACCCCTTCAGATGTCAGACACCTGCAAGAACACAAGACCCTCCATGTATCTTATGAGTTCAGTGATTTTCTGGAACTCTCCATTGAATAATTTCCCGAGCAAAGCTATTGATGTTTTTAAAAACTAAATAACAATTTGTTTTAAGGAAATGTCAACTTCGGTTGTTTTACTTTTTGGTTTAATCTATGAGTTTTGTTTCTAGCAAGTGAGGTTTTACTTCAAGGCAGTTATAATCACGGGATGAGATAAAAGGCGAGCACCTTTTTACTGGTGCACTAAGAGGAAGTGAACTGGATGCGCTCTGTCGTCGGATCCCTTTCTGGAGGTGCTGCTGCCACCGGGGCCGAGAGTCAAGCGAGCCTGGGTGGTGTGGACGGGACGGGGAGATGGCTGGCAGGCGGGAGGGGGCATGGTGACAGAACACTTAGAGAAGCAAAGCTATTCTTTATACAAACGAGTTTTTTAAAACTTAGAGAAAGTGCAGACGGCTTCGTTGGCATGCTGGGGGTAAGATGCTGCTTTCCAAGTGCCGGTTCTCGTAGCTTTTCTCTTGCAGGTGCAACGTCGGAGCTACAGTGATGCTGCGGCCTGGCCGAGCTATTCCAGGGGCCCAGCCAGTCACAGCCTTAATTACACTTGGGGACCATGGCACCATCTTGTCTCAGACCGTGGGAGTGGCACCATGAACCGGTAAGAGACCTGAGCAGGTAGGAGTGTGAGCTGGGGGCACAGGTGTGCAAGGAAAGCCAGGTGGAGGGGCTTGGAGCTCCTGTCCTCACGGGCATGGCTATGGTGGACAAGACAGAAAGTGTCCCCTACCTGGACTGCCTGTGACACGGAGCCAAGGGCGACA
Organism: Ursus arctos; assembly: GCF_023065955.2. Taxonomy (NCBI): domain Eukaryota; kingdom Metazoa; phylum Chordata; class Mammalia; order Carnivora; family Ursidae; genus Ursus; species Ursus arctos. The sequence continues at coordinate 1,563,836 of NW_026622841.1, forward strand.
GGGAAGTGTGGCCTGGGCAGTCACAATGACCAGCGAAAGGGGATGATACTTCTGAGCCATCTCCAGGCACTGGGTGACCTGCAGCCTTCACCCCCACATCTGCGGCAGGTGCTCTGGGCCAGCACACGGTGCCCACCTGGGCCAGCAGAGGCTCAGAATCACACATTGGACAGAATGGTCCACCTCTAATTGGGGTGGGGAGTATGTCTTCTCTAGAAATGAGGTACATAATGTTCTAGAAATTATCAGGAGGTTTTTTTTTCCCTTTAAAACCTTGTCTTTATTGAAAATCAAGTCAACTAATATTTTTGCTGCACTGATTTTGAGTTATGAAGTTACTGACTGTATTCCTCTGCTAAGGCGGTAGCTGAAAGAATGATTTTACTTCGCGAACAAATCGGAACTGGGGAGAGCGGAAGCTCCTTCTGATGCTCAGCCCGCTCGCTGTGAGCGATTAGCGCTTCATCTCTCTGGGATCCATCCTGACCTTTGCTCATGGCACGCGGATTTGCGGATTTCTGAGCTAGCTGGCTCTCCTTCTGTACGTGCGCCTTTTCAACAGAGCAGGAAACATCTGGGCTGCCCTATACCTGGGGTTAGCGCAGTAAATTCGTTTAAAGATGCTTGTTTGAGAAGGAAAGCCCTTGTCCTACAGCAAAAGACTGTATGTACTTCGTGCTAATTTTATTGGACCGTTCTTTCAAGGTAATACAGTCAGCTCACAATAATTTATAATTGTTTCAAATTTGACTTTTTCTTTCAAATATGACTTATGTAATGCAAATTTACCTTTTGCAAATTCAATTTTTGAAAAGAATAAAATTAATTTAGCATTGCATCACTGTCACATGTTGAGAGGACACCTTTTATTCCTCTCTGTAAATTGAATAATAGGATTGACCACAGACAAGGAGGGACCATGCATTTGTGAAATCATGTGATGCTTTGGAAGAATTAAAACTCCCGAGTACATCATCATTTTCTGATCAACTAACAGTTTAGGTTAATCAACACTTAAATCTCTCCTCCACACCCTAGTTGTCTGGGGTGGGGGGTCACTGGGTTCTTTGAAATTAAACATTAGGCAGTGTTAATGAGCGATGGGCTAGAATCACAAAAGTTTCAGCCCTACTATCTGTTTCTGTTCAAATGTCAGCGGGTAATCGGATAATCCGACCCATCCGGCATTTCCCCTGCTACAGGCAGTGGAGGGGTGTTGGTGGGTGCAGTTCAGGTGTTTGGTTCATGAGGAAATTACTGGGAAAGGATAGTCTGGAGTCCAACCACCACCAAATCATTGGCATTCGGCCCGAGCCCCACAATGTGGGCGGGGTTGGAAGTAGGACAGCGGCTTCTCACAAGGTGATCGGTGGGGAGGAAAGAAATGACCGGTTATGTTATCTCTTCTGAAGGAAATGCTCTTTGCAAATGTAAAAACAGCAGCTAAGTGAAACAGAGCAAGAGAGCAAGGTGGGAACACCCTTGGAACAGCTCTTCAGTCCGTTCACATCCGAAGGAGAGCGAAACTGACTTCAAAGGTCCTCCCACTAAAATCCAACAAAAGCACAGAAAACACTAGCTGGAGTGGGAAAAAATTCCAAGTTCTCCCATGTAGTGTGGGACAGAAGAACAGAGACAGAGTCGAGTCTCCACCCAGGAGCCGCCAAACGGCAAACAATCGCCTTTTGCTCGTGAGTCCCGCGTGCATTTCCTGTGCAGGTGAACAGGAGGGCCTCCAGGAGTGCAGCGGTTCCCACGAACTCATGGCTTTATGCACAAGAAATGCTTGTGCATCTTGGGTTGTAAGTAGCAAACACCGGTTTCCTTTTCTAAATTTGAAAGCGTACTGGCCGACTGGCCGGGGGCTGACGGGTGCTAACGGAAGGTCAGCCCCATGGTCCGCAGGGGAGGAAGAGCTTCGGTCAGAGATCGGGGGCAGCTCCTTGTGCTACTGAGTTTAGCCAACACCTCTCCAGGTAAATTTCACGCGGAAGGCATGACAAACGACTTCCCGAACCACTGGGTCTTTTCAGAATGTAAGGAATTCCATGTCTCGGGAAGTAATATCTAGAAAAGCTTTCCTTCTGTTCAAGGACATCGTGGCATCATGGCTCTACTCCTCATGTGTACGGACTGGCCACTGGTGACGGGAAGTCCTTTCTACACTTCACTGGTGGAACGATGGGGTAGCAATCTCTCTTCATCTGTGTGTGTTGCTCTAACAAGACCAGGTGAGTTACAACAACAGACACTCACTCCTCATGGTTCTAAGCCTAGGAGTCCAGGATGAAGGCACCGGCAGACCTTGGAGTCCAGTGAGGGCCTGGTTCCGAGACAGTGTCGTCTGGCTGTGTCCCTCAGCGAGTCCTAGAGGCACCCAGCCCGTCAGAACTGCATCCTCATCACCCAGCACCCCTGAGAGGTCCCGCCTCTGAATAACATCGCGCTGGGGGCTTGGTTTCAGCGTATGAATTTGGGAGAACGCGAACATTTCGTCTATAGCAGTCATTGAAATACATTGTTATTTATAAGAAAACAAAAGAAAACAAAACCCCTGACTGTAGCAAAAGTAACGATGTATCGACCGGCGTGCGGCGCATACCGCGGACTGAACCAAGGTCGGCCGATACACGGCATAAACATGTCATTTCATCTCTCCGAACCTGTGAACCACGTCCAACCTGCTCCATCGGGGGCGGGGGGGGGAGGTGATCTTGGATGACAGGGCTTGCGCAGAGGCAGTAACAGGACGAGTGACGCTGACACCTCCGGCCCCCGAACTTCTGCTGTTCTCGGAGCTGCGGGGCCCTGCCCCTGCCCCTGCCCCCCGGCCCGTGGCCCGGCCTGCGGCCCGGCCTGCGATGTCTGTTTGGCTTTCTGGTCTCTGCTACGGTGGGCTGCGTGGGGGCAGGGATCGGAGAACCTCCTCGGGTGTGTGTGGAGCCACCTGCCAGGAGCAGAGATAGCGGTCCTTCTTGGCGGTTGGGTAGGGCTCCCCAGTCCCCCGTCCCTCCTGGGCCGTTCTCCACAGCCAGGCCACCAGCTCTCTAAACGCCCCGGCAGTTCTCTGGAAGGAGAAGGCGGGGACGCCGAGCCGCTGCCCGTCTAGGATGCTGCCCCCGGGACAGCGCACAGAAAGACCCGGCCGGGTCTGAACCTACAGTCACAGAGGACATCCCAGCTGCTGCAGACAATTCGGGGACAGCCTTCCTCGTCACCAGCGAGCAGGCATGGACTCGGTGACCAGCGTGTCCGGGGCAGCTGTGCTGCTGGCCCTGGAGTCTGGTGCGAATGAACAGAAGGAGAAGAGGCAGCGCGTTTAACGAGAAACAGAACATGAAATAGAACGAGTGTTCCACATTTTGAAAAAGAAAAGAAATAAGTTGACTCCATTTCCTTTGTGTCCTTACTAAGTTTTATATTAAGAGATGGCTTTTTTTGAGATACTTGACGGGTAACAGTGTGTTAGTTTTAGGTGGACGGCATAAAGATTTGTGAGTTGGTTGTATTTTTAACAGCTTTGCGGAGGGGCGGCCGCCATGAGCTGCACTGCCCGATTTGGAAGTTGGACATGGGTGAGTTTTGATCCGTGTGTATACTCGTGACACTGTCACCGCCGTGAACGACAGCCCATGCCCTCCCCCATCGCCAGGCAACTTTCTCTCACCACAGATCAGCTTTCCGTGTTCTAGAAACTACTAGACATGGAGTCACACTGAAGGTACTCTCTGTTTTGGTCTGGGTTTTTTTGTGTTTTGATTTGTTTTGTGTTTTGTTTTTTTGGTCTGGCTTCTTTCATTCAGCACAATTTTTCTGAGATTTCTTCATGTTGCTGAGCTTACTGATAAATAGTTCATGCACTTTTCTTGTTGAGTAGACTTGTGTCATGGGGCTGTGCCCCGTCATTCAGCTTTTCACTGGGTTGTCTCCAGTCCTGGCTGTGACAACAAGGCTTCTACACATGTGTATATGGACACATTTCCTCTCTTGGATGAATAAAAATTAGTTCACCAAGGGAGCTACATGGGCAGCAAATAAGCACATGGAAAGATGCCCGTTAGTCATTATGGAAACAGCCATTACAGCCACAGACAGCTGCCCACACAGTCACTGAATGTCTGAAGTTAGGAAGGCTGAGCGTCCCCAGTGCTGATGCAGATGTGGAGGGGAAAAACAATAAAACACGAAGACTACAGTATTCATAAACTGTTAAATCCCTGTGATACGGAGTCATTCATAGTCCACTCTTCCCTGCTCAGCTGAAGGGGACACGGGCCCACGTCCCACATGGGTGAGACGGCAGACGGGCTGGAACCAGCAGCCTCCCAGGCCTGACATGGGTGGCGAAGGCCCTGAGTGTGCGTGTCTGCCTGTGGGGGCAGCTGGGGAGGGTGCGGGACCATGTCAGCATGAGGTCACTGACCGGGGCAGCGACAAAATGACCTTTCCCATCTCTGCAGTAGTAATTCAATCAATCACCTTCCAAAACCTTCTTGACCAAATCTGAGAGGAAGCAAGACGAGAGAGCGCGGAACCGCAGGTGGGGAAAACGGAAGCGAAGCCAACACTTCCAGACTCTGTGGAACAAGACATGTGTCGAGACCTAAGTGGGGTGTGGACCTTAACCAGACACGAGGAAACCCTGAAAGAGCAAAGCAGTCCGGTTACAGGCACTTGGCATGTATCAGGGGCTTGCGATGTGCCAGGGGCTGAGCGGAGCCCCGTCTGTGTTCAGCCTCAGTTCGTCCTCACAAAGCGCCATGGAAGCCACGGTTCAAGCTACCGTGCGCACCGATCGCTCCCCCGTTTCCTCATCCCAAGGACACACTACGACAGGGACAGAGAATTAGCTCGATCCAAGAGCACGCAGGCGTGCCCAGGAGTAATAATGTCACTGGCGAGGGGACGGCTCTGGAAGGGAGCTGCGGCTGAAGGCGGGGCTGCGGAGGTGGGGGTGGGGCGGGGGTCTATTTGGTGTGGTGGGTGCGATTCTGTCCTATGCGGCAGGTGTCTGTCTGATGGATTCTTGGTGAAGAGAACGGGAACGTGAAAGAAAACGGTGCTGGCGATGGGTGACCCCGAGAGTGGGGAGAACTTGTAAGAACCTGCGTCAGCTGTCAGCAGGGGCAACACATTTGGGGGTGCTGTGTGGGCGTAGACGACCTCTGTAACACAGTAGCTGAGTCAAAGCCAGCAATTCTTTGTTGATTTCTAATTTGTTCTCACCGCGAGGTAAATTTTCCATCTCCGCTGGAGAAGAGGGAGCCGGATCTTCCATCAAGGTCTTTGCCCTTTTCACTTTTCATTCTGTGCTAGAAATAAAGAGGGGAAGGGAATTTCCTGGCCAGAAGCTGATAAAGAACACACACTCAGAATCGTGTGGAAAGTTCAACGTTAACGGCAACCTTTTGGCATTCTTGAATATGTGAAAAAAATTCACTGACAAAGACTCTCCAGTCTTCAGAACAGTTACGAAAACCAGAGAATCTGGTCAACGTCTGCAACTTCCTCCAGGAAGCAGCGTCCTACAATTAGATAGCAAAAAGGAAAACACGTTTCTCTGCAAGTCTGATAGAGCTTTGGGAAGCTGGAGAAGGTGGAGAACATTCTCCCTCTCCTCCACGCCCAGGCTGGCCGCGCCCCAAGTGCGTCTGAAGTACAGTAAGCCGCGATGTGCGGAATGCGCAGACGGGGACCTGATTGCATGTCGTGCAACACAGGGACCCATCCTTCTTTCTGACTGCTGCTCAGATGCAAGACTGACAGCTGGACTCCATCACTGGGATTAATGGGTTAAAACTTGACATCTTTTTAGTATTTTAGGTTTTATTTTCTTTATCAGCTTGACTTTCATGCTCAGAGTGCTCTTGCTACAATAGTCTTTCAAAAGTACACTTGTCAGGGTCCATTTGCTACCTTGATGGTGACATCGGCCATGCCTGTGCTTTACCTTTTGACCTTATCGAGGCAGCAGATGGGTCCAGTAATAAATCCCGATTATTAGTGAGGGAGCCAATAGCTCGGGAAAGCAGAAATACAAGGCGGGCAGTTTTACACCGCGATTCTCGTTATCTGCTCTGACATGGAGCTGCGCTCAGTGTCAGGGAGGGCGATGCGCGGCTCACATGGCTAGTCCCTCTCCCTCTTCCTCTTCCTTTCTTCCTCCCAGCCCCTCCCCCTCCCCCTCTCTTCCTTCCCTCTCTCCTTAGTTCTTCATCTGACTGGTGGCTGACATCCTCTCACTACTTTACAAATTCACCTAGAGATCAGTGCCTACCCAGCTTCTGCAGCTGCGCTGTGTGACCTGGGCAAGTCCCAGGACCTCTCTGTGCTTTGTGCCCATTAAGGATTCCTAATGCTTCAGAAATAGCCTACAAATTAAGGAAATACATTCATAACATGGTTTATGCTCTTTTAATAAATGTAGGAAGCCATGTCTTTCTTCCTTCTTTTCTTTTTCTTTCTTTCTTTCTTTCTTTCTTTCTTTCTTTCTTTCTTTCTTTCTTTCTTCTTTTTCTTTCTTTCTTTCTTTCTTTCTTTCTTTCTTTCTTTCTTTCTTTTCTTTCTCTCTCTCCCCCCCTTTCTTTTTCTTTCCTTCTTCCTTTCTTTTTTTGTGAAGCACCAAAAGAAGGATCCTGAAATGATTTAAATGACAGAAGCAGGGGCTTCCTGCCCCCAGCTCATCACACAGGTATGGGGAAAGGAGGAGGTCTGGGTGTCAGCTAGCAGACAAGGGTCTTTTTTTTTTTAATTCTTAGATATCAATATGCTACACTACTAGGAAATAATATTTGTATCACAGTTATAATTCATAGTTATTATGAATTTTGAAATTTAATAATTCATATAAAAAGTTCATAAACCTCTTTTAAATTTATTTTGACTAACAACAGGCGATAAATCTTCAAGAAATACTATTCATGTGTCAGGTGATTTTTCCAAAGATTGTTCCAGATTGGCCTGACTTAATAGGAAAATTCAGTCTGTGTTCTTTCTGTTTTCAAACTTGTGTTTCAAGGATTAGTAAAAAGCATATTTTCAAAGGATTTGGAAAACTCATGAAATAAGCATTGCTTTTCTGAAAGTTTTTTTCACAGATTAATTCCTTATTAAGCTAGAAGTTTTGGTGTGATATTTATAAAACTATTTTCATTTTTAAAGCCATAATTTTTAAAAGTGAGAATAACAGCTCCTGATAAAATTAGTTATCGAGGCTTTCAGAGGCATGTAGCACGTGTAATGATCGGTGTACGTAACAGGACTGTGGAGGTAAAGTGAGAAATGCTGTTTCTCTTACAGGGATTTCTCCATTAAAGTGACAAATACATCCCCATGGCAAGAAAATAGTATTTTAAAAGTACAAACTAGAATACCATCTCAAAAACAGTGCTTGTCACAAAATTAAAGTTATTTCTTCTTACTAGAAAGTTAAGTTCTAGACAAAACAAAAACAAAGAAACAAAAATAAAAAACAAACAATGTTATTTTTAGTGCTACAGATCGCCTCGTTACTTGCTTACAAAGTGTTTTCTCCAGTGCGTCCTGACACTGTTTCTTTCCTGATGCCCAATCCCAGCAAGGGGATCACAGTGCTTATTAGTGATCACTTCAAGGAGGCTTGTTATAAGACTCTGTGAATATTAATTTAATAATCAATAGATGCATTTGAGCCAATGAATAATCTCGCAACGATGCTGTATAACCCAGGGCAGAAACTGTCATTTTGAAATGGAAGGAGTGGCACTAATAAAGTGAAACATGCAAATGAAAAACTTGGTTACTTATCAATGTGTGTGAGAGACATTTTAATCAGAAGTTGGTACAATGTAAAATCACTGGTTTCACTCTATCCGTGTAGAGCGCACACCTCATTTCAATTCCTGCGAAGAAATCAGGGACTCCTGGTTCGTACAAAGGAGTGTGAGCACGTGTGTGCCTGCACGTCGTGCTGCTGTGCCGGTGTGTGATTGTGTGTGTGTTTAAATTGTGTGTGTGTTTTGTGTCAATGCCCAGGTGTTGTTGTTTAACATATACAAGAGTTTAGAGTTGTTTTTTCCCCCTTTTGCAAAAACAAAAATAGGAAATAACCCAAGGGCTAATGTACCAATTATCAGTGGCTGTGCAAGCCTCCCGAAAGCATCTCGTCCATAACCCCTGGAAAAATTCTGACATATTAGAAACTGTTTGAATTAGCGTAAATCAGTACGCCACAAATTGGTGCTGGCCCAGTAATACAGGAGTGTGATACGTACTAAGGGACGTAGTTTAGCTGAACTCACCACAGAGCATCATCAATTTACTTCAACTCAGAGGTATCCAGGAGGTCCCAGAAGGCAGCACAGAGGACGTTTCAGGGGTGACAGGAAACACCTGAGGTCTGTCTTCAGTTGCCCGTCTTGAGCACATGTGTGTGCATGCGTGTAGTCTAACAAGAACACATGAATAAACACGACAGACGACACAGGTGGGACAAGCAGAGTCACTGTGTGTACTGGTTCTGTTTCAATACGGCAACGCTACGTGTGAGGGTTAATAGTTTTAACTAAAGCACACATATCACCGCCCGCACTTGCCTTAATCATCAGCCTCCCTGGCCTATACAGGACATTAGAAAAGAGACATATTACTGTTCCAGAACGTAGCCGCATTTCTTCTAAAAAACCATTTTCCTTCAAAATTCAAACTTTCTACAATGCCGAAACTTTCCCTTACAGATAACAAAGGCATTATACCAGATGCCCATTGTTTTTTTTTAACACCATAAAGCCTCACATAAACCTCAAATTATTTAACTATTTATGATAAATGTAATTTGGTATAAATATATCCCAAAAGATTCAACTACATAATAAATGCTAACATTTTTAATAGCATTCAGCAAGTTTTCTTCTAATCAGGTTTTCCTGCCGTCACCTAAATCACGGGAGATGCTGAAGCAGGTGCCTGGGGTAGGCGCATTTTTAACTTTGGAGGACAGCACGTGGAAAAGGGAAGAAATATCCCCTAATGTTCAGTTAGGTTTGGAAGTAGAAGAATTAAACATTCTTGATCATCTTAGGCCTGCTCCATTTTTAAAAACAAAAACTCTGACATCAACAGAAACTGCTCTAATTTCCTTGCTGTTCCAGTGAGGTTAGCACAACACTGAGCTGTGGGAAAAGTTTAGGAAGATGTTAGATAAATGAGTGAACTAATAAATGAATGGAAAAGTATCTCAAATGTTAAATGAATATAAGCAGTTTAGAAAAAACAAAAAACCAGCAGAAGGTTCCCAAGATGAAATGTTAATTTCCTTTGTTAAAGAAAGTTTATTATCCATAAATAACTTTTTCATTTGTAAAGACGTGGACAAACACGACTGCCACAACAGAGGAAGAATTCGTCAGTACTCTGGTTCCACAGGGTCCGCACATCTGTAAAGATCTATATACTTAAGAGATGATGGTCTGAGACATATGGTTTAATCAGGGTGCATTTAAGCCTTTTCTTATCTGCTTAAGAATTTCTTTTTCCCTTTAATTTGATTCATTGTTCTAATTTGAACCATAGTTTGACTTTCCTAAAAGGAGATAGATAGATAGATGATAGATAGATAGATAGATAGATAGATAGATATTAATACCAATAGAGAAAACGCAAACTTCCAAAGGGCCCCAAGCTAGAACACAGCATGTAAGTTGGGCTGTGGTGGCTCGGGTCCACTCTGGGCACCGCATGGACTTGGGTGGACGCGGGCGGCCTCCACGGTGGCTCCCGACCGCACAGTAATCCAAAGAGGAAGATAATGAGATGGCAGAAGGGCTCAGACTTCTATCTCAACGTTGTGATGTCAGGGTCAGTGCAGCCCCTCGGAAGGGAGTGACAAGAATCAGGGAAACAAAGTTGCGGGTCATGGCATTCTCTTCCTGGGGCTTCAAGGACTAGCAGAATGTCTCCGGCGAGTGCCAGCCCCGTGCGTATGCACAGCGCCAATCAGCAAGGAGCAGAGACACAGAAGCTCCGCCAGCTCAAAACCCCAAGAACCTGGGTGCAAGGACTGTATTTCTCCTTCTAGCGACACAGCACACGTTTAGTAAGACACGCAGGCTGCTTCATCCCGCCGCGTCACGGCTGCCCACAGGCAAGACCACTCGCTCCAGCCTTGCGCGGTAAGGACAACTTCACATGCCTGTTTCCATTTGAAAATGGAAGTGATGATGAGAAATTATCCCAGCATGATGGGCAGATGGTCACTTCTATTAGATGAAAATTCATGAAATTGGTAACATTCTGCTTCAGCTTGCTGACCGTCTCTGACCTGTGGAAACAGCCGCTTCTTCTGGTTCACCTGACATTTCAAACATTCACATCTCAGTACTGTGAGTTTCATAGCTCAAAAATACAACCCCCGGCACTGCTTCCATGTTTACGGACTGCGGGCATTGCGAGAGGGGCCTGAGCGCCAGCAGCACGGGCGAAGTGTGACGTGAGGGAGAAGGAGCACTGAGAAGCCCTGGATTCCCGCCCTGGACTGGAGATTATGGCGCGATTCACTAACTTCTGGAGAGACAAAAGGCAGCAGGAAGGCGGGAAAGGAGCTGGCGGATACATGCAGGGTGCGCAACTTGAATATCTGGTCCGCGGTTCACTAGAGTTGCGGGAAGAGCCTCAGCCCGACCCAGAGGGCTGCCTGGAACAGCCCAAGAAAGGAACTTTGGGGACCGTGGTGTTTATGACATGGTGGAAGGAGGGTCCCAAGGGCAGGGGCGAAGGAGCCACCCACACCGTCTTCACCCCCCCGCCAGGGCTGCACAGCCAGTGGGCTGGGGTTGCCATCAATCTGCCCTGAAACCAGGGCCCTGCACCGCTGGCTGTCACGTACGGATGTTGGCATCCGTTTGACATACTGGATGTCTGAGCAAAGGATTTTGAGGCCAGAAATACCAACTTTGGAAAAGGCTGGGCTTCCACCATCAGTGGTCACAGCGCTAGGCGTCTGCATCTTCTGTCACTGTGTTCCGGGTGGGATCGACGTGCTTCACTCATATTCGCTCTGTTGATCGATGCCTAATTAATTTCAGTGCTTGATAAACGCAGTACCTGAGGCTGTAGAGGATTCGGGAAGTGTTTGCTGAATGAATGATGGCACGCAGAATAATTAGACCCAAGACAGGTTTGCAAAACGTAAAGGTGATAGCTATTGGGTTCACATTTTAAAGACCTGTGAAATAGAGATAGCGTCATTTCATACAACTTAAACGTAGAAAATGATAATCCAACCTATTGCAGGTCAACTGGCAGAATAAGCAGACATTGGAGATCAGCCTGTTTTAGCATAAAGCACTTAGAATGTGTGTGCACAAGGGTGTGTGTACGTGTGTGCACGTGTGTGTATGTGTGTGCACATGTGTGTATGTGTGTGCACAAGGGTGTGTGTACGTGTGTGCACATGTGTGTGTGTGCACGTGTGTGCACATGTGTGCGTATGTGTGTGCACAAGGGTGTGTGTACGTGTGTGCACATGTGTGTGTGCACGTGTGTGCACGTGTGTGTACGTGTGTGCACAAGGGTGTGTGTATGTGTGCACATGTGTATGTGTGTGCACAAGGGTGTGTGTATGTGTGCACATGTGTGTGTGCGTGTGTGCACAAGGGTGTGTATGTGTGCGCACGTGTGTGCACAAGGGTGTGTGTACATGTGTGCACATGTGTGTGTACGTGTGTGCACAAGGGTGTGTGTATGGCTACATTAAAAAAAATACATAGTGGAAGTAATAAAAGGGTACTTAGCCAGAGAGCATCACTAGTCAGACAGTAAGGGGTTGCTGAATTCTAGAAGCCCAGGAATACCAGGCCTGGATGCCCACAACTGGCCTATCTCCTAACATGGCTTTTGAGACAGGACCTAAAGATTTCCTCATGTGCAGGGCAGACACGATAAAGACCAGAAAATGAAAGAAGTGTTCTCTGTATAAGCAGGCACTGATGAAGAGGAGGGCCTGAACAGGAACCAAAATCCTGTTTTATTTTTTTATTTTTTTAAATTTTTTTATAATAATATTTTTTATTATGTTAGTCACCATACAGTACATCCCTAGTTTTTGATGTAAAGTTCCACGATTCATTACTTGCGTATAACACCCAGTGCACCATGCAATACGTGCCCTCCTTACTACCCGTCACCAGCCTATCCCAGTCCCCCCCCCCGCCGAAGCCCTCAGTTTGTTTCCCAGAGTCAAAATCCTATTTTATAAATTAAAACTACTATAGATATTTCAAGAACTGATTTGAATAATTTCTACAGAAACTTTTTTTTCTAAAACAATACAAACGTTTTTGGCATTTCGGTTTTCCTGTGGAACCGAGTTAAGTTGTTGTGAATACAGACGTTGGTTAAGTCTAGCTAAGGAGGCCTGGGAATCACCACCCTCAGATACTGGGAGTGGGTGTGACCGAGCGTCTCCTCGCCCGGCCCTCCCCACGCACAGCGTCTCACTACGCAGATAGACTGCGGACTCGGCCATTACTTGTCTCTCTCACCATCAGTGTTTTTAACAAACATCCTCCCTTTTTACCAAGAGGTCTTGATTTTATGAGCAAGAGGAGATTTCATGGAAATACTGGACAGTTTATCTTTCCTCAGGAATGAAGCTTGTAGATGACACGTGTAGGTATTTACAGAGTTACGTATGGACAGAAAACCCCAGTAACTGAGTTCCCTGGCTCACCTGGTAGTCTGAGCCTCAGCAGGTCCAAAGCCAGGACCTCTCCTGTGGACGGGTGACAGCACAGGAGGGACATCAACCTCTGCCCGGCTCTGGGCACCTCCCGGTCCTGGCCACCTGTGACGCCATCAGAAACTATCCTTGGGCAGGGAAGCCTAGCAGTGTGGTTTTGTCTGAGAAAGTGGTCTGAATCCGCTGGATTCCGAGAGAAGAAGTAACTTGGGACAGCATTTGCTGGGGGAACTGAAGACGCGTGTGGACGTGCGTCTGACCACGGTAGCAAGCAGCGTGCCCACGCCCTTCTTCAACTTATCATACTTACATCTTCCTAAGTGGTTCCAGTATTGACCGATTGATTCGAAACTCGTTTTATGGAAATCTTGTTGTTTAATTAGATGGCTTTCCAGTACCTGACAGTCATTCTTTTCATTAATAACAATGCTGTTGTGGCCAGGAAGAGGCTGTTGTAAGTTTTAAAAGCCTACTTCATACACAGTTGATCAAAAGCCGGAGACAGTGAGCCCGGGACCCGCACGCACGGCCACCTCATCAATTAGGAGCAAATGGCCAAGAAAAGATGTATTCTTAGCATCTGAGTAAATAATGGAGACAGATAAATGAAATTTACTAAATCAAGATGAAACACATTTCCGAGCCTTGTCAGCCTGGCTCTCAATTGACGATGGAAATGAAATTGGTCAACGGTGCACAATGCGGGAGCAAAGGGCCCCATTGGAGGCCACTTGTGCTTCAGTTAATAGCATGCTTTAAAATGATAGGACGTGAGCAATATTATCCCTACTATATCACTCGTGGTATTTTGGGTTGTTGATCTCTCTCTCTCTCAAGCCTTCTTCTGACAATATGCTACATGTCAGGGTGAATGGAAGTCCAAGCTTTTCTTAAAGTTCCCTAGGGAATCTCAAAAATCATTTCTGATTGGCTTAAGATAAAAATTCTCCTCATGCAATGCTGAAATGTTGCGCACATGTTTCTAGGTGTGGAGACTTGTGCTGTCCTGAAGACAGGCTCGCGTTCCCTATCCTCTCGCACAAGAGCAAGGTGGGAGGGACTCAGGGCTGCAGCATCCGTCCCAAATGCCACGGGTCCTAAGTTTCACATGCATGTTTAGTCTGAGCAACGACAGAATGCCTTTTCTATGGTTATCATTTAGTTCTTGCCTCCTGATGGCAAGAGAAAGAGAAAACAGGGAGGCCCGTAACCAGTGTAACCGAGCCCACCTGGCTATGGGCTAGCTCGCTCTGGGCTGTGGATTGCTGCTGATATTTGAGACCAGGCATTATTACTGCTCCTTCTCCTGGTCCCGGGCAGAGGCTGTCACTGGCTCCACTATGCAAATGAGGAAACTGAGGCAATGAACCCGTGGCCCCACAGCTAGGATGTGGCTGAGCCAGCGTGAGTTCTGGCATCTGTCCCTGAGTCCAGAGCACGATCCAACAATCTCATCCGTTGTATTCAAACTCATCTTCATTTAACTGAAAATTGCCAGTATACCCTCCCCCATCAATCTTTCATGTACCATTTGGAAAATGACACAGCTGTAGATTCTGCTCTAGCTCCTGGAGTTCCACATTTTCTATCACAAACTTGGAAGAGAGGATTCTTCAGTGCAATTTTATCATCAAAACAACGCAGGTTTGAATGGCTCCTTAACTCCCAGCCTTTCCAGATTCCTGTTGTTTTCTGCAGCTCAGCACGGCCGTGACCTGTCATTCTGGACATGCATCTTCTCCTGGCCTTGGGACTTCGTCCTCCCTGAGTTGTGTCTCCTGTGGGTCCCCACCGCTTGCCTGATGAGCTGATGTTCCCCATGTGGTGACTTCCTGCCACTCGTTCTGGAAGAAGGGGGTCCACAGGTGGCCTTTAGTCCCTCCCCACGTGCCTGGGGCAGGACCTGAGGACTTCCAGGCATCTCTGCAAATACATATTCTAAGGGTCACCCTGTACGTCCACAAGTGGGTGGAGGAGCTGAGCCCAGTGACTCAAAAAACGGGGGAACCCTCCCCCCCATATAGGAATCACACTGTGCTCAGGACCATGTCAGGTGTTTCTGAGAAAATTTTAAAACTGCAGTAAAACAAAGCCTTTGGTTACCTTGAAGAGACAAGGCAAAGAACCACCAACAGGGGGTCCAGGGACTGTATTTGGCTCACAGACTGTCAGGGTGGGTTCAGTGCACCCCACAAAGGCAGGGTTAAAAGGTCCTGGAGCCTGCTCAGGGCGCCTGCTGTGGACACAGCCTGGAGACTCTGTTAGCTACTCTGTTCGTGCTTTAAAGCCCTTGGCGGTAGGAGGAGACAGTGCAAAGAAAGGGGACATGTGCATTCCTCAGAAATTGTTTCCTTCTTGGAAAAGCTTCGAGACAGTCTTGGTTTGGGATCAGAGAGCTTGGGGGGAGGACGAGTCTGTCCTCAGTGAATATCTTTCTCCTGGTGACTGGGCGGTAGCAGTTTCAACACTGGTCCCCGGGGCCAGCTGCAGGGGGAGAACGAGGTGGCAAGTGTGCGACCCCAACAAGGTGTGTCACAGACAGAGTGTGGGTGGAATCAGGTTCAGAAGGCACATGGGGACAGCGTGACCTCGGTGCACACACAGCCCCCAGTTGACAGGTGAAGACCGGAGCCACATGGCCAAGGGAAGTCCCCAGGAGAGGTTCTGCATGCCCACTTTCTCCAGGCACTGTCACCGGCCTGGGGCATCACTCACACACAGTAGGAACCTCAGGTCTGAGTTCATGGGGACACATTCTTGACGTGGTATTTGGGTCTGAACTGGTTGTCTTTTTGATCGAGCCAAAAAACAAATACCCAGTTTCTCCAGCTTTAGAAGCTGAGAGCGAGCCGCAGAGGAGACGTGCCCTCCCCACGAGCAGAGAAACCGTCAACCCAACTGCTCCCTGTGCTCTGTGGCCGCAGAAGCGGCAGCATTGCTGCAAACCAGAGCCTGGACGAGGGCCCCGGTTCCTGAAACCCCCACTTGGTAGGAACCTCGGCAGGATTTAATAACTGCAGAATAGCTACAAATAAATAGAGTTTGTGTCCAACCAGGGACAGTCACTCGCACAAACTGGGTCACTGGCGATTAATTTATCACCGCCGATACGAAGGAGCAGCCAGTGCCGAGCACAAGGGATGGATCGGTGTGGGACCAGAGGACGTTCATACAAGCCACAGAACACACAGTCGATTCTGTGGCAGGAGGAACGTGGAGGAGCCAGCGTGGGGACAGCGCTCTCGCCTCTCGCGTGGTGGGCCTGCTGCTGCTTTCGTGAGGACTGCATCCCACCGAACCACGCTGGGGCTGCAGCGACCCAACGTCGACTGAGGCTCTGTGTGCGCATTCTACCTTGTGCCTCATGTGTCCTGGGCGCTGTGCCACTTGCACAGGACAAAGTGTCCCTGACCCTGAACTTTAGCCAGCACCCTGCTCTCTGTCCTTGCTCTGCAGACAGGTGACCAGGGCTCAGAGCCACCCCACTAGGAAGAGGCTGGGCGTGAGCCCAAGGTCTCTGCCTCCATCTACACTTTGTCAAGCTGACAGAGCTTTGCCCAGATGTCCTTCCATTCGCCCGCACCTGGACCAGAGAACACAGGGAGCAGTTGGGGAGACAGCTTCTCTGCTCGTGGGGAGGGCACGTCCCTGGCACGACCCTCGGTGCCCAGGAGAGGTCAGCTCCGTGGCCCCACTAATGGCCGGTTCTGCACCAGCCAGCTCGTCCTTTTGTGGCCGTGAAAACGTCCTGCTTTAAAAGTTCGACTGAGGGGTTGAAATCCTAGGCCAGACCCACGCAATCCATGATGACAGGAACAGGTGGGGACCCAAGTATGCAGAACAGTGAGGGAGACACTTTGGAGAGGACGTGTGGCCGGTCACGGGGCCCCTGGTGCTCTCGGGTGCTGGCAAGTGGGTCCCAGCAAACCTTCAGACGAGAACCTGGAGGCTCAAGGGTGTGGCCTCGCCTGTCCTGATCTGTCCGGCAGCAGTGGTGGCAGGACAGGAACACCATCCCCGGGGCCCTCCGACCCCACCTCCTGGCCCCTGCCTCTGGCTGTGACTGAGGCTCACACCATTATGGTTTCTCATCTTTATGGCTTTTGTGATCGTTGCCACCATCTAGATTTGTGGTGCGGGAGGAAGTGAAGGGACAGGGGTCGCCAGGACCCCTGGCGCTCTGCTCAGGATGTCCTAGAGGCAGCGGGCACAGGCTCTGGGCCCAAGAAGACAAACATCGCCAAATCCTGCGATCCCTGGGTGCGGGGAGGGCACCGCTGCAGAACTGCAGAAGGAGGCACGGTGGTTGAATGCGTGATGTCCATGCAGAGACGACACTCAGTGTTGCTCTCCCACTGCCTCGCTGTGCAACCTTGGACAACCTACCTAACTTCTGGAAATCCTAGTTCAAGTTAAAAAAAGCTGGATTAGAACAGCATTTGGCTCATTCTGATGGGACCATTAAATCAAATAATGACTGTCAAGTTCAGCACATGCTCTCCTGCTCTTTCTCTTCCTCCCCAATTTCTTTATCTTTTCTCATTTGCACGGTGAGCACAGACTGCTGGCAACACCTGTAGCTGGAGGAGGGGCCCTGCGGCCTGCCCTGGGAGGTCACGATGGCAGTGCAGACTTTGTTGCAGATTGAAAGCCTGCCCTCGCTCTTGTGTAAGTCCCACCCGAACTTTTGATTTCCGACAACATCAGATCGCACAGATTTGTGTCGTAAGTATAGTCCTCAAATTATGTATACAGTGTCACTTGGAATAAATATTTACCCTGAAAACACCTTAAGTACTAGAAAACAATGGAAAGTAAGACCCTTAGCTGGATCACTTTCTTCCAAAATTATTGTAAACAAAGAATATACCTTTCTAGAACCTGGGTGGGGCTTCTATTTGGGAAACAAAATAACCTTTTAACAGAACTACCCTGCATACATACCAAAGAAATACACCTCATGACATTTCTTTAAATGCAACGTTAGGTTTTCAACGGGAAAACGGCAAAAAAAAAAAAAAGGCGGTTTTCAACTCATCTGAGTTTTACTAATCCAGGCTTTAGATTAGTGTTTTCAGAAGGTGTGGATGTAGAAACTAAGAAGTATGAATGGCCGGAGAGAAGGCCTGTGAGTTTCTTGGATGGGTGTGACCGAGGGCAGCACACACAGGGACCCTTCCTCAGTTTACCCATTTGTCACAGGACGTTGGGAAAAGCTGTCACGTGAACAGCCTCCTCCGCGTTTCTCGTCCTGCGGGGGGGCACGCCTGGGCACGCGCTGGCCACAAGGGACGGCGGAAGCAGCCCACGCCCGGAGACTCTCGTGGGATAGCACCGCGTGCCAGCACCATCGCCAGGTTGCCCCGCCATTTATTAAACATTTTAACCAGAAAGGAACATTAAAGGGGCCTTCAGATTAGGAACACAATTGAAAAACCTCTAAGAAAGGAAATATCTTATTAATTCATTAAGTCAAACTGCTTGTATCTACACTTGTATGACTAGAATTATGGTTCATTAACTTCATTTCTTTATATGAGTTAATTAGCTCAGAGGAGGCCAGAAATTAATTACCAGCTTATATAGTTTGTGCAGAATGGCATTCTGTTTATTTAGTTTCTCCTATTAACTTTTAATCTCTTCAAACAATAAAAGAGGTAATTAGTATTTTATAAACAAAAATGAATGCAACAAAGGCAAATAATGTCCCAAATACCAAAGCTCCTGTGAGGACCCTGATGGACGGGCGTCTGAAGTTGTAGAGACCTTGTCAGAGTTAACTGTGAGCAACGTGAGACGGGGCGTGTGTGCGGTCCCGAGGTAGGAGCCCATCGCCGTCTCGAGAGAGGGGACCTTCAGGAACACCACGCGGGGCCCGAGCACGGCCTTCGGATGCTTCCTACTGCTTGAGAAGAATTGCCCATGGATTCAGCCGCAGTTTCTGTGTAAACTCTCCCCCAAAGACACTTGAAGATACACTTACAGGAAACAAAAGGCTTGCCAGAGGACTCTGCTCAACTATCTGATGCTTTTCAAATGGATTTACTCCATTATCATAGAAATTTAAAGCAAGAGGTTAGCTAATTTTATTACCTGGACTGTATCAGTTCATACAATCGCCCGAGACAGATTATATGCTATGTGGGCTCTGTTGAAAGAGAATGTGGCAGAGTTAAAATGTTGCCTAGCACCCAGGCTGATCTTGGGAATGAGCGAGCCTGGGACGCCTTTCTTGGTGCAGTACCGACAAGCTGGTATTTTCAGCATTATGTGTTTCCTGAATTTACAATCATGATATAATTTCGAAACTTCCAAGGGGATTTTCACAGTGTGTATGTGTAGCCACTTTCTAGCAAGATATTTAATGAATTACAGGAGTTATTTAATCAATGTATTTTGTTAGCATAACATTAATATTAATTAAATGTTCATTAAAAAAAATGGGATCCTTAACAGCCTAAGAGCAAGGGCTCCAAACGCAGCGCCGTGCCGCGAAAGCGTTCTGCGCAGCGGGCGCTGCCTCTCCCCGGGAAGCTCTTACCAGACAAACTTACATTCGCAGGAAATATCCTACAAGTTCTTTTAACACACATTATTTCCTTCAAAATAATAACTCGAACTGAAAAGGTCTGCTGCATTTGATTTCCCCTACGCTGAAAATGTGAGCATTTTCTCCATCTCGGGAGATCAGCTTCTCGAGGTCGTACATACGTCTACTCAATCCTGTCAGATAAGGGAAGAGAGAAAGAAAAAATCACTGTACCAAATCTTTTAAGTCTATAAATAACGTCAAAAGAAAATACTGACTGTATCCTTCCCCCCACCCCGGGACGAACAAAACACAAAATTGGAACTTATTAAAGGAATTTTTAACTTAGATGAAAACCATAAGGGCTTGTCCTGTAAATTGGTTGAAGGGTCTCTGAAGTGAAGGGCTTTCGAAGCCAGTCAGTGTGTGTGCTGGATTCCAGAGCCGACCGCATCAATACCCCCGCACTGAAACATCGCAGTTCTCACGAGCTACATGGGGGCATTAAATTCTTCATTAGACGGGTTTGAATCATCAGAATTGATTTTAACCTGAGACAAAATGGCATTTTTCTTCCTGAGCTCTGTGCTGCCCTGAGCCTTCCTTCTGCTTTTGTCTCTCGGTCCTCGTGATGTGGAACAGCTGACATCTTCCCCTGATTAACAGAGAGGCATGGGCACTTTATTGCCAACATTAGCCTCCCCGCACAAATCACGGAGCGTCAAAGAGGCAGAGAAGCACCCGGCTGCTCACCGTTACCACGATTTCCCACAACTGGGGGCGAGCGAGCGGAGACACTTTGGAAGGGGACCCGCCTGGAACCCGGGAAGGAAACCCATGCGCGGAGGAAACCTCCTGCAATTTCCATAGCTCGATGCCTCCTGAACGGTGAAACAAAATAAGGACCTCGCGTGCCTATCTTTCAGGAGAGTCGGACGTAAGCAGTCAGGCTGTGTCTGTCCTGCATTGAGTCCCTGTGCGGAACCCTCCCACGAGGAGTGAGTCCATAACTTGTCCCCTCGCATAACCAGTTTGCCAGATTAAAGGCTTCACCTCAAATCTGTTTTTCTATAAATCTCGGAAGCCCCAGGCATCCCCAGTCACACCTTTCACTCCGAACAGGTGTCTGGGACGCCCCCCTCTGCTGTGTCTGCTCTCCCAGGGTCTCGAGATCTACACACTGTCCCCACCCGGGCCACCTTCACGTGGCCACTTATCTTCTCTGCCTCTCTTCTTTGCTTCTCTCAATTTACTTATTATTCTTAAAAAGTACTGATGTTTTCTCACTACTTCTGAAAATCTTTAATGTTATGTTGACATAAACATACCCACACATTCGTATGGTTGTCTTGGGGGCTGGGTGTCCAAAGACGAACCATCCAAAGCAAACAAAGATGAAAAGAAACCGAGGGACCCCATTTTTTCACTCGAAGAGAAATTTTTCATAGAACCAACTTTCATATGTATGAATTTTTTTCCCTGAAGGAGATGAAAAACACTTAGTAAGTCCTCACGTGTTCCCTGGTTATTTCGTGTGATGCCACTTTCAAAGGCGAAAACATTTTTAACCTAAAAACATCAGTCCAGAGAGGTGACAGAAACATAGCCACATCGATTTAGGTGTTTATCAACAAGAGTCTACGCAAGTAATGAATCATGGAACTTTACATCAAAAACTAGGGATGTACTGTATGGTGACTAACATAATATAATAAAAATATAATAAAAAAGAGTCTATCTAAAAGCAGAGTACGCTTTTGATAAAGTAATAAATCAATAATTTTGTGTGTTATGTACTGAGCTATTTCCAAATTTATGAATTCCCCCGAAGCATAGACTGTGGCCCATGTAGAGAACAACAGGACCGTGTGGGTGTTGGGAGTGAGACGAACTCTATTCCCTAGGGAGCAAGACCCGCCTTACAGCACGTCGGTCCTGCCCGCAAGCACCCAGTTTCTGGACGCACCCCAGGCTTGCTGGGAAACTGATGAACTTACCAGTTCAAGGGACCCCATGAAATAGAACTGAGGGTCCACAGACCTGTGCCTGGGAATGACGGCACACACAGTGGGGTGTCCCGGCCGGACTCTGTAACCGCAGTCCCTCATAGACTGGGGTGTCCCCATCCAGAACTCATGGCGCCCACAGCATCACCGACCAACGCCCGTGGCAGGACTTTGTGTCTGTTCCTGGTTTCCCAACATACCTTCCGGCATGTTCACGTCTTAGCCATGCCACCACCTCTCTACCGTGCAGGCGCCCCACGGTCACCACAAGTCTGAGTCGTTTAGGCACTGGCCAGCCTACTTCTGCTAGCTCGTGGTAGTCCCAGGAGGATTTCGACCTGGGACGACCAGAATGCATGTGCTTCCCAAACCCTAGCTCCCTGGCTCTGCGCTCCAGAGAAAGTGGTGCCGTCTGATTCCACTTACATGTGGAATCTAACAAACAAAACCAATGCATAAACAAAGAGACAGACATAAAAAAAGAGTCAGACCTATAAATACGGAGAACAAACTGATGGTTGCCGGAGGGGGTAGGGTGGGGGTGGGTAAAATGGGTGAGGGCGTGCAGGAGGCCGAGGCTTCGGGTGATGGGGTGAATACGCCACGGAGATGAGAAACACAGCTTAGGGGACACAGTCATGCCATTGTGGCGGATGTGTGGGCCAGGTGGCGGACAGCTACCTCTGTGAACACGGACAGTGTATACAGTTGTCGAATCACTCTGTTGTACACCTGAAACCGTGTAACGTTGTTTGTGAACTGTGCTCGAACAAGACAGGAAGGAAGGGGGGAGGAGGAGGGGAACTCGTGGGCACTCCTCGGGCCAATCCTTAATCTCTTTGTTCTGATTTTTGGAGATACCTGTGGTTTTCAGATCTAAGGAAGGTGTTTAGAGTAATGTAACTGTCAACTTTTCTTCCCCACCTTAAGGTTTCAAAAGAATAATATTTTCTAGGAAATACAGAAAAGTCAATAATTCAGTGAGTATAATCACTGTGATGTTTACTTAAGTCTATTTTTAAAATGAAGTGAAAAAAATGAATCGGGACCTGAAACAGCGCATATCCTCCTGACCCAGCAGCCCTGTCTCGTGTTGTACAAGGAGCTCCAGGGCACCGTGTGGGGTGAAGGAGGCAAAGACCAGTGGCGGAGAGCCATCGCCGAGCACATTCAGGTAGGAACACAGGCTGATTTTAGGACAGCTCCATTGTTGTGGGATTTTAATTTATCCCAAACCTCATAAAAATGTCGCAATCCATAACAGTGTATTCTGAATGCTTATCGTAGGTAATGGAGAATGTTCTCAGACGGCACCCAAGGAGGTCGGCGTGAGCAGTGCTCTGTCACAACGTCCAATTTGCTTGCTGCTCTGAACTCATCCAGGATCAGTGGGAAATGCGTGGGAGTAAACAATGGAGCATACTTTATTTAGTCATTTCCAAGTGCATAAACCATGATGCCGTTGTTTTAATCTGTAAAATGAAGCCACAGGAATTAAATGGAGTTAAATGCGATCATATATCTCACGTATGCAGACTGGCCTGCACACAGTAAGCACTCAATAAAAGCTCTTGTGCATTATCAAGATGGTGAAAGTCAGTCCCCACACTTCTAAGCTCTGACATTCCGTTGCCACAGAGCCCACCCTGTTGCGTGTACTGACGTCTGGTTTCCTCATTGATTTAAGAAATTATCCCTTTCAAATAAAATGCAATTTTCCCCTTGTCCATTTTGAGTGTTTTACTTTTCTATTCTCACTGCCTGTGAAAGGCAGAAAATTGGCTCCCAAAATATCTACACGTAATCCCTGCACCTGCGCGTGACCAGGGGGATTAGGGCCGGGTGCTAGTCAGGTGACCTTAAAATGGGGAGATTTTCCTGGATTATCGGGGTGGGTGGCCAACATAGTGCAAGGGTCCCTCGGTGTGAAGAGGAAGAAAGGAGGGACGCTGCCAGAGAGATGCCACGTACAAAGCGACCCGCCATTGTTGGCTGTGAGGACGGAAGGGCCACGCGGTGAGGACGGGGCCGGGGGGCGGGGGGCGCCCCCAGAGCCGGGAGCTGAGGAGCGGATCCGCGCTGGCCCACCTTTTAGGAATCAGCCCCGCAGCCACCTGGACTCGCTCGTGAGGCCCGTGTGGGACCACTGGGCCCCGAGACTCAGGTATGGGTGTGCTGCAGGCCGCGAGGCCCGTGGTGTTTTCACGGCATCCCTGGGACGTGGGACTCGCTGCGCTGGGCTGGCTGACTTCTGCAGTGCCTCAAATCCTTTTTACCACTCCGATTTTTTTCAGCCTCAATTCTCTTGAATCCATCTGGTATATATTTAAGTTAATATTCTAAAATATTGCCTTAATATGCACTGCTCCAGAACCCTCAGTGACTCCCCTTGGTCTCCATGTGAGGTAAGACCTCCTTCCTGGGTTACACAGGGAGTGCCCCCGACTTTGCTCAGCGTTGGCCCCTGTGTGCATGAGAACGTGTGTTCCCGTAGCCATCGAAGCCGGCCGAGGGGCCCTGCTCCCCGAGAACTGGCTCACCCGTCACAGCCCCGGGGCCCCGCCTCTTCCACGAGGCACACTTAACATCTGTCCACACGGACACACGCACCTGCAAGGAAAGGTGGAGTCCACTGCAGCCCGTGAACCCCGCGAGGCGCCTCGCTGGGAGGTCTGAGCCGAGGTGTGAGCAGCCGCCTGACCCATTCTGGCAGCAGCTGGGGGCTGGGCTGCTGTGCGAAGAAACCCGGGTTCCAGGGTCGGAGACCAAACTGCGCTGACCTTAGGAATAACTTAAGTAAATGGTTCAAGCTTATAACTTCGGTGGAATGTGTTTTACATCATTTGGTGACCACGGTTCTCGAGCCAGAAGTGTAGGCGAACTCGGGTGGTGGACCATGGCCCGCGTCGCTCTGCGGAGCTGTGGGTGCGTGCGTTCCCATACGCAGTGCGGCAACAACGTACGTTTTTATATCCAGCTGGTGACCCGGAGAGATCCGACCGCTCAGCGTGGGGGACCGTCTGCCGTCCCGGCCCACGGAGAGCCTGCTGGCAGTGCTCCCCGCACAGTGTTCCCAGCCGCCTGCACCCCGGCTCCCAGAGCTCACGGCGCCGTGACGCAGGGATGTGCACACCGAGGCAGATGGATGCCAGAAGGTCCCTACCTGCACACGCAGGAAATGATCTCTTTTCTTGATTCTCACTCTTGACCAAGGTTATTCTCTTTATCATGTGCAGATTTTATTGAGTGATGCCAAGTGAGGTGAATAGAGCAAAGAATGACAGTGCCGTGGTGATGAAGTGTGCGGCCAGTGTCGCTGAGGCTTTCCACGGAACAAATTGAGTCACATCCACTTCTCATCCATTATTTAGGGGTGATTGGCCAGGCTTGGCTTCTATAGATTTGATAATCATTCAGATGTCCATATTTAATATGTAACATAAATTTCTCATTCGGATGTCGATGGCTCGTCACCGCAGAACAACAGTGCATAAAAGGAGAGGTAATGTATGGATTCTCAGAAATATTTGACATAAATAAATATGTAAAAGGGAGATAATCAAATCTGTTTCTCTCTGCCTGCCAGCGAGCCTTCATGTCAGGCCGGACAGCCCATCTAATACCGTGATTTTATGCAGCTGTATCCTATGAATATCGGCCTGCACACTGGAGATTAAGGCACAGCAGATGTTTCTCTGCAGGCTAGCAAATACATCACCCCTGATAACGGATGACAAATGTTGTTCCATATTGTGTCAGACAAAACCAGAGCTCTTGTAAAACAAGTGTTGCAGCTGGAATGATATTTTAACACAGTTACCTAAGGAGAAGACACACAGACAGTCGCCGGCCACAGCCCGGCCTCCGCGCCCGGCCCGGCGGGAGTGACGAATGAGGCTCTGCGAGGAGCGTCACCCCTCCCAGAGACCACGCGCCCCGGCCTTGCCGCGAGTTTCCAGTTAGGCACCGGTGTCCTTTGCACGGGGGCCCCAGAGCACCGGCGGAAAGCGCACCCAGGCTGCTGGGGGCAGAGACGTGAGGCAACCCCGAATATATGATCAGAATCACTAATCGCTTTATTTACTCCGACTGTCTCAATGGCAGCCAGCTAGATTTATGAGTAACTGAGAGATAAATGTCACTGGGGCAAGACAGGCAAAAAAACGCTCCCTTTTTATGAAATATTACCGCAGGTTAATTAGCAAACGTGGTGGTTACGCGTTGCCGTTTACTTGGGTCACTCCTCTGCTGCGAGCTGTGTTAATGTTACGTCCTCCCCCGAATCTCCACAGAGCTGGGGTAATATTCATTTCTCCCTCTTTACCCATTTGTTTATTAATGCTGTGTCTTTTCTCTCTTCCTTGCCTGCAAAAAAAATAAATTCTCTGTGTAACCTTCACGACCGACAGGCTTCCAGGCAACTCAGCAATTACGAGTTGGTGCGATATTTTTATTCTTTGCCTTTTCAAGGCTGGGCCAGCGACGCCTCTGGGGCCCCAGGACCGTCCACCGAGCCGTGCACTCCGGTGAGTTTGCCGTCTCTTTTGCCGACAAAGACGCCAAGGAAGAAGCAGATAACACGACGCGGCAACTTTCCATCACTTTCTGACTTGTTAATGAACTTTTCCTCACCTCCCCCACTTCCTAGACTTTGCTTTCCAGTTACCGTGTTTTCCCCAAGCAATTCTATACAATGAGACGGTAACAGTTGTTTGTCTGATAAAGCACGTACTATTTAGAACACAGATGTTTGATTATTATTTATTTCTCTCCGAAGCCCACTAATTCAGTCCCAAATGATCTCTTTTTCCCTTTTGCTTAAATTTAATTTGGAATGTATGTTGTTGGTAAGTGACAGACAGTTTAATTATTAATAGGATCCTGTAATGCAATGCGCCATCGTTTTCAACTCTTCGGGGGCCAGAGCGCCAGCACCCCCTTCCTCCCTTATGGTTCTGGGACCTCCGGATGAGTACAAAGGTAATTACAAAATGCACGACAAATCTGCATGTATCGTCTTCTTTCTTCAACATTTGTGCTTGCCTATGACTTTATCAAGTGCCACTCGGCTTGCAGAACAGCCATGAATCAGCGAGGCCTTTGGCGTGTCCCTCTCTCTGGGACCAGGGTATTTATCTATACGTGCTTGTATATCTAACGGTATTTCACACGCAGGCGCACGGACATCACGTCTGCAGACACAGAACAAGAGTTCACCTCAAGCTGCCTGAAGCACGCCTGGAACACTGGTGGGGACACCGCGGTGGACCGCGTGCTTGCACAGAGAGGAAGGGAAAGCCCACCGAGCGTGCCACGTAAAGAAAGCAGTCAGCTGGCTTCCAAGGCTTGTTAGCGCGGCTGGAGCCGGGCGGCGGTAAAGCGACTATGGTTTGATCCCTGTACGGGCCAGTTAGTTTAACAGATGGCCTCCAATCACTGCCGGCGGCCTTGGAATGTGCACCATCGGTCAGCGGAGGCGGGGCCCGCAGGGTGTTTAGGGAGCAGCCTGGCTCTCACCCCGAGCACGGCGGGGCGGGAGGCACACACGCGGTTGGTGACCGTTGGACCGCTCCTCGTCCAGCACTGGTGCCCATGGTTAGAAGGATCAGGGTCCAGTCTCTCGTTCATGGAAACCGGAGCTCCTGAGAGCCCGACGGCTCATCTCTGGATCCCGGGTCGTTTGGGTTCCTGACAAATGCTGTGAAATTAACGAGCCCCCTGCTGACTTAACCTTCCACCAAAACCTCGACCGGCGTCATTCGTGTCCACAGCAGAGGCAGCACTTAGTTTGCTTGCTTCCCGCACTCCCTTTCTGCCCTCTTCCCGAAAGCCAGGAGTGTCGCACGCACTGCAAGGCTAGCACGGCACAGAGGCCGGCGCTTAGTAGGGGCTCAACTAAAACACGACTTCGGAATCGCGGGATGCAGCTGCTTCCGAGCATCAGTTAAGTGCAAATGTCGTGTTTGTGTTGAGGACGCAGAATCAGTGTGAGGAAAAGCCCCAACGATTATCATCACGGTCAGGGCGGGGTAAAGACGACGTCATAGAATAGTACCTGTTTAGGGAAACGGAGCCCGGCGTTTTCTACATACGTGATTTGGGGGCGATTCAGCGGTCATTAAGCCAGGAGCACCCACAGTACTGGGCTGTTGGCTCAGGCTCTGAAGGGTCAGAACAGAGCAGGTGCGCTCAGGGAGGGACCCCAAGCCCAGCCCCGCAGGGGCACCTGGAGAAGACAAGGAGGCCGTGGGGGTGGGACGGCCCGGGTCTCTGTCCAGCTACCACTGCCCGTGGGAAGCGTTGGCTACGGCAAAGGAACGAGGTTGGCTTCTGGATCTTCCGGGGCCTCCAGATGTGTGCTGCCGAGTTAGGTCACCTTTGTAATCTGCTGACTAAATTAAATATCGTTCACAGATGTTTTAAAATTTAAAATGTCACAAAAACCACGGCTACTCTTTGCAAAGGAGGACTCGGAGCTTTAGGGGTATTTGGGTAGCTCTTGATGTGCTGCCTAACTACCAGCAAGTCTTTCTTTATTCCTTCTTGGTCTTTAAAGCTCCAGGTGAGAACGAGAAAGAGAACTATAGACAGGCTATGTTTAAGAGAACGGATTCTCCCTGTCTCCAGGAAAAAAGCATTCGTGACTCAGGGTCGCATGCAGTTTAAAAAACCTCACTCTGACTTCTAGGCTTCCAAGGTCAGGTGTGCTGGTCCTTTTTCTTTTCCTCCTGTGGGAGTGCTTTCTACGATTTTTGAAAAGTGAGCTGCAGTGTCCCTTTGAGGAGTGGCACAGTGTTACCATACTAATTGAATGCCTGGCTAGGGAGGAGGCGAGGAGGGGTGGGGAAGAGGATGGAGGCTCCAGCCACAGGAGGGTGGGCCACCTTGGGTCTAGCAGCTCCTTCCCGCGAGCTGGGTCTCAGAGGGATGGTCTCTGTGTTCTGGGCTGTGAATTGCTTTGCCACCAGTAGTTTGATTCAATACATTTTCCCCCTAACGTTGCTTATTTTTTCCTCTACTTCTGGCATAAAAACAAACAAAAAGCAACACTGTTTAATGAGTGCCTCCTTACCAAGTAATGTTTGATTATGAGAAAAACAACAGAAACCAATTGAATACTGGAGCCAAAGTGCCCTGACTAATTATCCCTTCTTTGAATAAAAAGCCGTAATGAAGGATTATGAATTTGGTTTAATACGGCCACATGAGAATATTGTGCTTTTTTTCCTAACTACCATAGCTAAGTAGAGTTTACAAATATCAAGATTTTTTAAATCCTGTCTAGATTTGCAGTGTGGCTGGGGCAGCGGTGAGCCCTTCCTGACCAAAAAGGCTGCAACCAAATTCTTCTGCAATGGATCCGAGTAAATAGTTATACCAAATCTCTGTTAGCAGAGAAAGGTGTTCAAGAGCTAAAGGAACAGACACAATGTATAGGGAAACCGGTGCTTGCCAAGACTGTAGGGACATGCGCCGTTCCAAGCCCTGGCGCTCGCTGAGACTGTTTCCCGCAGGGCTGATCTCCCCAGAGGGAAGCGTGCAGGCTGTGCCGCGAGAACGGGGGGCTGACGCGAGCATCAGCCTTGGAGAACGGAGCTGTGACCCAGAATTCACCAGTCTCAGTGCAGCTTTGAGGACCTTGTGCGCTCAGCTTCAAACACTGTTAAGTGGATGGAGGGAATAGGGCCAAAACAGAATTTCCCTCAAAAAAATCACTACAAATAATTAGAGCACAGACAGTAGATTTTAAAGGTTCCACAAACACATGATAAATGGATAAACCCCTGACCTATTGTATTTCTAAAATCTTCACATCTGTTATTCTTATTCAAATACATTATATGATTATAGAAACATTCACGACCTATAGCTATTTGAAGGCATATGTAATCACAACCGTAACATTATCAGTTACCTCTTTGAGATGATACGTTACAGCATGTGCGGGCTTGCTGCTTTTTAATTGAGATTACGGAGTCAAATTTGCACAGCCCAGAGGGTCTCGTTCTCAGGGGCTTGTGTTCCCTTAGGTAAACCTCTGCGATACTTTGGGGAGTGGCTTTGTCACAAGCTTCCAGAAGAATTAGCCCTCAGAATGAGGTATTGCCGAGCTGAGCTTTCTCCTGCCGTCTGAAGCCACGTCTGCACTGGGAAGCACCGGGACACACAAAACACGTGTTTCAGACACCCTGTGGCTCGTAAGCCCTCCCCACGCAGAGTCCACATAGATAAAAATGCACAGGCAAATTCAGATTGTACTCCTTGATCTTCCATTCACCTGGAACATAAATGACACAGTGTCTGGAGTCAAGAGAGGCGTGTCCTGCCCCAGCCCTTCCATTTCCTTCAACGCGTCCGTAAGCTGGAGTCCTGCAGAGGCCGGGGTACTTGGTAAATGAAGACCAGCTCCTCGTCGTCAAATGCACCTGTCAGCAGCCGATTTTATTTGTCACAGAATACTCTAAGCATAATGAATATAATGTCATATCTGTGTGGTTAAAGCTATTTTCTGTGAAATTAAACACTAATTTTACTATCTCAAGGTTTTCCTACTAGTATAATCTAAGAATTATGACATAATACATATTTTAACAATCATTTCCATTTGTGCAGCAGATATGTTGAGAATGAATTGTTCTTAACTTCATACCATTTGAATGCAATCTCTTAAATGTGAGGTTTTCTTCTGCTCTTTTTACTTCATTATACAAAGCTGAAAATCAAAGTGACTGAACTTCCGCCCTGATATATATATGTGTATATAACGGGGGCGCCTGGGTAGCGCAGTCGTTAAGCGTCTGCCTTCGGCTCAGGGCGTGATCCCGGCGTTGTGGGATCGAGCCCCACATCAGGCTCCTCCGCTATGAGCCTGCTTCTTCCTCTCCCACTCCCCCTGCTTGTGTTCCCTCTCTTGCTGGCTGTCTCTAACTCTTCAAAAAAATAAAAATAAAAAAAATCTTAAAAAAAAAAAGATGAGGCCTCATGAACATGAAATAGAGCCTCAAATCATATATATATATATATATATATATATATATATATATATATATATATATATAAATAAAGCGGGTGAGTAAAAGGAGAAAACAATGGTTATCTTCCAACACACGCGGACGCCAACCCATAGAATGTTCTGTTGTACGAGTACCCTTTGTCGTACGCTGTGTCACGTTGGTGGATTATAAGTAACCGAGTGTGGGCACACGTACAGGTCACAAGCATGGCCCCAGACTGTGCCCAATGGGTGGACATTTTTCAGAAAATAGCGTATTCAGAAGGTTCCTTCTGACTCTGCTTCTCACGACTCATGTGACCAGTGACACCACCCCGCTGGCCTTCAGAGTCTGCATTTCTGATGAAGGAAATAAAGTAACACATTTTCAGTGTGTTGTATGTATAAAAACAGAATGTGCGAACCAATGTCTATCCATGAAATGTCCACAATTAGGTAAACTTTCCCACTGACTTTGAAGAACTTCCCAAGTATGCCTTTGTCAGTTTTGGCAAAATCAAGATGGCAAAGGGGAGAGGGTCATCGTCCCTGGTGATCTCCCCACTTCCCCACTGAAAACACTGGGGGGACAGATTAAATCATTGCATTATATGAGTTTTCCAAGTTTGATTTTTACTTTCCAGTTCACTGATAATGGGAAATCTTAAGCCATGTAGAGGGAATGAACTCTTAAATGATTTTCTGACCCAAGTTTACTGATTTTGCCATTCCCATTAAACTGGGACTATTAGCCTCTTTGCATGACGAAGGGCCTATTTCAAGGAACGGAGCATCCTGCTTCACTTGCCCCGCTGTGAAAATGGAAAATAGGAGCCCCACCTCGTAAGCAGGTGGCGAGGACACTGGCTGTCTCAGGGTGAGGAAGGCCCCATCGTGTATCTCAGGTGTGCTGGCTTGTCTGCAATGGAAGGTGACAGGGTCTTACGCTTTGGAATTGGATCTTTAAAAAATAAATTTGCTCTCAATTTGTAAGGTGTTTTTATTATGACTCATGGTGAAATACAGAAATGTTTCCAGTCAGAATGGAGGAGATGCTGATGGGGAGGCAGAAGTGAAGCACCTGTGGTGGACCAGCTCTGTGATCCTGGACCAGCCTCATGAACTTCCCAGACCCCGGGCTCCCACCTGCGCGAGGCTCCCGTCGCGTGTTGTCTGTCATCACGCCCCCGTGCCGGCGGGCAACTCCCAGAGGTCAGGCCTTCGTCAGAGGTCGATGTAAGGTACAGCCTATTGCTTTCCAGTTTACACCACCAGGCTTGCCAAGACCCGTGACTCTCGGGATTCCTGTCTGACGCTCCACGCGGTGTCCTCCTGCTGATTGTTTACTCTTTGATGTCCTCAAAGATCCGTTGTCTCACGGAGCCATTCCAGGATCTCTACTCGCTGTTCCAGCTCGTTGATGAACAGGGAGAACCGAAGGACTGCGGGAGGGAAGACACTGTTCTTCAGGAAGCAGAGTTTGGGAAGGAAGCGAATGGCTGTGGGGACAGCCGCCACCAGGGCTGTGCGTGCCGCTGATCTTACCTCACTTGCAGGATGTTTGGGGAGACTTGGTCACGTGGTCTCCCACCCCTCGAACGTCCTTGGTGCTTTATTTGTCGTGTGGGTGAACCCAGAGGGAGACAGGTGATGGTTCCCCACCAGCCCATAGCGATCACTGTCATTGTTCCATGATGCAAGGGCGGGTGGGGCCACACACTCTCACAGCCCAAGTGTCCTGGAAACGGGCAGCCAAGCCCTCCCGGAAATCTCACATCTTTCCAGGAATTAAGTCTCATGTCAACAATGATTCAATCTCAAAAGTAAAGTATCTTCCCGTGAAACCAGTCACTTAGCCAGCCGTCTGGAGGCGTTCGTGGTCATTTTCATGTTCCATCTCAACTCCTCCATTTTTCCTTCCCTCTTTCCTCCTGCCCTTTGTCACTGATGGACTCACCAAACCCTTGATAACTTGGAGCCTCTCTGTCTAAACTGACTCCTTACGTGGCCATCCCTGTCATGGGGGGATCGGGACACTCCCTACACCTGCCGTGGGTCCTCAAAGGAAACGGAAACCATGGCTCTTCTCTGCTCTGAAGTGTTGCCTCTTCTCCTGACTTGCTCCCTCTTTTGGATTCTGGGGTGAAATAAAGACACGAGAACGTCAACAGAGTCCTGGGCTCTGTCGCAAAGGATGGTGTAAAGTCAGCAATGCGACTCGTGCGGCTCTGCAGGGGAATGTGTGCAAACACGATCACGACAGCTTCTGCAGCTCAGGGAGTGTGCCCCGACCAGGTAGGCACCCCCGTGGCCCCCTGGTCGTGGGAATGCAATGCCGGACTCGCCACCATAGCGGGTCTGGTGGGCCCATGTGGCGGCTGAGCCCTTACCCCTCCTCATCTCAAACGTGTGCTCAGACCGAGAGGTCTCTGCAGTGAAGACGTTCCCTCTAGAACCCTCAGGTTACCCCCCTGAATGCTAAGTGTTGTGGGGGCACTCTAGAGATGAAACCAGAGCCACTCACACCCCCGCCTCGTCCCTCTGTTGACAGTGATGCCCTTCTGTGAGGCTACATAGAATGGAAATAAACAAGGCCCGGGCGGGTCTCCAGCGCACGGTAATGGAGCAAGTAAGTACTTTTCGAGGCGTTGCAAGACAAACCACGTGCTTAATAGCAATAGCTGGGCTATCGTAAACGTTCTGATAACTCAGAATTACTAGAAGTAACAGTCTGAAGTACGGATGTGTAAGAAATTTGATTTATGACTTTTATTCCAAGAACATGCATCTAAACTTCTAACATATAATATAAATCTCATTAAAAACAACCAGTCACAAGAAAACCCTGCTGGTTTCTCCTGTTTTGGGGTCATTTTAATCCTTAAAGTGGTAAATGTAAGCGGAATATTATTTTAAATTAAAATATATTCAGGGGGCGCCTGGCTGGCTCAGTCAGTAGAGCACGTAACTCTTGATCTTCGGGTTTGAAGTTCAAGCCCCATGTTGGGTGTCAAGCTTACTTTAAAATGAAACCTTTAAAAAAAAAAAAAAAAATATATATATATATATATATATATATATATATATATATATATATATTCAGGGAAGATTAGATTCCCAAAATCATGGAGTGGTTATATTCTATGCACCGACTCTCTTCTTCAAGTTGCAAATTTGCAATGGCAAGGAGCAGATGGCTAGAGTCGGCCGGGCAGGCAGGTCGAGGAAGGTGCAGCGGTCACACGAGGTTCTCCTGGGGGCCCGTGTTCGCGAAGATCATGATGAGTTCAGATATTTCAAAAAACAAACAAACAAACAAAAAACCCCTTTTCTTCCTGCACCAGTCGGGCCCCTGACTACGAAGCCTCAAGGTTTCCTCCACTAGCTCTCACGTGAACCGACAGCCTGTAGTTCTTCAGGATAATTCAGTTTTCTGACACACGTGTGGGCTTGGCAGGTTCCAGGCAGCATTCTCCACTTCGTACGCGTCCTTGCTCGTGGATATGTTCTCGATGATGACGGTAAGAGCGATAAGGTCTGTAGCCACACTGGAGAAGAGATGGAGAAGGTAGGAAAGGACTTTCTCTAAACAAATGTCAAATATTACAGAGTAAACACCTGTGTTTTTATCTAGTGGAAGAGAACAAATGTTCATTATCTGAATTTAAAATTCTGTTAGAATTTTAATTTCAAGAACTATACAAATGACCTTCTTTTTTTCACTTTTGATCAGAATGGTTCAAAACTGAATTGCTTCCTTTTGTAAACACAGAAGGAACTTCCATCCCTCCAGCTGAGGCACCCTTAGGACAGGGGTCAGATTTTATCTTTAAATTGGTCACACTGGTTGACTGATATGTTGTAGAGAAATATCAGTTGATCCATTTTTCATATTTTAAACCAGTCACTGACATCCCCCGTGACAGTGGCATTATTGGGCAATGTTCTGGGGATGAAATGGGCGAGCTCGGAAGCAGATCTGCAGTGAATGTTAGATCTAATTTTCATGGATGGACATAGATTGGACAGTTTATTCTCAGGCAAATTCCAAATGCAAATTGCATTATAATCTCCCTTAAGGATTTTGTTTCTTAATGGTTCTCTTCCCTCCTCAGCCACCCACTGCTGGTGACCCAGATCTCTTCATCTAGAATGAGCTGTCCTCTGCAGAGGAAGTGATGCTCTGGCGACGGGTTTATACCGAACCGTCCACACCCCCACTTTTGGCTCCTGAACGCCGAGGTGCCTCTCAGACGGACTAGGGTAGGGTGAGGTGCACCTGCTGATGATTTGTGCACCCACATTTTCCCAGCCTGGAACGTGCTAGCCAGCCCGGGGACTGTGACCCGTGACCTCACCAGGTCACCCTGTAAGACACACTTTAGCCCAGCAGCCTTCACGGTATGTGCCCATCAAGGGACCGTCGCATCGAGAGTCAGGGCTGTTTGGAACAAGGTGGAGGGAGCACATGAGAGCTGAATTCTGTCTGGAAACCCCTGAACACCGAATTGAAAGAACATGTAACTTACAATAAAGCAGTGAGGTGAATTTTAGTTAGGGGGCAGGAAACCCCCACTTGGACAGTTTTGTGAATTTAATTGATTCTAAGTCAAGCCACATATTGACAATAGAAAAAAAGTCAGATTAGCTAATAAATTACCACATCTTAACCTACAAGTGGATGTCCTAATGGTGGATATATGTTCAAAAAAAGACAGCTGACCTCTACACACAGTCATCCCGTGTACTCTCGAGTGAAGGGCAATTCTTCCTGAAGGGTCATGGGGAAGACTTTCTCCTTCTGTCTATGAATGCGCGGACAAGGGTCTCCCCTAGCTCAGGTCACAATAATAGAGCACACTGGCTAATAGGCGTAGTGTAGCTGGAAGGGAATCAAGGCGAACAGCTCTTTCCCTTTCCATCCAGGCTGGAGGCAGATACGACCTGGAGCCAGCTCGCCGGTGCCTCCTCCCGCCACCCCTTCCTCCTGAAGTCCGCTGAGCAGGGAGGGCGCGACCGGTTTCCGGGGCCACTCTGCTCTTGAGCTTCCGTGATGCTCTGTGTCTCCCCTTCCCCCACCCCCTCTTTTTTCGGTCAGATCAGCTTGGCACAACCAGCACAAACAAACTTTGTTAACGGCTTTAAACTTGGAAGGCTCGCTTTTTAAATATTTGCCGCTACATAATTGAAACAGCTGTTTTAATGAGGTACCTACTGTCATCATTTTACCCCGGCTGAGCTGGGTGACAACAAAGCAGTAATAACGAATTCAATAATAATTAACTCGGGTCATCTGCTCATCTGTCACGGCCCATCAGCTTTAGGGAGAAAAATCCCAGTGAACTTCTCTCTTTTGTGCGCTTTCCAAAACTCTGCAATAAAATGCTCAGAGAGGACTCTAGGTAGCCCTTCAAAAGTTCTAAGCAAACTGGTAAGTAGGTTAATTAAATTTTATGCATGTTTAAATGCTAATGATTACATTCCTGACATTACAGTGTAATCTGATATGGGGTGATGTCATGCAAGCAGTGGTTTTAGTGCCTAAACACAGCTCCATCCCCACGCCAAGCGGCAACGCTGCATCATTTATCCAAGGGCAGGACGTTGACAGCTCTGGAAAGCCAGGTTTTCGCTCAGGTCCCTCAACTTGTCTGATGCATGTTAATCAGGGAAGTCACAGGAAACAACTGCTCCAAACCCAGCAGCAAACCAGGGGGGTCATCGCAAGGTCCGCTCTTTGATGCTCCGCTTCTAAATTCATACTCCTAGCGCTGTGGGGTAAAGAAGCATCCTGCTTGCTGCCCAGGAGTCTAAAAATGAAAGCGAGGTCACGTTCTCTGCTCTAGTCCAACACGTTCACCTTCTGCTCTGCCCCCCACCCCCCCCACCTCTGCTGCTACAGCATTTCACACGACTGTCGAGATTTTCCAGCAAGAAAAAGACACAGACGCAGCAGCTTTGGGCGTTTATGAAGATGATACGCGGGTAACAATTCTGTAGACGAATGCTGCCGATTCCCGTGTAGGACAGGGGCTGCTTCTCCAACGGTCCCGGCACCGGCATCCTCCGGGAGGTGTTAACATGAAAATCGTGGCCCTGAAGGTCTGGGTTCCAGCCCGAGAGTCCGCACTTAGGACAAGCTCCCAGCTGAGGCTGATCTGGGAGGAAGGCGGACCCTGGTGTGAAGACTCGTGAGAATAACGTTGGCCACTTCTGGACAAAAGGAAGCAGAAAATATGAGACAATTATTCTACAACGTGGGGCCTCCTTTCTCCACTCAATTCATTTTTCATTAATGATCTTCATAGTTTTTAACAAAGATACACAGAACTCCTGTTATCTGGGTAAGGGCCTGATTCTGCACATGTTATGCTGTCTGACAAGCAGCAATCTGACAGGAGACTGGGGTCTTTTATGTTCATTGTGAAGCTAATTTTTATACTTTCCGCTTTTCTTCTAAACGAAGCTTAGCTGATAGAGCATTTTGCTCTTTGGAATTATGTAAAGCAGAGACTACAATATATTTAAAATATTAGACATTCAATCAGAGCATAACAGCACTACTATTACAGCTAATAATAATTACAGTAATAAAGGAGCTGTATCGTTGTAGTGATACCACGGAGATCGGAACATGTTTCCCATTCTTGAATTGAGACTCTGAAACTCTTTAAAACACAAAAGGGAAGGGTCCTATTGCATTTCTAAGTTTGGTCATATCTTTTAGGAGCTCGATTTTGCTCCACATTTGAGAGAACTAAATCTAATAGCACAAGCAGAATGTCTTCTGATGTAAACAGTGAAATTTCAATGTTTTCCAAATTGGTAAGTTCTTGCTGATATCTCAGCATTATGTTGGATTATGAAGGAAAGTTCACAACTCAAAACCAAACAGCCCACATACTGCTAAATGCTTGATTCATAATGCAATTTTCCAC
Organism: Ursus arctos; assembly: GCF_023065955.2. Lineage (NCBI taxonomy): Eukaryota > Metazoa > Chordata > Mammalia > Carnivora > Ursidae > Ursus > Ursus arctos. The sequence continues at coordinate 1,601,016 of NW_026622841.1, forward strand.
AAATTAAGCATTATTGCAATGTAGGGTTTTTTTTTTCCCTAATTTTTTTCTTGCAGAATAGTCAGCTCAAGCCTTCTGTGCATTCGGTTTGAACAAGGATATTTAAGACGAGCAGCACCAGCAGGGAAAACGTGTGGCCAAATCCCCAGTCACTAGTAAAGAACCCCCATCCCCATAGCTCTGCTTCCGGATACACCAAAAAAGACCTTTGAAATTCCCAGTGTGTTCCAGTGAGCATCAAAATGGGGACGCGGCAGGAAGCCCACGCACACACCTTGGCTGGGAGTTCTACTGTGTGATACTGTCTGCTGACTTCATCAGCTTTCTTGAAGAGGTTCAGAAGACTAAGTAGTTTTGCATTTCAACATTAGCCCAGGAAAAAAAAAACAAGTGTGAAGTGACAAGCATTGTTTCCTTGCTCTGTGCAGAAACAGAGGAAGGTCTAGTTTATTCTGGGCTCATATTTTCAGCTTCAGCAACACCAAACCAGTTAGAAAGCCTGAGACTGTTAGCTATTTATGTAGCACTCGGGCAGATTCTAGGGAGTACGGTATCAGCGATGAGGGGCTAGGAGATAAACGAAGCCTCACTGTTCAGAAGAATCCACATCGAACGCGTACGTGTAAGACCTCAAGCTGCAAAACTCTCAGGAGAAAACGGAAACAGCTTCATGACAGTGGACTTGGCAATGATGTCTTAGGTACGACACCAAAGGCACAGGCAATAAAATAAATAATCACATTGAACTTCATGAAAATTCCAAACTCTTGTACGTCAATGGGTGCTCCCAAGAGAGGGAACAGGTAACCCCTAGAATGGGGGGAAGCATTTGCCAGAAATATTACTATCCAGAGTATATAAAGTACTTCCACAACTCAACAATAAACAATCCAGATGGAAAATGGACAAAACACGTGAATAGCTCTTTGTGTAAAAAGATACATAAATGGCTAATATCAGCACATGAAAATGCACTCAATATTCCTAATCATTAGAGAAATACAAATCAAAACCATGAGACACCACTTCATGTCCAAGATATGAAGAAGGCTCTTCCTACAAATGAGAAAGTGTTGGAGAGGATGGGGAGAGCTTGGGACGTCTGCGTTCCTGGTGGGAGGTGAAGCCGTGCAGCTCTGCTCTAGAACACGGTGGGGCAGCCCCCCCAAATTACACACAGCGTCACCACACGATCCAGAAATTCCGCGTCTGAGGATTCACCCAATAGAACTGAACGCAGGTATTGCAGCCGACATTTGTGAGTCCTCACAACAGCCGAAGGGCAGACACAACCCCAGGTCCACGGACTGAGGACAGATAAACCAACTGTGGGTCTACACAGTGGATTATGATTCAGCCTTAAAAAGGAGAGCGAGCCGTTGCTTCATGCTTCCGTGTAGACGAGCCTGCATGTACGTGCACACCCATCCGCTCCAGCACCGTCTCTCCGTCGTCTGCGGTGGTCGGACACCCCACAAGACGCGCATGAAACACAGGCGGAGCGTGGCCCCGGCCCTCAAAAGTTCCAGGGAAGCCGGAAAAGCAGTCAGTTAAGCAAAGAAATACAGCACAGTCCTCAGACGTAGCGCAGGATCCCAAAGAGAAGAGCTTCACCATTGAACCAGCACCCGTGCATTCCTTCGTCCGCCCGACAACCCGCCCTGCAGCGCCCCGTGTGACCCAGGTCTCTCCTGGGTCACACGGGGGGGCATCTTGCAGAGCACCGGGCAGCAGGAAATACTCCCTTAACGGTGCAACCACGGTGCCCACGTTTCCGCGTCTGAACACACCCAGTCTCTGGTGTGGCTGGAGCCTCGGGGTCAGCGAGCGAGGGAGTGAGCGCGCGCGGTGGTGAGGACTCCTGCCCGGCGGCCATGCAAGCAGCCCTGCCCCAAGTGAGGTCAGCGCTCGCCCTCGCTCCAGTGCCTTTGGAGGAGGGCAGGGAACGCTGAGGCCGGGTGGAACGGGACCCCGGCCTGGTCTTCACGCCAGCTGCAGGAATCAAGCACGACTACCCTCACTGAACAAATGTAGGGGCTCTGAGGGCAGTGACACCCGCTCTCTCCGCACGCCCCGCAGACCAGGCACGTAGCGCCTGTAAATACAGAGTGTGTTCTCAGTGTGAGCCAGATGACACCCGTCCACACAATTTAAATTTCCAAAGTGAAAGTAAACTGTTAAGTTGAAATATTTGTCCATCTAAAGCAGGCCTAAGTAGGCGACGCTGATCGAAGGGGTGGGACGGAAGCTTTCCCCCAGTGTCCTGATACTCGTGGAAAAACAGGGACCAGCTCTGGCAAGTGTGTCTGCTGCCCCGTCCGGCCCCCACATGAACTGCCCGGGGACAACCGCTCTCTGGACCCTGCTTACCTTTCAGAAAGTCACGTCTCGTGTGTGTGTGTGTGTGTGTGTGTGTGTGTGTGTGCGTGTGTGCGTGTGTGTGTGATAGCGTGCCCGCGGGCGCCTCTGTTTCTGCCACGGAGGGCATATGTGGACCTGCCCCCGTCATTTCCACAGCCCTGCGCGCGCGGCTCTCGCAGGAATTCCGAAATCAGAGTGCTCTTTCCCGGTCAAATCTGCGAAGCAAGAGATAAATAGGCGTGATCACGGCACTGCCTCGCGGGGTCGCGCCGAGTTTACCCGATTCCTCACCCTCGCGGCCGAGCCCTCGCGTCCGGCGCCGTCCGTGCTGCTCGAGGCGGGGTGTGCAAACGCCCGGCTCCCAGCTCGTGGCAAGGACAGACCCATGCAGGGGACGTGTTTCGAAACCTCCGTGGCTATTTAAGAGAATGACTGAAGTAATACATGCAAAACAAAGAAAAATCAGCCTTCTGTTTCAGTGCTTTCAACGTTCTTTCTCCAGTAGTTCACTTTATTACTTTATTCTGTTTTATAAAGATGCTGGCCAACGATGCACTGGGCCGGGGAGGATGGCCCTTCACCACGGGTTGCTTGAGAAGCACGATACTCACCTCCTTATTGCGGGGGCTTTAAACGGCTTCAGCAAACTGAGCTGCCCAAGCCGCCCCACTGCCCCAAATCCAGCTGGCACCGTCCACCCCCATCCTTCCACCATGTTCCATTGGCACAGAACGACTTCCTCGCGTGCCCTCACCCTGCTCCTAGATGTCAGCTTCTGTGCCGAGATGCACTGCAGCGGCCTGAGGAGGGCCACGGGTTCTCAGAATGTCTTCCCTTAGTCTTGGGTTTGGGGCAGCTTGGTCACAAGAGAACACAGCTGTTTCTGGGCCTGGACAGCTTCCACTTCCCGCTTCCTGGTCCATGTGCTCTTAGAACCAGCAGTGGGACCATGAGACGCCCCCTCCCCCCCCCCACCTGGGGAAGAGACAGCACAGGTGCTGCAGTGACAGCCCCACCTGAGCCCCAGCTGAGAGCCAGGGTGGACGGCCAGCCCCGGGAGTGGGCTGGCCCCGTGGAGCATTCAGAGGAACCAGACCCAGCCTCAGTGACATTGCCACTGCATTCGAGATCTTGCAAACTTGAAACCCCCCTTGGGTCACTCAGTTCCCCAGACTGGGAGGCTCAGTAGCGACTTTCCGAAGCCTCACAACTTTGGGGTGGGTTGTCACACCTCAGTGGGAGGCCAGAACACCTGTCCTTCTTCCTCATCCAGAGTGGACACTCCATCTCTTAATTCCCAGTGTTTGCCGACCACAGTGTTCACTGGGACTTATATTCTGGTTGCATCACTGCAACACAGACCCTATACATTAAAAAGAACTGAAGAAGAGAAAACTTACTCTCTCTTTCTTTACAGTCCGAGTTCTTAGCACACTCATCTTCATAGTGTTTGCTGATTTGTTACTTAAAACTCGATCACAGCTATAAATATTAGGAATGAAGCATAAGACTTTGTGACTGGGAGAAACATCCTTGCAAATATGAAAAGTCCCAACTCAGAGCACCGGACGAATGCCTACAAGCCTCAAAGGCATTTGGAGATATTAAGTTTGGGGCCATGATGGACCTTCCTCATGTTGGGCGAAAATATGGGCAACTTAAGGAACAAATGGTGTGTTTCCTCCTAAATATTTATGTATACTCACTTAGAGCTAGGATGGACTGATTCCACCAGGAGCACCCTACGGAGGATTAAAACAGACTGAGGAACTCACCTAAAGTTATACGATGAACAGCTGGAGGCTTGGAATGCAGGCTGTGGAGCGTCGGATGCCCGCGGGGACATGAGCTGTCCAGGTGCCAGGGACACTTCATCCTCTGTGAGTTTCCAGCTTAGTCACTTGGGTAACTTGTAAAATGCCACGGCCGTTGTTGTAAAGGACTGGCGAGAAGTTTCTTGGCGAAGTTATATGTAGCAGAGGAGCAAAGATGCAGTACATTCCATAAGTTGAAAACGCAGGAGTTGAAGTGTAAGTTAGACGGAGGATTTGTGATTACATAAAGAACTCATATATGCAAACAAGGTGAGTTGTATCAGCAATGTTTTCTCAACTGTCATTAGTGAAAGTGTCTAAATATTTTAAAAAGTAGCATCGTTTTAGCATTAGGTTCAAATGGTAACCCAAGACGAGGTGAGTGTGTGTGATCTATTAGAAACGCTGCCGTAATGAATAGGTACACGTTTAATTAGCATATGAATTGTTTGCATGGAAGTGTAGTCACTAAATGACTAAAAATAGTTTGTGCTCTGAAATAGGGGGCGTCTCCGCTGGGAAGTCACCCTCAGAATCGGCGCAGGAGTCTTCTTCCCGGAAAAGGGACACAAAGGGCACAAAGACGCTGTGCCATGAGACCCCAAAGTTGGGTGCTGGGGCTCAGATCTGCCTGGTCTGTAGTCTGCACTATCACAGGCTTGAGTGCGCCTGCAGCCCTACTGTGCTCTGGGACCTGCGGGGGCACTTCGGGGACAGACACCCACCCCACTCCCCAGGATGTCTCTCCAGTTGCTCCGTGGTGAGGCTCAGGACTCTTGTTTTTATTTTTTATTTATTTATTTATTTTTTTTTAAAGATTTTATTTATTTATTTGACAGAGATAGAGACAGCCAGCGAGAGAGGGAACACAAGCAGGGGGAGTGGGAGAGGAAGAAGCAGGCTCATAGCAGAGGAGCCTGATGTGGGGCTCGATCCCATAATGCCGGGATCATGCCCTGAGCTGAAGGCAGACGCTTAACCTCTGTGCCACCCAGGCGCCCCAGGACTCTTGTTTTTAAAGCTCGCAAGCTGACTCCAATCGCTTCTACAGACAACAGGAATGGACCCTTGGATCAGACATTTTCTATAATGAGGACTTCCAGCAATTAACCCAGAGGATTTCTTCAGATTGCATGGCAAATGTAGTGACGAGCACTCTTCGTCTCAGTGGAGAATTTGGGGGTCCCCCCCTCAACTCAGGATTTGGTTTGAACAATTCTAAGCACATTTTCTTAAGAGTTGCCTTTGGAGCAATAATATTTTCGGACATGCAGCCGTGTGATCGTCGTTTCCAACAAGGATGGGGTTTGCTCTCAGAAACGGGGCATGAGCAGAATGCTATGTTACTCCGCACAGTGAGTCAGGATTTAGAAGTCGCGGTGTTTGGCTGGGATTACATCAACGGAACAAATCCAAAGCGGTCTGTTGGCGGTGTCTGCGGGTGGAATAGGGACCGACGGTGGGCCCCGGGCTGGGCTGGCGGAGCCCAGTGAGACAGGTGGGCATCACCCACTGGTGTTTTGCGGGAGCCAGAGGAGGGACACTAGTTTACCCACTGTTCTGATCTTCGGAGTTGTAAATTAGAGAGCCAGATGCATAATCTGGGAACTTTTCCAAATTCATTTTCAGAAGAGGTGAAACCTTCAGCCGAGTGGCCGCACCCAAGCAGCACGGGTTATGCCTGTGACGGCACCGTCAGCGGTCTGGCGGGCCAGCCTGGCTCGGCACCGACCTGCTGCCTGAACAGAACAAGCTGTATGTCCTGAAGGCATCTGAACGTTGAGTCACCCGGCTCTCACAGAGTCTCACAGGAATCACTGCTGGATCCCATTCAGAAAGCATTTTAGAACTATCACTCCTCAGGCTTCAGTGTGGACTCCGATCCCCGTGTCCTCACCCCAAATCTTCTCTTCTTGGAGTCATCGTCTTTGTCATTCTTTCTTGATGAGAAAATATCCTTCCTCTTTTTCTGAATTAACCCCTCTAACCCATTACCTTGATTCCATCTTTCCAGCCGTTTCTAAGACCTCGATCCACTACATTTTATCTATCTCTTTTGTAGCTTTTTTCAATTTTCACAATGAATACTTCATATTTTTACCCTTTGTGTACAAATACACAGAACGTCCACTTTCAGCTCTGACATTTAAAGATCATGGAAATTGTCATTTCTGTCCTATAATAAGAAAAAGCTGGGGGGAAAAAAACCCAGATAACCAACAACTTCTATGAACACATCAGAGAACTCGGGTCACAGGGAATCTGCCTCCCTAACATCGGGAGAGAGAGGTGATGCAGAGTGTCAGTGGGGCCTGTCCGCCGACCCAGCGCAGAAACCCTGCAGGTATAAAGCCCAGGGCAGTACAGGGCAGCTCTGTGTGTTGCTGAGACTGAGAGAGACCACACGAGAGTGAGAGTCTCCTGTACTGCAGTCCTGGTGGGACCCTGCACTCACATGACTCTGCCTGCAGGAACCCCCTGAGGAAGGCTCCAAAGTGCCTCTGTCAGGGCAGGGAAGGGATCATGAGGAAACAGTCCCAGTGTTCTCCATTTGGGCACAAAGACTGTCCCCAACATGTGTCCTACCTGGAGTAAGGCCACTTCTCCAACACCCACTGGGATGCGGGGGATGAGGACACACCTGTGAGGATGACAACAAAATAGACCATCCTTCTCCTTGGCACCTGGCATCACAGCAGCCCCCATGTACCAGCTGAAAGGGTGGAAGACCAGACTCCCTGAGGGGGAGAATTAGGGAAGCCTGAAGTCAGCAGGGAGACAGAGACACAGAGCCAGACACATTTGAAACCTGTCAGAGGAAAGCTGGGGAACTTTTATTAATTTCAGACAAAGCCATTTGGAGGAAGGAAAGTCATCAGGGACAGAGGGGGCATTCTATAATGATAAAGTGGTAAATTCTCTAAAAGATAACGATCTTAAATATGTATGCACCTAACAACAAAGCATCAAAGTAAGTGATGCAAAAGCCATGGAATGGAAAGGAGAAATATAAAATCCACTGTTACAGGAGAGGTTCCTACACCCTCACTTAGTAACTGACACATCAAACAGTCAGAAAATCAATAAACATATAGCTTTTCCAAACAGCACTATCAATCAATTCCATCTAATTGCAATCTGTAGACCACTCCACCCAACAAGAGCAGAATACATGTCCTTTTTAAGAGAACATCGGATATTCACCAAGTTAGCTCAAATTCTGGGTCATGAAACACACCATAACATCTTTAAAAAGAACAGAAATCACACAAAGTATGTTTATTGACTGCAGAATTAAACTAGAAATTAATACCAGAAAGATAGCTTGAGAATAGGCAAATATTTGGAGAAAAATAAAACATGTCTATAAAACATGTCAATGAAAAAGATCTTAAAGGATACCTTTAAAAAATTAACTAAATTAAATGAAAATACAACTGAAAATTTATGAGATGCAGCAAAAGCAGCACTTAAAGGAAAATGTATAGCACTAAAAATGTGTATATTAGAAATAAGAAAGACCTAGAATCATAATCTAAGCATCAGGAAACTAGAGAAAAAAATGATTTAAAGCTGAAAGCAAGAAGAAGAAAAGAAATAAAACTTAGAGAAGAAATCAATGGCATTGAAAGAGGTTGGTACAGAAAATTAGTGGAAACATTAGTATGTATTTCTTAAGAAAAGCAGTAAAACTGATGGCGTCTACAACATCTATGCACACTGGCTCGCTGAGCGGGGAGACAGAGACAAGGGAATAATATCTGAAAGGCAGGACAAATGCTGATATACAACTGTTAACTGCTTTCTCTTACCACAGCAACGAACAATTGGAATTTCAAATAAAAATGTCTTTTAAAATAGCATTAAAAAGTGAAACACTTAGCTATAAATCTAACAAAATATGTACAGCATTTATATGTGGAAAAATTCAAAACCGATGGAAGAAATCAAAGCTCTAAGGAGGGAGAGATTTGGGGGAGGGTTGGACCACTCAATATTGTTAAGATGTCAATTATTTCCAACTTGTGCTATAAATTTAATAAAATCCATATTAAACCCCCCAAATTCTACTTTGTAGATTTCAATGAACTTATTCTAAAGTTCATGTGAAGGGCTTCATGGTTTCCTGGGCAGGGACTCCCGCGTGGGAGCCGTTGTGGGAACCAGTGCCTATAGACAAGCAATGAGTTCCAGAGGCTCAAGTCAGAGACTTGAAAACTCCAGGGGGACCCAGTGATAGAAGAATTGGCACATCAGTAGGAGATTTCCCTCCAGGAGTTCAACCAGATTCCCTCAATAAATATCAGAGAAGAACCCCCTTCGACTTCCATTTTGTAACATGCCAGAGTTGTCTGTTCTTCCTAGCAAGGTCTGGACACAGGGGTACTAGTTAACACAGGGAAACTACGTGTCAGAGTCTAACTGACTGGCGAGATGGGAAATGCCCAAGTCCAGCTCCTTCCAGCCATCCTGCTCCACGTAAGGGCGAGAACACACCTGAGGAGCACATGTGAAGTCCCCGTCCTGATCCTAAGACTACAGACACTCTCCTCCCCACACTCACCACCACACCACACCACGGAAGACCCACTTACAGCAGTTCTCTCTACCCAGTGCCTCACACTCAGCTATCAAGAAAGAACAGAAGGCTCACCAAAAGGCAAGAAACACCATCTGAAGAGACAGGGCAACATCAGAACCAACATGGCAGGGAAGTTGGAATTACCAGACTGGGAATTTAAACACAACTATGATGAATATGCCTAGGGCTCTGTGCATGAAGTAATCAGCATGCGAGAACAGATGGGCAGTGCGAGTGGGGAGATGGAAATCCTCAGGAAGAGCCAAAATTAATGTAAAGATAAAAAACACTATAACAGAAATGAAGAATGCCTTTCATGAACTCATTAGCAGACTGGACACAGCTGAGGAAAGGCTCCCTAAGCTAGAGGATGTATCAATAGAATCCATGTGAGCCAAAAAGCTGACAGAACAAAGACTGAAAAAAAGCAAGACAGAACATTCACGGACTGTGGGGCAGCCTATTGGGTGCAACGGCCGTGATGGAAACACCAGAAGTAGAAGAGAGAAGGGAACAGAAGGAACATTTGAAACAATAATGGCTGAGAATTTCCCCCAAGTTAATGTCAAACACCAAACCAGAGACCCAGGAGGCTCAGGGGACACTAGGCAGGTTAAGTGTCCACAACACCATACCTGGGAATATCATTTTCAAACCTTAGAAAATCAAAGATCTAGAGAAATTACCAAAAGAAGCGAGAGGAAAAGCCCATCTCACCCATGGATAAATAAATGAGGATTAAATCTGACTTCTCTTCAAAAACAATCAAGCAAGAAGACTGACGAGTGACATTTTTGAAGTATTTAGAGAGAAAAATGACCCTGAGAAATTATCCTCTAACAGTGATGAAGAGATAAAGACTCTGAGAAAACATTTGTTTCCGGTAGAAATTTCTTGCAAAAATGCTGAATGAAATGATTTAATGAGAAGGAGAATAGTATAGGTCAGATACTGAGATCTGTAGAAAGCAAGGGGGAGCCTCAGAGAAGAAGGAAGTGAAGGTAAAATAGAAACTTTTATTTTTCTTATTCTCAGTCGATCTGATACATACGGTTTGTTCAAGAACACCAACGATGCTCATGATTATACATGCTCACGTAGGAGCTGGGACTTTGTTAAGCAGGGCCCTGGAGTTCCTGATGGTGAGCTGCCCGTTCAACTGAGACCACGAGGAGACGGAAACACAGGAGTTCATCCCGTGTGGGTCCTGGAGGAGGTCCACGGCACGGCTCCAGCAGCCGCGTGGAGAGGGCAGCGCAGGGTGCAGGCCGGGCGCTTGGTGGGACGAGGACACACACCTGTATTAGGGTCAGTGGGTGGAGTGCTTTGGTGTTGGGACAACTGGACAGCCACACGCTGAAAGAGAAACCTAGACACAGACCTTACGATCGTCACACAAATTAACTCGACATGGCTCCAAAACCTAGACGTAAAATGCAAAATTGTAAAACCCTAGAGATCACAAAGGACCTTCAGGTGACCTTGGGGTGGCAATGGCCTTTTATAAACAACCCATGAAAGAAAGAACTGGTAAATTCATTAAAATTAAAAACTGCTCTGAAAAAGACAATGTCGAGAGAATGAGAAGACACGCCACAGACTTGGGAGAACATATTTACAAAAGACACATCTGATCAAGGACTGTTACCTAAGTATACAAAAAACTCTTAGAACTCAACAATAAGAAAATGATTAGATTAATAAGCATGCCAAAGACCTTAACAGAGGGCATAGCAAGGAAGGTATGCAGACTGCATATGAAAATACTTCCACATCACATGTCACCAGGGAAATACAAATCAAACCACAAGGAGACACGACTGCACACGGATGAGAACGGCCCGAATCCAGAGCACTGACCGTGCCCGGCGCCGTGCGGGTGGGGAGCAGTGGGACTTGCACTCGCTGCCAGTGGGGATGCAACGCAGTGCAGCCGCTGAGGAAGACAGTCTGGAGCTTTCTCACAAAACCAAATATATTCTTACCATGAGAGCCAGTAATTTCACTCTTTGATTTTACCCAAAGGAGTTAGAAACTATATTCACACAAAAATCTGTACACAGATGTTTAAAGCAGCTTTATTAATAATTGCTAAAACTTGGAAGCAACCACGACATCCTTCAGGAGGTGGCTGGACTGATAAACTGTGGTCCTTCCAGACCACAGATGGAATATTATTCAACAGTAAAAAGAAATGAGCTCTCCAGCCACGGGAAGACATGCAGGAACCTTGAATGCGTATTACAAAATGAAAGGAGCCAACCTAAAAAGGCCACGTGGGGTATGATTTCAAATATGTGACATTCTGGAAAAGGCAAAACTATGGAGACAGTAAAAGGATCAGTGGCTTCCAGGGTTTAGAGGGAGGGAGGGATGAACAGGCAGAGCACAGAGCATTTTTAGGGCAGTGACACTACTCTGTGTGATCCCATCAAAGTGGACACATGACATTCCACATTTGTCCAGACCATAGAATGCACACCACCAGGAGTGAGCCCTAATGTAATCTATGGACTTGGGTAATAATGATGTGTCTGTGTAGGTCCAGCCATTGTAACAAATGCACCACTCAGGTGTGGATTGTTTTTTTTAAGATTTTATTTATTATATGAGGGGGGAGGGGCAGAAAGGGACAGAGAGGGATAAGCAGACTCCATGCTGAGCATGGATCTTGACGCAGGGCTCAATCTCAAGACCCTGAGGTCATCATCTAAGCCGAAACCAAGAGTCAGACTCTCCGCCCCTGACTGAGCCACCCAGGGGCCCCTCTGGTGGGGAAGCTGACGATAAGGGAGTGTGTGCTTCTGGGGGGTGGGGCAGCTGTGGGAAATCTCATATCCTTCCCCTCAGTTTTGCTGTGAACCTAAATCTACTCGAAAAAATGAAGTCTTAATTTAAAAAGTATTAAAGGCAAAAGATCTGAAAGAGCTAACAGTACTGAAGAACAAAGTTGGAGAACTTTCCAAAATGTGCTATAACCCTGGAGTAATAAAACTAACAAGGCATCGAGGAAAGAATAGACACAGATCAACAGAACAGAACCAAGAACCCAGAAATGGACCCACATAAATCCAGTCACTTTATGTTTGACCAAGAAGCAAAACGAGTTTAGTTGAGCCAGGATATCTTTTTCAACAAACGGTGCTGGGCAATTGGACATCCATCTATAATCATCATTATCATTGTCTATACAAAGACGTTACACTTTTCACAAAAATTCACATGACAGGTAAGCTGGAATTTTAAAAAAATGTTCGTTTTAATTCAATTCAGTTAACATAGATAAGTTGGAATTTTTAAAATAAGAATTTCTGCTTTGTGAAATATCAAGAGAATCAAAACACCAGCCACAGATAAGATAGAAAGTATTTGATAAATGACTTGTCTCCAAAATATACAAAGAATTCTTAAAAATCAATGATAAAAATACAAACTCCTAAAAAGTTGTCAAAATATCTGAATAAAGACCTTAGAAAGTAGATAACAGATGGCTAATAAACTCATAAAAAGATTAGCATCATTTGATATTATGTAACTGCAAATTACAACACCAACATCCCGCTACACATACAGTAACGGCTCCGATAAAATAACAAACGGACATCACCGGACGGTTGCCAGTGGACACGCGGCCCCACGGGGCGTCTTCCTCACGGCTGGCAGGAGGGCAGCCCGGTGCAGCCCCTGGGGAAGACAGCTTAGCAGTTTCTTACAAAACTAAACAGAATTTTACCATATGATCAAGCAATTGCACTTACAGTATTTACCTAGTTGCTTTTAAATTGTATGTCCACAAAAGAAACCCTTCACATAAATGTTTACAGCAGCTTTATTCATAATCGCCCCAAACTGGAATCAATCAAGATATCGTACCACAGGTGGACGGGTCAACAACAAGGGTGCATCCGTATGATGGGGAATTATGCAGCAACAACCAGAAACGAACTGCCAAGCAACACACAGGCACGGTGAGTCGTAGATGCGTGCTACTCGGTGAGAGAAGCCAATCTGAAGGCTTAAATGATCCTATTTAGATGATATTCTGCGAATGACAACTACGGAAATGAGAAGAGGAATCAGTAGTGGAGGTGGAGGGGACAGCTCCCTAGATGAAGCCCAGGGAGTATTTTAGGACAATGAAACTCTTCTCTAGGAATTTGTAATGGGAATACCCAACCCTGTGCATTTGTAAAACCCACGCAACTTCATAGCACAGAATGAACATTTGTGTATGCAACATCTTCAAACATCATGTAGGATCCCAGATGGAATGCAAAATGTGACAAAAATAATTCAACTGTATTACAGATGCACGAAATGACCTCACTGAAAAGAGCGGGGGAAAAGTGCTGGAAACGGCGCTTTACCTCTGTGGTCTTCCTCCTCGAAACCCACAACTCCAGTCTAGTCCTGAGCAAAAACAAAACCAAACAAAACCAAGCAGAGAAAAATCCCACCCAAGAGTCATTCTACAAAATACCAGATCCATAATTCACAAAACCGTCAGATTTGTTAAAAAAAAAAAAAAAAAAAAGGACAATCTGGGAAACTGTCACAGCCAAGATCAGCCAAGGAAGACATGATGATGACCTTTATTAATTAAATTTTTCCTAATTTTTTAAACCAATTTTAAATGTAATTTAGTAAATGCATGTATAAAATTTTCAGCGACTGCCTCTATACTGATTTCTGCATAGTTATCAGGAATCAAATTATGCACCGAATGTTTTTGTCACTTTTTAAAAATCAGATTTTCTCTTTTTATGATCATGTTTTGGTTACTTATTTGCTATATTTGATTATTTAATTGTTTCTTGCACCAAGCAGAGCCACCAATGGGAAGCACGTCTCTATTGCTCATGATTTTAATGTGAATGACTTCCACAAATTAACACTTAAAACTGTTTTTTGTTCCTGTTGGTTTTTGCTAAAGATACTTTATATTTTTAGGTTCCTTCTATTACTGTTTTTTCCAAAGATTTTTCCCCCCATAATTAGGAATGACTTTCAAGTTCTATCCAGTGTTTGCGGCGTTTATGATAGCCCACACTGAGGTCTCCATCTTTAATTCATTGATCTGGTAAACTATTTTGTCATTTTCCTGATTTTTCGCTGTTCTTGCACTCCCAGAGTAGATATTATTGATCATAATTAGTGATTCTTCAGTTAGTTTTACTTACAGATTTTAATTTGTCATGTTTTATTTAGATTTTTGTAGCTATATCAACGTTTAATATTGGTCTGTGATTTTAATATTTCTGTATTTATCAGATTCAGTAATAATTTGTTGTTTTCACAAAATGATCTGGGGAACACTTTATGGCTTTTGTTGTTGCTCTTGAATAGTGTAAATAACATCGGATTTATCTTTTACTTTAATCTTGAAATCTGAACAATTTAACTTTTCACTTCTTTTGAGGCCAGCCTTTAACATCTTCTCAGTCTTTGTTGAATAACAGTGTGCTCAAAGTTTCTAATTTTCCTTGGGTCATGTTTATGTGTGTTTCAGCAGAGAATTATTTGCCTTCTCTGTTTCTTCAGTTATTTTTCTGAAGTTATAGCTAATATTTACTTCTGATTATTTTAACTCTTCTGTGTGTATATTACATTTCTGTACCCTTAGGGTTGCACATTTGCTCCCTACTTGGGCTCACATACAGTTTAATTATATTATTGTTCTGGTGAAAAGAACACCTTGCATAAAATGTATCTTGTTATCTACTTTGTTTCCTGCCTATTTGATTAGTTCATTCTTTAATCTTTACTGATTCCAGTTTTATAATCTTTATTAAGCTCACTTCTAGTCTCCTTTCATTTGTTTAGATTCTTTTTCTAGCGTCCCAACATGAACCTACATTTCCTTTAGATTTGTGCTGCTGTTGTTGTTGTTGTTGTTGATAGCCGCACTGGAGGGGCTTGGGCGGCACCCCCATTTCAGGAGTAAGTGCAGTCCTAGCACCTGCTGGTTCTTTTCAAGATAGCTTGTGATTCCCGTCTTCATTCTCACCCTTATTCCAAGGGTAGGGCAGGAATTCTTTGCTCCAACCAGATTATTAATTCTTTTTATTTTTTTTCTAATTTTATTATTAGTTTACATGGCTTTTAAATTTTGTACATTAAAAATGTATGGTTTTAAGTAAAACTATCTAGGTTTGTAGATAAAATGATCTTTCATGTAGAAACCGTAGAGGTTACACACACACACACACACACACACACACACACACACACACACACCTGTTAGGGGTCAGAACATATCCAGTGAAGTTGTGAGACAGAAGATTCACATGCAAAATTCAGTTCCATTCTAAACGCTAACAGTGAGCAATCTCCAAATGGAAATTGAGGAAATAATTCCATTTACAATAATATAGAAAAGAGTAAAATAGGAATAAACCTAACCAAGGGGTGAAAGACCTACGCAAGGAAAACAGAGGAACTGAGGAAGACACGACGGCATGGGAAGGCATCCTGAGCTCCTGGATTGGTGGCCTTCACATGGTCTGAATCCCAGTCCTGCTCACAGAGATCTGCAGGTTGAATGCAATTCTTACTAAAATCCCTTAATAAAGGGCTTTACTTTTTTTTTTTCATAATGGGAAAATCCACCCTAAAATTGATATGGACTCCCATGGGACTGTGGATAAGCCAAATAACCGTAAAAAAGAACAGCTTGAGGGCTCACATGCCTTGATTTCAAAATTTACTACAGAGCTACAGATATTAAAACAGTGTCTTCTGGCATAAAGTTGGACATATACACCAAAGGAATAAAATGGCCCAGGAACAAATCCTAGCATATATGGTCAAAAAACATTTCAACAATGGTCCTGAGACCATTCGAGAGGGAAAGGACAATCTCTTTAATCAATAGCCTTGGGAAAACTGGTTACCCATAAGTGAAAGAGCGAAGTCATATCCGATCCAACACCATATACAAAAACTTACATAAATGGATCAAGAACCTAAATGTTTGGAACTGGAATGCCCTAAGTGAGAGGATGAACTATTTTATTTTATTTTTTTTATTTTAATGATTTTTTATTATATTATGTTAGTCACCATACAGTACATCCCTGGTTTCTGATGTAAAGTTCGATGATTCATTAGTTGCGTATAACACCCAGTGCACCATGCAATACGTGCCCTCCTTACTACCCATCACCGGTCTATCCCATTCCCCCACCCCCCTCCCCTCTGAGGCCCTCAGTTTGTTTCTCATAGTCCATAGTCTCTCATGTTTCATTCCCCTTCTGACTATCCCCACTTTCTTTATCCCTTTCTTCCCCTACTGATCTTCCTAGTTCTTATGTTCCATAGATGAGAGAAATCATATGATAGTTGTCTTTCTCTGCTTGACTTATTTCACTTAACATTATCTCCAACAGTGCCGTCCATGTTGCAGCAAATGTTGAGAACTCGTTCTTTCTGATAGCTGAGTAATATTCCATTGTATATATGGACCACAACTTCTTAATCCAGTCATCTGTTGAAGGGCATCTCGGTTCCTTCCATGATTTAGCTATTGTGGACAATGCTGCTATGAACATTGGGGTGCATATGGCCCTTCTCTTCACTACGTCTGTCTCTTTGGGGTAAATACCCAGTAGTGCAATGGCTGGGTCATAGGGTAGCTCAATTTTTAACTTTTTAAGGGACCTCCACACTGTTTTCCAGAGTGGCTGTACCAACTTGCATTCCCACCAACAATGTAGGAGGGATCCCCTTTCTCCACATCCTCTCCAGCAATTGTTGTTTCTTGCCTTGTCTATTTTTGCCATTCTAACTGGCATAAGGTGGTATCTTAGTGTGGTTTTGATTTGAATTTCCCTGATGGCTAATGATTTTGAACATTTTTTCATGTGTCTGTTAGCCATTTGTATGTCATCATTGGAAAAGTGTCTGTTCATATCTTCTGCCCATTTTATGATTTGTTTATTTGTTTCTCACGTATTGAGTTTGAGAAGTTCTTTGTAGATCTTGGATACCAGTCTTTTATCAGTAGTGTCATTTGCAAATATCTTCTCCCATTCCGTGGGCTGCCTCTTAGTTTTTTTGACTGTTTCCTTGGCTGTGCAGAAGCTTTTTATCTTGATGAAGTTCCACGAGTTCATTTTATCTTTTGTTTCTCTTGCCTTTGGAGATGTGTCATGAAAAAGGTTGCTTTGGCTGATGTCGTAGAGGTTGCTGCCTATGTTCTCCTCTAGAATTTTGATGGATTCCTGTCTCACAACGAGGTCTTTCATCCATTTGGAGTTTATTTTTGTGTATGGTGTGAGATAGTGGTCAAGTTTCATTCTTTTGCATGTAGCTGTCCAATTTTCCCAGTACCATTTATTGAAGAGACTGTCTTTTTTCCACCAGATGTTTTTTCCTGCTTTATCAAAGATTAGTTGCCCAAAGAGCCGAGGGTCCATTTCTGGGTTCTCTATTCTGTTCCATTGGTCTATGTGTCTGTTTTTGTGCCGGTACCATGCTATCTTTGTGATCACAGCTTTGTAGTACAGCTCGAAATCCGGCATTGTGATGCCCCCAGCTTTGTTTTTCCTTTTCAACAAACAGTTCCTTGGCTATTCAGGGCCTTTTCTGGTTCCATACAAATTTAAGGACTATTTGTTCCAGTTCTTTGAAAAATGTCCTCGGTATTTTGATCGGGATAGCATTGAAAGTGTAGATTGCTCTGGGTAGCATGGACATTTTAACTATGTTAATTCTTCTGATCCATGAGCATGGAATATTTTCCCATCTTCTTGTGTCTTCTTCAATGTCTTTCAAGAGTGATTTATAGTTTCTAGAATAAAGGTCCTTTACGTCTCTGGTTAAGTTAATTCCAAGGTAATGTATGGTTTTTGGTGCTATTGTAAATGGGATGGATTCCCTAATTTCTCTTTCTTCAGTCTCATTATTCGTGTATAGAAATGCAACTGATTTCTGAGCATTGATTTTGTATCCTGCCACATTACTGAATTGCTCTATAACTTTTAATAGTTTGGGCATGGATTCTTTTGGGTTTTCCATATAGAGTATCATGTCATCTGCGAAGAGAGACATTTTGACTTCTTCTTTGCTGATTTGGATACCTTTTATCCCTTTTTGTTGTCTGATTGCTGTTGCAAGGACTTCTAGTACTATGTTGAATAATAGTGGCGAGAGTGGGCATCCTTGTTGAGTTCCTGATCTTAAGGGAAAGGCTTCCAGCGTTTCCCCATTAAGAATGGTGTTTGCTGTAGGCTTTTCATAGATGGTTTTTATGAGATTGAGGAATGTACCCTCTATCCCTACACTCTGAAGGTTTTTAATCAGGAAAGGATGATGTATTTTGTAAAATGCTTTTTCTGCATCAGTTGAGAGGATCATATGGTTCCTGAGTCTTTTCTTGTTTTTTTTTAAAGATTTTTATTTATTTATTCGACAGAGATAGAGATAGCCAGCAAGAGAGGGAACACAAGCAGGGGGAGTGGGAGAGGAAGAAGCAGGCTCATAGTGGAAGAGCCTTATGTGGGGCTCGATCCCACAACGCCAGGATCACGCCCTGAGCCGAAGGCAGACGCTTAACCACTGTGCCACCCAGGCGCCCCCTGAGTCTTTTCTTGTTGATATGATGTATCACGCTGATCGATTTGCAAATGTTGAACCACGCTTGCATCCCAGGTATGAATCCCACTTGGTCATGATGGATAGTCCTTTTAATGTACTGTTGGATTCTATTAGCCAGGATCTTGCTGAGGATTTTGGGGTCCATATTCATTAGGGAAATCCTGGCAAACAGGTGTAGCAATGGGGCTCTTTCCACTGTGGCTGGGATGTGGGAGGCGGCTGCCTCATTAGCAGACAGGTGGGTGGCTTCACCCAAAACCACGTATACTCACTGTAAGATCCAGCGATTGCACTCCTCACTGTTTACCCCAAAGAGCTGAAAACACGTCCACACAAACCCAGCAAACAGATGCTTATAGCAGCTTTATTAACAATCGCCAAAACATGGAGGCAACAAGGTGAGTGGCTAGATAAACTGTGGTCCATCCAGACAATGGGATGGTCAGTGATGACAAGAAACGCGCTGAGCTGTCAAACCCTGAAAAGACGAGGAGAACCTTGAGAGCACGTTACCACATTAAAGACCCAGTCTGAAAAGACTGCATATTGTGTGATTCCAACTTTATGACACATTGGAAAAAGCAAAAATATTGGGGCAGTGAAAAGACCAGAAGTCATCAGGGTTTTCAGGAGGTGGGGTGGGGGTGAGGGATGAATAGTGGAATACAGGGGATGCTTAGGGCAGTGAAACCGTTTTGGATGACATTATAATGGTGGGTACATGTCATTGTAGATCCGTCCATTACAAATGTGTATGTTGAATGTATAACAGCAAGAGTGAATCCTAATGGACTTTATTAACGGATGGCATATCCCACAAGATGGGAATTGCAGAGGAAAACGTGTGTGTTTGGGGGTGAGGAAGGGAACACATGTTACTTCTCTGTAGCTTCTGCTCACATTTTCTGTAAAGCTTAAACTGCTCTATGAAATGAAGTTTATTAGTTTAAAAAAATTGCTAAGGCTACTGATGGTTGCTAAGGTATGACAAAGAAATGAAAGAATACCCAAAAAAGATAGATTTAAAAAAATAAAAACAAATTACACCGCACAGAAAATATTTGCTATTTGGAATGAAAAACGCAGTGGATGGATTCATCAGTGCATTACGCTCCAACTGGAGAGAGAATGTGAGAATTAGAATATAGAGCTGAAAAACCTCCTGGACTCCAGCACGGGGATGGAACGGTGGGATGATAATTGGCATTAATTGATGCAGAGAATATGGAGATATTCAACTATTTTTAATCATCATCTGGTAGGAGGTGAAATGAACAACAAATAAACACTGAGTGATAAGGTTTGGTGATTTTTTCAGAATTGAGAAAAGATGAAAATCCTTGCATTCAGGAGGTCCAATATCGCTCCATGGAGATTAAAAAAAAAAAAAAAGAGCGAGAGAGAGAGAGAGAGAAAGAAATTATATCAAAGATATTTTAAAATTGCTAATAAAAAAATCTATCAACCTGGAATTTTCTAAGTACAAAAGTATCTTTGTATCAAGTGAAAACATTCTCAGCTGACTGTAAACTTAAGAGAGTTTACTACTATGAAATCCTGACAAAGGGAGCCTCCATGGAGCTCCTCAGGAAGACCCCGGGCACGTCTGAGACACTTTGGTGATACGAAATGACAATGAAAATGTTTAATTCGTACAGTTACAAAACTTTATAGAAATTAAATTTACATTAACAATAGCAAATAAATTGATAAGATTCTTGTATTGTTGAAAAGGAGAGTAAAGTAAAATAAGCAGTCTTCAGGATATTTGAAAGACATGGTAAATTTTTTAGAATTGTTCCTAAAGGAAAAGAAATAGAGTGCCAAGCGCCTGACTTCCCAATTACTGAGAGAGAGAGGGAGAGAGAGAAGGAGGGAGGGGGAGGGAAGGAGAGAGAGAGACAGAGAGCAAGACAGAAAGAGAAATTAAGAAAGCAACAATAGAAAATTATGTTTTAAAAAGAAGCAGCTGAAAGCCAAAATGAGAGGCAAATTTGAATATCCTAGTTCTCACAATAAACAGGAATGGAATAGGCTTCATGTACAAAGGTGCTCTTTAAAATATCCAAACAAAATACCTTAGAGTAAATCTAGCAAAGTGTGGGCAGAACTGGAGAGAATAGCAGAGCTTCTTGGAAAGGTGCCGACAAAGAGCTAAATACATGAAGAGATTGCCCTGCTCAGAAGTCAGAACACTGAGGGAAAACGATGTCACCGCCTCCCAAATTTATGTAAATTTTTGTGCCTGTGCTCCCACCACACTGACAAGGATTCTAAACTGTAGGCAAGAAAATACGAAGAAGGCCTGAGTCGCTGTCTGAGGCTCCAAGACCTCAGGTGGGCTGGGCTGGCGGTGAGGAGGGGTGAGGAGGGCCGGGCACCGGGTCGCACGCAGCCACAGGCAGCTGACCAGAGGGCCCAGTGAAACGCGGGAATGGTATCCAGGTGTCGGACTCGGGGCAAAGGAATGCCTGCGTGTCTGCTCGAAGTCGCGGCTCCCGGATGGATAGTGTCGGGCTCCCCAGGATCCTGCTGAGATGCAGATTCCTGGGCCTCATGCCGGAACCGGGAACCCGGCCGTTGCCACGGGTCCTGGTGGGACTGCAGGCTCAGGTCCGAGGAGCCCTGACTCCCAGAGCCGCCCGGCTGTCGGCCGCGGGGCCTCCAGGGGATAGAATTTCCTTGGCCTCGCTGCTTCTCCCGGACGAGGACTCAGAGCCCATCACGGGAGACGCTCACCTGCAGCAAAAGGAGACAGCGCACAGGACCTTGTCTCAAAGGAAAGGCAGGGTTTCTGTGCAGCGGGGAGAGGCCTTCCAAGGTGAATGTCGCCCTGTAAGGTGGTAACCGGTTTGGCACCGAACTTATCTGTTCCCCTCCCGCGACTCTGTGCCGAGCTGACTGCTTCTGCAGAGGTCCGGACGTCTTCCCCCGAGGTAGCGCTACGGGCTCCCTCCCCAAAGACGGACTACGACTAAGGCTTTGACAAAGGCTCACCGTACGCACGCACAACAACGGCTTTTAACTCCGGAAAGTGCACGCGGACACCGAAGAAAGCAGCACGACAAAGGTGCGAATAGAAATGGACTATTTAATTGTTGGTGTTAGAAAATTGGTTATCCATAGCGGGGATGACATTGTCTCCCAGCCCCCCACCCCCATCCCCCATCCCCCATCGCAAACTCGGGCCAATTCTAGTCGTGGACTGAGAACATCAGTATGAATCACAAAACTTGAAAGCTCTCATAAGAAAAATCAGTATAATAATTTTACAACCCTGAGATGGGGGAAAGGTATCAAATTAGTCACAGAAAACAAACCTGGAAGGGAAAAAAAAGAAAACAAAACAAGAAAGTCAACTACATTAAATTAAGAACTCCTATGACTCAAAATATACAAGGAAAACAGTGAAAAGACAAGCCATAAACTGGGAGTACAGATTGGCAAAACATTTAACTAACAAAGGATTAATCATCGAAATATATTTAAAAAAAAAACTTCACCAAATCAGTAATAAAAAGGCAAACAACCTAATAGGTTCACAGCAGAGGAAAAAATATGGCAAATAAACACATGAACAGATGCTTAACCTCATTAGTAATCTGAGAAATGCAAATTAAAACAATAATGAGATACCATTTGCACCCACCAGATTGGGAAAAGTTAAGAAGTCTGACAATACTACTTGTTGGTGAGGATAGATCCTTGGAAGCCCTTTGGCTCTGCTGGTGAGAATGTCAACTGGCACCATCACTTTGGGAAGAATTCGGATATTATGTAGCCAATTCTGGGATCCTGCAGCTACCCCGGATACACCCCTGCACGGTGCCGGGTCCACGGGACGCCCGGGAGCATCGCTGGGTAGGAACAGCCGGGAAATCGTAAATTCTGACCCACAGTAGAACAGACAAGAAGCCGCGCATTTGTGCACGGAGCACCCGATGGCGGTGGGGACGGACCTTGGCGGCGGGTACCCGCAGCGCCCGGGGTGTGGTTTACTGTCACAGAGCTGAGAGAGTGATTGTCTCGCAACAACAGTAACATGATGCCGAGTCCCTTTTCCCCTGACACTGTTGGGGTGTCTTCGCAGAACACAGTTTGAAAGCCGTTTGCTGCCAACGACGTTAAATAGATAAATATTTACCTATTTAGACATAAGAAGACATAAAATAAATGTCTCCGAAAGGAAAATAGTATTCCTTCTTACTTTTTACTTTCTGTTGATTCTGTGAATTTGATATTTTTAAAGGTATTATTTAGTCCCTGGAAGGGGTTAATCACGAGCACTAGCCACCATGTTTTCTGAGTGTGTTAACATTCGCACCGAAAGACCAGAAAACGCCAACGGAGAAGACCAGCGTGTGCAGGAGGCCGGTCGTGACTCTCACACGGTCACGTAGTGACGGACCTTTGTGTCTGCTTTATTTATGTTTCATGAGCCTCACACAGTGTTTTGATATCATGAAAGGGACGATAGGAATAAAGCATGTTATCCTTGCATGTGAAATTTGAAAGAAAAATTTAAGCGAAGATAATGGTGAATTTCTGTATCACAAATGATGAGATGCTTCAGATACAGTAAATTAATCGTACAAAAACTCGCAGGACAAGTTTGTGTCCTTATTGAGCTGGGCATTTATTTTAATTTCTGTGTTCCTTGTATTTTGTCTTTTCGAGAGTGGCATCCGCGGCGTCCTGCCTGGTTTGCTCGGGCGTGACTGCCTGCCTCCAGATGAGCGGCGTGCGGCTGCCCTTGACCGTGTAAAGGGGCTGCTGCAAACGCATGTGCACAGAGAGCATTTCCAAAATCATCTGGGGACAGTGTCACCGCTTGGAAACGATAGTCACATATAAAAAAGGTGTTCTTTTTTAGACTATCTCCCCAAATCTCACTTTAACCCCCAAAGAAATTCATTGGGAGGAAACAATTCAGAAAAAACTACCTTGTTCAATATAAAAGAGAAAGAACAGTGGTTGACTCTACAAACACTGCAGATTAGAGCCTGGACAGAAGCCTGAGATACGTGCAAGTTATAATTCCCCTTTTCTCCTCTCCCCCATCCCAGCCCCAATTTCACTTGGCTTCTCCTGGCTTCTTTCTCTCAGCTAGGGAGATGAGACGAGCCTACTGAAATAATGAAACACATGGATGCAAAATAACCCCAAAGATGGGAAAGCTGAAAATGCAAGATTGATAAAGTCATTTTAATTTGGTTCTACATATGTTAAGGTAGTTAGGGTGACTTTTGTGAAGGAGTCCAACTGTGTCAAGACAGATGTGCGGAACTGATTAAGCACACACAGACACACCCTCCCAAGGCTGCTGCCTGCTCTCTTGCCACGGAGGCGATGCGTCTGGATTTCAGAGCACACTGTGCGGGTGTAGCAAACCCAGCTTCTCTGAGAAGGTTCTGAGAAATCGCTTCTCCTTCCCTGTGGATGCCGCAAAGCCACGGACATCTCTTGGCGTGCTGCATGTATGATGTGAACAATGATGGGGCGGCTCCCAGCAACCCTCCCTGGCTCAGCAGGTGCAGGGGGCCAAGCGCAGGGACCGGCAGGGGTCAGAAGCACAGACGGAGGCGAGGAGCGACAGCTCAGCCCTTAGCTTCTGAAGTGAAGTCTCTCCTCTCGAGCAGCTCCAGAATTCGTTTTTCCTCCTCAATCCGCCCTTACTGTTACTAATGTTCAAAAGCATCGCAGATGAAATGAAGGCTCCCGCTGCGGCATTGATCGCCCCCGCAGTCTGGGGCCGGAGCTGCCCAGACTGCACGGGCTCTAACTAGCGCGGCCCGGGCCCCCGCTGCTCTGGCCTCCGCACAGCCTGGGGCCGCCGGCGGCTCACGGGCCACCTGGTGTCCAGGGAACCGGCTCCGGGATCAATATGGCGGCAGGAGCAGCGGGGGACGGGCTCGTCTGAAATCGCACGACCCGATAAAGGCGAAGACAAGGCAGCTGCTCTGCGTGTGGGGGGAGATGTGGATTTCCCTTTAGGGTCCTCAAGACAGGAGGGTCTGTAAGCAGCATCGCCCCTCTGGGGTGGGAAGGAAGAGGAGGCTGAGGCGAGGGAAGGGAGCACTGGCCAGACCTCTCCCTGCACTTTGCTGCAAAGATCAGACATTTGAGATTTACAAGCACAAGTAATGGGTACAGGGTCCCTGGGTTCTTCTCCGCAGCAGCGATGTGCTGTAGAAAGATGTCAGGTGCAATCATTTACCATGCTTTGGGATTCCTGGCAGCATACTGGGGAGACAGTTGAACACAAATCCCTGCAGTGATTATTACCAAGGTATGGCCTCCCTTGTTCCCTTTAGCTTGAGATCATTTTTCCTTCAGACTAGGGACCAGACATCTCTGAGACTCTCAAGGCCTGGCGGGAAGGAACCATGAAATGCCCCTAGGTAAGCTCACTGTTTTGAAGACCTCAGAGCTCCAGAGAGGTGAAATGCTTGGCCTGTGGTCTCAGAGCAGAGCGCCAAGCTAGGAAGCCCAGTTTCCTGGTTTGGTGCCATTTCCAGGAATTGTCCTTTGTGCTTTCTTTCATCTGTAAACAGTAGAGTGTGCCAGGCTCCAAGGAAATCTCATGCATAAATTAATCAACATTTACCTAGCACAGTGATGCACAAAGCACTGGAATGCGACAATGCAGCAAGCAGGATTCTGCTCACTCCCACATGTCGACCGAAGTGGCTACTAACACTGTCCTTCGAAAAGCAAACTGGTTTATCACACGTTCACCAGCCCAAGCACTTCTAGCCATCTGTGTTTCTGACAAGTAGGAGTGTGATTACAGAGGGCATTCAGCAGGGTTCCAAAACTTCGTGCAATCGTCAGGAAACACCAGTCTCTGTGTAGGTTTATGTCTATATGTTCCCTTTGTGCAAAGTGAGTTTCACCTGATACGGAAGTGCTTAATTCTCTGCTTTGCATGCTCCCCAAGATCAGGTGTCCGGCCTCCTACGCTCCTGTTAAAAGCACACCTTCTCATCTCGTTCCATGGACCAAACATCGTGTTGACTCACCGTGGACATGTGTAAGTGCACCTGCCTCGGGCAGGTGCAACCCCTGAGAGCTGGTCACAGGGTGGATGTCAAGGTTTGTACACCTGAGGGCTCTGTCCTTAGCTTGCAGATGCCCGTCTTCTTACTGAATCCTCGTGGGTTGTCCTCCGTGTGTAAATACCCCTGGTGTGTCCAAGTGTGCAAATTCCCTTCTTATAGGGACACCAGTCACGTGAGTTAGGGCCACCCCAATGACCTCATTTTCACTCAGTCATCTCTTTAATGGCATTCCATCCAGATACAGTCAAATTTTCAAGTCCCGGGGTTAGGACTTCAACACAGGAACTTATGAAACACAGCTCAGCCTGTAACGCACATCCACAGCAAAATCTGTGCATCAGTTTATTTTCCCCATTCTAGAGGAGGTAAACGGTATCTCATTTGCATTTTCCTGACGACTAATAACTGAGCACATTCCACAAGCTCACTGGACATTCTTGTATCTCTTTTCTGATACGACTTATTGCCCACTTTGAGAAATTGGGTTGTTTTTCTCCTATTTCGGATTGAATAACTTTATATATTCTCAATAAAAGCATATGCAATAGAATATATGTTTTGCAAATATTTTTCCCAATATGTGGTTTGTTTATTCATTTTTATTAACAACATCTTTTGATTAAATCAACTTTTTTTGTTTTATAATTAGTGCTTGTTTTTTCCATATAAGAAATATTTGTCCTCCTCAAGTTTGTGAAGATTTATGGGTCTACTTTTTGTGTTTAGGTCCATCACAAATTGATTCTGTGTGTGAAATGGTGTGATGGTTTAAGTTCACTTTCTATTTGTGTCTGTTTACTTGTCCCAAGATTTTCCTTTCTTCTTTGAATTATCTTGGCACATTGCTTGAAATTAATTGACTGTATATGTTGTCTCCAGTTCGTGGTTATCTGTTCTGTTGGTCTGTTATCTATGGTTATAGAAATAATTACGCTATCTTTTGCGGTTTTTTTAGGAAAATGAATGGCATGTGTTTATTCGGTAAAATTCAATTGTATTCAGTAAAGTTCAATTGAAACTATGCTTTCAAGAGTAGCAGACCTACACAGTATTTTAATGTCGCACTTAGTACATGAACAATATTAAGAAAACTCTAAAAATTACACTATCTTGATTAATCTGGTTTTCTACCTACACCTGAAATCAGCTAGAGTGAGTCTTCTAGTCCTTCATTTATTTTGGTTATTTTACATCATTTGTATTTTCATGCAGATTTTGGAATCAGTTTATCAATTTCTTGGAAAGCCTGCTGTGATTTTGATGGGCTTGAGTAAATCATTGGATTGATGTGGGGAGAATAAGCATCTTCATAATATTGTGTCTTCCAATCCATGAATATGGTGTACCTCTAACTTATTTCAGCAAAGTTTCGTAGTTGTCAGTGTGGATTGATTCCTAGGTATTTGATTTTTATAATTCTATTGTAAACTATCGTTTTAAAAATTAAATTTCCTTCTGTTCATTGTACTGTGTAGAAATTATTGCAATATCACATTATATACTGACCTTGTAGCTGAGATCTATGTAAATCCACATATTAATTCAGACAGAGTTTATTTCGGTTTAATTTTTTTGAGGTTTCATATCATCTGCAAATAACAAGACTTCATTTTTTCCTTTCTAATTTATGTGTCTTTTCTTTTCTTGCTTATTTCTCTGCATAAAATGTCACACTGAAGTGGTAAGAGCAGATGTCCTTGCTTTCCTGACCGATTGGGGGAAACCTGACAAAAACACTAAATGAAGAAAAATTATAGACCAGTATCTCCTATGACCATAGAAGCCAAAATCTTGAACAAAATACTAGCAAATCCAATGCAAAATATATGAAAAAAATAATATGCCACCACCAAAAGAAGATACATACAAGAAGGCAAAGTTTATATAACTTTTAAATGAAGTAAATCATTCCGTTAAAATGATAAAGAAGAGAATGCACATGGTTGTCTCACTGGATGCCCAAAAACGTTTTATAAAATTCTGCACCTGTCCATGATAAACTCTCAAAAAAACCAGGAATAGAAAAATGTTTCCCTAAACTGATTAATGTCATGTACAAAAAACCTCTGGCTACAATCATAGTGGTGAAGTGTTGAGTGCTTCCATCCTGGGACCAGAAAGACCTCTGTACAACAGCCTTTTACGTGCAAACATTGCTTTCGATGTCCTAGCAAGTGTAACAAGGAAAGAGAAGAAAGCAAAAGATATTAACGTTGCAAAAGAAGAAAAAAAACCCATCTCTTTCCTCAAGCATCATAATTGTATACTTAGAAAATACAAAGAAACCTGCAAATACATGTAGAAATGGCAAGTAAAATAAAAGCTTTCTGAATACAAAGGCACATATAAAATTCAATTTTGTTTTCATACACTACTGACATTCAAACAGAAAAGTAAATTTCAAAACAATATTATGTAAAATGTTAATTTAAAAAAATGAAATACTCAGAATAAATCTAACAAAAGTTGTAAAAAGCATGTATACTAAAAAATTTGAAACATTTCTAAGAGAAATTAAGAAAGACTAAGTACATAGAGGACGTTCCGTGTTCATGGTTCTTAATATGCAATATTTTGAATATGTTGGTATTTTGCAAATTCAACTCTACATTCAATGCAATTCTAATCAACATTCCAAGACCTTCCTTCTTCTCCTCCTCCAACTCCTCCTCCTCCTCCTCCTCCTCCTCCCCCTTCTTCTTCTTCTTCTTCTTCTTCTTCTTCTTCTTCTTCTCCTTTATTTTGTGAAAATTGACAAACTGATGGTAAGTGTGTGATCAAATGAGGTAACATAGACTTACTTTAAATTCTTGGAGTAATACTGAAATAGAAAAAAAAATTCAAAATCGAAAAAGAAAACCAAAATATGAGCTGTTACCCACCAGATAGTATAAATTAATGAAATGTATGGCAGTTGAGGCAGTAGGGTATTGATCTTCAAGAAACAATAGGCCAATGAAATTAGGATCGGGGGTGCGCAGACCCGCGCATGCGCTGTTCTGTACAGCAGGGGCTCTGCGCGGGTCAGCGGCGGGGACACCGCTGTCAGTAACAGGTGGTCGAGGAGCTGGATATTCACAAGGGGGACAATGAACTGCGACCTCTTCCTGACACATGCACAAAAAATAATTTGAGATGGACAAACCTAAATGTGAAAGTCAGCAAAATTGTAACGGGGTAAGCCATACCTATCCATAAAAACTAAAGTAAAAAGGGCAAAAAAAGCTACCTTCACATAAATATTTTATAACATCTCACCCAAACTGTCTCCTACTGCTTTTTATGCCTTCCATATGCATTTAGTGTAGTTCCGTCTGATTTAGGTTTATTATGATATTTGCTTTTCTATTAGTACCATCTGTCTTTGTGTTTCTTTGTTTCATTTTTCCTGTCTTCCTTGGAATAATTTAATATTTTTTAGTCGTCTGTTTTAATTCTTATTTTGGGCTTTTAACTCTATGTCTTTATGTTCCTTTTCTATCTATTTCTCTAGAGATTACAATGTGTGTCTTTTACTTCTCGTTATCTAGCTAGACTTATAATTGTACCACTTGATGGAAAATGTACACTTTCATTTTAGGGTCATGTGACTTATAAAATTGAGAGACTTAAAGAAAAGTATTTTTCTACTTGCCATTCTCATGCTCTTGTCTCTTCCTGTGGATCTGCTGTGGTTTTCCTTTGGCCTGAAGAGCTGACATTAGTATCCCTACTAAGGCCGGTGTACTGGCCATGAACTCTTTTAATTTTCTTTTACCTGAAAAAAAAATCATTTTCACTGGATGTAGAATTCTGGTTTCCTTCTTTTTTTTTTTTTCCTGATGGGAAACCAGTTTCCTTCTGTACCATCTCGTACTAGGCATTTCAGCATATTTTCTTTGTTGTTCAGTACTTTGAATATTTTGTGTCTAGATGGAGGTTTTGTTTTTGTTTTTGCATTTGTATTGATTGAATTTCATTGATTTTCTGGATCAGTGGGCTGATTTCCTTCATCAATGTGAAAAAATTATCACCATTCTCTTTTTAGGTATTTCTTCTGTCCTGTTCATGCTTCTCGTTCTGTCTGTGATTAGACCTATGTTCAGTGGTATTGGCTTGCAAAGCTCGGGCTCTCGGTCCTGCTCTTATTATCATGGGCTTCCCATCATGACCTTGATGATGACATTTCTTCTTTGTGTTTTGGTCTGGATAATTTGTAATGCTCTGTCTTCTAAATTTACTAATTTTTTAAAAATAGTTTTAATCTCTCCGATGAACTTCCTCACCTTTTCACAGATGTTGTTCACTGCCCCCACTCTATCGTAATAGTTTAAGTTCGTATCTATTGGGATTTCTCTGTCTTCTCCTATTGACTGTTTACTGACCATGGGTAACATTTTCTTGCTCCTACATTTGTCTTTTAAGTTTTTAGTTTGTGCCTGGCATTGAGTATGAAATGACAGTAGAGGTTAAAATAAGTAATATTCACCCAGCAGACGGCATGCCCTTTGTCGGTGAGGCTGGTGCCATGGGGTACCTTGTCCACCAAACATGCAGTTGAAATCGGTGATTGTCGTTGTTGTAACTTTGGTTAGGTCTTGGTCAACACCGCCTTCAGAAGTTCCGAAGGAAGGATTGAGAAGAATGTATCCCTCCTAAGCTCTAAAAGCTGCAACGCTCTGAGACCTCCTCCCATCTTGACAGTCCAATTGCTGTCCTTGTGAGTCCCAGCAGCTGTTGTCTGTTATACTAGTCAGATGGCAGAGTTTTGGGTGGCCGAGAAGTTTTTCTGCACCCTTGGTGATCTCTCCCGTGTTTCGGAAACACACTCCTAGTTTTGGAAAGTGGTTAGTTTGGGGGTACCGGGATTTTAAGCTTTCTTGCCAGCCTACACATGGCCAATAAAAGTCCTTTGAAATTTCACTAGTTTCTCCTTACTCCCTAAATATGGTGGATTTGCTTTCTTCCTGTTGCTCCCCCAGGACTGAAAGAAGATGTGGCTATTTTCTGGCTTAGAAAGGACTAATTACTTCCTAGGTTAAAGCCTATGCGGTTTCCTATGCATCTTTAGCTCTTTGATGGGTGTTGAAAACTCTGGTTTTGTAGATTATCCAAATTATTCTCATGGTTTGAGTGGAAGCAGCCTCCTGTTTCTCTCTAAATCCTAACTGAAAACAGAAGGCCAGGTGCTTTCTTTTAAACATGTTGTTAGAACACAGTCTTGTATGAAGGTACGTGACCATGAAATTTATCATCCAAACAAGAACATCGTTCAGAGTTTAGAAATGATAAAAACAACTAAACTTATGTAACTAAAGTGTTTACATATTGATTGACAATTTGGTTTAATTTTATTAACAAATTTATAAAATAGCTTCATTCAAAACCATTATAAAACTAAAATTATTTCTGAAACATAGTGTATGTCTCTATAAGCTAAGCAAAATGTTTAAAATCTCTGTTTATATTAGTTATTTACTCATTAAGTAAGCAGTGTAATTATAGAAGCAGTATAAATACATATTCTTGGTACATGCCCCTGACGTAATCAATTTCCAAGGCATACATGTCTCTGTACCAAAGTCTTCATATTATTCTGAAGATTTCAAAAGATCTCACTGCTTCAAATTTTTCTTATAATTGCTTTTAATTATTCTTCAGAATATTTTAATTATTCTTCAGAAGTTGAATTTTGTGATTAATAAGTTTGAAAATTAACATTTTCAGTGGACTCTTCCACAAACCATATATATATATATATATATAATTTCTTTTTGAAGAAAAGAATCTCCTTCATAAATACTGGGATACTTGGTAGGCTCTGCTAAATAGAATATGTTTTCAATTCTATTGTTTTATATTGAGATAGGTACATGTTTCAGCCTCTGTATTTTCTCAATTACTATCTTTTCCCATTTATTCAGGGGCAAAAAAAAGAAAAACCCTAATAAATATAACAAAATATAATAAAAGGTCTGAAATCAAGGTACTATATTTATAATTCCTTTATACATTTTTCCAAATTCAGATAATACAAATTATAGGTCAATTTCATTCTTTCTGCACTCAGAATATAAATGAATCTAATTAATAATAGGTCTATTGGAAAACATTTATTATAAATTAAGATATTCTAAACACAATTATTCAATTTCAGAATTAAATCTTGCACATTCTTTGAGTTCTTGGCATTTAATCTGTTTGGTTTCTGCCTTGCTTTATGGGGATATTTTTCTATGTCTTCTCTTTGCAAATTTTTTTTTTGGAAGGGGTGAGGCAATTCCCGAAAGCTTCAAAAGCAATAGCTTTTGGGGAAAAGGTTTTATGAAAGGGTCTGATTAAGTATCTAAATAAATGTTACTAATGTTTATAATAAAACTGTAGACTGTCCAATTTTATTGCAGGACACTTGGGCTGATAAAAGAGCACTTCAATGCTCAAACAAGTATTATGTCTGATTGCGGACAGGTAGTGAAGACCAAAAGGGCCTACTGTATGCTGAAGTGTCTTTTATATTCAGCATTAACTTCTTCACAAACATTTCATAGTTCAGTTATTTTGTGTGATATGAAATCGTATTAAATCCTTGCAAGCACAGCCCCTATTTCCACTGCTAGGAAGCCACACGTCCCCCAGGCGTGACTGTGAATGACACACAACAACCCGTTATTGACAGTTAGTAAGAATATTACTTTTATCATAATGCTGTTTTCCACCAAAATTCGTATTTTTATTATCACAACAAAACAAATAATTTTATATTAAACGTTGACATGTAAATTTATAGCATTCACAACAGCTTCACAAATTTCACGTTCAATAGGATGAACTTAAAGTTTTGATTCTGAGAAGTGGATAAAAATGTGACTCTGTTACTGAAAACAACCACTTCTCTGTTTAAACCTGCTAATGACGGTGGCGGGAAAACAGGCATCCTTTAGCTTTGCAAATCTCTTCTGCTCAGGAGCCAACGACTTTTGCTTTGCCTTCAGTCTGCACGAGAACGGCTGGGAGGAGACACACTCAGTGTGGGTGCGGAAGAACTCGTCTGATCTAAGTGGGAGATACACTTCGCAGAACGACACACAAAGGTCCCCAGAGCAGCCGTGGAGGAAAATCGTGTCTTTGGGACCAATCTTCTGAGCACGCTGATGGCTGTTTTGCAAGACGGTGGAGACATTTCGGGAGATCTGTATGTTCAGACATTTGGACTGCATGGGCCTGTGGCCTCCTACGGGAAGGAGTTTCAGCCACTGCTTGCTCCCTGACGCACTGTGGTGATGGCGGGTGGGTGCCCAGGGCGGTGCTGGTGCTGCTGCGTGGGGTGCCCCCATCACGTTAAATCCAGGCCTTCCGGGGGGTAATGCCAGAGCGTCAATAAAACCACGTTGCCCATCACCAGCTGCATTCAAAAAGAAACTTGGGTCCATCATTTTTACCGTGGGGAGCAGACAACACACCAGCATTTGTTTGTCTCTGAAATTTTGAAAACATTGATCTGCCAGGAATGGTCATGATGCGGTTTTTGTGATTTGGAACAAATCCTGATTTCTCTTTTCTTTGACACCTTTGCTGGGGAAAGGCGATATTGCGCTGTCCTTTCACCAAAAGTGGAGTTTGAAGACCATGGACGAGGAGCCACTTCCTTCCCTGGTATAAACGACCCCACAAGAGAGGCTGGTGAGAGGGGCAGGGGGTAAGGGTGGTGGAAAGCAGCCATCGGCCCCTCAGATCCTGAAGGAAAGGCCAGCCCAGGCGCTGGAGAAGGGCGCTTAAGCCTCTTGGTCTCAGGGACTGTTCAGGCACCTGCTGGCCCCAGGAGCCTCCCCTCACTTCGTCCCCTTCTGTCCTTGTCCTTTGATTGACACCAGGACATCATGGAGGGCCACCCTGATGGTTTTCTGTGGCAGTCTAAAGGAAAGCGAAGCCTTTTTTATCACTGTCCACTCCTCCCTCCAGGGTGACCGCGGACAGCTAAGGGCACCTACCCTGGCCCCAAATGGGCTGGATCAAACCCTGACCGGCAGGCTCTCCCGGGCGCCGCCTACTGCGGAGATGACACCAAACTCTTGGGGATCCAGCGCAACAAACTCGGGTCAATGAACGTGGCTGGCGCACAGTCAGCTCTCAGCTGCTCTGGGCTGTGATGTAATTCACTCATTGGATTTGGAGGTGGAGAGCTGTGCAGCAAACGGCCTTTGAGCTCATCTGCACTGAGAGGAGCCTTGACGCCATCCTGACCCGTCTGACCCACAGGTAAGAAGCCAAGGGCCAGGGCAGGTGTCAGGAACCGAGCGAGGTCTGAATACCACGCGCAAAGCCCCGGGCTCCCCCTGGGGCCTCGGATTCTGAGTTGGGAGCAGCCCCTCCTCCCGCCTGTCACTATTGGGCTGGGAGCGGCTGGGTGGAGAGGGGGCAGAGGAGGGGACAGGTGATCTGAAGCAGGCAGCCGGCTCTGAAGGGCAGCAGGTGGGCCCACGTCCTGGATGAGGCGGCTGGGAGGTACACCGCTTGCTGTTACGTCCACGAGCATTTTAAAAGGCGTTACTTTTCCATGATTCCCATAGCATCAGCCTTAACAGACCATCGGGACGGGCTGTGCAGGCTGTGCACTGAGCAACCCTGGTGCCCTGGCCAACACAGTCCTGGCATCCTGTCCCCAGTCAGCTTGTGGGGTGCAACCACCTCGCCATACAGCTCGTCCTGAGCGACTGAACCGATTTTCTCTGGAAAAAAGGAAATTAGCTCTTCTCATTCTATTAAGATTTATGTATTAATTAATTAGATTAAGATTAATGTGAAGATTATGGAATTACAGTGAATTGCAGAAGATAATTAAGGGCAAAAGGATATTTGGTACAGGTTGAGACTGTCTTGGCTAAGTCTGCTTGGGGTAAAGCAGAATCAGTCCGGTTTACTGGGCTGATGTATTTGGGAAAATAGTAGTTATTTCAGGCCCAAACAAATAAACATCCTCAAACCAACCGAAACAAATGGACTCGGTTTTATTTAGGTCTATATTTACAATTTTACTTAATTAATTTTTATCATTGTATTTATTATTTCAGTTTAACTTATTTAAAGTTTTATGATGAAATGAATAACATACTTGTTTGATTGTTCCTCTCCCTGTCTAGAATTACTCATTCTGTCGTTAAAATGGCGAATATTGTAGATTATTCTGTATCTTCCCCTTCTTCTCTACAAATAACGAGTAATTGGAATTGTTCATCACATTCTTATTTCACTTAGATTTGAGATCTTCCCTGATTGCTTGGAAAGAAATCTTAAATCTGAAGACATCACCTGTCATTTTTGCAGCTGTGGAATTCCTAAGTGCCGTCCTTAATAAGACGCTCAAACCTGACATCTGATAGTTTCATACTGATTCCGCTCAGGAAATGGTGTCTTATGAATAGACAGATAGCTGGTTATGTTGATAGACATATTTTACTTGGATTTTTCCCTTGAAGTTTTGATTTGCTGTCAATTATTTCCCTAAGGTAATATGCGATCTGCCTCTTTATCATTTCTAAAAATTTAATAGGCTTATAAGCACGTCACCATATCCTGAAGAATTGTTTTATTTAAAAAAACCACAAGAAAACCTTGCAAGTAGTAATATTATTTGAAGACAATTCTAAATTCTTTACGGATTAATGAATCTTAATTTTATCATTTTCTTTAAAAGTCACGAGAGGATCCCTTGAAAATACTGTTAGTCCCGGAATCCTAAGACTGAAGATCTTTGCTGCTTTCAGAGCCTTCTTCCTAAACAAATGCGCACCAGAGGCTCCATCATCCACATCTAGAGACATTTCCTGGGTTCAAAACCACTCTGCTTGACTTTGTGGGTTTTTAAAATTTTCCAAGTTATTAGACCTTTCATCTGTGTTTAAAAACTTAAGCAATTATTTGAAATGATGTAAATTCAGGCATATGATGTTTGGCCGCAGCATCAATAGTTGCCAGATACTCGACTCAGTCCCCAAAACAATCTGCGTCCGTGAGCACAGTTTCTGTTTTAGGTACTCTAGCTTCATACGTAGGGAATGTCACGTCCTATCATTTTTTCGAATTGAATTGAGTGGAGATTGAGGTCTCCCCTGTGGGTTGTATTGGGAAGGAGGTAGGCGAGAGTGGATGGACTGGGTGGGAGAGTTGTGTCACCGCAGACAGTGGTCTGTCTGGCGTCACAGTCCAACAAAACTGTGCACCTTCCTGTTAGGACATGAAGTGCTTCTTCCCACAGCCCTGTTAATGTTCAGGACAAGAAATCAGATGTGCCCCTGGAGTAAAGAGATGCTTGGGCCTGTCATTTAATATCCTTCCCATCCGTGCGAAAAAAGGCCTTTTCCAATTTCCTTCTTTTTTTAAAAAAAGTAGACTCTCCCCTTGATGTGGGGCTCGAACTCATGACCCTGAGTTTGAGAGTCTCATGCTGTACTGACTGAGCCAGCCAGGCGCCCCCTTCTCCAATTTCTTAAAGAGGAATGTGTGCAGAACGGACCGTAGGTCCCAACTGGTTCAGGCCCTGGTTTCATAAGCCAGGGGGACCTTCTGGGGGTGGGGGGCTGGCCTCGCTGGACACCACAGGGCTCGCCCGGGCAGAGCTCACCTCCCCCAGCGCCCACTCTAGGTGACTCGCCGAGGAAAGCCCAAAGCATCACCTTACCTGGTCACGGCTTGTGAAAAACCAACACTCCCATCAAATTAACTCAGAGAATGAGCGTACTCACTGACTCGCCATGTGAGATCTGCCCCGTTACTCTGGCGAGCACTGAGAGGGTCTCAACAGGACATCATCGCTGGGAAAGGAGGAACCCCTGCAGCTTTATTTGCTTGCACACTTTTACAAAGGTGTTTCCTTTACCAAACGCATCCTCTAAAAAGCAAATCTCAAGCTATATTTAATCAGAAAAACCCTTTTAATTGACAGACCTGGAGAAACAGAGCTTTCCAACATGGTATTCATCCCCTTCAAGACTGTCACACGCAGACTATGAATTATCTCCTTCTTCTTGTCTATGAATTTCGGGGTCAGGTTTATTTAGGGAATTACTGAAGCTCACCCGGCGTGGCTGAGAATCGAATCCACGTGTCAGACTGGAGCCTCTCTGTCTTCCCACCGTGAGGTGCTCCGCGGACCCTGCCGTGCCGTGGACGGACAGCTGGATTAGCAGACAGCTTGCGCTCCGTGTCCCATTTACAGAGCTTGAGTTTCCTCCACGTGGGCTCAGATGTACTCCCCATGTTCCCTCTCCTGCTGCACAAGGTTGCCTCTCCCCCTCCATGGTCTAACCCATGCACTGTGTCCTACTTTCTAAAGGTTTTCCTGAAACCAGGAGAGGTTGTCTCCATTTCAACCTGTGCAAAGATTATAGTTTTCATCTCATTGTCACATACATAGAAAGTTTCCTAACAATGTTTGTCATTGAAAGAGGGCAAGTGGTAGCATGTGAAGAGCTCACTGATCATTTCCCCTGAAAGGACAAGGTCCTGAAGCCCAGGGGACGCACTTGGGCCGGTCACCCGAAGACGTTCGAGGAAGCCCTCCCTCAGCAAGCTCTGTCACATCACAAATTAGGGACACGCAGAGTGGGGAGAATAACCCTTGATTGAGAACAAGCCCAGGCCTGAAATGACCCACTGACTTAGAACAAAATAAAAACATGCACACATTTGAGCTGCAGGCATACGTGATGGTGGCATTCACTGAATTTTCCTGAAGGTGGGATCTTTTTACTTGATTTAGGAAATTGGAGCAAATTAGGAGAGTGAGGTAATTGGAGTTTGCTTTTCTATTTGAGCCGCGGAACTGTTCGTGAGAGATCCCCACGTGTTTACAGATGGCCGGCGGTTACCGTGAATGACACGACTGACCTCCAGACAGAGACCCGTCTACTGTCCTCTGGAACGCTGTGCGTGTAACGCCAGCCCCTCCGAACACGTTCCGTAGCCACACTTCACCCATCACATAGCAAACTGTGTCTGCCAAGTGATGTATCCAGTTCATTTCTTGAGTAGTCTACTACTGATTAATTACACTAGACCATTGTTAGATGTAACTGGTTCACCAGTCTTTGTTAAATCCAGGGGACAGAATAAGATTTGGGTAAATTTTGGTGTGGCCGCTTCGCATAGGTATGTCTTGTGTAAATGTCACTGTTCTCTGTTTGCCCCTGGTCGGCAGGGGTCTCAGGATGTGGCCTTTCCAAATTATGATTTGTAATGGAAAGCTTTCTTTTTGGATTTTAAAAATGTACAAAGAAGAAAAAGGAGGAGGAGGAGAGGAGGAGGGAGGAGAAAAGAAGAAGAGAAGAAGGAGAAGAAAATAAATAATCTTTATGTCTCAGCATATAAACGGATGTAAAGAGTTTGGATGCCTGAGTAATTCAGGGTAAAAATTAATGTCCCACAGAATATACGGGCTCTGAGGCAAACAGATCATCCTAGAAAATTTACCCATTTCTTCACCAGACAAAACGCTCCCACTTCCTTCTGCGCAAACAGCTCCAGGTGATACTGTGCCCTCGAGGTACTGGCTCACGTGTCTCTGTGGCTACGCGGTTGACGGTCCCCCACCCCCTGCCAGGAGGACGGGGTCTTTTTGCTCCCATGTGATGGATGAGCTCCCGGGGGCCCAGCGCGCAGGGCAGACTAGCTGAACCTCACCGACCCCTGTGCTGCAGCCTCCCTCATCTGTTCGGACCGAGGTCGCGGTATCATGAGCGTCCGAACAGCAGGAAGTTATGTTCCTTTAAGCGAGTTGCACAGAAACCGTCCCCAGCAGCATCGCTGCGGTGACAGATAGTACATTCGGAGTCTTCTCTCCAGAACCGCCTGTCTGAAATATGAGCCACGGGGAGAGGCGATGCCTGGTTCCTGCAGACTCGCGCGCACCACAGCCATAACCACAACGACAGGAACGGGATGTGGAAATATGCAGCCCTCGGAGATGGAGTAAATGCACATACATTTTGTAATGAGTGACTGTAATGAAAGTCAAATGAATTATAATAAAATATGGAGTTTTAAAAAGAAAACTACTCCATGCATAATGTTGCTGGAAACATTCAGCGGTTCCTCACTGCATGCTGTTGTCAAAGTAAATAACTACCCAAGACAAACTTACAAAGTGGTTTTAACTCCTAATGTGATGCAGAGAGTCAGTCATTTAATTTGTTAATTAGTATTATGCCAGAAACTATCTATTCAATATGAAGCAAATATGTTTACAATCTTATCTGCCATCTGTTTAATAGATGGGAGAATACTTAGAGCTGGATTCTCAAAGAGGGTTGTTGGAAATTTGTTCCACAATTAGAGGAGCAGATTTTTTAATTCTGGAGGAATTTTGCGTGTGTGGGGAGCACCTCCAGTAACGCTAGCACGTCCTGGCAACGCTCCGCGGGAGGAGCGACCGGCTGTAATGGGCGTCAGCAGATGCTCGGCGCACTGACGGAGCCGAAGAGATGTTAAAGATACCTATGAATGCTTTGATCTATGTAAACATGCGAAGGAGACGTGGCCTGGCCCAAGACGACCTAAGCCCGGATTTCCAGGGATGGACCGCGGGCACTCCGGCGGCCCACGACACACACGGTTCTGTGATCAGCCGTTTTGCAAGATTTCATACAAGAAAACTTAACCAGGCAATACCTTGCCCGTTAAACTGAATTCTCAGGATGTTTTTAAGCTGCTGGTTTAGGAATAAGTTTTAAATCATTTCTTGGAAGAGATCTGAAGATAGAATGAGTGATAACCACGGGTCTCCTTGAAAGTGGCGCTCCTGTAATTCCGGATGGTGCTGCGTGAGCAGGGCGCCCGGAGCACGGCGAGGAGCCCAACGCGCGCTCGCTCCTCTCCCTGCCGGAGAGCGGGCTGCACTCGATTCGCGCGCAGACTGCCGGCTTCCAGAGTGGTTCCTCTGACTCACGTTGGCTCCTCTTCCTCTCCCATCAGAGGCGTTCCAGGCTTCCTAAGCATCACTTTTCCCGTAGCACCATTCGTCAGCCTAGGACGTCTTCAGGAATTTTGCTAACGACACCGCTCACCGTTCGTGAACACCAGTGCGCATCTCTGTCAAACTGTCCATCGTTCACGTGCTGGGAACGCTCTGCTTTCGTCAGTTCTATAAATTATACGTATGCTACTTTAACTCTTGTGAACAAATCAAAATTTAAAAAAGTCTCTGTACGACATTTGCCCATAATTAACCCTGCTCCTACTGTTACTTACAGTACGGCTAAAATCCGTTGCCTTTTTTCAGCTCATCTATTGTTTCAAAGCGAAATACAGTATCTATTTTAAAAGCTCACCTTTTGTGTGGCTTTTTTTTTTTTTGGTGTTCCTCTGGAATTCTCTAAAGATGTGCAGTCCTTGGAAAAAGAATAACAAAGATTATCTAGGAAAAAAAGAGGACTGCGAATGGTCAGGCAAACTAATTAGTTATTTTGCTCGATGGCAGTTTATTCCATCCCCTTGCTTTCCTCAATTTTCCTCCAGACCTCCCCCCAGTGAAGAGGTTTAGTGCTTATGATATAAGCAATTTGTAGGGAGTGGAAACCTAAGGGTGATTTATGTCACGAGAGGCAGTTCCGGCATTTAAATCACTTTCCCTTCCGAACTTCTTTTGGCTTATTGTGCAGAACTGACCTTATGAGCTCTGGCCCATGGGGAGAACACACTTCCTGGGATTCTGAAGTGTGTGCGGATCGACAATGTCCTGACTGCTTTCCCCTCTACGTTATTCCATAATGTGCTCGTGGGGTATCCCGGGGCTACCGAAGATCTCACTGCGTTTGGGAACAGCAATTGGGCGACTTGGAGTTGTCTCCCTAAATACATTTCTGTGCCTCTTGAATCACTCCGCGATGATGATTTAATCCTCAAGATGTCTGATGCGTACACAGCGTACCCACTATTTGTGTAGACATGTACAGATATCTGTATATTGAATCCTACAACTTGGAGTGCCAGGGACTCCCTCTCTCCAGTCAGTATGAAGATTTTCATACAAACACCTCCCCACCCCTGCCCCCCACGTCTTCCCCAAAAAGGGGGGGGGGCTTTCTGGCTAACAAGGCTTAGCTGAACAGGCACCTGGTTCCCCAGACCTTCTGCACACAATACAAAAAGTCCGGTGGAGACATTACAGGCTCAAACCCATTGTAACATTCTAAAACTCAATTCATCTGTTCCTAATAGTGTTTCAATAGTATCCTAGTAACCTCTTCTGTGAAGCTTCATCTGGTCTGTATTTGCAAACACTATTAAAAAAAGGGCCTTGTATTCAGGGGGAAAAAAGTCTGTGTTAATCTCTTCCGAGAGCTGCTGGGGAGAGGTGCGGGCGCCTCTGTGGGCAAGTGTATTTGCCAACATGCCATATGGGAGTCATGGCTGGGACTTTTTTTTTCCTAGAATAATTAAATGTTGATGGCAGAGTTCAAATGGATCATTAAAATTCAAAAGTGTAAGAAACAGATTTTTTCTTATGTTGCTGAACGCTCCAGAGGGCCGAATAGCTGGCAGAAGTGAGGCAGGCTGCCGTCCTGCGATCAGCGTGCGTCGGGATGGTGCTAATTTGATCATAATATAGTCATCTCTGAAGATTACAGCTATTCAATTAAATATTCTAATTAACCTGAAGTATTAGGCAAATGATACTAATTACAAATATTCTCCTGAGATTCACAGCAATGAAAATCCCACTTGCAACTGATACTTCTAGCCAATGTTTCGTAACTCAATGTCCTATATCATAGGCTTTCAGAATATTAAAATGCAGTTAATTTGCCTAAACCTCATTTGTTTAATGGCATTAGCATTTTGTTTGAAATTGTAATAAACGTACATCCCGCTTTCAAGTAAAATTTAAAATGAGTGCACTCTTGGGGTAACTTAAGATTCCTGTTTACAGACCCCGCACTTTATTCAGCGAGCGGAACAGCTTTGGTCTTACTTTCAGCCATTAAACATATTGAAATTGTTTAAAAATGCTAATAATTTGTCTTTTCAAATAAGAAAAAAAAAGGATATTTTGCAGTAAAATTTCATGACGTCGCCCATGTGACCGGGCTCCTACTGGGAAGGCCCTGGTGCTTGAACCTCCTTCCAATCCCTGGGAGGACGGCTGTGTTCTGCGGGGCTGCTGGTGGCTTTGGAGAAGCCCTTGCACACTCCTGGCTGTACCGCATGCTCTGTGCTCTCCACACCGTGCTGACCCCCGGGGTGCTGGCCTGCCCACCCGTTATCCACCCTCTGTGCTCCTCAGGTCCCCCATGGGGCCACCGTTCACCTGTCCCTTCCCAGAGGCACGTCTCAGACCCGGCTTCTCCTGAACGACACGGGCCCTCTGT
Organism: Ursus arctos; assembly: GCF_023065955.2. NCBI lineage: Eukaryota > Metazoa > Chordata > Mammalia > Carnivora > Ursidae > Ursus > Ursus arctos. The sequence goes on from NW_026622841.1 coordinate 1,642,771, forward strand.
GCCTCTGGGGACAGGCGGTCCCTATGGACTCACGGCCTGGCATCTCCCACAGGCGCGGGGAGCACCACGGACAACTTGCAAAGTTGGGTGTGACAACTGCCAGAGTCTAGATGTGTGTGCACCAGGTTCCAGGTTGGAGCGCCGTCCTGGTGCTGTCAGACGAGTTAGAAGGAGGGCTGGTGTCATCCTGGGATGTGTGGCCCGAAGAGGGAAGCATCGTGGGGACAGGCAAGGACGGATCATGTTTCAGAGTCGAGATGCAGCCACTGTTGGTCCAAGTGGCCCGCCCTGAGGGCAGATGGTGTGAATGGGGTGTTGGGGATGGGGGACCCATACTGCACTCCAATGTTGAATTACCCCAGGGGTGGACACAGGGTTTGGACTGCAAAGAGTCGGACAGAAGTAAGGAAGTGAATGAGAGCAGTTCGCACGTGGAGGCGTGAGGGAGCGTGCAGGGGCACCAGGCTCCAGGGGCCGTGTCCTCCAGGTTCCAGGGGCCACCAGTGTGTCCAACACTTACCAGGGGGACAGCAAGATGACACCACCTCTACTCATGCCAGCATCAGCACGAAGAGCGACCTACAGATACGTCCGCTGGGGAGTGAATATGCTACAGTGATTTACCTTCGTAAACACTGATGCCGTAAAATCACCCCGAAATGCACGGATCTCTCTGAAGCCGAGAAAGTAAGGGAGGGGGCGTTAATTCACATGAAGTGAACACAGTGAACTCATAAACACAGGAGGAGCAAGTGATGCCCAGGGATGCACGTGTTTCCACGACAGCAAACGCAGGACAAGATCCACTCTTAACGAGGGGAGGGAGTCCCGTGCTTACAGACATGTGGGGCCTCGATTTCTCAGTGAAGCAGCTCTGTAGGTGTCAGTGAGCTTCCCGCCCTGGAGCCTCATCCAGGGGCTGTAAACACAGAAGCCGAGAAGGGAATCTGTTTCCGGGATGGTATGTGCTGGCGGTCGAACTTCATGGACACAAGGACCGTCCCATTTCTAGGGGATTCCCGTGTCACCTGCCACGTGGCCTCGTGTAACTGATGTCCGTGGTTGCTTGAACAAGAGAGAACAGAGCAGGTCATCTTCCAAGAGTTCTGGAAGGATCATTTTCATACCTAGTGAATGTGGTTTGCATGGAAGATGGTGTTTTCAAGGGTGTACAGGAAGTACTAACTAGAAGGTTCTTCAGGAGGACGTAAGTGCTTGCTGGTCACAGGTTTGTGAAACACTGCGTATCAGCAGTTGCCTTCTTTCATAGCTGGTTTGTATCATGGACTGAAGAAGAATTAGAACAAAAGCAACATATAGCATCTCAATAAAATTTATATTCTGGATATTTTCCCAAAAGGAAAATGGTCTGGTCTTCTCTGAAAGTAGAGGCCGCACGGTGAGTCCTCGGTGGGCTGTGAACTTCAGTAATTTGGGACCTGCCTTTCCCTCGGCCTCTTCCACTGCGAGGGCCACGGGAGGGCTGGGGGCCAGCTTGAGACCTAGTGACTGAAAAATAATGAAAAAGGAAAGAATGAGCTAAAAATAGATGAACGAAAGACAGGATAGAAGAAGAGAAAAAAAAATGAAAATCTTCAAAAGGAGGCAAATCCCAAAACTGACATCTGAGGCTTCCTCTGGCTCTTCAAACGGACCCGAGCTCTGCTCAGGAAGGTTTTGGGCTCGTCCCTCCGTGTGGGCATGGGGAGGTGGACGTGGGGGTCAGAGCCCTGTGGGGGACGGTGGGGCCTCAGACACACTCTCTGGCTTCATGGAACGATTATGTTATAAATGTTTTCATTCTTCCCTTTACGTAAGTGCTATGAACGGTGCACTCAGGTGGACTGAAGAAGGCAGGAGTTTGTACTTATGTCCTTTTAAAGGAGAAAGAAAAAAAGAGCTGTGTTTTGAGGTGAGGCTCTGTCACTGCCCTGTTCTCTCCGTCCCTGGTAAAAAGAAACAATTGTTACTTGGAGGTGATATTTTTAAACTGACGTGGTCCACATCCACTTAGAAATGGGCTGGAAAACCACGCTGTTTGACATGACATGATCCCACGTGAACACGGAGCTGCCGCTGGACACCGACACGCCGTGGGCACCCGGGCTGGTGGGGGTGACCCGAGGCTGCTCCTCGTCTTGCAGACGCTCACCTGCCCTGCGGCCTCCCAGGCTAGGGACCAGCGGGGTGACCGGCACTGCTCTCTGGGGGGCGTGACAGGTTGGCAGGGGCAGGGGGACTCGCGGGGGTCCCCGGGGATGACTCTGCACAGTGAGGCCAGCTGGGAAGATGCATCACCTCTCACCGCCGGAGGTCTCAGGATCGCGGGGAAGCGGGCCCCCCTTGTCCTGGTCGTAGGAAGTGCAGGGCACCCGACGCCAGGCACGCGGGAGGGGGTTTGTTCGGGCGCTGCGCCGGGCGCAGGACCAAGAACGCCGGTGCCTGAGGGAATTCAGGAGGTCCCGACGCCGTGGCCAGCCACCCAGGCCGTCCCACGTGGGACGTGGAGCTGCGTGCAGCAGGCGAGTGGAAAGGCTGCAAAGTAAAGTATTTTGTGACATGTTTTTATGACATAATTATATTGATCTGAAAGACAGTCATCCAGAACCACAACCTTTTATGCCCCAAGAAAAAACCCAGAGCCTGTATAATCTTTTCAATCACTTGATATTCATAGTCTTATTCAAAGGTCTCTGAATATGTCATGTGTGTAATACCAATGCAAAGTGTGGCCCCGTACTCCCTGCCAGCAATAGGCTTCAATAAGGTAATTTTCCTGCTGCCTAAGAGCATCAGCAGGGTGCAGTCCGGAACCAAAACAGACTATGACATCTTATTCACGCATGCATCGGGAGGACAGAACTATACTTTATTAAAGGAAAATGGGATTTCAGGATTGTTTTGACAAGCAGCAAGAACGCACACCTCAGTTTACATACAGTACGGGTGTGGGTTTGAGCTGCTCTGGAGGCCCTGGCGAGCAAAGCCTGCACGACTTCAAGGACTGAGGGGGACAGGCTCTGGACGCGCAGGGTCAGCACAGCAGGGGGAGAGACAGGTGCACGGTGGCTCTCATGCCCTCTGCCCTCTTTGTCCTTTCTTAATGCTCAGAATCGGCATCCTTAGTTGCTCTGCGGACCGGGCAGGTGAATTTCTTCCCCTTTTAAAGTCAACCAAAGACAATTCCTGTTTTTTTTAATACATTATAGGGTCATCCTAATTCTCTCTGTAAGAGGGGGGAAAAGAGCACATTCTTTGACCTTCTTAAATCAAAGTAAGCATTGAGATTTAAAATAAATACTGAAAATAATGTCAGATTTTAAAATACCAGCTGTGCTCAAACACTTGCCTTCCCTTAAATCACCTGCTTTTATAGCTTTCTGCATCTTTATTACCCCTCGCAAAGCCTGCCAGGGATTTCAGACCTCTGTCCCTGATTTTGATGACTGTTTTCCTAGATTTCTACATCAAAATGGTCAAAACATTTGCCATTTTAGTTACTTTGAGCAGTGTGAGTTCCTGAAGTTAATCACCTTACAGATGTGTCTGTGAGTGGGAGACAGTCCTGGGGTCCGGAGCAGAAGTGTAAGCCCAGCTCTCAGGAGCTGAGCTCCACGGGGCACGCCTGCAGCTGAATCCCGCAGCAGACCTGCGCCAGGAGGACGGGCCACTTGGGTTTTTATTTATTTATTTTTCCTTAGATAGAAGGCACAGATTGCTCTTCGAGGAAGAGCAGAAAGGTAAGAGAAATAAGACGAAGCCACATTAAACGTTTGCGAACGTGTCAGCCAGGGAGGAAAGGGTTGCTGCAGAAAGCCTGTTCCCACCAGGAGCAGACGCAGCGAGAGCCCCACGGTCCGAGAGTGAAACTGCGTGGACATGACCACACGTCGACACTCCCCTGTTTTCAGAAATCACGCTGCCATCGAGTCAGTTCTGTGGGACTGCAGAAGGTGGATTCAAGAGCCCCTTTTCAATATTTCACTGCAGTAAATTTCCACACCGAATTCCTTGAGAGATGCTGTGAGTGAAGCATCTTGGGGTGATCGTTTGCTGAAAAATCTCTCAAGGTCGTTTGTAGCAGAGCAATAACCAAAGGCTTCCTGGCCATTCCGACGTTATCTTAAGACAGATGCGTGCTTTCGGAGGGTGCACTGGCCCCCAGCACACAATTAGACTATTGTGCGGACGAACGTGGCCGAGAGTGCGGCCGAAGATAGGGAGTGTTTGCAACACACGCTCTTGGCGTTCTGGGACAAGTGACACAGGCCCTTCACTAACAATATCATTCCTCACCCTGTAGGGTCCCTTTTAAAGAAGCAGCAGGACAGCCAGGTGAGACGGTCCACCCCGAGGCCCCCCAGCCACATGGGCATGGTCCGAAAGCGTGACCCCCGTGTGAGCTGCACCGGCTGCCTGGCTGTGCCGGCTTCTTCGGATGCCGATCGCGGCAGGGGAGAAAGCCGTGGGCAAACCGCAGCTTCCCTGCAGAGCTGAGCCCAGACGGTGGCCGCGCCCTCGGCAGGGCTCCACCAGCTCTGGATGGTGTGGGGATGGAGGCGGTGAGAAGCTGTGTGTGTGCGGCTCTGCCCTCTGCCCCGTTTGCTACCTTGTGAGTTCATTCAGCAGACGACAGAAACGTGTTTGGCTGCTAGTGCTTTTATTAGAGGTCCCTGCAGTCTGCAAAAGAGAGAAAAAAGAAGACTCAGAGGCTGGTTATGAGCCAGCAAGAGGTATCTAGACACACAGCGTCCCCCTGGTGGCTCGGCTCATCCAGACCGGCCTGGTTCTGGTCCTGGTCTCACGACGGAGCAAAGACCTGCAGAAGGACACACCTGGTGTTGGAGATGCAGAGATGCAGAGTCTGCTTTCTCTGAACTGAACTGGATTCTATTTGTGACAATCTGTAATGTTTTGTGTTAATTTATTACAAAACGTGTTTTTCACATCAAGATATGGAATATATGGGAGCATGTAGTGCCCACAGAGTACACAGGACAGATGCTAAAAACCAGCGGTCACGTCCCCCGGTCGCACTGCGTACGGTTTAAGCCATATATCCTAGGACATACCCATTGGAAGGAAAACTGTTTTTAAAAGAATGCCAGGCAGGGGCCACGATATCCCTGGTTTTGATGCTGGTTTTCTTCTTCCTCAAAGACAATTTCTTACGCCTCTTCACTTACCCTGACCTTCGGAAGCCGAAAGTGGGAATTTCTTCTGATAGGCAGAACTTGAAGACAAGAGCATCAAAAAGTGTGTTGCAAGGTCATACAACAGGACAGTAGAGAAACAGGGGCAAAAGGAGGACGGGCCCGTCTAGGGTGTCCTGAGCGGAGGCTCGGGGCTGTGCTGGCAACGGGCAATGGGGTCCTGACCTCGGTGACAGACGGTGTGCCAGCCCTCAGCCCAGGAACCGCGTCCCTCAGAAGTGGTGGTTTGAGGTGGGCCCTCTGTGCCTCACGGTGCCTGACCCAGGCTGGTGCGTTGTAGGTACTCGGCACCACCAGGCGAGCGGGGGAACGAAAGAATCCAAGAGTGCCCTGAGGAATAAACTCAAAGCCAGGTGTCACCCTGGGCTGTGTCCCCGTGACGCCAGTGGCGGACGTGGCACCTTTGTGCCCTGGATGCATGTGGCCTTTCTGTATGACGTGCACATTCAGACGTCAGGCCGGCTGCTCCAGGGCTGCGTCCCAAGCACACGGATTCAGCGACTCCTGAGCTAATGTCCCGACCGGAGATGCTCTGATTACTTCCTGCGTCCCCTCTCTGTACAAGTACCCGCGTGAATGGGGCTGTGCTCGTGGGTGGGGATCCCATTTTCCGCAGGAAAATTTAATTCCTCAGCTGCAAGTCAGAAGTAAATGTAAGCCATCATCAGCGCAAACAATACTTCAAAAAACGCTTTCTATGTTTAGGTTGCTTTTAACACTTAAAGAAACGCATTTAGAGAATGTGTTCCAGCACCGGGTTGTTTGATTCTAACGCCGTCACCCACCATCGGTTCTTAGTCCAGGACTCGCATGGGGGGGTGCTCTGCCTCAGCCTGCCCGGCTCCCGAGGAGAAGGGCAGGGACCGGAGGCTTGCTGGACTGCGCCGTTAGTCCCTGCGTCCCGCTGGACGAGTCACCGAGCGCCGGAGCGCGGGCACGAGAGCCTTCGTCCCCAGACGTGCGCGGAGAACAGCTCCATGCAGCTCTGCTCAGGGGAGGGGCGAGGCTTTGCTCGGAAGGGCCTGACTGCAGGACCGCCCTCAGCCCGCACACCCTTCAGAGAAACTATAGCCCTTTCCTTTCTCCACCCGTCTGTTGGAGTCGCGCATGGGGGCTAGTTGTGCTGGAACTCCGGGGATGTTCCCGTCCAGTTGTGGAATTCCGCTGAATTTACTCAGCCAGCTTCATGTCCACATTTGCTTTGTCTTGTATAAACAGAGCTGGTAGCAGGTTTTCCTAACGGTCCACGCTGACACGGCTGTTGAGATTTGCCTTCACACCCCAAACACTTCGGCTGGAAATAAATTAGTCCAGCAGCTCTTGGAATTTCTTTGTGCATTTAGGGACTTCTGGCTTCTTTTTTTTTCTGTCTGTAAAACAGGACCGTCTCCAAAATGACTTCTTTCGAACATGACTGAGCAGGGCAGAGCACACTGAAAGCATGCGAAGGGCACTCCGTCTTTGCAAGCCTTCGACCCAGATGTGCAGCCCTGTCTGGGCATCGCCTGGGCAGGTCAGCTTTGCGGAGCTTGAGCCTTCCTTCCCAAACCTGAAGGGATCGTGGGGAGCAACCAGGGAGACTTGGACCTGAAACTATGATTTGGGGGTTTGCAAACTTCTGTTTCTCCTGCTCGTTGCACGGTGACAGCTTATGCCCCACCGGAAGCTCTCAGGGACCTCTGTCAGAGCCAGCTTTCCTGTCTTCCCTGCTGTGGCCTGCTGGTGCCGACATCCCCGTCAGGGACGCTCAGACTTGGGAGTGGCCCCGCTCTCCTTCCCTGTGCCTCTGCATCCAGTCGGCTCCAAGCACTGTTGACTTCTACCTTCACGGGTCTCCCAAACCTTCTCTCCGGGGCCCGGTCCCGCATCTGCCCCTGAGTGTCTCGCCGGGACACCAGCGTCCCACCCTCCTCTCCACGATTCCTTGTCAGCGTTGTCTGACTCATCCTTAAGGCACAGCACTGACTGTTGCCGGTCCTTCCGGGGCTCTTCACAGCTGCCAGGCCCTGTGCTAGGCACCCTGCGAGGCGAGCGCCAGCCACATCCCCAGGCTGGACCTGCAGGAACCGAGACCCAGGTGTCTCAGGTGGCACGCCTGAGGTCACATGGGTGTAAATGTCCAAGGCAGGCCTGACCTGGGCCGGTTGAAGAAGAACACGGTTCTCCCTCTCAGAGCACCTGTCCTGCTCTCAGTTCTTCAAAGTATTCAATGTTTTAATGAAAAAAATCCAAACAGTTTAATCTGCCAAAGTCCTTGTCACGTGTCATCTTTTCCATCATTCTAGCTGCTCCTCCACTTACCCCTCCCATCCAACACGCACACGTGCGCACACGCGTGCACATGCCTTAGCAGGTCATTCTAGATGGCTCAGCCCCCCTGGCCCGGCCCGAGGCAGGATTTCCTTCTTCTCTATGGTTGAATAATATTCCATTGTGTGTATACTCCATATGTACCAGGCCAACGATAAAAGGCTTTGGGAAGCCAAAGAGACACTACATTTGGGTCAGTTTTAGAATATAAATTAGTGAGTTCATCCACACTGCACACTAAACTACTGTTATGTCTGGAATAAAGATTATATTTTAAAATTAGACATTTTTTACAGTTTGACAAAATATGCACCAGACGTTAAAAATTTCAACTGGGAACACACATGCTTATCCCACCGCATTTTGAATGGGCTACATGGGGCTGTAATGGAAAGTTCTGCCTTTCCCTGACTGTGAAATTGCCCAGACATGCCCCGGGCCCCAGGGGACCGCAGAGCCAGTGCACCCAGCGCGGCACATCGTCTGCACCACGGGGCTGCGTGCCCAACAACCACCGTTGTGGCTGAGCGTCCAGGGAGCAAGGACAGGAGGACAGGGCCGTCATTCAGGAGACCAGTCGGAGAAAAATGCTCCCCAGATGATTCTGTGGATTTCTGCGGATTTTGTACCCAGGACAGCACTCTGTAGCTGCCACGTTGAGCTCAGTTTATGCAAGTTTTAACATAGCTTGGCCTACAAAGAAAATTTTCTGATTGATGATGCAGTATTCTGTGGTCAAAGCCCTAAAAAATGTATGATCTCTTTTGATGTGATTCATATATCCCTGGAATTTAATTGTGACTTAATGCTTAATGGCCAAAACCGCTTATAAAAGTCATTTTTGTGAAGTAAACACTCATTCCCAGTTTATTGATTTTCAAAAGGTGAACTTACATATTTGGGTCTTCCTAAGTGGAGCTTATCTGTATAAACATCCGAGCATAAGACAAACGAAATAATATTTATCTGCAATATCACAGTATCAGGGTATCTAGTTGGCCTTATTTGCTGAGAATTCCACATACAGCCTCGTGAACCCTGAAAGGCTTTTTATTTTTTTTTTGAAAAAAAAAATCCCACTATAAGCAAGAATGTTGAGTCTGAGAGCAAGTAAGGTTGTCTGTCTTGCACAGAAGTCCCTGCTCTTGCCGTTGCCGATAGATGCCCTTTACCTGTTTATTTAGCCGGCGGCCTCAGCGCGCATTGTGGACTCTCAGCATACCAAGACGTTTCTTACCGAGTTTGGCAGTGAGGGGGCTGGTGTTCGCTCGGCTGTTGGGAAGGCAAATCGTGCTTTCTTTAACACGGGTTTGATGCGCAATGGTCCTGATGGGTACAGTTTAAAAAAGTGAACCAGTGAGACCTCGTATATGAGGCCTGGTAAGCTCACGTGTTGATCCTTTATCAGCAAATCTGTTTGGTCAGTCGTGCTGCCCCACACAAGCAGACACGCAAGGATGTTGCCATCAATCCAGTCACTGAGGGGTCTGGTCTGTGTTGCTCAGATTCCTTTGCCAGAAGCACACAGATGAACAGTCTCGCACAACAGAGCACGGTGTTAGCAGTAGGCTTTTCATAGTTGCTTTTTGTCCAGCTGAGGAAGCTCTCTTCTTTCTATTCCTGGCTAGTCCAACATTCATTAATGTTGGATTCTATCAAATAATATCTCTGTTTCTATTGAGAAGACCATATTGTTTTTCCTTTCAAATTGGCTAATGTGGTGAATTGCAGTGATTGCTTTTTAGGTATTAAGCTAAACTTTTATCCTTGATTGGTCAGGTTGTATTATCCATTTTTAGATATTGTTGGACTCAATTTGCTTATATTTTATTTAAAGTATTTACAACTGTATTCATGACAAATATTGGTCTATAGTTTTCTTCTCTTGTATTGTCTTCTTCTGGTTTTGGTATCAGGTAATGCTGGCCTCATAGGATAGGAACAAAAATATACTCCCTCCTCTTCAATCTTCTGGGAGAGTTTGTCTTTAGTTGGTATTATTTGTCCCTTAAATGTTTGATAGAACTCATCAGCACAGCCGTCTGGACATGGAATTTTTTAATGAGAAGATTGTAAAGTATAGTTCAATTTTGTTAATAGATTGAGGCTATTGGGGTTACTCATTTCTTTTTCTTTTTCTTGCATGAAATATGTGTCTTTCAAAAAAGTTATCCATCTCATCTCAGTTGTTGAGTTCACTGGTATGAAGTTATTCATAATATCCCCTTCTTTAGCTGATATCTGTAGACTCTGTAGTAATGTCACCTCTGTTATTTATGACTCTGGTAATTTGTGCCTTTATCTTTTCCCTCAATAAATCTGTTTTGAATTTTAACAATTTTAGTGATCTTCTCAAAGACCTAGTTTTAATTCCTTTGATTTTCTTTATTATTTTTCTGTTTTCTGCTTTAGCACTTTTCACACTGATCTTTACTATTTCCATTATTCTGCTAATCTCACATTTTATCTGTTTATCTTTTTATAATTCCTTAAACTGGAAGCTGAGGTTATTGATATGAGACATTTCTGCTTTACTAATATGTGCACATTGCTATCAGTTTCTCCTAAGAGACTCTTGAGTAGTATCCTAGAATTTGATGTGTTGTGTTTTCATTTTCATTTAGATCACTGTACTTTCTACTTTTTTTCTGGTGTATTCTTTGGCATATGGGTTATTTAGAAGTGTGTTATTTAATGTTCACACATTCGGCATTTTCCAGAAATCAGTGTTGTACTGATTTATAATTTAATTCCATTGTGGTTAAACAACAACAACAACAAACTTTGTATGATTTACATCCTCCCACATTTATTAGACCTGGTTTGTGCAACCAGACTATGGTCTATTCTTGTAAATGTATGCACATGAAAGGAATGTGTATTCTGCTGTTTTGGGTAGGGTATCCTAGAAATGTCTATTAAATCCTATTGGCTGATGGTGCTGTTTAGTTCTTCCCTATTGTCGGTGGTCGGTTCTGCTTCTGTATTGAGGCTCTATGAGTTGCTGAGAGAGGAGTGTCTAAACCCCTAATCATAATTATGGGTTTACTGGTTTCTCCTTGCAGCTCTACCAGTTTTTGCTTTAAGTATTTTAAGGCTCTATTTTAATTTTTATAAACTTTAGGATTTTCATGTTTGTCTTCTTGGAGAATTGATGTCTTCATCATTAAATAATATCCTTTATCTCTGGTAATAGTGCTGTACTGAAATCAACTTTGTCTGATATTAATATACATACCCTAGCTCTCCCTTCATTAACCCCATCCTTTTAATTTTAACCAATCTTTGTCTTTGTATTTAAAGTGGATTTCTTGTAAACAGCATGTAATTGGGTCTTGCTTTTATTCCAATATGATATATTCTATTAGTTGATATATTTAAACTGCCACAACTTAACGTAATTACTGATATGGTTGAATAAAATCTATCATCTTGCTAGTTGGTTCTATTTGGTTCATCTGTTCTCTGTTTCCATTTTTCCTTTATTCTGTTTCATTTGGATTAATTGAGTATTTTTTATTATTCCATTTTATCTTCATTATTGGTTTATTATGTATAACTCATTTTATAATGTGTTTATTATTTGCTCTAGTGTTTACACTAAACATCTTTAATTAATCAGTACATATTGCTGCCTCCGTGTCGTGCGTGGACCTTGCTACACTGTACACTTGACTCCTCCCATCAATCCTTTGTCTATTTTTTCATATATTTTACTTTTACATGTGATAGAAATACCCACTTTTTTATTGCTATATTTTGGCTTTAAACAAGGGCAGGAATTTTTGTATTTCTCCTGTCCAATTTGCAGTGGGTTTTACCAGTTCCCCGAGAGTGACCCACTTTTTTATTGCTATATTTTGGCTTTAAACAAGGGGAGGAATTTTTGTATTTCTCCTGTCCAATTTGCAGTGGGTTTTACCAGTTCCCCGAGAGTGTTTGCTGTGTTTCCCAGTGGTTTAAAGCTTTGACTCACAGAGGAGATGGGTGGCGTTATATAGGGCACTGTATGTCTTTTCCCAAACTGGAAGCAGTTCCCTCTTGGAGACACGTGCTCCAGAGATGCTTTCTTAGGACTCCTTGCCCCACCACTTTTGTGGGCATGCACAGAAGAGAGCGTGTGAATGGATGCCAATGCCCAGGCTCTCGGATCCTCTCATCAGCCAATACTCAGCCCTTAATTGCTCCATCAAAAATTTAGCTGGCTTCCTACCTGTGTCTGGCACCATCCTCCCAGGCAAAAAAAAAGTGATTGTGTTCCATCTTTCCTTAGACACCTGTCATTCATTAGATCTTGAGTGGGTGGATTGCTTTATGATATTGGCTCTCCAGGAGATTCAAAACAAAAGCTGTGGGTTTGTGTATCTCCTACATTTGCTCTTGTTGTTTCTAGGGTGGGAGGATACTCCTTCCAGCTTTCTACCATCTAAGGGAGGCAGAAGTCCTAATTAAGTTTCTCAAATCCATAGTTTCCCCAATACTGCCACCTCCTGTCATACCACAGTGGCGCTTTGAAATTGAAAAGAACAATTCTGCACAACTTGCACGCAGAACCTATTTTCCCAGGAGGAAGGCCACTTTCCTTGTATCAGAGGCGTGAATACTTTGGCTTCACTATATTATCTTAGAAAGACCACATTATTTTTGGAAGAGCCTTCACTCACATGGATGGCAGTGATGCAAGAATCGATTAGCCGTCCGAGGCAGTAGCTCACCTGGGTCTGGCCAGCGGAGGAACTGGAGAAGGGCACGCAGGCCTCAGCTTGCATGAGTAATGCCAAAGTGGGCCAAGCTGTGGGGGTTTGGGACGGGCCATACATGTGCAGGCAGGCTCTCACTTACTCATGTTGGAAAGATCACAGACACACAACATACTAATAGGTGACCTTTTAAAGATCCTGTCAACTTTTGCCAATGCTAATAAGTGTCTAGAATAACAGTCAGCAATGGACCCTGAAGACATTTGGCGTGTCTCTGTGTCTATCTCTTGATGTTTCCAGGGGAATTCTTAATAGAATTTTTAAAGACAGGCACTTATTTTCTCTTCTTCAAATTATATGAGACATGGCATTTAGAAATAGAGGTGGCTAAGCAGGAGGGAGGGTAGGGGGTAGATCTGTCCTAGGGATATTCTGTTTGTGTGGGTCCAGGAACCCCCAAACACTCCGATCTCTTGATGAGCCATATTTGAGACAAGTCCTGCGTATCCACTGGGTGTTGAGTCTGAAGCAACGCTCGGCAGAAGGCTGGAGCTCTCTCAGGCTCAGTCCCCGCCGGACATTAGCAATGAGAGGTACCAGCAGAATTCAGACTCCCATTTACTAGGCTGAACAGACAAGAACAAAATAAAGATAAAACAACCATCTTTACTTTGTTCATATTCTCTGCTTGAGGGTTTTTTCCTACACACTTATGTTTTATTGGCAATTTATTATACCCAGTGGAAGATACTCCAGCCTCAGCAACACGATCTTCTGATGTACAAACAAAACTCATTTAATTTGACTCGGTGTATTACAAGCATTATAATCCCCCTTTTGACTTTAACATGATCGACTAATCTCATCTGTTCAGAGGGATAAGCCTGTCTCAGCCGTGATGACAGGCTTAGAGAATGTGGAAATTAGGGCATTCTCAGAGATTATACACTATAACAACAGATAAGGGCTCTGGATAGAGACTCGTCCACAGGTGGTCACTTGTGGGAATGACGAGGGCCGTGTGCAGGGAGGGTCAGCATCACTGACCCGGGACGTGGACACACAGGTGCGGGTCACCTCAGAGTTCTCAACATGTAGGGGACAAGGCAGGAGCAGGTTCCCACTGCTTCCATTGCTCAGGGCCCATTGCCCAGCAAGGACGATGGATAAGTGTCTTCTCAAAGCCACTTCTCCGTGCAACGTAGCCCAACCTGTTCCGGAAACTCCTCCTAGACATGCCGCCTCCTTTCCAGCTGGAATGGAACGTGAGTTTTTGCTCTGGTCAGAAGCATAGTCTGATGGAAGAAAAACACGACACGGATACATTTCTAGGCTTGGGTGTGTGAACCTGAGGGAAGGGGATAGAGCCAAACGTCAGCGAAAACATCACTCAGAAAGTGCTCCCAGGATGAGTGTGGCTCTGAAACTCCATCCAGGTGTGCCTGAGACACAACCACGTGCATGAAATCTTGGGGGCTTTGAGTTGAGCTTGTCTGGAAACAGAACGTTCTTCAATGCTATTTTTTTAAGCAAAATGAGATAAAGTTTACACAACATGAAATGTCTGCTTCGCTACGACCACATGCAGAGCTTTCCTTGCACACTCCCAGTGAAGCCAGGGCGGGGTTGATGGGGTGCACACGGGGCGCCGGGTCTGCGTGGAAGGCATCCCTGTCCCAGGGGCGGCTGAGGACTGATGGTGGATGCTGTGCTGGGAAGCATCTCTGGGGGCGTGGCGGAGAACTGTGGCATCCTGAGAGACCACTGCACCCCTGCCCTTGGCTGTTTCTGGGAGGAATGGGCTGCACAGCACAGATGGTGATGTCGGACCCCAACCTCCTCTAGCTGCCACTGTCCCCAGTGAGTTGTCCTCACTGGGCCAGGAGCTTTGTCTCCACGGCTTCCTGTGGCCCCCACCCCCACCTGCACCCAAATACCTGCCACCTGGCCTGCAGACCCAGCATCCCTGACGGCTGCAGAGCTCAGGTGGGAGCACCAGAGACCCTGGGACAGAGGCTGTTGTGGATAGTGATTTGGACTAGGAGTTGAGGTGAGGCCAGGAGGAAGGTTCTTGTGGGAGGAAGAAGAGCAAAGGGGAGATAGCGTCAGTGGTAGACGCAGGAAGGGGCCTACATGGGTGGGTGCGGGGTTGGGAGGCATTCACCTGACAGCCGCAGGACTGTGCCCTCTGGGGAGCTCAGGTCTGGAAGGACACCAAGTTTCCAGTGGGATTCTCCTGGCAGCATCCCGCCATCAAAGTCTGGGACTCCCACAAGCAGGAGGCGTGGTGTCCCAGACAGGTGCATGCGGATTTCAGGAGAGGCGCTGTCTCTGCGAAGCTGGAGTTAGGCACATGCTTCCAACAGACCCAGGGCCCGGGAGGGGCTGCCTGGTCCAGCTGGGCGGCTCCAGAGAGCCAGCAGGAGGCAGAGAGGAGGGCTCACTCTCCAAAAGTCCTGAGTCAAGGTATCAGCCTTTTTTTTTTTTTTTTAAAGCAGGGCATGATATCCTGCAGATGGGAGGGGAGGGAAGAGGAGAGAGCAGGGAAGACGAAGGAGCAGGGAGGAAAGCCCTACTCAGTGAGTAAGGGACTCTGAACTTGGAACTTCTATTCTGTTGAAAGCAGAGATTTTCCTCAATGATGGCGTGTCTCCAGCTATTTTCCTTCTTCAGGTTGTGGCCTCCCTCTCTCTGCTCCTTGACGGCCCTCAGTTCCTCTGCCAGGGCTGCTCTGCTCCTGCCCTGGTTCCAAGCAGTGACCTCCAGTCTCAGAACTGCACCGTGCTCCCTCCTCCTGGCGACTCCTGCAGCCTCGGCAGACCTAAGGGCTCTGCTGTGCCCCGATGTTCCCAGCTGTCCTCCTGGGACATCTCCAGGAGAGGGAACTTAATGAATTCCTGTAGCAGTTCTAGCAATTTTTTGGTGGAGTCCTTTGGGTTCTAGGGAACAAACTGAGGTTTGCTGTAGGGGAGGTGGGCTGGGGACGGGGTAACTGGGGGGTGGGCAGGTGATGGAATGAGCACTGGGTATTGTTCGTAAGCAATGAGTCACTGAAGTCTACCCCTGAAACTAAAAAAAAAAAAAAAAAAAGGCACCTTAATGTTTCCCTGCATCGTGTTACTGACCCCTTCTGCCATCCCTGTCTAATCTCATGATATGGATGGACGTTCACAGACGAACTTACGGCATGTGATTCTGTGACACATAAACAACAAAGTTATAACGTCAGCAAGAAACACCCTAACTAGACACTGTGGTTACTTATGGAATAATATCACGTATCTCTTTATCAAATATTTTAATCTGGAGTCAAATATAACTCACATCAACTGTAAGACCTAACATGATCTTGTGCATTAGTTATAAAGAAAAATAAAAATGCTAATTAAAATGGGACACGATAACTTAAAATTATTTTTTTACTTATCAGTAGAACTGTTTTGGTTTTCGTCAAACACACATATTCTCATGCCGCTCTAGCATACACACATAAAAAGGAAAATTACACAAAACAGAAACGGGCTTGGAACAGGTGGGCACAAAACACCAACAGTGGCCCAGCACACCTTTATCCAGGGACACTCAGGACAGGAGTAAGCTGAGCGCCCGACTTGCGGCAAATGGACAGAGGCTGTGTGGAAGAGAGGTGTGCACATGCAGACACCCCATCAGGGAGGCTGAGGAAGGCCAGTCACGGGTCTCTGTCCACCGCACAATGGGACACTGTCGGATTCGGGGAGACAGGACATGCTCCAACCACAGCTCACTGTCAAAGCAAATCTAAACCAAACTACCCCAAATACCAGCACGGTTAACTTACTTGGTTTTCTTCTTTCTGGAATACTTCTCCAGAGTAAGGCCACACACGTTGCATTTTGCTGGACGTGCGTTGTACATTACGGGGGCGGGGGGGCAACACATGGGGAGAAGTTTCCTCCAATCTCTGTGTAGAGTCTACTTTCGGACAATCGATACACATCCAAATCTACTAGCACTTTCAGAGAACTCCCATGCAAATGTTAATAATTCCAGAAACTGTTTTAAAGATGAAGAGGATGTTGGTGCTTTTGTAGAGACAGCAAATCAAGTCAAGGGGCCCCGTCGGACTCGCGTCTGCCTGCTGAAGGTCCTTCTCCGTGGACGGAGTCCAGCAAGGTGCAGCAGGGTCCCGGCGAAGGGAGAAGGTAGTTTGTTTTCTATCTGGAGTTTTTATTCCTCTCCTTGAAGACTTTTGTGGAGGATATAAAACAAGTGAGAATGTCTATGGGGAATCATCACCTCTTCATGGCAGGCAAGAAATTCCAAAAATGTTTAGTCTGTTTTCTTCCATTCTCCCAAAGAAAAGGTTATATTTCCTTTTTCAGTGCCTATAATCTTTTTAGAACCTTCTCTTTATTGAGCCCATAAACATCACAGTGCAGCAGCAAATCATCTCGGTCTGCAGAAACCCTCTCCAAAAGCCACCTAGCAAATGATGCTGCGAAGTCGGTGTTGGCGATTCTTGAATTCTCTCATTTTAGGGTGATAATTACAGCACCTGAAATAACTGGGCCGATCGTTGCCCACTGAACCGTCTGGTGGGCGACGTTGGGATACGGTTCAGAGCCCACTGCCCCGTCACATGCTTTCAAACACTCTCCTCATTGCACCTTGTTTCATAATATAAGACTTTAATTTTTCTAAAAAATACCATTGGCAGGAAAACTGCCTCTTTCCCTTTCCCGAGATACAATGGAGGCGTCGACCAAAGTCAGACGCCCGTGGACACACGAGGCTTTGCCACTAAGTAGGCTACACCTCGGCAGCTTCGTGCCCACGTTCACCTGCTTCTTGGCCGTGAAAGGAGGTGTTGAGCGGACACCCCAGTCCCCACTGATTGCACATCCCAAACAGACAGATGCTGCAAAGAGGCACCGTACACAGGGTCCAGAATGCGTCGTGGCACCCAAAGCACCACGTTTCTCACTGGTCTCAGTGACACGAGAGAAGGTGTGCATGTCAAGTGCGCTGGGAGCCGCTCTTAGAAACAACTGAGTGCTCTTCAGTTCATTCGCGAGCTTCGCACCCACCGCCAGCTCGCGCCGTAGCTCACGCAGCCCAGCGCCCGGCCGCGCTTCCCCCAGATCTCCAGCTGCGGTGTTCACCGCGCGTACGCTGGAGTTCGAGCAGGACACGTTATTCACTTCTTCACAATACGATCTATCAACCATTCTTACACGAAATAACGAGGAATGTTTATACTGTTGTACGTTAACCTGAAACCGTTTGGTGGGGTTTGCATCATGAACAACAGGTCGTATTTCTGGAGGATGCTTCAGTCAAGTTTGGAAACGTGGACAGAAACACGAGGCTTCGTATTTAAAGCAATAATTGTGGGATTAAACATCCTGAAGTTTGTGACCATAGCTCAGTCTGTGACCATAGCTCAATGTTCAGCTCAGTGTTTTAAATCTTTAGTATTTTATGACCAGATCTTAGTGGGTCTTCACAATCATCACCAGCTTGAGTTGTGTGAGCTGATTGGTCCAATTTTCGATCATCTAAGCAAGAGTTTATACTTTTACCCCAAACATACCAAAACCAGGACAAAAGAAATACATAAATCTACCAAGAAATGCATTAAAGTCGTATTTTAATATATGTGTACATGTTGAGAACACTGGACATGCGCGGACGTCGAGGGGCCGCGCTTACGTTGCTTTCCCAGGCCCCTCTCCACGGGGACCCGTGAACTCAAGGTCAGCACAGTGCAGGGGTGCGTAAGCATCAAGTGCTGCCGCAGGGGTGGCTTAGGTAGGATTCCTATGTGTTTTTAGTATCAGTTAAAAGCTAGGGAAAAATTACACGACAAAGACCCTGCAGGACAGACAAAAACGGGTCAGCGATCACAGATGCTTTCCTTTCTCGGTTCATGTCATATCCATTTCTCTCAGGAAAAAAAAAAAGTAAGAATTTTCTTGACATTAAACTATATTTGGAGATTGGGGCGCCTTGGTGGCTCAGTCATTGAGCGTCTGCCTTTGGCTCAGGGCGTGATCCCAGAGTCCTGGGATCAAGCCCCACATCAGGCTCTTCCACTGGGAGCTTACTTCTTCCTCTCCCACTCCCCCTGCTTGTGCTCCCTCTCTCGCTGGCTGTTTCCCTCTGTCAAATAAATAAATTAAAAAAAATCTTTAAAAAAAAAAAACTGTATTTGTAGAAACTCATTGCCAAGCAGAAAACCAGAGTATTGCTCCCTGTGGAACGATGGAGGACGCCTCTCAGAGATTAGGAGGATATTAGCAGTGTGTTGCCCAAAGGCGAGTGTGCGAATCAAATCTCACACAACCACACAGACACGCACGCGGCTCTTGGTACAAACCTAATAGTTTTGCATTTTGCTTCTATTGGGTGTTGCTAATGGTACTTCTGAGTCCTGGAGATCTTCCTTTCTACTACCTTTTAATAAGGGAAAGAGGACGTCTCATGCTTGTAGATTTCCACGGGCGAGTTCTGTGCCTCAGTGGGTTCCCTGAGTCAGTCTCTGTGCCCAGCGCAGGGCAGAGTCGTGGGGGGCAGGACAGCCTAGCCTCGGCCTCCCTGTCCCCTCACCAGGCTCCGGGCATGCCCCAGAGCTTGAGGTGTCTGAAGTGAGGGATCCGGGTGGCATATCCCAGGTTTTCCTGTGAGCTCTAAAACTTCATGATTCTCTGAGACTTAAATGGGTCCCAGGCCACAGACAGAACATCGAGCATGCTCAAAAAGAGAATGAAAGTCGTGGGTTTTGATATAAAATATATATGTCAATGTCCTCCAGAATGTCATTGTGCGGTTTCAGGGGTGAGGGATAAAACATGGGAGAGAATGGCAAACGTAAAAGCTGGCGGATAACGAGGGGGCAGGTGTTTCTGAGGAAGTCTGCCCTCTGCAGCGATCGCGCGGCGTGGGGAGGCCATCTTGCGGGAGTTACTACGGTGTTTGAAGAAATCGCTGCGGGCTGGGTCCAAGTAATTCATCTCATCTTCAAATACTTTCCTCTTACTAAATACACCATTTTATTATGCCCTCCTTTGCAGTGTGGGTTTCTGAGCGCACTCATGTTAATAACAGGAGTAACAATAACCCTCACACATTACATCAGAGGCTTGGGATCCCGTGTCTGTTTACACTCGCACTATGTAAACAGTGTGGATCTAAAGATGAAACTTGGCCAGGGGCTCATCTTTGCTCTGAGCTAATTGTTTTTGGTGCCCAGATGGGAAGGGGCGGCACATGCCACCCGTGCTGAGCCCACTGCTTGGGTGACATGCAGGGAGGGGTGGATGAGACCTTGCTGTCCTCGCTCTGGCTGCAGGTGTCCGCCAGCCACATGGCCAAGCACAAAGGCAGATGTAGGACCTCAGGGTTCATAGGGCTCTGGCCCTGCCCCGGACCGTGCAGGGAGAGCCCTTCTGCCCTTTCCCCTTGGCCAAGTCACGGGAGCCCCTGTCACCAAGCTTCTCTGCAAGGCCTGTTTCCAGGCCACATTGAAGGGACCTGTTTACTAAAGTCAATGTCAGTGCCTTTTTCTGGAAAGGGAGTTTTAAGTGATTATTTAAAAATAAATGCAATAAAATTACTAATACATAATTCTTTTGGAAGAGTGAAAATCAGTCGAGGTTTCTCAAACCACCGGTGTGTTAGACTACGCAGGGTCAGATCATGCACCCTCATCCCGTGGATTCCAAACGTTCGGATGAACGGACACAGGAGGTAACGAATGTGGGTGAGAAGGATCTGATATGGAGAAGGCTGGTTTACAGCCTTATGGATTCGTCCAGTATTTTCAGACAAAATTCTGCAAGGGTGACATTCAAACCAATTGACATACGCTTAATTTCTGAATCTGCAAAATATACTGTATGAAACCAGATTTAGTAAGTTCTGTGAATCAATTTAAGCCATACGAAAAGATTCGGTGACTTATGATGTCCACTTTATCAACTCTAATTTCTTAGTTTCTACCTTGTGTCTTCTAGAATGTCTAAGTTGACATCGCATCCCGGCCACAGCCACGTGGGGCCACTTCAGCCTCTTCCGTGGCCAGCGATGCCTGCAGGTGCATCTGACGCAGGTGAAATCGACCAGGTCATTGGAGTCAAGTCAAATCACGTCACATTTGTTGACTTCCAGTAGGTGAGATTCTTGGAACTTAATAAAACAAGACTTTCACTTTGAAGGTGCTTACACTCTGGTACAGGAGAGACGTTTACCCCAAACTCCATACCACAAATGTCACAGGTCAAGGGTCAAAGGGTAGAGGTCATGGTGATCATAGGAAGCACAGAGGTCAAGGAAGTGATTTCTGGTCAGGAGAAAGCATAATGAAAACCCAAATCTGGGATCATTTTGGTTAGCCTATTGTTAAGAGGAACTATCTTTATCATGATAAAGGAAGGTTGATCATGCTTTTTCGCTGTTGTTTTAAAGATGCTTTTGTCCCACTGTTAAAATAGTCACCACAATGTCTATTGATCTATTAATTCATAGCTGTTATAATCATCCTGGCAATTAGTTTTTGATGCCCCTCTACTGCAACAAATACTGTTTTACACGCGATTATGGCGTTAGCAACAGCCCATGCTGTCGGAATGCTTACTGGTGACTACTAACTCCGCAGCCTCGGAAGGCTCCTCCAATCATATTTTACACTATTTGGATCTGTTCTGTGATCTATGTGACACCACCGAGCCAGGCCCACTTGGAATCTATGAAATGTCAAACCAGAAAAACAACAGCACTTTATAACCCGGCTAGTGCATGAGCTCATTTACGATTTTATGGCACGCCCTCTTGATACTGAGAACTATTGGGATTTCTGAACTCTTTAAAGCCATCTTTATAAAGATTTTCCTGAGCCAGTAATTTTAAATGACTATGGTACCTTGTCAAGGGCCCTTAATTAAAATCATCTCCGAATGTCAGCAAGAGGAATGGAGTAGAGAATGATTTAAAGACCGCAGACAAGTCTAGGTGAGCGGTGTTTTCCATCACTTTAACATTTCCCTTTTGCTGAAGTGATTGAATAGATTATTTATGAACATCAAGCAAATTTTCTGGATTTAAAAAAAATAATTATGTCCCATCCATTCTCCAGTACATTGACCTTGTCGGGGAAAGACAAAGTGAGTCACAAAACATTCACTGTGTTCTATACATAAAACCCTTTTCATAATGAGGTCCTGGTTCTGTGGGTCCTGATACATATTACTATTAAATAATTAATTATTTGGACCTTTCAGTCTCTGAAATTCCATTGTCTAAGACACACAGATTAAAGGTATCATAAGAAACGAGACCGGTGATTAACGTTTTCCTTTGTGATGTTGTAGGGAGCAGGAAAGGAGACACTATCACAGGATATTGATTTGGGTGTTTTATTCTGAGAGGGAAGAGAGACGGAACATGGGAGGCTATGTGTTCTGAGCTGGATTTTCCTGAGTGTCTGAGAACTAGCACTTTCTCTTACTCGGCTTTTCTTAAAGAGCAAAATCTTATTCTCATGCCTTTCTTGCTGATCTCACAGGACCTGATCCCACTTAGTCCTGGCTGAGTGTCCGTCACCAGGGTCAATGGGGAGACAGACATCTTCTGGAGCAAGTCCTCCCACCACGTGCTCCATATACCGCAGGTCCCGCTTTCTGAGCGCTGAGCCATGTACCACATAGCGCAGAACCTACCATGGCCCCCGAGACGTGGTCTTTCCAGCCGGTGTTGAAAGGTTGGAATTAAGGGTCCTTCTGATGAG
Organism: Ursus arctos; assembly: GCF_023065955.2. Classification (NCBI taxonomy): domain Eukaryota; kingdom Metazoa; phylum Chordata; class Mammalia; order Carnivora; family Ursidae; genus Ursus; species Ursus arctos. Next base: position 1,664,760 of record NW_026622841.1, read on the forward strand.
GAATTAAGAGCTCTTGGACTCATCTGTGGTTCTTGGAGTTGAGAGAGTTGTGGGTGGGGAGAAGGAGAACACTCAAGGTCTGGGGCCAGATTCTTAGGGTTTATGGTCTGGACTTATATTCAGGATTCAGATACTGGCACAGATGTGTATTCTAAGACTGAAGATAGCCAGGATGCCACACCAAGACAGAAGTCAAAGACCAGAACTGCATGCAGTACTTCTCTTTGATCGCAGAGGCTGTTATGGAGAGCCAGCTCTACCCCTTCACGTTCCCACGGTGCACTTCTGACACAGCCAGACAGACAGAGGGGCAGAGCAAGGACATTGAAGTCACACAGACTTATTATAATTTTGATGGCGTAGGATACAGAGAAACCATTTTTCCCACTTTCTATATATTTGTATACAAATCTGTATGCTGTAAAGAATATTGTACCTTTCCGTGAGGTCTATTGATTTTAATATATTTTAATCAATGGTTTGTATATGAAGCACACTTCATTTCTAGGTTAATCCAAATTTGCTTTTAGGGTACTGTGAACCAGATGTTCTTGGGGGAAAAAAAAAACTTAAGCTTTTTATTTTTGTGTGTCTATGTGTGTGTCTTGCTTGGGGCATAAAAATCATTTTTCTCTCTTCAGTGAAGTTGTTTTCAATTACAATTATGTTTGTGCTACAAACATTTAAAAAATTAATGGATGTATTTGGCTATTGGTTTATCTTTCAACATACTGGTATTAATCTAGTTATGATGTTAGATATATATTTAAAACCCTATTCAAATGGCAGCCTCGGTAACAGCAAAAGTCTAGAGAATTGGGGCTCATTCTCTCCCTCCCCCAAACCCAAAGCTGGAAAGGACACGTGGGTTCTGCCAAGCGCTCAGGGAAGCCACATGTGCTCAGCTTCTGGGGCTGGCTGACCTCGGATGCGGACAGACCTGCCGTGCCTGACGTGCTGTCACTGCAGAAACCAAAGGGACTTGTGTGGGAGGTGCCATCTGTCTCAGCGGCCACTGTGGCCAGGAGCCCAAGGTGCCCCCGAGACAAACTGGCAGGGCGGCCACTTTGTCATTTGGTGGGCAAGCCACAGAAATGCAAGTGAAATCCCAAACATTTCTCTGTTTCTGCAAAGCCCTAACTGAAATGATATTTTCCACAGCAGGGATGAAGAGCCCACCCTGCTGTCCATCCTCTGTGTCTTCAAGGACCACGCCACTGCCAGATGGTTAATCAAGAGGAATGTCCCAGTCAAGCAATTTTCAGGATGCACTCAATAATTTACAGGGAAAAGGCTTTATCAGCCTGAAACCTTCTGTGTACCCCACTTGTCAGGTAGACCAACCGTCCAGCATGGTCTAGGGTTGAAGGAGTTCTCGGAACTCCAGGTTTTGAAGTCGACCATCCTGTTTGCCAATGTCCTGTATAGCTCCAGACTTCTGGATTTTCATATCTGTGTTACCAGTGTTTTCATTTCTAACCCTGACCTCAGCATTGCTTCTGTAAAACTTACGGTAGAGAGGACTCTTGCTGTAAGAAAATCCCAACTCAAGTTAGCTAAGCAAATACAAATGAACAAGAAAAGACATATATTGGCCCATCGAGTCTGAGGCTGGGACAGCCCAGGCTCTCAGAGCTGCCATTCGGAGCACTGACCCCACTTTCTCTTTGGTCACCATCCCTCCCCCTCCTACTTGCCCAGGACAGATGGCCTTCCTCCACACGGGGATGAAAGAGGGGGCTTCCTGCTATCCTCGTTCCAGACAGACAGCAACTCCACAGGAAAGAGAGGAGTTGGATCCATATTTAAGTCCTAGGCAAGGATGAAGTTTCGTCCAGCTTTGGTCATGGCCCCAAACTGTGTCCAGTGACCAAAGACCACAACTACCCAGGCCTGGATTCTGTGCTCTTTCTTGGCCTGGTAGGGACAGGGTCTCTGACTGCTTGCTTGTCTGGTACAAACCAAGTCTTGAGTAGCTGCGAGTCAGCAGAACCCCAAAAGAGGGAAGGAGAGGGTCCTCATTGGGAAGAGGGGGAAAAGCACTGGATCACGTGCGCAGCAGACGTGCTCCTCAGCCATGGGCCCAGTCGTTCAGCCCGCGGCCTCTGTGTGCTCTCCCGACATGAACCAGAGAGTGTATTCAGGAGCGGGTGTGACACGGCCCACCCTGCTGCCGAGTCCGCTAACCGAACGCAAGCATGGCCTTTGGCCTCAGAGGTGAGTCAGGTTGATGGTTTGGGAACCCCTTTGGCTGCTGCACGAACCTCTCAGAGCATCAGAGTCCTTGTCTATAAAGCAGAAATGACAGCAGGTGTGTCAGAAGGCCCTCACGAGTAAGCACTGGGAACTAGCTCAGAGAGGACCCACTGCAGTGACAGCAGGAACCCACGAGGCCACGCCCAGTGCAGCCCTGGTCCAGCTTCCTGGGGTCTGTCCCTGCCACCACGAAAGCCACGGTGGAGGATGGCACTGGGGGACTTGAGGCCCTGTCCCCCGGGGGCCAAGTGGTGGCCAGGAGCCCCACATCGTGCAGAGTTGGTCTTGCTTCTTTCTCTTCCTCCTGTGAGGATATCTGAAGCACACACCTGGGGTGGTCTGGTCAATGCCCTTCCCGCTCTCCCTCCTAGAAGACCCCCATCTGTTTGGACCCGCTGTCTGCTTCACAGCCATGAGGTTTATATGAGGTCATCCTGGCCTCCGGCTGCTGGTGCTGGAGAACCGAGTTCCTTCCGAGTCATGGGACATAGCAAGTTGTGAGCACTGAGCCCCCCAGAGGGACGCTGGGGCGTCAGGGGGACCTCCACAGACAGGGCCCCTGGGGGCTGTCACGTCCTGTCTGAAGATGGTGAGGTGTCTGCAGCTCTCAGACGTAAACCTCATGACAGTCAACATGGGCAGGAAGCCGAGAAGTCATCACGGGGCTTTGTTTTGTTGCAAATTCCCATTCAGAATATAGAAGGGCCATGTTTTTCATGTACAATATATAGCGATGGTCACTGAGATTTTTAGAGGATCTATGAAATCTTGTAGAGATTTCCAACCACACCTGAGACGTAAACTGTTCGATTCAGACCTAAGTCAAGTGGAGTTGGACTGTACTGGGAAGTATTTAATTCTCCAAGTTATTGCTTTACGATTAAATGAAACTTAGGGTACACACACACACAGAATGAGGAACATCCCCATGAAGGCGGTGGTGCTGGTAACCTTTCTTCTAATCTCTATTGCTGCCTTTTGCATTTTTTAAGTTTTTATTTAAATTCCAGTTAGTTAACATACAGTGCTCCATTAGTTTCAGGCGGACACTACAGTGACTTGTCACTTAATACATCACCCTGTGCTCATCAGGACAAGTGCCCTCCTTCATCCCCATCACCTGTTTCACCCATCCGCCACCCCACCCCCCTCCCCTCTGGCGACCAGCAGGGCGCTCTCTATGGTTAAGAGTCTGTTTCTTGGTTTGCCTCCCTCTTTTTCTTTCCCCTGTGCTTGTTTGTTTTGTTTCTTAGATTTCACATAAGAGTGAGATCAAATGCTATTTGTCTTCTTCTGACTTACCTAGCATAACACCCTCTAGTTTCAGCCATGTCATTGAAAATGACAAGATTTCATTCTTCTTGCTGGCTGAATAATATTCCATTGTGTGTATATCACATTTTCTTTATCCATTCATGGACACTGGGGCTGTTTCTATAGTTTGGCTGTTGTAAATAAAGCTACAATAAACATCGGAGTGCATGTATCCCTTTGAACAAATGTTTCTGTATTTTGGGGGTAAATACCTAGTAGTGCAATTGCTGAGTCATAGGGTAGCTCTATTTTTAGCATCCTGAGGACCCTCTGTACTGTTTTCCAGAGTAGCTGCTCCAGTTTTCATTCCCTCCAATAGTGCAAGAGGGTTCCCCTTTCTCCACATCCTCACCAACACTTGTTATTTCTTGTGTTTTTCATTTTAGCCATTTTGACAGATGTGAGGCTAGATCTCATCGTACTTTTGATTTGCATTTCCCTGATGGTGAGTGGTGTTGAGCGTCTTTTCATGTGGCTCTTGACCATCATACCTCTTCTTTGGAGAAATGTCTCTTCATATCTTCTGCCCATTTTTTTAATTGGGTTATTTGGTTTTTTGGGTGTTAAGTTGTATCAGTTCTTTATATATTTTAGATACTAACCCCTTATCAGAATGTCATTTGCAAATATCTTCTCCCATTCTGTTTGTTGAATGTTTCCTTCACTCTGCAGAAGCTTTTTATTTTTAAACAGTCCCAGTAGTTTATTTTTGTCTTTTGCATTTTTGATTTTGAAATGCAAAAGATATGGAATTGAGGGCTGTGGTGGCAAACTGTCCCCAAATTTGTATAAATCATATTTTTGTGATCTTGATTTTTCTGTGAGGTAATTTAAAGCACCAAGTGCTTGTGACAAAATAATGAAATCATTATTTAATGAGAAGTGGGAAATGAGAAAAATAAGAGAGAAAATGGTGGAGAGAAAAGAAAACAGAAGGTTTTTTAGGATTTCTTGGGTTCAGTTGGCTTGACAGTCAGTCTTTCTGCCTGCAGACAATACCCTCTCTCCCTGGGCATGGCTCAGGCTCCAAACTCTGGGCCTAGCAGCACCCACTCTGCCTTACAAACACAGGTTTTTTATTGGGAATTCTGAAGTGAAAAGGTGCACACACACACAGGTGCTCACACGTGTGCATGTGTGGGCTCGCACACAAGCACACTCACACCACACTCACTCCCTAGTCTTAGACAACTTTTTTCCTCAGTAAGTAAAGAAGCTTTGGCCACTCATATTATGCCTTAATACCTGTCCCTTGTGAACCTTGCTTCCAAATGTCTTGCCTCAGGTGTCAGTTTTCGTTCCTCAGATGATCCTGTCTTTCAGCCATGGCAATGTGTAAGTGGTTGAATCTTTAAAAACTACGGAATTACATCATCTTCTATGCAGAAAACACTACTGGAAACTAAAGATGTGGCATGATTACTCTTGGTCACATAGAAGAGTCCGGATGGTTTAAAATATTCATCAGGGCGTTCTGAATGTTTCTGGCGTATAAGACACCTGTTAAATCCCAAGGAAACACAATTTTAAGTGAACTGCTTTCTCAGCATCTCCATAAGAGAGTTTGCCAACACAATAGGGGAGACTGAGCTGCTTCTCCAGAACAAATCATAATTAAATTTAGTTCCTAAATTTCATTCAGTGGTGAAGAGGAATTTTAAAACAATCACCCAGGTGCAAGATGAAGAAGAGATGATAACGACGCTGAGGAAGTGGAAACTAGAATGCTCTGTGTGCTGCTGGATCTGTAAGAGAGATTAGTGTGAACTGGGCTTTTGCTAGACATATGGATACGGATATTTAAGTTACGTGAATATGCACACAAGCTAGTCCCACACGTTTCCCTTGCTTTGCCAGCTGAGAAGATCCTGGAGCAAGGGCACAACTTGCTCATAGCAATGTGTACACCAAAAGCCCCGCCTGGTTTCAATAGCGTTCTCCAGTAAAGGACCCAGAGCTTGTTGGATAAATACCTGGTCCTAGGACTGAGGCAGGAAGCAATACAAGCTAAGTCTGGAACATCTTGTTTCCAAAAGTGAGGAAGTGCTCAAAAGATGAATGGAGGCAATGAAAGGACGCAGGGGCCAACTGGAAGAGCACCAAGGGCCCACACTGAAAAATTGGAGTGATGGAAAAAATAACATAGTGTTGTGTTATAACCCACAGTATAAAGCAGATATCCACCGTCTACACACAAATGAGTGGATAAATAAATGAATGAGGTAGCAAAGACGAATTTCCCATGAAGAGGGATTCCAAATAATTTATGTAGATACTCTGCTCTCAAGAGATGAAGCGTAGCTCCCCACTCCTTAAATGTGAGCTGTGCAGAGTGATTTCTTCCAAAGAGGACGTAATGGAAAGTGGGAGAGACAAAGAGGAGGGGAAGGGAGGAGAGAAGATGCAGGAAGAGGAGGGGAAGAAGAGGAGGATGAGGAGGAAAAGAAGAACTTAACAGTGGAGAAGCCTAGCAGACACACTTCTACCAGGGGATGAATGTCAACATCAACACCGGGAAGTCATGTTGGCAAAATGTGATACGCTGTGTTGGAGATGGCACCTTCCTCTGTGGTCCTCCCCCCCAAACCCGTAACCCCAATCTCAGCTGAGAAAAACATGAGACAAATTCCACTGTATACGCATTCTACAAAATACCTGATCAGTCCTTCTCAAAACTGTCGAAGTCATTAAAAACAAGGAAATTCTGAGGAAATGTCTCAGCCAAGAGGAGCCTAAAGAGGCAGGATGACTAACTGTAATGTAGTGTCCTGGATGGGATCCTGAGACAGAGGAAGTACATTAGGAGAAAAGTGAAAAATGCAGAACCAATTATGGAGTTTAGTTAATGAGAATGTATTAATATTGGTTCATTAATTGTAATAAATGTAACACATTAATATAAAACATTAACAATAGGGAAAATTGTGTGAGGCATATATAGGAAGTCTTTGTCCCATCCTCACAAATTTTCTGTAGATCTAAAATTGTTCTAAAATACAAGGTTAGGGCATCTGGGTGGCTCAGTCAGTTAAGCGTCTGCCTTTGGCTCAGGTCATGATCCCAGGGTCCTGGGAAAGAGCCCCGCATTCAGCAAGGAGTCTGCTTCTCCCTCTGCCCCTCCCCCCACTCGTGCTCTTTTTCTCTCTCTCCCTTTTCTCAAATAAATAAATTCTTTAAAAAAGTAAATAAAACTAAAACTAAAATAAAATACAAGGTTAATTTTTAAAACAAAGCAAATAATACAAAATAAACACAAATAAAACCTACCACTAACATCAACTTAATGTAAAATAATGAAAGCTTTCTATCTAAGACAGAAACAAGGAAAGGATGTTTGTTCTCACAATTCTTACTCAACATTGTACTAGTCCAATAGGTCAAGACAAAGAGATAAAAAGCATACTGTTTGAAAAAGAAGAAATATAACACCTCTATTTGCAGATGACAAGATTGTCTATTTAGAAAATCCCAAAGATTTTCTACTAACTCCCAGACCTAATAGTGAAGTCAATTCAGCAAGCCTGCAGGACACAAGATCAACACACACAAAACCCAGTTGTACTCCCAGCTATGACCAAGGGCAGGCAGAAACCAGAAATTAAAACCACAGTATCATTTACAATTGTGCCAAAGAACGTCAATCACTAAAATATCAGGTAAGGGTCTGTATGCTGGAAATTGCTAAATAATGATGAAAGAAAGCAAAGAAATCCTAAATAAGTGGACAGATATTTCTAAATAAATGGGGAGACATACCATGTTCATGAATTGGGGGACTCACCTTAGGAAAAGCCTCATTTGCATGAACTGATTCTTATCTTTAATGCAACCCTTTTCAAAACTCCAGCAAGGTTTTTAAACATAGACACAGTTTTCTAGAATTAGTATGTGATGTTACAGGTCCAAGAACAGCTTAAACTATCTTTGAGAAAGAAGAATAAAGCAGGAGGAATCAATATACCACAGGCTTGTCTATGGTGTTGAGGAGGGCATGGTTCTGGTGCAGGGACAGACACACAGATAATGGAACAGAGTACAGAACTCAGGAATGGACTGACACAAATATGCCCAGCTGACTTTTCCCAAAAGTGCAAAGGCAATTTAATGGAGAAAAAAGCAGACTTTCGACAAATAATGGTGGTGCAACCCGCAGCAGGACAGACAGACTATACCTCATACAAAATCATGGGCCTAAAAGCAAAATACGAAGCTATCAAATATTTAGGAAAGAGATAGGGGACACACATCTGGATGTAGGGCTCGGCACGAAGATCCCAGACACATACACCAAAGGCTGGGTCCGTATCAGGGAGGATCACACCTTGCTTTCATTGGAATACACAACTTTGCTCTGTGAAGGATCTTACTAAGACAATGAACATGTGAGATGTACAAAGAAAACAATCCAATTAGAAAATGCCAAAAAATATAAATGGACCAAGAAGACAGAGAGGGGGCAAAAAAGCGCAAGAAAAAAGGCTTGTTGTCATTATTTAAGGATATGCAAATTAAACCACAGTGAGATATCACTTCACACCTGTCCGAGTGGCTAAAATAAGAAACAGTGACCACAGTGGGTGCTTGGGGCTGGGGCAGGAGGCGCACTGGGTCTCTTCCACATTGCCGGTGGGCTTCAAAATGGTGGGGCCGCTGGGAGAAGCGATTTGCCAGTTTTCTGTGAAACTAAATATCCATTTAAACTCAGAGCGGCTTTCCGGACAAGTGACACACCGTGGGTACAGCCCGGATGTGCTCAGGGTTGAACGGTTAACCAGACACATTCACGCGGCAGAGCCCTGCCCAGAAATAGAATGGAGTCTTGACGCACTCGATGGGGATGAGTCAGAAGGAAACTGTGTTTACGAAGAAAGCCAATTTTGCAAGGTTACGTACTATAGGGTTCCATTTATATCCCGTTTCGGGGATGACAATGTTTTAGAAATGGATAGCAGACCAGCAGCTGCCCAGGAGCTAGGAATGGAAGGGGACAGGAGGACATGGCTAAAAGGGATTGGTGGTGCTGGAGGTGTGCAGTGTCTTGGTGGTGGTGCTGTCTTCGGAAACCCACATCCGTGAGAAAATTGAGTGCACACATGGGTACACACACGGGGACACACACAGGGACATGTAAGCGTGGGGAAATCTGAAGGAAATCTGTAAACTGTTCCCATGCTTCTATCCTGACATGATTTCAAGATCCTTGCAAGATGTTATCGTTGGGGAAAACTAGGTAACAAGGTCATGGGACCACTGTGTATTATTTTTTACTGCTTCTGGTGAATTTATAAATATCTTAAAGTAAAATGTTGATTTTTTTTTTTTAATCAGCGCCTATAGTTAGGTGGCTAGTCGTTGGAGGTTTCTTTCCATGTGGGGTCATAAAGCCTAACAAAAGTCCCTGGGTTGTTAATACATGTTATAAAAAATAAGAGATGATACATTGGAAATACTATGTGAACAAAATTAAATAGGAACATTTGCAATAGAACTTTTCCGAACCTTTAGTATAGTAATGTATATTTTAAATATTCCTTCTCAATAAAACTTACTTAATTTAGAAGTTCCCTTGTTTGTGGTGGTGTGAAGGCGGAGAAAATATCTGTCCAGGACATTCACAGGCCTCCAGCGGCCATCTTGCTTGAATGGACGGCCAACCTCAGTGGAGGCCGCGAGCCAGGGGACTCTGTTCGCCCACGTGAGGGGTCTCTTCTGGGTGCAGCTCAGATCCAGCAAGGCTGTCGACGGGGTGATCTGGATTTTCTTTCATACACTTTCAAAACTAATTCGACCTGGTAAAAGCAGTTCTTAAAAACCAACCAACACACACACACACACACACACACACACACTCCAACATTTCTTTTGACAAACTCCAAGCAACACAGAAAGGCTCGCAGCTTCTCTGCCAGTCGAAGCCAAGGCTGTCACAGGGGGTCCACCAGGCCCTTCGTGCTCTCGTCCAGGCCCTCCAAGAAGCTGAGGCCCAGATGGTATTTCCTCAAGCTGCTCCCCTTGATTGGGGCTTCTCCTTCCAGATATTCCCAAAGACAATTCCACACGAGGTCTCTGGTCAAGTCTCAGCTTGGCTGGACAGGGACCTTTGTCTACACTGACTCACTCAAACTCCACCAGAGCCCGTTTTTTAGCGTTAACACAGATTTCCAGTTTTCCTCCAGCTGTTGAGAGACTAGATGTCACTTCCTGTCATGTTTGTTAATTTTCAAGGATGACTGCACGGAGCTGGGATTCTTCCCTCAAATACACTTTATTTGGGGCTCTCCGTTCAGGATGCAGGCTTCAGATAGTATGCACGTGAGCTACCATTTCGAGCTATCTCTTTTTTTACCAGCATCTCAGACTTTTCCGACCTTGATTTGTGTCCAATGTCTCCGAACCCTCAGTTACCGCCTTCGAGGTGCTGGGCTCTCCTTCCTCCAGGAGGTTCCTGAGCCCTCTGCCTGGCTTCGGTTACTTCCTCTCCTGAGCTCAGATGAATTACGGCTAGTGGTGTTCCCAGGCATCCTCAACTTGTCAGCGCATGTCACCGTCCCTCCCGCCCTCACAAGCTTGAAGCCGCCTGAGGGTAGCGACCTTCCCTGTGATCACCATGCCGTGCATGGCCCCTCACCTGGCTGGCTGTGAGAGCTCGTCTGCGGAGTGTCCCTTCTCCACAAATCCGACCCTCCACCACTGCTGGTGGCCTCGGAGGACCCGACCCCCACCAGCTGCCCTCGTTCCGCCTCGGGGCGAGCAGGTGAGCAAGGCCAGTCCAGCCAGAGTGCCTGTACCGCAGCCACGGGGTGACTCCGGGATCAGGATGGCCACGTTTGCTTCTGCTGAGACAGAACATCTGGCCCAGAAGAACAGAGGAAGGAATGAGGACGAGGGGCCGAGACAGGCACCTTCTCTAACTGCTGCTGCAGAAACGTCGTTGCAGGATCTGCTGAAACTCGGGTCACACACTCGTCCGTCTGCCGTTGCTGTTGCTGAGCAGACATAGGATCCTGAGAAGACAGGCTTGGTCCTGAGCTCAAAAAATTCCTTGATGCCATTGTTTGAGATCTGGATTCAGCGGTTCCTGAAGCCAAGACAGTTGTGTGTGTGTGTGTGTGTGTGTGTGTAATATGTCTGTCTCTATAAATACGTGCGTATACATGCCCACATACATCTATAAATATACACATGCCATCTCATGTTACTATCAGTTTTTATAATCAATGTTAATAATTTATGTATAATTTTTGTATTCAAGCCTATATATCACATTACAGATGTATCTCTCCCTCCATATAAGACATTCTGTGTGCAACATATATCTGATCACTTCGCCCCTAGAGCTCACACATCAGCACTGTGACTGCTGGTGCGCACACCCTGCTTCCTTCCGGAACGATCCTGGCAGGGCGAGCCTTGGCCTTGTCAGGCCCACCTGCGGCAAAGCGGAGGGAGCTGGTGGAACAGAGCTGCGGTTAGTGAAGGGCCGCTGACGGGAGGCCAGAGGAGCAGTCAGACAGCACCGCCCTGCACGGTGTTCTCCAGTGAGGATGGGGGTGAAGCAGGACCACGTCTAAACCACCCTCACACACCTGCTCCCACCTGTTATCCTGGGGGGAGATCAGGTTCTTAGTGAGGGTGCACAGGAGGGGAGACGGCATTTTGAACATTTGCAATTTCAAAGAAATAAAGCCAGTTTCCTGGGTTGCGTCTGTTACCATCTGGGCCACCTTCAGCCACGTCTGCCCCCCGGAACTGGAGGCAGAAGGACCTGGGGGGCTCAGACTGCTCACCAGCGCGCCAAAGAGCTGCGCGGACCAGGAGGGCATGGCTGACTCAAGGGTAGGATTCACATCCCCTAGAAGTGCCCTTTCAACAGCCCCTTGCCAAGTGCGTCTGAGATGGCAGGGAGTGGAGGGCTGAGACCCGGCAGGGGTGCGGAGTCTGTGTGGAGACAGCCCAGGAAACCCTCATGAGGAAGGGGGCTTGGCTTGGCCTTAAAAGCACAAAACAAAAGACGGGGAGTCCTTCCTACGTGGAGAGGTTCGCACAGCCTGCCCGGCAGAGAGAGCAGGAGTGCTCACCTAGGACGTTCGGAGCTGCGGCCCGACCGCGGCGACCTGCGCAGGGCCTTGCGACCCACGCGCACCGTGGCTGAGACCATCGGCGCCGCCCTGGCCAGAGCCCCCCCTCCTCTTCCAGACGCGGGCCTGGCCATCGGAGTGCCGAGCTGAGGCCACAGAAAGACTGGGTGAGGGCCAGCACGTCGGTCCATCAGCTCTCTTCAGTCACGCAGCTGACAGCCACGTTTTCAGAATAACTTCTAGCGGAGTTTTGTGAGGACGTGTCCTGCACCTGTTCGTCTCCAGAAAGAACCCACCCACGTTTCACGGAGACACACATGGAGAGGCTGGGACTTCTCGGCCGGCTGTGCCTTTCGATCCGCCGTCCGCTGAAGAGCCTTTGATTCTAAGCTGCTTGAAATGCTCCAGCGGCTGCGAGCCTCCCCCGAGCTTGGGGTTCCCCAGGCCCCTAAACTGTCGGATCATCAGGCGCTGGCTCGTGCCGGATGCGTTTCTGCTGAGCTCGAGCGGGCTCGGTTCCTGCGGGCGGCGTGTGTCCACGGCCTCACCTTGTCCACAGCTGGGGTGTATGAAGCACAGGTGCTGACCGGCGGTGTCATGTGAACGCGCGCCATCATCTGCTCCTGCACACATGTGTGCCTCCTGCCGACGCCACAGGGGAGCACGTGGACCCAAAGTGCGTAAGAGCGCCGCGTGTGCGCATGCATTTAAATATTCGTTACTGTTTACTTCTAATTTCTTCGCACTTGTGTTGCAAACATTAGGGAAAAAGACAGAAACCCAGAGAAAATAAGTCCGTGTGGGTTGGAGTAAATATACATGTATGTATCTATGTCCTAAATGAAGGCCCGGCCCTCTAATGGCAAATGGTTGAGACTGAGGGCAGGTTTATTTCCACGGAGACCCGGGGTCGTTGCTGGCCATCACGGAGGACTTGCTCTCCATGTGGGAGGCACTCCCCGCGATCCCTTTACCTGACCGCGTGCTCGGCACAGCCCGGCGAGGAAGAATCTTGTTGTCCTCACGTGCTGGAGCCAGAACAGAGCAGCGGCCAGCTGACCTCACCACCTTGTGTCTCACGTGAGATCCGTGAGGTCCAAGCCATCACAAATGAACCCAAAGGGCCAGATGCTTGATTTTTAAAAAGACAAAATTGGGCCAATGAATAATAAAAACTTAACAATCAAAGGTAGGGGTTCGTGAAGGGAGTACCCTGGCTTGTTCGCTTTCTGGAACATTTTCTGTAAACAAAATCTCTGTTTCCTAGCAGCACTGCAATTGCCCTCCGTGGTGGGAGCCCAGCCTAACACCCACGCCTGCATGCGGTTTCCTTCCAGAGAAGAATAGGCTGCAAGGAGTAAACGTAAGAAGTAAATTTGTCATGCCTGGGTTCTCTTCTTGTCCCACTGTGTTATTTTTTAACCAAGTTCTGCTCTGGATTGTGCTTCCCACCCCCCTCCTCAGATGACATCCTTCGGAAGGGAGATAATGCAGTCCCCATGAGGACGCAAAGCTTACCCCCAGCAGCGGGCTCCCGTGCCAGCCCAGCCCCGCCGTCCAACAGAGGCAGGGTCAAGTCCTGCTCCCGGGAATGGGAAACAGGAAAGAGGGGTGGAGCCTGGGTGCAGAGAGAAGCAGATGTCATGATGTGCAGGGGGGCAGGGAGTGGAGGCCACCCCCCCCAGAATACCCCGCAGGCACTACCACCATGGCTGGGCTCCACGTTAGGGAAACAGGTGCCCCATAACTAGGAGACCCCCCACATTGCTGTTGCTGGCTTGGAGGTCCTAGCTGCCCCTGGGGCCCAGAAGTGTCCCCGTCAGTGCTGGAATCTGAGGATAACAACGGCACGTGAGGGGGGCCATACCGGCCACCTGCACAAAGCCTCTGACAAGGTGACCCTACTAGGACTTGACGGGATGTTTTGGACCCGTTTGTCTGTCACAATAGGGTTTGGTGGTTGATGGTCTTGGCTTATCAGCTCTGAACATATGATGCTGCAGTTGTCTTTCTGGAAAGCGAAGCCCTTGTTCTGTACAGTGGACAGCCGGCATGAATCCGACATTGGTTGCCTCTTAGGGGACTTCACAGGAGACGGGTCATCTTGGAGGGCCGGGCTTCTCGCTGTGATTCAGCTTCTGGCAGGTGCCTTCTTCTTAGTCGAGTTTGGAACTGAAATCCTTGATTTTTGTAAACCGTGACTCCTTTGCTGTAACAATGTCAGTCAGCCAGGGGAGACCCCCACATAGCGCCAAGTGTCCTAAGCCACGGAAAGGTAGGCTTCCTCACTGTCCCCGCTTTGTTTCAAACATGTGTGAGACTACACTTTATGACAAAAGAGCACTGATGTGTGTGTGGGTAACTGCAGTGGGTGCTTTGCCTCTGTTGTTAAGTGTATGCTTTATGAAGAACTCTCATCTCTAATTGTCAAGCACACATCCCATAAACCCTCATCCTGACCCCTGGCAGTGCGCAGGGCAGAGTCCCGGGGGGCTCTTGGGGGCCCGGCAAATCCCTGGACTCACTGAGGACACCACCGCGCTCCCCGGCCCCACGTCCTGGGCACCCGCCACACCACCTGCCATCTCTATGAATTGGACTCCTCTGGACTGGATTCCATATGCGTGGGATCCTGCAGGACCTGTCCCTCTGCGGCTGACCGGTTTCAGTTAGTGTGGTGTCCCCAAGGCTCCTGTCTCGGTTACCTTCCTCTCTGGGGACACATAAAGGACAGAGACTTTATAAAGACTAACGGTGCACTTCTCTCTTTTCTCTCTCTGAGCTGGCCTACATGTCTGTTTGCCTGAAAGGTTTGAGAACGGATGGAGGTGGATTGCAGGCTAGAGTAGAAATAGGGCAGGAAAGTGGCCAAAGAAGGACTGGAGTGTTCTCCAGCTGCTGACACAGGCCATGGAACTGTCCAGAAGGAAACTGGACTCAGACCCCAGCTATGACTTGCGAACGGAGAATCTGGGTTTTGTCCGCACTGCCAGCCCTCCACCTACGGAGACAGTGGGGATGAGTGCGGGGGCACCGCAGTGAGAACGGCTTGTCCCTCCTTAGGCTTGGCCCTAGAGCGCACGCAGGATGGGATCCCAGGGGCTGTGTTGTCCTAGGTCATTGAGGAACAGCCACGTCCTGTGACCTACCACCCCTTGCATTCATGCGGAGAGAGGCTGGCAGAGCAGCGTGCCTGGGACACCTGTGCTACCCAGGCCACAGATTGGCGGGAGCTCGGGATGGGTCCTTGCGCTCAAAGTGACGTGGGGCAGCCACTTCCATGCAGACCACGCACATATCACATGGCTGAGGCCTAGCATGTGCACATACTGGGTTTGCTCACTGGGAAAAAGGTAAAATAAATATACTTGCAGTAGAAACCTGTATGGTCTGGATTCAAATAACCCGCTTCTGGTGAGCAGGGTTGTGGCTTCACTGACCAGTCAGCCTTAGTGGCCCTTCACTTGTCCTGCCACGGACAGCAATCCACAGTCCCCGTGAACGCGGATTTATGACCAAATTTGGTTCCATGCAGCCGTTCCTACTTCACCGTGTTTCTAGCCTCTGTAACCTCTGTACGGGTCTGTGCTCTCGCGGGAAGCGGGAGCCAGGAGTTGAAGCAGCGATCTGATGTGCGTTTGTGTGGATCTGGAAATAGAGGCCTAGTTCTTTGCTGCAGGGAAACCAATTGTCGGTACGTGTTCCGTTACAGGGTCTTTCCCTGCTTCCTGTAGGAGGACAGTTTCCGTGGGATCAAACGCACCAACTAGGAGATGCCCAGCAGGAAACAGAGCCCGGGTGAGCAGACCTAACGTGGCGTGGTGCTTTCTCCGAGGCTGCGCTGCCGCTGTGCGCGCTCGGCCCGCAGGAGGATGCGGGGCTGCCTATGCGCTTTCCACGCTCCCATCCTGAATCACTCAGCGGCAGAAGAAGAAGGGAACCAGATGTGACATGCAACCAAAAGGAACAACAAATCGCAAAAAGAAATAAGAAAATGTTTATGAAAACTTTGCTTCATTTACCAAAAGCTTGTTCCGTATTAATCACTTGCGAAGAATGAGATACTTATGCAAAATCAGATACACAAGTCAGCATATTAAAACATTTTTAGAATGTGTAAATTCCAAATGCTACGAGTTTGCTGAAAACAATCTTTTTTTAAGCATGTTTCCTATTTATTGTAACGTTTGAATGCTTTCCAAATTATCTTTCAGATTTCAGCTTATTTTTGTTTGTGAGTGTCCAAAACAATGATGACAAGAAGAAAATGAATTGCAGCCTATTTTCTTCTTTTTCTCCTTAAATATAAGATTTTAAAAATTTATTTCTCCTTATTTATTTATTTGACTGTTTAAATCACGGCAGGATTTAATGGACACGGCACGAGGCTCACAGGGAGGTGCTTGGCCTGCTGCTTGGCCGGCCACGGGGACAGAGCCTGCTGGGAAAGCCTGTCAGACGGCCAGTCTTCCGGGGCTGCAGTCACTCAGCTCCCGCACAGGCTCTCAGGGTGACAAGCAGCAAAATTCTCGGGGACACGTTCTTTAAATGGAAAATTTTCATGCATTGGTCACTCAGAAATAATAATTAGCCAATATCTCTCTTCCTAAATACTTCATGTGTGCACACACCCACCCCATGCCCCACGCCCCTTGGCTTTGCAGGCGAACGTCCGTGACACCCGCCTGCTCTGTGCCCGAGGCAGGGTTCCTGCACCACGAGACCTCAAACGAGGTCTGAGCGTGTAGGTTTGCAGATTTACTCACAGCTGCTGTTGCGACTTCATCCATATTCCCAAGTGTCTTTCCAGGCAAACATGTTTTCAATCTAGCTCCATTTTATCCACCCAATGCTCACCTGCTATCTTATGCTTACTTTCTCCTTTTAAGAAGCAGCATACCTACCTCTTTAATAATTCATTTGGATCATATTTCCCCAAATTGTCAACATCAAGCCAACCGTGGGAATGATTTGGGGCACAGAATCTGAACGAGGAAGTGCTAGTCTTGACCGAAAGAAAAGTGATTCTGTCTGAGAGAGAATTATCTTTGCCAGTTAAGGTCCCAGAAACACAACATGACAAGCAGGCACCTCCGTGTCCATCGGACCCCAAACGGATTTTGTGCTTTGTGTTGTTGAGAAGCAAATACTGTCGGCACAACCACATTGTGCTTCTTGAAACAACGTGGGCCCAAGACGGTGAGTACGAGTTCTGTGAAAAACAAGAAGCCTGATCAAATACTTTGGAGAGCCACAATCCTTATCAGCATGTGTAAGAGCCTAGAAAGCCCCGAACGAGAAACCCAGCCGAAATCTAGCAATTGAGCTTTGCTTTAACATGTATTAATTACAGAAACCATCCGTGTTCACCTGAGAGGGATGATAGCAATGATTACATTATTCACCGGGCATCTTCCAAAGATCACGGGGTCCGCAGCGCTTCTGTGCTCATTCACAGGGGGCACGGAGGAGCCCAGCTGGTCAGCAGCTTGAGCAGCACGGGAATGCAGAAGATGCGAAAGCCGCACGCGTCACAGCTGGAGGGAAGGGACATTTCCAAAATGGTACAAATTCTACATCGGGACAAATGCATATTTCAACGATAGGCGTAAAGTCCAGAAAACATCACAAAGGCTGGCAAAACCCAAATCCCACGCAAGAAACACAGGAAAGTCACACTTGCAGTCAGGGACAGCAGGTGCGCCAACGCCCCCAGGAGGGGGACGTCTGAGGCCAGTGAGGGCGAGGGAGGAGCGGCAGGGCCTGGAGCCGTGGAGCTGCTCCCTGGGGAGGTTGGATCTGAAGCTGGGGGGCACGTGATGGCATCTCCGTCTCAGGCAGAACACCTGTCTCCTCTTTGGAGAGTGGAGGAAGCGGAGTCGGAGCCGAGGGTCAGGGCAGAAGGGACGCCAGCGTGGTCTACGTGCTCGCGCTCGTGCAGCAGACAGACAGCGCTGGGAGGGGAAAATGCGCAAACCCGAGGTGGACTTGGCAAGATGCTGTGTTGTACGGAGGGTGGCGTGCTGACGGGGGCCGAGCAGGGTGATCCCGGGCTGTGGACCCAGAGCCGAGTGTGCTCCAGTCGGAGGAGGT